>NC_090065.1:6774198-7439220 GCF_038355195.1 Osmerus mordax
CGCTATCCAGACGCATGCTGTACCCCCTCAACCAGCACGTACACCCACCACCCCCCCCCCCCCCCCCCCCCGATACGCTATCAGGATGCGCGATATGCACCTTTCTCTACCAGAAATGACCATTGGACAGTCTCTCGTTTGCTCTAAATACAAAATCCCCGATTTACGGGAGATTGTCTAGCATTTGCGGGCGTCAGGGAGCCGCTATGCAAAGGGAATCGGGCTAGTAATCAGAAGGTTGCTGGTTCAATTTACGGCCGTGCAAATGACGTTGTGTCCTTGGGCCAGGCACTTCACTCTACTTGCCTCGGGGGAATGTTCCTGTACTTACTCTAAGTTGCTCTGGATAAGAGCATCTGTGGAAGACTCCCGGAACTTCCGGGAGACTTGGGATGTCTGCGCACTGCTCTCTCCGAATTTGAAAGGGGAAGTTATCATTGATGAGCCTTTTTTTTGGTAGGAGGGACTACGGTAGGTATTGCATAATTATTTGTTAGCGTTAATGACAGTAGAGGTGGAGCTAGGGGCTCATTAGCAGTTAGCGATGATGATCATTAGGGGTGGAACTGAGTGCTAATTAGCAGTTAGCATTAATGAGCGCAGAGGGTGTTTCTGGAGTGCATGCGTCTCAAGATGGGGCGCAGAACCCCTCTATCATCTTGTGATAGAACAGCAGGCCTCTGTCTCCTCAGGGGGGCAGAGAGCCAGGATGGAGAGGGAGGCAGCCCATCTCAGAACGCCATCAAACATCCCTCACACGCATTAACAGTCATGACAGGTTGTCATAAGTATCCCTGCAGCGAGGTCAAAGTAGTTCACCCAGGGTCATATTCAAGACCTGCCAGATAATGGTTAGCACTCTGCTTTAAAATGCCAGTTATTCAATAGAAAGGAACTTTACATATTTAGTAGTGTTTTACCTATAGCTTGTGAGATATTACTTGCAAATCAGGTATAAGGTTCCCAGTTCATTAGCCAATCCCTTGTAATTGAGCTGTATTGAATGATATCTAAAATAATTTGTTTTGTTTCCCCAAAAAGGCGATTGCACGTTGTCATAATGCCAACAGTAGAGTGTGACACCAGGCGTTTAACAAGGCAGCGGGGAGTGACGTGAAGTGAACTGTGTGAGCTCTGCCCCTCTGACTGTCGTCTTGGTTCCCAGTAGCAGCTGGGCTGGGTCTGACAGTGCGGCTCCGCAGTGGCCCCGGCCCGACCACAGCCCGCTCCGTCATCACTCACTCACTCACCCCCGATCTCTCGTCATAAATCTTGATCCCGCCGAAGGACACGGTGAGAAAGACTCGCTGCTTGTGCTCCCCTTTGGAACGAGCCGAGGAAGCCATTCCCTGCAGGAGAGGAGACGTGGGGAGATGAAAGGAAATGAGCTCAGCAGGAAAGACAGTGTGCCACCTTCTATGATTCAGGTGAGTGTAATGGAGGCGGGTGTGGGGGGAAGGGGGCAACAGCTGTTACGTAATTGGTGCAATAGGACAGAATGTTCTTTCATCATGCTGCTTTTTGTTCCACAAACGTCACCCTGCCAATACTTCAGTTGGTTGTGTTTCTTGTGTAACGGGAGTCGTCTTTTACTTTCCCTTGTCAGACACAATCTTAAATAGGGCTGCTCCTCGTGGCATAACTGTCTAACAACAATGCAGATGCGTTTTTCTGATTGTGCTGACCGATCACCTCGCTCAGGCAACTTCCATCACGTCTTGCTGACTGAACAACTGCAGTGAGCCTTTGAAGTAGATATTTTCCCATGAATCTCAGCCCTTTTCTCCCCCCTTCCTTTATAAAAACAATTAACATTTCCAGCATGTTCTGCAGACTTATATCGAGGCCGTACACCTCCCTGACGTGTCTGTTATGCATCGGAGCCGTGAGAAGAACACAAGCAGAAGAAAAGCTCCTTCTGAACACGTCTGACAACCCTTCCACCCCTGTCATGTTGACAGAGTGACCCCATACAGTCCACCTTACACTCTCCCTCCTCTCAACCTCAGCACTTCATCTGAGCAGCAGCCATCAACAAAGCCCTTTGAGCACCATCAAACCCTGCCTTCAGTCTGCGGAGCGGGAAAACAAAGTAGGATTGTGCTGAATAGAGAGTCTATGGTCTCCCGTCAATCGGCAATCGGCTTCTCCATTTGGTGGATTAAGTCTTCCAGGCTCTGAGCGGCAGCTCGATAGAGACCCCTTCTCCCCTTCTCTATCCCCCTCTGTCCCCTGTCCAGATAATAGCATGCCCATATTGACTGGAGCATTGACTGTAACAGGCTGTGACTGGTGGCTAGAGGAGTCATATGCAGGTCACTGTTCAAATGCCACAGCATAACTGGTAAACCTGGCTGCTGTTGTATTTGATATGCAGTGCTCATGCTGCATTAACTAAGAGAGGATGAGAAGATGAGAGGATGAGAAGATGAGAGGATGAGAAGATGAGAGGCTCGCTATGCTGTACAGTATGCTGTAGTTGCACTCTGCTGTTTTAAGCCCTTGTAGTTTATCTAACACAGTGAAGAGACTTAAACCTACCCATAATCTCTCTATTGGACATGAGATAGCCTAATTCCTATCATCTTTCAAATAAGCTCACTCTCCACTATCATTCAAAAGAGAGCTAGGTCGCTGTCGTATAGGTTCAGAAACATGCTCTGGCTACTTCACTAAGAAAAGTAATTCAAAACATGGAACATAAGTATCCTTTTACTACCTGTTTCTCGAGAACACCCTCCTGAATGGGATTCTTCTGTCCCTCTATAAGGAAACTGCTGAGACTGTTCTCTCAGAAAAGCCAAGATACTGTATCTCTGTCTATCTATCCACTGACAGGAGGGACTGTGGGGGCGGAATAATGGCCTGTACAAATGGAATCGGATTAGGTACCACAACACACTCCTAAGGCTCTGTCGGCTTTTGTGACAGTCAAGCATTTACACACAGACACACACACACATACACACACCTTGAGCTTCATCATGGAGTCCTGGCACAGCTTGTCCCCGCGTGCCGCTGTCACCTCATCAATTCCGATCAGCTTGGCCTTGTAGCGCACGCCATCGCCGCGGAAACGCTTAATCAGCCCCGCCTCACTGCGGTCCTGACCTGCGACAGGAAGAGGAAGGTGAGAGAGCGCGAGAGCACGCAGGAAAGAGAGAAGAAGCAAGACATAGAAGAAGGAAAGAGATCATTACAGAAATGACTGATAAGGAGGGCCCTGTCCATTCAGAGACGATATGCGCCCTGCCTTGCTTGAGGTGTAAGAGGTGATTACATGTGATTGTGCAGGAGGTGGCTGAGTAGCAGTACAGCAGATGGGAAAATATTGATGAAATATGAAATTATCAACAGGATGGAAAATGTTTCTTTCTGTCGCAGCCCAATAAAATGCATGAGCAGACCTCAACTGGCTCGGACCTTATGGGTCCATTGTGGGGACTGATGAACAAAACAGATAACAATTAGAGTCCTCGACAACCGACCAGCATCACCTTCCCCTGGCCTGCATGTGGGACATTCCTAGGGAACAAGGGTGGGAGGTTAGGGGTCGTCCACCCACACCCAGCCAGGGTTCCCATGGGCACTATTGGTGGTCGTAAACAGCATGAAAGGCTGCTTTTGAGAAGCATCATCTCGGTCCAGCGCTTACCCACAATCCAGTGGGCCCCCCTGGGTGATGGATGGGGAGTAGCTGGCGGGCGGGAGGTAGCAGGAGCCGGAGATTTGGAGGAGGAGTGTGGGGAGGATGGGGCGGGGATGTGTGTGTGTGTGGGGGGGGGATGTGTGGCAATCCAGTAGCGCTACAGGCTCTCCCTAATGTGGTCTGGCCTCCCTGTCTGTCATCCAACACTAGACAGCCTAACACCGTCTTGACAGTGACATTTTTCTCATTTTGTCTCTAGCCCCGTCTTCTGGCTTAGCGTTTTGATTATGTTGACCCTACACCTGAGCATGCTACAGTCTACACTGTGAATAACCTGTCTCTGCATAACCTATGTGCGTTCTGTCAGTGTTAGCAGGCTACAGCCGACACAAAGGGATGGTGGGGATTTCAAATCAAGGTCACTGGCACCTTGGAGAATTTAACACTATTTCAGGCCTCCTTCTCGCTCCACTCTATTCCAGCGCAGAAGCCTTGTACATCAGTTAGACGCACATTTAAGAGGCTGGCTAAGCTAAGCACCAGAGTAGGACAAGCTTTAATATCCCAAACAAAAACTGTCAAGCAGTGCGCTAAGACCATATTACACCAAATGAGCTTATTCCGCCCTGAAACATACTGTTTTCCATCCATGCTACATCTCTCACGGAATGTCAGAATTACTTTTTTTTCCTCTAAATATTTCAGCAAAATGTCTTGTCAGGGGTTCTTGGGGATAAAAAAAAATTGTAAGAGAAAAAATTGCAAATTAAGAGGGCTGTGAGTGGAAAACGGCTTGGCTCAAATGCAGAGGCCGTCTTGGTTATGCACACCCCCTCACTAATTCATGAGGGCTCAACTCTCAGAGGGGACGATAGCGTGAAGATGCTAAAGTCATGAAACTAAAGTGAACGTCAAATCTGGGTCTTATTCCGATGATAATTTGCATTGTATTCTTACTCCTCTTCGGTGCAACAAGACTTTTAGGAACGAGTACATCTATTTTGAGAATACATTTAAACACAAAATACATTGTTACCATTCAGCCATCGTAAAGTCTAGCTAGCTGTTTATTGCATTACGTCTGCTCTTAATATTAAATTCTAGTACATACATACATTCCCCCATCACCATACACAAGTTGTGATGTGCATCATATACTGCATCCTATAATACTTGTGGTGTCCATGCACAGTGGCCCTGTCTTATAATCACACATCAGAAGAGATTAAAAGATTTATGCACAGATCCTCTAACGGAATTCTCCCTGCATACTGAATGGGAAGGTTGATAGACCGCGGTAACCCCTACTGTACGTGCCTGGAGTTCAGATCACAGGGAGTGCACTGCATCTGGGAGGGAAACGCTGCAGGGTTGCATGACGTTCTGGAGAGGAGCGAGGGAGGAGTATGACACACTAACTCTGGAGCTCTTGAAGGATGACCACGGGCTAGTCCTCTCCGTGTTTCTGGGACCCTGTTACTGCCACACAGTTATGTATCTATTTCTGTCTGTGTCCGTATAGTTGTGTGTCATCTTCCCTGTTTCCCCCCTCACGTTAATTCATTCGTTCGGGTGTCCGTCTGTGATTGGCTTGTCAATGTCATGCATCATCATTACCGTAGCTGCTTCCGACCAATTGTCTCTGTGTCCGTCTTATTCAAAAACCCTTGTCTTTTGTTCGTCAGTCGATTGATTATGTGTTGGTGCTGTGTGGTGAGTCAACTCAGTTGTATTCAGTGATATTAGTCATAGTACTAAGTATACAGTATATGTGGTCCAGAATTTAACATTATTATTTTAGCTTTGTGCCTATACTAGGTAGAGTGTTTTTTGTTTGTGATTTTGGTTCTTGGCACAGAGGCAAGGGGTTGGGTAAGCAGCCCGTGGGTATGCACATAGCATTACTTCTGTTAAGAACACAAGGCAAGTAATAGGAGCCACCCAATGTAATCTTATTGGCGGGGCATTATTTGGTTGTGCAGGTGTAGTTTTTCTAGTTTTGTTTCTTTGTCAGCATTCATGGTTCCCTTGCTCCCCTGTGGCATATTTAGTTCCCCTGTAATAAATATAATGTTTACATTGAAACATTGTTTCACTCTGGATATGTGTTTCAACATCCATTTGCACATTTCTATTCTCTCCTCTTGATGCATGCTTATGGTCTGCACCTCTCTGTCACCAACGGTCTGTGGAAGACACAACATTGCTGGGGCTTTTCAGAAGAAGTGATGCGGATGTCCATCTGAGACACAGAACATCAACATTGACCTCTCCCCCCCCCCTCCCCCCCATCCTGAAATGGGGACGGGGGGCCGAGGACGAGGGAAGGCGGAACGGCCAGATGGCACCAGATGGAGAGTCATAAGTGCCCCTCCAGATACACAAACTTGGCAACAAGACTTTTTTGTTAGGGATCCCGGCATCCAAGCCGCTTAACCTTTGAACTTTGAAAAAGATGTATCTACAGAGTAGCTACGTCTGTCCATCAGGGGTCAACTTTTGGAGTGTGATTTGATCGAAGGGATCTGGGAATCAAGAGAGTTTGCGCCCCCCAGTGAATCCGATTCATCCATCCATTCGTTGCTGCATCGGTCTGTGCATCATGTTCCCGAGTGATCCCTTTGCTGTGTATGAGTTGGTCATGTATGTGTGCCTGTCGGGTCAAGCCTACTTTCTAGTAAGACTGAGAGGAAACATGGGACGTGCTGGCCATGAGCCGGGCAAATGTGCCCCAGCCATCTGCCTGCTCCATGTGGATGAAGCAACGTTCACAAGCCTCAGCAAACACACAGATCCACATTTCCAAACATTATCACACGTACTGTAACCCCAGCTGTACATGGAATGGGGAGACAGTGTGCTGCAGACAACACAGATAGAGTTGCCGTTAAATGATGAATCGTGAAACCAATTAGTGAGTTAATGAGGGGTATTGTGCTCATCATCAATACAGTGGATCATACATCGATTGAACCAGAGTTACATGTACATTATTGATGTACTCTGTGACAGTGATTCTTGATTAATGCTAAATACTTTCTCTAATGAAACGATATGACAGAATATGTGATAGAATATGATGCCTTGTGTTAAAATGGCTAGAGACACGGGAGGTGTCTCATTATCCAAAAATGACTGGAGTAAGACAAGATGAAATCTAGCAGAGATTACTATAGTAGCGCTGCTGCCTAATTTCTAGGGCATCTTTCCAACCTGCCAGCACTAGGCACATGAGAGGTGACTGCAGATTTCACACTGCACCTTTTTTTTTCTCTTCTTTTTCTTGAAGTGAATAATTTTTTATTGTTTGCACAGATTACAGTTGGAGTGCAACAGTTGCTATGGAGATGGAGTGAAGTCACGCATGTGAAGCAATTCCATCGATGGGTAGAAGGGAGGCTTTAGCGTGGCAGACAGACACTGCAGTCAGGCTGGATGCTAGCTACTGGCTAGAGACACACTTGGCTCAAATCATACCAACAAGGAATTAAATATTTACTCCGATGTGTGTCAGTATGTACTGTATGTAACATGTCTTTTTTCCAGTATAACAGCCCAGCAATAAAAAATGTATCTGCATAACTTGAAAGACAATCTCAATTCAGGGAGTATAAAATACATTCACTCTATGGATACACTAACATATTCCATAGGCTACCACCTTCAGAAAAACAAACACCTCTAAATGTGTTATTGTATGTCATCAACCTCCACCTTGAGAGGGTCCTTTACTGGCCCAGCCATGGCAGTGAAACACTGCGCAGTGTGACAACACACATCAATCTCCATAATCCCCCGGATTTCCATTTATATGAATCTAAATAGCATCTTCATGATTGTAACAATGGTTGCTGCGGCACATGTGATTAACATGCTAAAGTCAGGCTGATAGCCCCCGTCCAGTAAGAGTCGCATGGCCACGTGTGTAATTGGGCCTTCACACCGCTCTGCTCTCCCTCCACTTAACTCAAATCGATGGGCCCTCCTCCAGCCAGGCTATTTATCTGAGAGATCTGCGGGAGCCAGGAAAACAGCCACAGAGGACCTGGCCCCTCTGCCCTGCTGCTGCTGCTGCTAGCTGGCAGCTAGGAAGAGGAGAGGCAGGAGAGGAGATTAGAGGCGAGGCAGGCGAGGCGAGGCAGGAGAGGAGAGGTTTAGACCACTGCTGATGGTGCTGCTGCTGTAGCTGGAGTAGCTTTATCCATGGGCGGAGGGATGAGGAGGAGGAGGGGAAATGAAGAGCGAGAGAGAGGGATCAGCCTCTCTCTCTCTCTCCCCCTACCTCTCAGCCAATTCAATCCCATTTCAATCTCCCAGCGATCGTTCTGAGGCTGCCTTGGCCTATTACATCACTTATGCTGTTCATCAAAGCGACAGGGTGTGAATTCCCCCGTCCGTGACACCTAAATCATGACACTACCAACCCCCAGGCTACACAGAATAGCTGTTACTACATCTGGATCTGTGGGATGGAGCAAGGCTACTTTGCAGGCTGACTGAGGCCTCTCCTGATAAGGAAAATACATTTAGCCCCCTAAAGAATGACTCACGAATACAGAAAACCACACGGGACTGCTTCTTCTCATCGCACCTTCATTTCGTTTAGCCAGGAGGATAGTTGACTAGGTATGGTAGGCCTGAAAAATACACCTAAGGGGTATGTATATGTGTAGTGTGGTGTGTCTGTGTGTCTATTTGACTATTTATTTCTTACTGTATGTATGCATGCAGGAGTGTATGTGTGTGTCTGCTTGTTTATGTGTGTAGGTTTGTCTGTGTGTGGGCGTGAGTGTGTGCTTACCTTTAGTCCTCTTGGACTCCCTCCTCAGGGTGGTTTTGACACCTGGCTGGAGTTCGGCCTCTGCTGACATCCTCCTCCGCTGAGTCCTTGGTTTTCGTCCCCCTCACAGCAGATCCACCATGGGCTGGCAGCACACCTCTCCAACCAGCCTCCAATGTCCTCGCTAGTCCCTCTCAGAGGCCGAAGTCCACGCGGGAGCTCTCCTCCAGGTCCATGGTGAGAAGTCTGGTGGTCCTCTTCAGAGCAAAGTCCGGCGTGAGCCCACTGAGCCTCCCGTTCAGTGCAGCTTCATCCTGGGGTTGGAGGGCCTGTGAGTGAGAGGTGGAGTGGTCCTCTTGAGCCGCTTCACACCCGTGCTGACATTGTGTTTGGCTCTCAGTGAAGGTCAGCCATCATCTTGTACCCCTTCTGCTTAGTCAGTGATTCCCCCAAGGGAAGGGCATGGACTTCTCCTTTAATATTTGCTGTCGAGGGAGTGAGCAGATATTCCTATTGGATGAAGCGATTTAGACCGCGATTAACTGTTCATCCAAGTTATTTCCTTCAAGCACTGTGAAGCAAACAGACAGGGAATATGTTTA
Organism: Osmerus mordax; assembly: GCF_038355195.1. NCBI lineage: Eukaryota > Metazoa > Chordata > Actinopteri > Osmeriformes > Osmeridae > Osmerus > Osmerus mordax. The sequence goes on from NC_090065.1 coordinate 6,783,230, forward strand.
CTGTTCACAGCTGACTATTAATTAACATGACAAAAACATTTCCTTAAATCAGTCACTCGAATATTCATTTAAGTTATGAAATGACAGCTACTAATTCATAACCCCAACAAGGTACTTATTATCTGCTCCAGATCACCAAAGCTTAATCACAGGGCAAACACATCCAGTCATGTGTGCATTGTGCTTTCTCTCACATGCTCAGCAACATGAAAGGACGGGGAAGAGCAGTGAATGACAGAATGACTCTTTTAGAACAAACTACTGAGATGATTCTGGCAGGGAAAGCTATGAATTGGAACCCCCTAGTGAGTGTGGTGCCCTTGAATCATCCACCGCTAACATGAAGACACTGCCAAGCTGGCACACTGGGCCGGCACTGCGGTTGGCATGGTGATACCCATTGTTGGAGTCAACCCTGACTCTGTCCTGTCCTAAAAAAATGAGCAGCTCCCATGCAATGGGCTCACGTGGCGTGCTTGTGTGTGACATTGTGTGACATTGTAGGTGTGTGGCCCTATGTGTGTGTGTGTGTAAGGGAGTAAGAGAAATCGAGAGAGAGAAAGAGAGAGAGAAAGAGAGAGAGACAGAGAGATAGATAGCTTAGCCAGGTCACAGGAACCACTTTTACTCTCTCTGTCTCTTCAGGTCAGGCTTCAACACTTCTATTATTCAGAAATGAGCTGCGATGCTGAAACGCATTACATTTCCCTGAACAACAGGTTATTGCAATCGTCTGGTCCTCATCGCTTCCCTCTGTGGGTGCAAATGCCTATCCCAAGCTTCGCCCTGCGCACATTTCACCAGGGAATGATTCAAGTGCGCTTATGAGGCAGATAATGTCACGGCAGTCCGAGAGGAGGGCAATCTCCATATAAGCACGTCTCAAACAAAGCCTTTCGAGTGTCAGCAATGAGAACGAAATTTTCCTGTCACAAAGAACCTTATCGTAATGTAATTTTCATTGAGGAAGGAGACATGTCTCATTGTATTGGCTGTAAGAGTGATTTAATGTGATGTACGACTGCTTTTCAAAACCAATGGTATCTAGGTCACTCAGCCTCCCAATCTGCTCAGTGTTTTAACAGTTCCCACTGTCTCTTATGATTTGGGTCAGAGTTAACGAGCATCATTCCATTCTCCGGCTTCGATGCTGTTGAAGTCAGCCTGTCAAAGCCACCAAACATAAGCCTTTTCTTTATTTATTAATTGGCTCATTTGAGTATTTTCTTTGTAAATATGAAGGGAGATTTACTATAGGGAACACTATTTACTTTCTACATCTAACTCATTCTTCAGTTTCCATCTGCAACAACGAGATGGCTAATTTAAGATGGAAAAAATTACAAATAAAACATATTTTCAGTCTTCATCTCTTGGGTTTGCAACCTGGCATCGGTATCTGTAGCTGTAACCGGATTAGCTAACAAATACAGTTTGCAGTGAGGAAGCATGATGAAATATGACAACTCTCTCTTCTTAACACCAACCACATCAATCACAGAGCAAGTCATTGATTTTTCTTGAGGGAGTCAGAGCACACACCTTCGCATTGCCAGGCATACCCCTTGGGTACCAGGTATATATATCCTGTCATGAGCATAAATGGAATACGATGTGATGTGCCCTGAATCTTTACCAAAGCGGGAAAATTGTTTTCTTTTTTTCATCGTGTTCGATATGACACAAATCTCAGTGCCGTATGGGCAGAGCCTGCAGCATTCCACCATTGGTCACCTGCGGACTAAAAGGAATGATGTCACTCAATAAAGTATTCATCGCTCCTTCCTCGGGGTTAAGAAACTTATTAACATACAATTTACAAATTAGAACATCACACAGTACATGTGCCTAGCAATACATCTCAGCAACAGCAATAGAAAAAGAAAGCGTCTTTGCATGCGCCCAATTATCTATTTGTGATACAAATGATACTTTGAATTGCAGCAGACATTTCTGTTCGCGCACCTTATCAGGATAAGCTATTTAGCTCATCTTTAATGTCTCCCACACAGACATAAAGGCTAATTGAATAAAAAGGACTGATTGCACTACATTCATTTCTCCTATTAGGAGCATTTCAAGTTGCTCAGTTAATCAGAGTGTACAATCAAGCTCCCACTGTAAGACAAGTCCTTGAATTCAGCAGATGAGTCAGTGAGGTTGAGTAGCCATCCATCACCCGATATGCCCAATTACACCTCTATTCAGACCAGTCTCTAGAGCACAGGCTGCCGCCTGTGCTCTCCAGCTTGCATGTGACTGTCTAGTAGGCCGGCAGGCAGGCAGTAAGGCAGGCTGCCAGGCAGGCAGGCAGGAAGGCAGGCATGTCCCTAGATCCTAACGCCTCCTACCCAGCCAAGGCTGCCATGGCCTAGGGGCTGCTAGAGCCGTTTGTTCGACAGACTGGCTTTGGCACCTAGCGCTGGTCATCTTTGTTACAAAATGCCCCCCAGCTTATGGAGCAGGACAGGGCTGTCACAACCCAGGACGCCAAAGCCTCCAAGAATATCCCTGCTGGTTTACCTTGTGTCACCTATGACAACCACAGCCACCAACTTTGGCTCTATATCAACTGTGGATAAGACACTGAAAATGTATATAACACAAAGAATGACAGTAAACAGATTCATTGGTTTAGGGATTGAGAGTACATTGACAGTACATTTTATGCATGAATTCATCAGCTGTTAGCTGTTATCGAGTTCTTATAATCAATGACATCCTCGTCTCCGGTGGCCTTACAAGAGTCTGATAGCCCTTGAATATAAGATAGGGCCTAATTTCATAGTGTATCGCTAATTAGCTTCTTGTTCATTGCTCATAGTTTCTATGAGGCGTATAGGCCTTCTTAACTGAATAAAAGCAAAAGTTTCATTGGGTTAATCACACCAATTACTGTGATCATAGAACAAGTGTCTAATATATTAAGGTCATAAGAACACACACAAACACAAAAAACCCAAAAGGAAAATCCAAAAGGTTCCTCTAAAGCTTGTCCTCCAGTATACCTTGCATCTAGAGTGGACTGATGGCCTGTGACATGACACTGCTGCGCTCTGGCTCATTACTCCTCCTCATTCCTGACAAGATGGAGGAATGAGTTTTGACGACAGAGCGAAGTGGAGTTGACTGGAAAACAGGAAAGCACATAAAAAACGACTGTTTATGCATCGGAGCATATTCATTTGCTTCCTGATAGAAACAAAGGCCTCATTTCTTTGGGTTCAGCACATACAGCTGGTAAACTAAATTAGTATAGCGCCGCAGTTGCTTTGCAGTGCAGATTTATGTCAAAATAAACCTTGGAGCAGTGCACTCACTTAACCACGGCTGTAGTGGTGGCCAGGCATGGCTAGTCAGAGGGCAGGGAGGAGTTACCCTCCACAGTGCTCCTACATTACCCTTTTACTCGCAATTTAGAGGGGGGGGGGGGGGGGGGAGTAAAGGATGTGACATCAATGAACAAGAGCGCTAACATTCTCTGTTCATAGAGAGTGAGCTCCCTAGTCTTAATTTGTTTCTTCTGGGTTACTTTTCTTAGTCAGGAGATCCAGATTGCCGACATTTTAAAGCGGATATGTGTCATGCTGCACTGTTGCGACAGTAAACAATGACTAAGGCTTATGACTGTGAGAGCGTCCCTGTTTGCGATACCTAATGAGACACCCGTGCCGAGAAATGCAGCCAGCCAGCGTGAGACTGGACCGCAGTTGGAATGGTTAATTGGGCAATAGGATCCTCTGAACGCCTCCGATGTGTCTCTTAACTTCCCTGAGGAGTCTTTAATTCACTGTTGACTCGCTCTGTTGTTGTGCACTGTCTCAGAGTCTAAACAGTGTGTTCAAACAGGCTATTTACCTCGTTCAGTGGGAGAGAATTGGGCTGGCTCCAAGATAGGAGACCTAAAGGAAAACAGCTCTCTCACAGCCAAGACATCTCTTCCATCTCCCTCTCTCTTCTCCATTTCTGTCTTGCTTCCTTCCTTTCTCTCTCTCCATCTCTCTCTGTCTCTCTCCCAGTCTCTCTATCTCTAATTATCTCTCTGCCTCGTTCCACCTTTTCTCTTTGTTGTGTCTCTCACTGTGTCCTTTCTCCCTATCATGTCCCTCTCTCTTCTCTCTATCTCTCCACTTGTTTTTGGTTTTCACAGTGTTTCTTTATCTCCACCCAGTCCCCCCAGACCCCCCTGTCCTATTTTCTTGTTCTCCCTCCTTTTGGTTTGCACAATGCCTATTTGAGAAAAGACGGTTGAGGCAAGGTTTCCTTTGAAAATTATATAAGAACCCTCTCTTTATCCACGTGGTCATTACTTCATGCAGGGAGAAATTAATGAGACAATTAAGCAATTTTTCCATGAACACTTTGAACTGAATAAATAGCCAAAAGGTGACCTTTGTAATTGAACACAGGTCACGGATACAATTAAGATATGAGTCACCGCTATATTAAAAAAACTGTGACAAAACAAAACAGTTTCTGACTTTGTTCATGGCTTAAAAAACTTTTACAAAAGATCTTATTGGGATTTCAGGCTCACAATGCAGCTCACAACCCAGAACAGAAAGTCACTGTGTGCAGTCCCTAAGGAAACCAAAGGCTCAGCTGATTTGCCAGTGATACTGATGATGAGGAAGGTCAGGTAAGCATCGTAATATGCTCTATATAGGCCATCTCTTCAGCACTATTCTAACTACAGGACAACTTCTAGAACACACACACACACTCTGTCTCACACATACACACACTCTCTGTCTCTCTCTCTCTCACACACACTCTCTCTCTCTCTCTCTCTCTCTCTCTCTCTCTCTCTGTCTCTCTCTCAAACACAGACTCTCTCTCTCTCACACACACACTCTCACACACACACATCTGTCCCCCTGACTACTCTGTTGTCTGTGGGTGTAATTAGAGGCGCTCCCACCACACCTCCACGTCTCTCATTAATCTCACATGAGTAATTAGGTCGCTGCGACGTATGGAACTGCAGGAGGTGTGAAACTGGGTGTGAAACTGTTGTCATCTCATATGTTATCACACTCTGGAGATTGAGGGGATTAAAGCACACCACAGCCCATTGGCAGCTAATCATGCTGATAATGATAAGTGAAATATTCTTTCCGACGTTACAATGGCTCTGCAAGGTCATGAACTCACACAGCAGAGAAATCTGGCTTCCAGTCATCATGTACTGTGGTCCAACAGCACAAAGACTTTAAGACCTAAGACAAAGAGACTGTTACTCCTCTCACAAGAGACTATTTCTATCTGAACCTGCACCACACCGACTACCTCTACCTCCACCACAGAGACTACCTCCACCACAGAGACTACCTCTACCTCCACCACAGAGACTACCTCCACCACAGAGACTACCTCTACCTCCACCACAGAGACTACCTCCACCACAGAGACTACCTCCACCACAGAGACTACCTCTACCTCCACCACAGAGACTACCTCCACCATAGAGACTACCTCCACCACAGAGACTACCTCTACCTGCACCACGGAGACTACCTCCACCACAGAGCCTACCTCCACCACAGAGACTACCTCCGCCACAGAGCCTACCTCTCACTACACTCACTACAGTCTGCCAGATGATCTGACAGCTGTATGGAAAATGGGCTATCCTCTGCAAAATGGATAACAAAAGGCATATCTGGCCAAATTAAACACACTATGATATGTAAACACAGAATCTAAGTCAAAGTGCTATTACAATTCTGCATAGATACAATTATTCAAATTCCTCTTCATTACAACACTAATCATTAAGAAGAAACTGTTTGTATTGCTAGCAGACCTTCAGTGGATTCAAAAAGGTTGTAATTGGAAGTGTAGCTGCTAGCCTGCTCACATAATTGCCTTACTTTTCCATGCATTATAAAACACACACGGGCTCACACACACACACACACACACACACAGAGTGCATGCACAAATGCATTTCAGCTATTACCTACTGCCATAAGATTACAATCATCAACAACCCCATATGGAGTGCTGTCTACCCTGAGGTGGCAGGGTTGTAGCATGGGGGCCAGGGGAGGCAACTGAAGAACTGCACTACTCTGAGGTGATGAATGCTCTGCTGCTTATGGAGCCTCCTGTTGTGCATCTGTGAGAGCAGATGAATGGGGAGGAGTGCCTGATAAATTGGGTCACACGAACATGGCGTTTCTGGGTAATGCGGTGAAAACGCCTGAGGAGGGCAGTTGGGGGCAGCACGTGGGCCTACAACTGGGACAGAGCTGCTCTTACTCCCCCTCCTCACCTACAGCAATGTGCTACATTGGTTGCAACTTAATTTCACACACCTTAATTTAATACACATGTACACGTGCAAATACACACACACATACACACAAGAGCACGCACACGAGAACAGCACACACAGTCACACTATCACAAACACGACACATGGACTGTATTCTTTGTAAGGCTCGTAAGGTGTGTGTGTAGGTCTGAGAGTCTGTGCATGTGTGCCCCGTTTAGCTCGAAGGACCCTTCTCTACCTCTACTTTGCTCCATTCGTTCCAGTTAGTGAGTCTTTCGCTTTATTCGACATAAGGCACCCTACATTTCGTGACGGGTAGATCTAGGCAGCTCAGGCTGCCTCTTGACAGAGAGAAGTCGCTACTGAAGCGGACACACAGTCTACCTCTTTAAGATTTATCTGGAGCTCCACAGCCTTGTACTTCAATAGATGGATGACTATTTCATACATTGCCAACTGGCGCGACATGAGTTGAGCTGAAGGTCGCGGTGACTCATTTCAGTTACGTAGCTGGGCCGGTGAAGACAGAACACTTCATTCTGTCTTATTGACTTGTTTCAAATCTACAAACAGGCGGTGAGTTGAAACATGGAGTCCCAGCAAAGGGAGAGATGTTCTGTATGCCTGAGATTCACAGACAAGCCCAAGACATGGTGCAGTGTAGGATGCAGTTCAGTGTCCAGCTAAAACAAAGACAGAAGAAGACGATTGGGTGTACAGATTGCCTTGGAACCCCCAGGCATATGGCAGGCACCACCACACCTCCCAGCCAATTGAGTCTTAATGATTCATTGGTTTGGCATGCTACATCTCCCTTGTGATGGTTGGTGTCAGTGATGCATTGAAGATGTCCAGTCCCATGGAAGTGGAGCAGGCAGTGATGGCTGTTCTGGCCAGGCACATTTGACATGGCACCACACACAAGCCCAACACCTCACCACCGCTCACCAGATGTTCAGTGTCGCTCAGGTCATGTGATGACTCCAGTTTTTTTTTTTACAATAATGGGAAAACTGACAGATCCTCCAACTGTTTGATTCAAACATCTGGTGACTGTGTGTCTGATGTTATGGTACGAGAATGTGTGCTTGTGGGGGTGATGGTAGTTTTAACTATTGCTATATAATTATTAAGTAAGATGTTATTTGCACTGTAGATGCAAAGAAATGAAATGACTGTTTGTGTGGAAAAGTGGGTAGACAATATTTAAATCAGGTTCTGTTCCTAACAGAACACTAATCTCCTTTTTTAGCCAGACTAAGAAGTAGCCTGTGAATTTCTAAAATTGGTAACTAACAGAAATACAGGACACAGCCCAATTTCTCATAACCGTAGTTTCAACGAGAGACTCCCACCCAACTTACATCTGAGGAAGCACCTGTCACCATGGGCTCATGCCAACCATGCATCTGCCTCATGCAACGCAGCGCCACAATGCACTTGAACAGAACAACCACCTCAATTGTCCCTCGGAACTAGCTCCCCTCACCCCTAACCTGCATCTGCCCACCCGCCTGCACTGACGTCTTCCTCACTGATAACAATCAGAGCAGAGATACCCCGCACAATAGAGTTCAGCAATCTTAATTGGCTGGCTCACTGAATTAAGTTCTTATAAAAGATTTAGACCACTGCAGCAACCATGTACCATACAACCGTCTGTGTTTGCACTCTTCTGAAGAAGCATTACCTCCGGCCTGGGTATGTGAGTCTTCAGGGAGTTCAGTCAGAGGTAATGCTGCTGCATTACAAGGAAAAACAACGGATGTGATAGGCTTTTCAGCGGGACAAAAGGGGAATCAGAGGACATGGACAAGTGGGAGAGACAGCAGGAGCTGGGGAGTGCTGAATAACAACCAGCTGCATGTGTTGTTCTTGTGTCATCAGATTGAAGACAAAAAACAGCATGAATAGAAAACATCCCATTTTTGCTTTATTCATTTTACAGGACTTGCGGAATGGGGAGAGGCATAATGGTTTTAATCCGATAATATGGCTCCAATACTGTCTCTGTGGTTTTTGCTGTCAGGAGTTGAATTAAGTGTCTTGATTCCAGTGGGAGACCAACAAAGGGCTCCTTGCCACAGAAGTGAATGCTCTCCAGCATTTTGTGCGGCACCATCTTAAGCCTCACAACTCACAGAGGATTGCAAGGAACTGTCACGGGACTACCGACTGCACTGAACTGAAAACAGAAAGTGTGTGTATGTGTTTGTGTGTGTGCGCTTGTATGTGTGGTCAAACATATGGACAGTGTGTGAGAACATTTGGCAGTGATCAGTTACAGCCAGACCTCTGGCTTGTATAAGGAGATTACTTTTGGGCGGATATGGGGAAAACCCTCCATGAACTGTCACACCACTGATACTGCTCTGAGGATAAACAGTTGAGCCCTGACACAAACAAGGTCCCGAACTAATTCCAGCCAACCAATCACAGCATTATTTCCACCACTTTTCAGTCATTCCACACCATACAGTATGCAACATATTCTGTCTTCCTCAGATCATCATTTACAGGGCATAGCTCCACAGCAGGCCATTTTATGAGGTCATCAACGCCGAATTAGGCACTTGTTTAAGACCCACTCATGCAGGCACTGCAGAGGCACACTATTGTACACATGGTTGAAACGTGTTTAGTTTTATCCTTGTAAGAACAATAATTACAGCTAGGCCTATGTCAATCAAAATCTCTGGGCTGACAGGTCATAGCCAGAGAGATGGCTCCCCACAAGGTCCTTTGAGCTATGTCTAAAACACAGTGATAGAGATACACAAATAGAACAGTCAAAAGATAGTCAAATGTGGACTGGTAAATAAGGGGTTTCATCAGAATATCTAATGCTGGTCTAGGACCGTATCCATTCGTTTTCTCTCCTGTCCCAGAAATTATGAACCAACTGTGACAGAGGGGGGCAATTTGACGCGGTGACGCAGCAGATACCCCCATACGCTCCGAAGTTTCACCGGCAATATTTTCACCGCAATGAACCATGAACCATAAACTTGAACCACGATTAGGGGAAACCCATTTATATTCACTGATATCCCGCAGTGAGTCGATATGTCATAGTGGCACCGCTGAGCTGCGCGCTTCTACAGGTAGGCACATCCGTTTGCTGGTGTGCATTCTGCTTCAATAGAAAAGCTGCCCATAATATGTACGTTTATTAATATACGTTTATGTCAGTCGGAATAACGCGATTGACTTGTCTTCTACTCATATAGGCCTATACACAGGATAGAAAAATCAAAGACCTGGCCGTTAAGCATTTGGATAGTGTGTAGACGACACGCAGGGGGCTGAGGGGGGGGGGGGGTGCTTGGACACGGCTGAGGAATAGTGGGCTAAACTGTGAAGTCTCCTTCACGAGCCTAGATTTGAAATGATGCACAATCTTACAGCATCCGAAAATGAGTCCGACTATAAGGACAACTTAACAAGATCATAACGCCTTGACCTAATTTATAATCATTGGTTTAGCAGTCAGTCTGAAGACTAGCCTGTAAACCTATTTTGACCATTCAAATCAAATTTAGCCACAGAACCATGAATATTCCTTTCTTATGGGATTCTTAATATTTCTATCAATAAAAATAAAACCTTGTCTTTCCTCTGCCTGCTTTCTTGGAAGATTGCGTTTACATTCAGTCCATAAATCTTGGCTATAGCCAGAGGGTTCTTTTTTGCATCCTAAAACATCTTCTAAAACCATCTTAACTCGATCGGAAACAAAAAAACGTGAAGTGTAGTATACACTACAAATGTTTCCAACATATCTGAGACTTACCAATATGAAGCACATCCTACTCGGAAGTGTCCCATTTCTGCGTTTTAATCCAAACCAATGCCCCTTTCATTTGTGCGCTCTGTTTTCCGTTTAGGAGGAATATCCATTGGTTAATTCCTTTTGCCGGAAACACTAAAATCACATTGGGTAACCTCAATTCTTTTCGACAATTTTACAATTTCGGCGGCCCGTGAGCCGTATCTGCTACCGCCACCGAAGTTGCCTAGTTACCCCTCTTTCTCATTCAAGGTGGCTAAAGCGCTGTATACAGCGGCCAATCATAGAAGCAGCCGGAGAGATTAACTATTTCTTGGCTCGACTATTCCAGATTCAGGCGAAAACGAGGAGAGTGGGCGGGGAAAATAGGCCCCTGGTGAAAGAAAAAATTAAAATGCACAGAGAATAATGTAGAAGGGATCCGTTAGAGGGGGAATGTGTGGAGGGGGATGGGACAAGGGATTAAACATTTCACAAAAATAAAGAAGAGGGATGGAGGGGGCTGGAGGGGGCTGGGACCAGTCGGAGGGGGCAGGGTACCAGTTGCCCATTTCCCACAAGAGAGCATTGCACATGTAGCATCATCAAAGTATATTATTTCAGTTATATCCAGCTGCCAGTGGTCTCTTACAGAACACATTTCTGTCCACAAAGGGAAGGCAGGGTGAACAGTCTTTAAAAAGCAAAGATTCGGCTCATTTCTTAAATCCAAAATACCCATCTATCAGGATAATTGATCAGCCCCCTTTAACCAGCCATCCGTCAAGACCCAACTGCTTTCTTTTCCTTCTCCAGCCATACCGCGTCGCCTCATCATAGGCCATATTGATTTCAATTTCCCTTCCAGCTCTGGGTGAAAGGTGTAGGGGAGCGAGTCAGCTTCAATCACTGTTACACGACGCATGGGGCATAATGACCCCCCACCTCCATGCTCTGATGATATGGGGGAGATCAAGGGACACTGTCCATCCAGGTCAAGCCCCCCGACATCCACCCCGACCCCATACCAAATGCCACCCAAGCCTCCATTGACTTTGGGCGGACTTCACACGGTGGTTGTGGACCCCAGGGCTGGTGCATTATAGATGAACAACAGGGGGTCCTGACGATACTGCTGATGCGACAACAGTGCTTCTACAGGGACACGTCCTGGTGTAGCTTTGTGGGATTGGATACGCACAACAATCACAGGGAATAATCTGCACATTCTAGCAAAATAAAGCAAGGAATTTCATCAGCATCAAATGTTTTCCATCCTTCAGTACATTTAACAAGCTATCTATTCTAAGCTCTCTTCAGCCATCTCTGTTCCACAGAACAGTCTATGTCTGACCTATGTTTAGGATTTATTTATGTTCTAGTTGCTTTGTATTGCAGTCTGTGAGTGTGATTGATATATTACTGGCTGCACTCCATTCACCAGATTACAAATGGCAACGGCAGTGTTGGGGGTCCACACTCACAGCGTTCCCTACTCCCTTCTCCCCAACTACGTGTTTGTGTGTATTTATGTGCGAGTGTGTGCGTATGTGTGAGAAAAAAAACCCTGAAATGGCGAATATCTGTATCGTGTCAGACACACACATCAGCTGATTGACGTGTGGCTCTTGGCTTACAGCACAGTAATCTCAGTGCCAATGCTTTCACAGATGGACTCAGTCTTTTCCCTGTTTGTCTGGTGGGGCCAGCAGCAATCTTCATGTTTCATACACACAACCCCTCTGCACTTTGTTGTTTACCAGGGAGGGAGCTGCTATGTGGCTTCTAATCCCCCTCTAACCCCACCTCCCTGGACCATAAGCTCCAGTGGCTAGCCCACTGTACATCTCCCACATCCACACATCTCTACGGCCATTCAAAACAAAACAGGTCAGTGTCATCAGCAAGATCAGGCAGCTGGGTCCTGTGAGGCGATGACTAATCCTCATTTCCAAACGCAGACAGACAAAGGAGGCCCCTGCATGATGTTCACAGTGCAGAGATTCACAACAGTTAGTACACACATGGCCACATTGTTCAACCTCATACTCAATACTCCAACCATGCCCCTTCCCTGGCTTCGGCTGTGTCTTCCCTCTGGATTGGGTGTTTATTATTGGCAAATATCACAAGGGACAGATTATAGTTTTCCCCCTCTAATCTTCTCCCGCATCTGTAAATGCTTTGATTTCCATGTAGATGGAGCTCCAATGATGGCAGGGGAATCGCCCTGGAGAAATGGGGAGAAGTGATAAGATAGCAATACCAGATCTCCATCTAGACAAAGACAAAGGGGAGTCATTGCCTGGTGCTGGTAATCTCTATTCAATCCAAGATTAGTGCAGCCAAAACCCCCACCAGCAACCAGGGCTAATGGTTAGTCATCTGCCTCATGAGAATTGGTGACTGTTGCCCCCCAAAACCCTGAAGGGTAAACAGATCAATAAACACTCCCTTGTTGTAATGATATGCTAGCCAGGATCTTTGGAACAGCGCATAACATTAGTTTAAGATGATACAGTCTGTTATTGAAAGCAAATTTACTTAATGAATGTGTCATAATGTGCCATGAATAACGCATACATTGTAGGCATTGGGATGCATTGGTGGGAGCCTTTTTCATAGACACAATGAGCATCTAACTAGGGGTCCTGAGTATTGTTTAGCTATTCAGATCTGTTTATGAAACCAAAAGGCCGTCCAACTGACTAACGGCCTCTATGGGAGGAGACCTGGGGAGAGGAAATTAAGTCTACACATTGCATTCTGTGATAATGAACTATTTTTATCTAGTCAAAAAATACTCACATTGTACTGGTGGTCATTGATGGAAAAGATTGAATGCAATTAGCATGCAGAGTGGTGTCAATGTGGGGTGTCTGACATTGATAAATGACAAGTGACCTCTGACCCCAGGCAATGTCAGAGCCTAAAATTGCTGTTACACAATCTGTTGCATACGTCGCACCTCCATTCAAATTGACATCATTTATACTTGAGGCTTTATTGTGGAGCAGACCACATGGGCTGGGTTACTTCTGAATGCTCTCTCCAGTGCTTCAGTGTGAAATGGACGTGTGATGCTCTGGTTGTCCACTCAGCAACTCCAAGCACAGAGAGGCTCACTGGCTGCTATGGAAACGTGCTGCCCCTCATTCATGCCCAATTTGTCAAAGGGACCTTTTATTTTAGAGGGTGTAATGGGTATTTAGAAACCCTAGCACACACAGGGATGTGGACCTGTCGTGATCAGTGTGTGTACACATTCTGGTTCTCTTCCTGAATATTAAAAGTTGATTTTTTTTACATGTTTACTTGTTCCTCTAAATATCCTGTTCTGTTTTTGATTCCATTTCCTGAACCAATTCCTTCCCCTGCTGCAAACACATACAAAAACACACATGCGCGCGCGCACACACACACACACAGTCCCAAGAGAGAACCCATCAGTTAGACGAGTCACAAAGCCAATGATTTAGGGATGAGCACATGAGAAAAAAGTTTCCATGTGTCAACACAACTTTGCAACACGTCAAAGAACTATGACAAATGTATGCATGCTGCAGTTTATGTTGGCGAGTCAAGGACAAACTACTTAATTACCCCATAAATTTGGGAGATGATTAATTTCCAATTCAAGTCATTTAATTAAAATATGCAAATTGACAGCCATCATCATAGCGTAAAATAAACTTGCCAGGGGAAATGAACTTCAGACAAGGGTTCACTCTCACAACACATTAATTGCAAGGAAAAAGTGATTGGACAAGTCGGGTCAAAATAAACAGCACACTTCCTTCTCTCACTCCACACGCAAAACTCTATTGATTTAGTGGACACATTGAGGCCAAACCGTGATGATTCAAGCTGGTTCTTCTAAAGAAGAGCAAGAGTTGGGAAGCCATTACAGATATAATTGGATTTCATTTCAACCATGGGAAGCAAAAAGGCTTGTCACCACCCCAGAAAAGATGGAGGCCAAAATGCAATCAGTGTATTTGCTGCATTTCAAAAGTATGTGAGCGTGCATGTGTGCGTGTGGAGTGCATTAAAAGACACACATACACACACGCAGACAAGTATATCCTTCTTTAGAGTTTTTTTTTTAACCAGAACTAGTGACAAGAGAACAGAGAGAGGCCCTGTCTGTGTGACAGTTCTCAGAATGAGGTTGCAGAGAGAGACAAATTGAAGATAGGGAACCAAGAGACGTGCCATCCTCTCTGCCTCTCTGCTCTGGGAAATACGCTCACCATATTATGTGTGATGTCTGTCACTGCTAGAAAAACGTAATGGAGGTCATCTTTTAGGAGGGTGTCTGCACTTTGTTTTAGGACGCATTGAATACACACAAAACACACACTACACAAACAATCACACACAGATCTATCCGTCCACAGTCTATCGATACAATTCAGGACCTCAGGACTCTTTCCTCTTCACATGGGAAAGACACACGCACACATTCACATGATCACACTCACAGGTAGACAGACGGGCTCAGCTGCTGCGGCCCTCTTTGAGTGTTTTACTGACACGTATACTTAAACGCCCACCACCCCACAGCCACAGCCACACACACACACACACACGAGCACACCATAAACACATCCAGCTATTACTGACACACAGTTCCCCCCCCCCACCCCTCCCCTCCCCCCACCCCCCTCACACACACACAAGACAAACACACACGCCACAGGCAGACTGTTCTGACTGCCTGGGCAGTCCTGTTTTCTCACCATTCTCTCTCTCTCTCTTTCTCTCTTTGCTTGTTAACACTGTGGGTCCATTGTTGTTGAGAGATGGTTTCTCTCCAACGCTATGGAGCCTCACAATACAGAGACATGGTAATGAAGCTGCGATTCTGATATTCTGAGGCGTTGACCCAGTTTGGGTTTGTTCCACAGGGAGCGTTACTATACTACATCTGTTTGAAAACACAAGCCTAAAGTCTAATTCATGAAAGATGAATCTTCAGTACATTTTCCCTCTGTGTTTCCCAAGCGCAAAACAAAATGTGAGAGCGAGCAACTGTGCGCTGGTGATGGATAGTTACGTTTCATTTGCACTGGCCAGCCAAAGCAGCTGTAGATTTACGAGCAACTTGCAATGGAAAATGAATTGCAGGTAAGGACTGAGAGAGCAAGAGAGCGAGAGCAAAAGACAGAGGGAGAGAGACAGAGAGACGGAGTTGAAGAGGAAGGGAGGTGGGAATAGAAAGTGAGGATCAGAAAGACGAAGAAAGAGATAAAAATAAGAGCGAGAAGTGGGAGAGAAAGGTTGATACTTCCCAGCTTCCAGTACTGTACTGTAGTAAACAGTACAGTCACAATCATACACATGACACGTATGACCCACGCATATAATGATGTAGGAGAACTCAAATGTCACTTGCTAATGGCAGCCTGTTACATAGCACACAGTCAGGAGCCTCCTTAAGCCCACATGTCCTCAGGGAGAAGTGTCATAAAGAGAACACAGTGGAAGAACCGTGCAGCAATGCAGCATGAAAAATGCCCTCCATCTGCAATGACTCAGCCTGAGAATCCAAGGTACTGAGGAATATGTGCACCCTTGCCCCCCCCCCCTCTTTCTTTTCTCTCTCTCTCTCTTTCACTCTTCCTCTCTCAGTGCTAGTCTCCTTTCTCGTCCTAGCTTGGTTTCTGTCCTATGCTCACTCTCTCCCTCGCTCTGTTTCGCTCTCCAAACATGGTTCCCTGTTTACTGACGCAAATAGACATATATTCATACACATTTCGTCAAACTCCCCGCGTCCTGGGTAAATCAAACTTTGGGTTTCTCCTTAGCTGCCTTGGTTGGGTAATCTGTTAATACCTCAGTCTCTGGATGAGGACCACAATGGGGATGGTTGGCTATAACAGTGAAACCTTCAGTTGCAGGATCCACACTACTTATTGTCCTGGGGGGTTTCTAACCCAAATAAGCTCTGTAAACAAGCCTACATATTACTGTATGAATACTGTATAGCCTACATCTGGTGATTTGAGGAGCGATTAAATAGCATTGAGCACAAAGACAGACTTACGCGGATGAGTGAGCTCACACACTTACAGGACATAGCAAGTAACACAGTTAGACATATTACATGCATGCAGACACTTAGGCTGCTAATGCAGTAAATAAAGAAATTAGATTCAGCCTCAACAGTCTGACATATCGACATCCCTCCTTAATTCAGACACAAACACACACACACGCACGCACCCACACAGACTTCAAGCGCACTCCCACACACACACACACACACACACTTTTCCTCTTCCTCACAGATCTGGGTAGCCTCCGTTTCGCTCATCCGTGGTCTCTCCTGATGCAGATGTGCTTCCCACCTCGTTAACCTCCACCAATGGGAGCTGCCCGCACGCAGCTGCGCATCAGACAGGCCTGCTCCCTGGCTTGCGTTCGTTCAGCAGGCTGCAGCGTGGCACTAAAACACCCCTCTGGCAGCAAGTCAAAACACCCCCCCGGCCCAAACACATCATAACCCAACGTGAGACAGCGCCAGACAGAGTCGTTTATTTTAAAAGGTGTATTTCTGGATCTTTCCACACTTGCCTGGTTTACAGAGACCTTGTTCAAGTCTTCAAAAACAACCAAATGCTTTTTTTTGTTATTTGTAATTTTTTATGTTTAATTTTATATGATGGGGTGTTTAAGGTGAGTCAAAATCTTTGGGTACAATCTTCACAGCAACACTTCACCTACTCCAACAGGGCATGTATGGTCCTAAGGTAACCATAGCAACACATTGGGGCTGTGACTGGGAGGAAAGGGAGGTCAAGGGTTGAGTACTGTTCAGTGGAAAAAAATCAAATCAGCCCCTTGCCGAGACTGCAGCTCTGAAGATTGGCATCAAGCTGTAAAGGACTTCCTCGGCTGAGAGCTCTGAGTTCCAGGCTCCTGTGACCCGGGCCTAACAGCAAATCCCTGCCCTCAGCTGGCATCTCCTATCTGGCCGTCCCAGAGTCCAAACCCTGGGCTCTGGAGGTCAGGGAGATTGCTGTATCAGGATATTACTGTCTGCTTGTTTGTCGCCAGACACGTGAGTATATCTCTGATTCCTTTCAGTCAATCCATCCACTGTCCTTCTGTGAATTTTTTTTCCACATCAGAAGCGAGTCCACAGGTGGTAGCTTACTTAACGTAGCCATGGCAACTGCTGCTGGCTGAAAACGGAGAGAGAGTGGTGTTGTGTGGAGAAGAAAAGGTTCTTTCACTTACCTTCAGGAGTAACGACTTGGATGTGCTTGTGTGGGTGGTTCCTACTTAGCTAAGTGTTCCAGCCCATGACTCATCATCAGTCCACACAGTCCTTCCTCAGAGCTCCGAACAGCACAGGTGTGTCCCTGAGTTTTCTCCAAGACAGAGGGTTGCCTATCATCACCCCACTAGACTGCTGCTGGGGGAAGGCTGAAGGGGTGGGTGTATTCGCTAGAAATCCCAGTTTGACAGAATTGTGTTTGAACAGGGTCTGTCTAAGGCTAAGAGGCAAAGTGACAATGTCAATACCTGGTATTTACACAGAACAACGAATAAACACTATCTGGATACAAGATGTTAAATGTTACCTCTCCCCCTCAACATCCCTGCCTCCTCTTCATCCTCTGCCTCTTTCTCTATTCACCCTTTCTCACCTTTTCTGCTTTCTACCAAACTCTCTCCTTCTCTCCTCTCCTTTCCTGTGTCTCCATCTCCCTCCCCCTCTTCTCCAGGTCTGTCGGATGGTGCTAGACCAGACTAGTCTCAAACACTAATCCTTTGGGATGCGGTGTGGGGCATCTCTTGCGGGGATGCCGGGAGTGGATTTGTAAGAGAAACACCGGTAAGCCTCTCTTCTCCCTGTCTTAATGGCAGATTAGAAACCTTACTCCATGCTAAGTCGACAAACACAGAGACATATCTGGCTGCCTGGCAGGTAGAGGAGCAGGGTGGAGCAGCGCTGAGCTCAGGGAACATGAGGTGCTTGTCAGACTTTGGTGGGGAGTGAGGGGACAAGTACAATGCTCGTGAGCTAAATGTAAGCTACTTAATGTGGCAAGCGCTAATTCAATTTTTCACAGGAGGAGAAACCGGCAGACGATGAGGTAAAATAGTACTCTCACACGAGTTCACCTTTGCATGTTTATCTTGTTGACGTCTGTTTCGGCTTGACCTTTTTGTCGAGACATGGAGCTGGAGACGTATTTCAGTAGTTATGTGAAGGTTAGCTCTGGCTCACACCCCAGGCGATGTGCTGGTGTACAGGTATATCTGTGTGGTATTTGTGATGAAAGCAGGTGCATGAAACCAAGGACAAAATGTCACACAATATCCACGCTGGATTATTTCCATTCATCCAGTGCACATCCTATAGTGGCCACCTCAAGAGTCTACCTTAAAATGTACCTGAGACACACACACGGAGCTCCACACAAGTTAGGGAGGTAGACACAGACTGCGCACATCATACCCACCGTATAAAATGTTCTTATTATATGCTGGAACTTCCTCTCTTTGTTTTTTACCTGTTTCTCCACCTAACTCTGTGGATCAGTCTGGTGTCAGTCATGCCTCCAGGCCATGCCAGTCTTGGCTGAGACAGACAGTGTAACTGAGTTAATCCTTGTTTCCAGAGCTGGTTACACAACACCAGACCACTGGCCTGGACCACAGTTCTCCCATCATACGTGACTTTGTCTGCATCACCCAGCATTGCAGCCCTGGGATAGATGGGGTGTGTTTCTGGGTTAGTGTGCGAATGTATGCGTGTGTAAATGTGTGTTTGAGTGTAAAGGTGTGTGCCTGTGACTATTTATCTTAGGCTTGAGTGGGCTTGTCTCTTGTTGCGTAAGTGGATCAGGTCTGCCCACATCAAGAAAAAAGGGGGTTGTCCTACACATAGATGAACACAAATACACACATGCACAAACTGGTGCTGGACTTTCACCTACAGTTCTGACATGTGCATGCCTGTGTGCATAAACACACGTGTGCTCATACATGGGCATGCTTCCATGCCCATACAGTACAGTACACATGCACACAATGAGGATGTAAACAGGAAACAACAATGCAGACCTTTTCACGCTTTCTGAACAGCCTATTAGCAGGACAAAAGCACATGTTTCTCCATTCATTTGAAAAAGATCAGTGGATTTGCACAAATCCGGCCCAATTTAGACTTTCCCAGCAAAGCTCTCCTTCTCTTTCTTCGTCTCTCTGTCTCCCTGACACACACATTCTCACATTTGCATCCTCTTTGAGCCGGTAGTGTTGTTTTTTTCCTCTAAAAACAGCTGCTGGGAGTAAAGGAGATTTGAGAGGATGGGGACAGACATAGAGAGAGGGACAGAGAGACGGAAAGTGGGAGAGAAGGTAAGACGGAGAAAGGCAGAAAGAGGAAGAGACAGAAAAAGAAAGAGTGAGAGAGTGAAAAAAGAGAGCGAGAGGAGGGAGAGAGAGAGGGAGAGAGAGAGACACAAATTTGGGGGGTGAGAACGGTAAGAATGGTCCCCAGAAGCCAAAGGCTTCTCTGTTTTAAAAGCCTTTGATCCCACTTTGAGGCTGTGCACCCAAGGGTTAACTCCGCTGCTTTATTAAGGACCCTTTCTCCTCTCCCGCCACATTTTTATTTCCGAGCTCAAATTAGCAATTCAAATGGAGGCTATTTGGATATGCTTTCCCAGCTTCCTTCTCTCTGCTTTCCAGGCAGTTTGACAATATTTTTGTTAAGCCCCATTTACCCCTTACACAACTGTGGTGTTGAAAATGGAGAGATGGGGAGATAGGGGGGAGGAGCATGCTGTGTGTGTGTGTGTGTGTGTGTGTGTGTGTGTGTGTGTGTGTGTGTGTGTGTGTGTGTGTGTGTGTGTGTGTGTGTGTGTGTGTGTGTGTGTGTGCGTGCGTGTGCGTGTGTGTGTGTGTGTGTGTGTGATGGGGGGCTATATTGGCTCTGGCCAAGCTGCTGTCTGAGCTAATATAAGAATATGGTTTCTAAAACCAGGTTGATAAGATCCTCAGTAACGTTTAAGGCGCTACTACCATCGGAGTCTCCAGTAGGTGGCCTGTATCTGAGCAGAGGAACAAACGCCATGCTGTGTATCTGCATTCTTTGCAAAACAAGTCAGAGGAACGATGGAACCCCCAGGAGTAGATCTACAGCTCAGCTGGCAGAGGAAAACATGTCAGATGTTCCAGTGATCATTCGTCATTACTGTAACAGAGGATGAGGGTTGGATTAATGTGCCAGTGACTTAACCTTTCCAATGTGCCAGTTATCAATGGTCCCACTGGCTAATCATGACTTCAGAGCTGACTCGTCTGATTGGGTCAGGCAAGAGAGATGACTCTGATGCAAAGAGAATTCTTATGACGGAACCTGGAGCCACTCAAGGTTTAATTAAGATTGAGATTAAAGACACCTCCAGGAGATGGAAAACTGCACACACACAAACTAAATGACATACACACACCACAAACATAATGAAACACACACACACACACCACAAACCAAACTAAACACACACCACACATACTGTACACACACACATACACAAAATATAGAGAGAGTTTCCAGAGGACATGTGGGGCCAGATTAAATGTCTATTATTTCCTTGGCTTCTCTGTGTGTGCAATCATTGGAATATGACAACATGCCCTAATGAGGCCAGTGAAATATCTCTCCCATGTGTGGCCCTTCCTCTGCTTCCCACAAGAAGAGCACCCGATGGGCACAGGGAAAAGCCCATTCAATTAGAAATAATTGGATTCTGTGTTTATATAACGGTATCCTAAATAAATAGTGTGGACAGTGAAAACACCTAATTCAATATCTCCTTTTTTTCAGAGCTGTCAATCATGTCCTGGTCATTAGTGGCGTTTGTTCATCTAAATGTATCGTATCACCTCCTTGCCAAAATATAATGTGATGCTTTCATGCGTGGTGGGGGCAGTCTGTAGCACAGCGCTAAGTCAGCGGTCTATTTAATAAGTCCTTTTCATTAAACAAGCGTTCATTAAACATTCATTCATTCACTCGACCTCATTTGCATTTTTTCATCATAAAAAGCATTCATTAAACATTAATTTGTTCACTTGTTCTCATTTGCATGGTTTCAAATGTATTCTTAGAAGAGTTTAGATTTGTAAAGGATGAAATGGGAAGAGAGAGAGTATAGGATAGAACAGAAAGGAGAGTTACCATTCCATTTAGTCCAGCAACTTATATGTTATTTTATTGTATATTTTATTTCATTCTAATTCCACTTAGTACTGCTAGTTTATGTACCCTTAGTATAGATAGTCCACATATTTAAATTTTAGGTTCCTATATGTTTATTGTATGCACCTTCCTGCCAAAGCAAATTCCTTGTCTGTGCAAACTTTCATGGCGAATAAATCCCATTCTGATTTTGATTCTGATTTTGGCGGTCTGTCCAGAAAATGTAAGTAGAAATTAGATTACATGTTCCTCCACATCATCATGTAGACCTACTCACCGTGAAAAGAATAGCTTGTTGCACAATGGCGGACCATGATGAAAAATCCTCTCAATACCATTTACCCACTGTAAATAGACCTATTCATATTCCATTACAGAAGAAACACAGATGAATGGAAACAAACGACATTGTAGACAATGTACATAAAACACTTGAATGCATGTGCAGATATGACTAAATATAACAAATTCCAAATTCAGGTCCTGTTACGTGAACAATCTAATAACAATTCACTCTCAGATCAAACACACACACATACACACACACACCAGCCACTCAAAACTTTTGTTTCTGTGAGCCAGCGTGCAGTCAGGGGCAGAAACAGAGGGTGTGTTCCCTTGGTGGAGGCAGCTGTAATCCTTAGAGGTCCAGGATTTGGTCCCTTATGTCACCACAGCAGGCCACAGGACACTATGGCCAACACAGCAAACCACTGTCCACCAGCCTGCTGCTCAGAGCCAGGAAGAACAGATGCAGCTTATTGCAC
Organism: Osmerus mordax; assembly: GCF_038355195.1. Classification (NCBI taxonomy): domain Eukaryota; kingdom Metazoa; phylum Chordata; class Actinopteri; order Osmeriformes; family Osmeridae; genus Osmerus; species Osmerus mordax. The sequence goes on from NC_090065.1 coordinate 6,805,270, forward strand.
TCAGTCTTGCTCTGTGGGACGTTATTAAAGATTACAGGAGATAATCGCTGCGGTACCGTGCAGGATGCCAGGATCAGACTGTAGACTATATCATTGTGTGCAGAACAGTGCACTTCTGGGCCAGGATATGAGTGGCTAGCTACCCCTCTGTAGTTGTGTGGATGTGACTGACATATTTAGAGATAAGACAACCAGCTTTAGCAGACTGAAGTAGTTCAAGTAAGTTCACCCCCCACACACACACATACAGGTAGAGAGAGAGAGAGAGAGAGAGAGAGAGAGAGAGAGAGAGAGAGAGAGAGAGAGAGAGAGAGAGAGAGAGAGAGAGAGAGAGAGAGAGAGAGAGAGAGAGAGAGAGAGAGAGAGAGAGCGAAAGGGAAGGAGGGAGGGAAATTGAGAAAAAGAGGGATATTTACAAACACATGCATCTGCACTGTATACACCGTAGAACCAACCTGAAGGCAGAGAGACTGAAATCCATATCTCTTGACAGAACTGCAGCAAACATAAAACGGTGATGGGCCTCTACCATACATAGCTGCACATCATAATGAATAGCTGTCAGTCAGAGAACAGGCCAGCCTATCAGTGGCGTTATCAGGACTATCATTATATGAGCTCGGCCACGGGCAGCTGCTCTGTAGAGTAGCACGCAGGGAGGAGAGGAACCCGCCGGAATACAAATCAGTCAAGACATCTTACAAGAGGCTCACACTGCATGGGAGAGGTGAGAAGCCACCCACAACCCCTCCTTCTTTCTCCCCTCCTCATAAGATCCTGGTTAAAGCTGTGCACTTAATTAGCACTGCTGCTCCTGAAGGTAGCTACGCTATGCTAGGTTCCTGCTCTCTCTGCTGAGTGACTATACTGAGAGTCAATCTGGATGAACTGCTATTTCAATGTGGTTGACTTAGTTATTGGATGTGATTGCTGGGTTGCCAGCTTGGATGTAAATTTCAATATTGTATTTGTGGCATTTATAGAGAGAGATAATTTGAATTTTTGATAAATTAGTCCAAGTGCACATATAGCTAATTGAACTGCATAACTGGTTGGACTCAAGCTCACAAATGTCTAATTAATATTAGAATTTGGTTCAGCACTCCCAGCAAGGTCAGCATAACTTTACTTTGGTCAACCAGACTGCAGTTATGGATTCACTGCAGAGAGGACAAGGCAGTACAGTGTGGCGGTGAGTATTCTGTATGGGTTCATGTTATACAATTGCCAGAACCAACCGGAACCAATTCTACATCACAAAGTGTCACCACCCACAAAGGCAAACTCACACGCAACCACTGTCTAGAGAATTAAACCAAATGTTTCGGCATCTACATGGACAGCATCTTGTCATCAATTATTTATGAGAAATTATAGCTCCTCCAATGTGGGCACCTGTCTTACAAAACACCTACAGTAATTACTCTCCAGACCCATTTCAATTTCAAAGTGAATACATTTCCATGGAGTCACCTGATCAAACATGGTAAAATTGGGCCACGCATCAGCGACCGTGAAGCCATGAGAGCCCTGGGGCAATGCGGGCTTCCCTTCCCATCACTTTATCTCACTCATTGATTGAATGTGAACTTGGACCATCTGTCCTGCGTTAATTGCACACGTGCTGTAGCCCATTGGGTGGGCAGAGATACAGAGGGGGACGACCGGCTGCTTGTTCCTTGATAATAGGTGAATGTGAACGGGTTTGCATTGGCTCAGAGCTGGAACTTGCACTGGAAAGGATCTGCTCTCAATTCAGTTTGATTGAATCCTTATTAAAAAGGTTCTTTGTTTTTATTCTGAAATACAAAACTTTTCTATTGTCGCTTGAGATCTTGGGCTGCTCAGTTTTCTCCCTCAAACAACCACAGATGTGTAGATCCTTACACAGCATACATCTCAACTAGTGTATTCAGATTTGAGCAACGGTAACATAGGATTTGGACTTTCTGAATAATAATAAGTGGCTAAAGGGGATGGTTTAGTCAAAGCGCATTTATCTCACTGGTTAGGCTATGTGACATTGCTTTCCCCTCCTCTCAGTACTGGTGCTCTGTGGAGACAGCCTGTCCCTCCTGACTGGAGCACTACATGGTGGAGCTGAGAGGAACACAGGAGACAGAAAGAAAGAGAAGGCCTCTGATATTCCGCCTCTTCTACAAAGAGAGAAACAAAGCCAGCTGCTGCCGAGAAGGAATGGTGAAACAGAGAACCTTTCTCTCCCAGTCGTGACAGATGTCATGTATCATTTGTGATGGCAAGATCTAGGCCTTCTGACACGCACACTCAGAGGTTCAGCGGAACCACAACATGATAACGGACTGCATCCTCTCTTGCGCATCTCTGACAGCATGCTACAGCGTTGCCACATAAGAAAAGGATGCCATGGTCCTCCAGAGAAACAATTACCCGTGAACTTCAGAGGATAGAACAATGATTAGCATCTGTTCACGCGGGATTTAGGGGGAACTTGGGGGCTCTCGCAGTCGCTCTATTGATTTCCTTACATAATGAAGCGCAGAATTGCGTAACATTTACGCTCGCTGAATGTACCCCTCCTGCTAACGGGTCCCTCCTCCTCCTTCGGTGCAGTAACCTCATTTGGACCACTGGACTAATTAAAGAGTCTGCAAACCAGATTCATAACCTGCCATATGCTGTTGCCAAAAGAAAATCCAGTGTCACAACTTGGACCATCAGATGTAGTTTCCAGGCAAGAACTACAATTACTCCCTCAGTAAATTAGCACTCTGAGACCGTGAAACCGCGAAACAACTTGGTTAAACATCTCTAACGGCATGCCACAAAATTATTATTACTATTCATATTGTTTACTACTCGATATTATTATAGGATCCACATTGGGCAGGCTGACAAATCAGTTACTGCATCTGTTTTCAGTGGGAGAAATGAATCACTATATAATAAGTGGCATACACACAAGACATAAATTATTCTCCATGTAGGCTACTAGTTAATTATTATGAATGATTAATCATCCATATCGGCCTAGCCTATATGTCTTCTCATGGCCCACTTCATAAATTGTCAAGGCAAAGCACTGTTACTGTCCTCTAACTGTAGAACTCTGTTATACAGAAATTGAGATTTTTTTTTATTGGCCTACATGAAAAAAAGAGCGTTTCTCTGATTCTTTTATTTGGCATGTAATTAGGGTCATAGTGCCCTGAGCAAGTATACTGTAAGTCAAAGGAAATAATTTCAGTTGTGGGGAAAGTGGGTGGAGTAGTTTGTTTTACATATCAAAGAATGTTTTAAGCATTTTGTTTGAGAGGCACATTTTGAAATCCTACAAATTCAATATTTTCTCTTAATTGGAAATTCCTTGGTCTCCCTGTGTCTTCTTTTCATTGCAAAGTCAAGGGGCTTGAAGATAAACACTGTTTGAGGTATTTGATCCAACTCTAGAGGCAATCATCCAATTGTATTCCGGGATACATGGCTGTGCGTTTGGCAAAGGGGTTCACACAGCCACCGCAAGCTGCCGCTCCTCATGGTCCACCTTAGATGAGAGTTCACGGTTCAGCCAGGCAGAGGCAGGAAGCTGGAGACTGCTCCTGACGGCCCTCAGAGGCCTGGGAGATACCATAGCAGCAGAACCATCCTCCACAGAACACTCTTTCACCAGGGGAAAAAAAGTGTCCATCAGATCAGATACATTAAAGAGCTAATTGCCCCCCTTGGGTAGAGCTATTCATTATCAGAGCCGGCACAGCATCCAGTCAGGCAGAGGCAGATACAGGGTTCAGGCAGACACACGGTTAGTGCCTAGACAAAGGACTCCACTGACTCAGCCCAAGGTCATTACTAGTAGGCTGTAAATGGTAGCCTTCTCACTCAAACACTTTGTGTGAAGAGGACAAGCAAGTGGGTGACATGCGCTGTTCTTTCTGTCCTGAGGGGAAAAGCAGGACATCCTTCTTCGAAACATGTAAACATTACTGATCATCAATACTTGTAAAATGAACTAGCACCATAAGAAGGTATTATTATTCTGTGATAATTCAGCACAGTCTGTATGCAATTTGGAATTTGGAAATTTAAAATATGCTGATTAAATGACAGGGATTTCTGAGACACACAGTACTCACAACTCTGGGGTCCTAATATAAAAGTAAAGTCATCTTAGAAACAAACTCTATTCAAATGCAGAGCGGGAGAGGTGGGCCTGGTAGGTAGGAGAGTGTTCGGTCTCCCTCGACACCAGCGATCAGCAGGTTAGTGTTCGCGACTACATCAGCTTCCACCTGAATATGCCACAGGAAGCGAAACAGCCAACTCTGCCCTTTGAGGAATAACTCTTACAAATGTGTGTCTTTATTTCCACACACAATGGGAGCCTGATGGGATTATCCATTGTGTTGGACTGCAGAGGATTAGAGAGGGATGTCTAGGGATGCCAGCCCAGGAACACTGCTGTTCTACACAACAGCACAACACCTGGTGTCCTGGTACGGTAATGCCACATTGGCAAGCTGCCACTCAGTTGTGATCTTACCTGAGGATTACAGACACGGCACAGACTAGACTGAACACTCTGCTGAGATATGAAAGCTAGTTATGGAGGAACATTGTCCAGAGGATTCTGTGTAGCAGTAAATGGGTAAATTACGAGTACATTTATCATGTATCATGTAAATGTATCATGTATTGTCATGTAAAGTGCCCTAAAAAAAAGTATTTCAAACTTTCCCAGCGATAAATAAGACATGAACCTTTTCCTCTAGGGACCACTTTGTTGAGCAAAAACACAATAATAATGAATTATGGAAAGGAATAACAGTATGTTTACATTTTTAGTAATTTAGCACATACTCTTATCCAGAAAAATTAATAAATGTAAATGTTTATGATTATTTAAGATGGCCATTATCAACCATTGGGTCACCTTTTGGTTCTTTGCAAAAACTTCCCTCAGACCTGGGTCAGACGAACATGGACCTAACATCAGAATCAGAATTCGGTTTATTCGCCAGATCTGTACACAACCTAGTGCATCAACTCAGTGTGTGCGTGTACTACACTACAGGACAAGTGTGAGCATTACATTATTGCTGTACTATCACATCCGTGTGAATGATTTTGTAGTCCTGCATACTCCTCAACGTGATGACACTCACAAGATGCCACGGCAGCTAAAGGAGATGAGCAATATGACTACATTACATTACACACAGCCCTAAACTGATCAATGTGCACAGTGTCAGTCAGTGTCAGAGAAGCAGCACAGTGCTGTTCATTTAAAAAAAAAGTGCTGAAGCCTGCGAGCGGTGAGGATTGAGCAAACCAGACTGTGTTTGTAACATGCCCAAATGATGGCCTGTCCCCCTGGGCCGCAGTGGCGCCGAGAGGCAGCAATGTCACTGCGGGCCTTTGATTGCGGGGACAGTGTCCAGGCGTCCCACGCCAGAACGAACCGCAGCGGGAGTCTGTTAACCGAGGCGTTCTGTCAGGGCCGGGGAGGAGACCCCACGGGAGACACACTGAGTCACACTCTAGCTTTGCAGCACAGAGAGAGACCGAAGACGAGGATTATGGGAGTCACTAGTCAAATCACCCCTCCCCCCCAAGCAAATGCCACCCTGTGAAAATAAGCACTAGAAACATACACAGAGGGAGAGAGCGAGAGAGAGAGAGAGAGAGAGAGAGAGAGAGAGAGAGAGAGAGAGAGAGAGAGAGAGAGAGAGAGAGAGAAAGAGTGTGTGTGCGTTACCACACTCTATGAGAGGAGCTTCTACATCAGTGTGGTTGCAGCTTAACTGTAATGGACAGAGCAGGCGGCAGCTTTGGCAAAGGCACTCAGCATCATGTGGACCACAATACAATGTGCAACTAAGGTCATTATGGAGAAAGCTCTGCTTGTTATGTGTTGTCTTGATATTACCTGCAGCCCCACTACCCTTAGTATATCGTAATCGCCATAATGTGCATTTCACAAGGCTTTCATATAATTTAAAAATGATGTAATTTTTCGTTTTTCCTCATGCAAGCAACATGTGGCCCACTGTTTGAGCCAAACATTTCAAAACCCTGTGCTGAAAATACTAAAAAACTTAAATATCTAACCTGCCTGAAGTAGTCACTAGCTGATGCAGCTTAACCAACAGATAAAAAGCTTTTGAGTGCAATTACTAAATTAGTCCATAAATTAATTTCAACTCAGTGAACTGACACAGAAACGCATTGAACTGCTAATCTGGAAGCAGGAGGGCTAGAAATCCTCTGGAATTTAAAGTTTAATGGATTAATGATGTCAAGGCTCTCAAGTGTATATGACTGCATTACAGTAACTCTGGAGGAATTAAATTGCTCATAGGATGTGTCGGAAACCAAGAGCAGTGCAATATCCCCCTTAACTGACTGGATGTCAAACCTAATCTTGTGACAATACCCTAGTCTTCAGTCTGAATTTACAATAGCGGCCATTCATAATGCCTTATGAAGACAAAAGTGAAGATACGGTCACTGTAGTAGTGTCCTCAGACTCTTTTTCGCATTGTGCTTCAGGAGATGATAGTCATTAGGAGATGATAGGAAGTGAAATACAATTTCCAGTGAAGAACAAAATTGTCAAGTCTCTCCTACGTGCCTATCCAAAATGGGCAGCACATTAAAATACCTTGAAAGAATCACTTGTGCAATGTTTGAAATCATGAAAGCATGTTATAGAAAGTGCTATTCCTGTTATTTAGTATTCCTGCCATCTTTTTCTATCCAGAGACAAAAAATAGATGTTCCTTCAACCCACCTTAATTCCATCTTTCATGCCCTTGGGCATAGCAAGAAAGCCTGCAGGTCCAGAAGAGGCCCTGGCATTGCATTTTTTTTCTGTCACCTTTAAAATGGCTATGGCCTCCAACTAAATCATCACCCTCCATTACATTAGGCATGAGTTGAGCACTTCAGCAACGTTAACACTCACAGACACAGCCTTCATGCGAGCTACATTCTTTTAAATGTTCCAGAAAACACAACAGGGAAAGTCTTCATTAGAAGAGGCTGAGAGGCTCACCAAGGCATGAAGTAGTCTTTGATTTACTCCAGATACATATCAATTCAGGTATTTTTAGACTCCTAGTTGCACGCTCCTGAACATGATTCTTGGTTCTGCGCTTTATCTGTTAAGTTATTTTTCAACTGGTTGCCGATTTATTCTCATAATTAAACCATTGTCTGTGTTAGATCGAAGACGGATAAACATTTCCACCGAGGTTTGGCAAGAATTGCTCTTGACAGCCTTGCCAGTGCATCTAGGAAGAACTAAAAGAGAAGACAAAGTCACCTGTAAATTAGCATTTTATATAAACAAATACATTTGTCTAGTTAGGCTAAATAACATATATTTGATGGAAATGAAGTATATAAAAATAATATATACTTTTTATCTACTTCTGTATTTCTCTGTGAAGGTCATATAATGCAGAGGTCTATGCCGCAAACAAATAATATTCATGAAAAAAAGGACTTAAATATCATGCGACCTTGCTCCAGGGGCCAGGCAGACAAGGTCCTGCTCCTCATTCCTGTTGCATGCTTTTCTCACCTGGTTGCCGTCTCCCCAGGGAAGGTGACCCAGGCCAGGGGTGAGCGGGAGTGAGGATGCTGGGAGTGACTGGGATACAGAACGACGGCCTGTGGCCAAATCACCATCATCACCATCATCATCATCCTCATCTGGACAACCCAGGGGCAGTTACCATAGTAACAAACATGGTCAAATCTCTTCAGTGAAGTGTTGTGCCACTCCAGTAGCCATGCACTTTCCCTCACCATCAAACATGTATACAGCTCTTCAGTCATCACGTCAGAGCGGGCTCAGGGCAACACGTTTTTACATTAAGGGACAATTCAGAATAAGAATATTTGTAGAAGTATGATGTCTGTCTGGTGTGTGAGTCAGGTCTGACAAAACTGCTTCTGTACAGTGCAGGATGCAGAGGGAATTCTGTATCAGTTTCTGCCACAGAGGCTGTTTGAAGACCCACCAATCACTGACCATGAGACTCAGAGGTGACTCAATCCACATCTGCCCTGGGGAAAGGTTAAAGGCCTTCAGGAGAACATGCATGCTACATGTGTGCTATGACCATCCTACACCTTAGGCAGAAATGTGTGCCACTGATAGCTCAACAGAGCTCATGTAATCCATGTGTGTGTGCACATATTCTCAGTACAAGCTAGAAGGTAAGTAGAAGGTAACCCGTCCTATATTATGGGTGAAGGTTGGTGTTCCATCTGTGTCAATACAGTACACGGACGGGTGCACCATGACACTCACACTTCCAGCTCGCTGTGTGTGTGTGTGTGTGTGTGTGTGTGTGTGTGTGTGTGAGCAGACCATTATCACATAGCACACCTCCTGCTCCTGTGTGCTATGTCAGAAAGAGCAGCAAAATCTCAGACGACAAGGAGACACTGAGGAAATGAACCTATGAAACATTGAGCAGAGTCTCCCCTGAAGGAGACTGTTATTCATATACATATATCTCCAGCTCAGGGCTTATCAAATGTGGCATGTCTGCCTCAGCCATTTGGATGGCTACTGCGCTTTAAGCACTGGCCTAATCACACATGCAGGGGAATGAGACTGCGACGGGCTTACAGGGGAGACTAAGGCATGGCCGAATTGATTTTAAGAGGCTGCCAACATCTTATCTGTCTCCTTCTGAGCACCTAGCTAAACGGCTCTGTCAGAATGATATTGTAACCAGAATATGAGAAGTATATAAGTGATACATAAATCACACTGAGGCCTAGGTTATTGTGATGCCCAAGACAAGAATTCTTCAATTGCCCGTGTGGAAATAAAACCAAAAAAAAGGCCATGTAACACATTCAAACAGAGAGTTAAGGGAAGTAGGGAGTAGTACTAGAACAAAAATTCTGTCTCCATTGGTATCCGCGTAACATCAAATAATTTTCCCCACAAATCAAAGAAAGCCCAACACTCAAAGGATTGTCCTCATCCAATCACATATGCTCACACTGATGGGATTCTCCACTCTCCACTCACAGACACACTTCTATCCCCATAGAGACCAAGACGGGGAGAGCCATGAAACAGAGAGAAATGTGGAAAGGGGGAGGAAATGGGTTGAGAGAAAGAGAGGCAGAGGAAACAGAGGGGGAGGACAAGAAATGGAAAGAGGCAAATAGAGGGGAAAAAGAAAGGCGGGGAGGAAGAACATGGCACAAATAGAGAGAATGTGTCAAACGGAGCTGGTTGGATATGTGCATTTAACCTCTTTTAAAAGAACCATTAGCATTCTCCACTAATGAGACCTGACATTTGAAAAACCCCAACAGCTGCCAACACCACACAGACACATAACCAGAGTCAGATGGCTGAGTGGTGAGGGAATCGGCTAGTAATCAGAAGGTTGCTAGCTCGATTCCCGGCTATGCCAACTAAATGACGTTGTGTCCTTGGGCAAGGCACTTCACCCTACCTGCCTCGGGGGGAATGTCCCTGTACTTACTGTAAGTCGCTCTGGATAAGAGCGTCTGCTAAATGACTAAATGTAAATGTAAATGTAAATAACCAGATAACCTCCCTACACACACACATGCACAAACACACTTCCCGCACTACTACGAGAACACACTCCCACACCAGACCCTTATCTGTAATCACAGACATTATCAATAGGAATGCTTTAGATACATTGAGAACCTCTCTAGGTTAAGTTGAGACATTGCCCTCGGGCGTGACAACAGTCATCGAAACTCTTATGAGACCAAAACTGCAGCTAGTCGTTTTCCAGGGGGTGAGCTATCAAAGTTAAATGTCATCAAACATAAGAGTAGCCTGAGCAGGATCCTGGGTAAAAACACCCCCCCAGGGTAAAGGGGATTGTAGCCCTGTGGCAGTGCATTTGCAGATAATCTTTGGGACAGAGAGGGAGGGAAACCTAGGAATTCTGTTAACGGAGAACGGGAAAAAGACCATCAGAGACGCTTATCTCTGAGAGGCTTCTGCTATCCAACCGGGGCAGATGAATAAAGAGGTTTTAACCTAATTTCTGACATCCACCACCAGCACTCTCGTCAAGGCCAACCAGTGATACAAAAAAGAACAGGGTTTTAAATCATGGATAAATGCTGTAGAATGTGTATATTTATAAAATAGGTGTTTGTTTTAGCTGAACTTTACACTACATTTTAACATTTAAACTGTTTTGATGCATACTTTTGTTACACACTACAAGGAATATATGTAATTGAAATTTTCCAGTATTTTTCAGTGATATTTTCCAGAAAGTATCCAGATTCAGGTTGATAGGGTATTTCACAACAGTCAAACGCAGTAAACATGGAAACACCCAAATGAAACATAGTGGACATTCTCATCATTCCAACAAAGTCACACAAGTAAAAATCACAACCTGATTCAGAAAGTCAATTTTATTTTATCAATACAAGTTACATTTCATGTTAAAATGGATAACCACTGTCACGGTCCCTAACTTCACATTCTAAGACTAGAGCTCCCCCTTCTGGCCAAATGCATCACTTCTCATACGATTGGCTACATCATAGCATTTTCAATGTAGAATGATGCACGGTTCTCTATAAATTATAAACACAATGGCCAAACAAAAACAACATAACAAGAAGCATCTCAAAATGGAGTAATATACCACAGCCAGAGGAGCTCGACACTTGCTTGCTATCTACAGGCCTAACCCCAACACGGGTTATCTCCTACCTATATGACAATCAGATTGTCATCTCTTGTAACATTAAACTATAAGTTGCATACTTGATTGCACAATTCAGATGTATTGTGGTTATATTGCACTGGACTAATTGTTTTACAAACGAGTTGAGAGTGTAACTTAAAAGCCTGTACATCAACATAGCTGGTTGCTGTGCTGACAGGTTAGAATGCAAGCTATGCAGCTGGGGTTAACCGTTGGTCTGTCTGATCCCGTTTTAAATGTCAACAACAAATACCAAAGTGTAGTGCTGTGCATTTTTAAGATTAGATGTGTGAATGAATAACTATGGTGAATGGCACAACTCAAATGGATATAAGGTGCTTGTGTCAGGATAACGATATCAAGGTGCACAGGCCAGTCAGTGCAGAACCCTCATGGTATGAGTGGACACTGGAGATTCGTCCTCCATCAACTTGGGACAAAAGGCTGGGTAGAGGAGTTGTTCACTGGGCTGGTCCAGCCTGCAGTAGAAAGTGTATAAAGTCACCCACCTCACCGCATCATAGAAACACAGTATGCCACTGTCAATATCCAGAAAGATGCCAATTTGACTAGGCTTCTCTGCAGCTGTGAAGGCGAAAGTCAGCCAGTCATGTTGGGAGCAGAACTGCTGCTTGCTCTGGTTGTAACTCAGACTCCAGGAGTTGCTGTCCCTGCCTAGCTGCTTCTGCACGGTGCTTTGCTGAGGGCCGAGGTAGGCAATACCTACAGCCCAAGAGGACAGGCCATTCACCTCTACCTCCCAGTGGTGCACACCCTTTGACAACACTGTGCGACCCAGAACACAGAAAGGACGGTTTGGGAATCTGGCGTGATCTTCTTCTTGCTCCTCAGTCATCCAGACAGCAGTGTTGTCAGGGCTGAACTTTAATCTGGGGTGGGCACTTGGTTGGTGGAAGAAGATATGATCTCCTAGTACAGGGAAAGGGACATCAGGTTATGGAAAAACACACATGAGCTAACATGCCTGAGAGACAGACATACAAATGCAGGAAGTGAGAGTTAAAAACTGTAGTTGGTTTTCATTTGTACCTGGGAATACATTGTGCAGGGTTTTGAACAGTGGGGTGATGGCAGAGGGAACAGGTTGAAGGGTACTCCATGTTCTTAACTCCTGGATTTGACTGGAACATGTGCTTCTTTCAAACAGGTCAGCCCTAAGGAACAGACAAGCTACTATAATCATACATTTTCATTGTAACTTAAAAGCTGTGGGGTTTCTTGTCAATCACCCATGCATGTAGTTATCAATAAGCAACACCTCACTTACCAATCTGCATTCTGCAACAGCTGTTTCAAAAGACAATACAATTACTTTTAAAATCCATAATATAGACATGTGCAACCGTAACTGCCATTCTTTTACATAAATAAGAATATACCAATAAGAATTCAAGATTCAGAGTATAATTGAGGCCCATATGTTCTGCCTACCTGGAGCAGCACTAGAGGGTCACGAATGTTCTGTGCTTCCAGAAGAGTCCGCTGTGTCTGGCTCAGTCTCTGCTCGAGTCTCTTCAGCTTCTCTGACCTGTGCTTCCTACTCCGTCTGGTCTGCACCAAGTCTACAGAAAACCTCTTCTGCCAGGCGTTCTCCTCAAAGTCCAGGAAAAGCTTCACTCTACTCAGGAAGTCTGTGTACTGTCTCTGCTGGCTTAGCAGGCTGTCCTGGGTGTGAATGTGTGGGTGCACGGGGGACATTGTTAGATTTTCACATCCACTAAATGTTTTTACTGTAACAGTGTGACACTGCATGTTATAACAATAATATTACTTCAGAGTGTGAAGCTTCTTCGTCCATCTTTGTCAGACCATCTTTGACTTCTGACAAGCTCTGCGTAATACCCTCAAGTTGGACCTGACATTTCCTCTGCCATAAGCAATCAACACACAATACATAAGATGATAATGGAGTCACTATCGTATCAAACTCTGAATATTTTATGCATTTAAAATGTTGGGACAGTAATAAATGTGACGTATTGTTACCCTCAGAATGTTCCATGAGTCTGCCAACTTCACGACGCTGTGTCCGTCCCCGTGCTTGGCTTCAGATGGTAGCATGCAGTACACACATAAAGGTGTAGAGTCAGTCTCACAGAACAATTCCAGCTCTTTCCCGTGCTCTATACAGAGCCTACATGTGTCGCCAATTGGATTCACAAGTACATGTTGGAGAAGTGTTGAGTTCTCATAGTGTGGCATTATGTGGATAGTGCAATATGACTCATTGCAATTGACACAACTCTTTTCTGCGGCCAGCCTCTGCTCTCCTTTGCAAACAGAGCAGTCGATACAGCTTGCACGACTTGTATGATACTTTTCAATTATGTTGTAAAGTACAACGTTTTTCTTTAAGTTTATCTTTGTGTCGCATGGTGCCAGGCAAAGTGGGCAGGTATAATGTTGAATTAGGCTTGCAAATTCGTCTTCTCTGTCCGAGGCTCTCTTTAACTGGTTAACACAACTCTCGCAATAATTATGGCCACACGGCAAAGTCAAAGGCTCCACAAAAATGTCACGACAAACAGCGCAAATAAGCTCATCCTCAAGAACCTCCATGTCAAATAATTTTTCGCTGAACAAAAGTTGTAACGTAGCAACTCAACGTTTGAGCCGACTGTCTTCTTTCTTCTGTGGTTATCGACTTGTCCCTTCACTCAGAATTCCACCATCTGTTGCCACCTAGCGCTTGCTAGTTGCAACGTTGAAGAGGGCACAGCCAGCTACTCAAACAACGCCCAACAACCAAGGAGACATGTCAACACAGAAAGGTTTGGTTGCTGTTCATCGTGAGCTGTTAATGACAAGACGCTGACGTTTATGATCAGAAAGTGAGAGGAACTCACTCATACTATATCAAATTTGATGAGTGGTGACGTAGAAACTTGGTTTGAATGCAGATGGCGAGGAGCTGAATCAAACATGAGAAGACAACTCTCTACGGTAAAGTACTTAGTAGTAGCTTACTAACCGAACTACTAGTCTGAAGCTCACGTTGCTAGATTCTTACTCGTGCACTATCGTGCATTGCAATAATATTTCTAGACTGTCCTTGTTTACATTCGCTATATAACAGTACATAGCTTCTCACACTGATCCTATCGAATATTTTGTTAGTTAGCTCTAGCTAACTCTAGTTTTAGCTCTTGTTTTAAATAGCTAGTTGGTTAGCTAACGTTAACTAGACTGAAGCTTAGCTAAGGTAGTTAGTGTTAACACTACTGTACGCGCCAGGTCAGATCAGCTCGCATTTTAGCAGACTTGCTGCAGCCTGTTAGCTACGTTTCACCTACTTTAAACGATTTAGATGGGACACATGAAGGGACACACGAATGAAAACATCCCCAGTTGTTGTCACATTCACGAACAACGTGGTTTAAGCACGTTTCTATTTGCAAATAAGTCACGCCAAACGCGCCTGGTTCTTTGCTAGGAGGAGGGAGAGCCATGTCTCCGGAGGACCTCTTTCAAAAACTCTCTCAGGCTTCACCTCTTGGGATGAATCTCTCACAGACTTGCGAAGACATGGAAGGATCGCCAGAACCATGTAGAGGTAGCAGCAGGATCAGCAGCAACAGACACTATAGCCCAGAGATGGAGGCTAACAGGTTAGTGACTCACTAAGGCCAATTCAAGTTTTGATGAACGTTGGGGCAATACACACCCGGAGGCATGTTACATATCACAGTCCAGGATAATTGATGTCCCCCCCCCCTCTTGTCTCACTGCAGTTTTGGAGACTTTGCTTCTACAGGAAAGAGTCCCTTGCTCAAAGCGTTGATTGATGTTGAAGCAGCTGCCAATGCTGCAGCCATACAACTCATGTCATTCAAGGAGACTTTGGATAATGAAAGTGAAGTATGTGCCCTTTTAAAATCTGATATATGTTCTTAAACTTCCCATTAATTACTTGATTTGCAAGAATGAAATATATACAGATGTTTTCTGTTTCTTTTGAAAAATCAAGGGTTCTAGACATTCTTTGTCTGACAGCCGTAGGACATCGAGGCAAAGAAACCTTTTGCTGGACAAGTTGGAAGTTTTCAAACGGATAAATAAGTCTGTTCGACAGCAGTTAAAGGAACTTCAGGAATCAGAGGTAAATGGAGCCATACAGATCAGATTATTGTCGGGTCAGATGCCTCCTGAATCTGTTAACGTAACAGTACAAATACTTACATTCATTCCAAACTAAAGGAAACCCTTTATGTTTACCGTTTTAGGCTAATAGACTTGAGTCTGACAGACACACTGATATTTTGTTGGAGAAACTAACAGAGGCTGAATGTGAAAATCAGGTAAGTGGGACTACAATACAATTAAACAGAAAAAAAGATGTCTTGATTGAAAACTATTCCAAATTGATAGATTTATAAATGGATCAAGGCTGATAAATTATTCTACCTATTAGAAGTAATCCGCTCTCACCAGATTAACCCTAAATAGGGTCATTTGGTTACACTAAAATAACATACTTGGTTGGAGCATATTAGTGCTTACATTGAATCTTGCCTAACTACCTTTGATGAAGCATTTGCTGAAGCGTTAATGACCATTAATTATGCCATGCTTGTGTATATATTTATTTGTGATTTGTCTTTTTCTGCAAGCATTTGAAAAGAGATCTGAACGACAAAGAAAGAAGAGTTGAGGAGCTTATGGATATGCGAAATAAAGAAATGGCAAGCAGAATAACCAAAACTATGGTCTTGATTAATATCCATCAGACACCTACAACAGTAACCACCAATCTATCCCATATCCTGACACTCCATCTTATGTCATTCTGCCCACTCCCAGGACTACTTTCATAACATAGTTCATATGACCAAGTCTGTAGAGACTACACGGGCACACCTGCAGAGCCAGCTCCGCAGCAAGGAAGCTGAAAACAACCGCCTGACAGTGCAACTTCGGGTATGGAGACCTCCTTTCTATAGTCAGTATAGATATACAAGACCAGCTTGGCCTATGTTTGTACATTGAAAACTATATGCAATTAAAAAAATGAAAAATACATGGTTTTAGTCCATCCTAAATCAACACTAACTCAAATAACCCCTATTCAATTCCAAAAATGTGCTTAGTCTCTACAGAGTAGAGTCTAGGCATAAATGAGATAGACAATAATAAGATTTCTTTCAAATGAATGCCTTGACATTTTTACCTTGTTGCCTTGCAGGGGTTGGAGAGAAGTCTTATGACACAGAAGCTTGAGGCTGAGGATCTAAGAAGAGAGATCACCACTTTGTCCGGGAAGGCAGGGCAGGAGAAGGAAGCCCTGAAGAAGGCCACCCGTGCCCAGAAACACAGGGCGGAGAAATTTGAAGCTGCTGTGGACAAATGCTACAGTCAGCTGAGAGAGAAGGTGAACGTTGGGAGAGAAAACATTCCTTCCTTACTGTCTTAATCATTAGCATGTAACCCATTCACCTTGTGGATTTACTATCTAAACCTGTGTATTCATCCGAGTAGGATGTGCAGCTTTTGGAGGCTGGCGCAGAGAGGGACACATGGAGGAGACAGCTGGAGCAGAGTGCAGATGATAGAGAACATCTGGAAGGACAGATAGATCTGCTCAAATGGTCAGTCTTGCATTTAACACTAGTCTAGACATAACAAAGTACATTCTGCTGTTGGACCTGTGAGCATGCATAGCCTGCCTTTTTAGGGAATTTATGATGACAGTTAACCTGCGTGGAAAATATGTATTTGTTTTTGTGTTGCTGCAGCCAAATTGCAGACATGACTGAGAAGTTGCAAAAAGAGAGAGAAGAATTCACCGCTGGAAATGAGATCCTGCTGCAGAAAGTGGAGAATCTCAACACTGAAAATGGAAACCACAGCCTTGATAATGCCACTCTAAAGGTTCAAAAAAGGAACTATTCATATAGAATATTTTTGTTGACACAAATGTTTGTGTTAATCACATTTTATATATTAGTTTAACGCTACAGCTGTCCCAGGTAAAAATATATACAAAAGACTCCAATGTCTTTTATTAATTCCTGTCATCATTGTGTGTCACATATAACTTCCTTTTACCTGCATTATTAGTATTGGCTCCAAACTTACGGATGATGTGGTTGCAGGCCTCTGTTTCTGCTCTGGAGCAGCAGCTGGCCTGCTCTGAGGCAACTGTAGAAGAACAGAACGACGTCCTTCAGAAGAGGAAAGAGCAGGCGGAGCAATATCAAAGTCAGGTAAATGAGATGTCCATGTCATACCAATCTTCTGTAGGTCATGTCTCATTGACTGCTCCAACTTATGAACATGCATGCAAAGATACTGTCACTTCCAGACATCAACTTTTTTCCTGTGGTTATATGTTCCTCTTAGGTGTCAGCACTCCAGGAAGAGGTGGCTGACCTGAGGATGAAGTGTAATAGCCTCCTCAGAGAAACAGAGAACATCCGAGAGGGAAAAGAAGCAGAGATCAAGAAGGTACTGTCAGTTATTTTACCAACTACAGTTGGTGATCAAATTCATGGTTTTGAATTCTCATACGTAATGTTACTCACATAATGTTACAAAAAAATATGTGATAGTGAGTTGTTGTAATCACTTATGTTTAATTTTAAGGATAGTCTACAAATCTATATGTACTAGGCTCATAATGTTCTTAACTGATCTGGTCTGTTTTTGGTCACTTCCACTCTCTTTGTTTACACTCACACTATGGACAAAATTCTTTCACCTCACACCTTTTATACTGCCTTACTGAACAGTGCACCCTCCTGCACCCTCTTGCACTGTTCTACATCAAGGTGGCCTGACCTCATCATCAGCGTTCTTTGAACCTTTCTTCTGTTTCATGTCACGTAGAGTTTAAAGAAAGCTAAGCTAAGTGTGCAGTTATTAACATTCTCTGCGCCCTCCCCGACCCCACCATGTGGCCTGCTCACCACTGCTGGACCCCCAGGTCAGGCAGCAGCTGGAGGGGCGAGTGATGGAGCTCGAGGGTTACACCGAGTCACTGAGATCAGCCAAACACAGTCTTGCCGAGAGCCAGGAGAGCCTGCGGCGCTCTGAGGAGAGATATGCAGACAAGTCAGAGTCCATTAGGCAACTGAAGGTCAAGGTGTGCAACAACAGGTCACCACGTGCTGTGGCGTGATTATAGCTTGCCACCTCCGCCCACTAGGTGGCAGTGATACACCCTGTGTGCCCTATTCTACACTATAGTCAGTGCACATTCCCCCCCCCCTGCCTTTAGTCATGCTCTGATTTTGTGTTTGTGATTTGATGTGATTGCTGTAGAAAAAGTGCGTGTGAGTCTTTAACAGATCAGTGTCAACACTTGTCGTGTCGTGTTGTTTGCTGTTGGGGTGACAATGCAGTGTGTTTGAAGGGTAGATGAGAAATATACTTCTGGGACACCCATCTACCATGTGTAGTTTGTATCAGTCGCCTAGTCATCTAGTGAATGTATGTTCTGTGTGTAGATGGAATGTCAAAGGGACAACCTGGCATTGTCTTTGGAGATGAAAGAATCCCTTCATAAGGCAAACTCACAGTTGCAGGAGAAAGTAGATTATCTTCAAAAGTAAGACTCTCCAGAAATAATATATGATTTCATTTAATTTTGGTCAATGGTGTGGATTTTGAAAAAGAAACAAATACATCAGTCTAAACGGGCACATACATTGTCTGGCTGTCAGCACTTACTATAAGCATAAGTAACCCTGCCATTTGTTGTGTAGGAGGATGGATGATATGCAGCAGGAGAACCAAGAGCTGCTCCACAAACTGATTGGCCAGGAGGAGGCCCTGCAGTACAGCAGCCGAAGTCTGGAACAGAGGTCTGCTGAGTGCCAGGCCCTCAACCGTCAGCTGGAGGCCACGCTGGCAGATGTCAGACAACAGGTACATAATGCTTTATGCAGTTGTTCTATTGAAATATAGATAATTCCGGTTTTTAGACCTACCATAGATGTGCTCTCCAACTTGGTGATCAAGGAGGACTAGAGTTGATGTGAGGAGGGCATTGTTGACTTTAATTTTTCATGTTTCGTGTTCCAAGGTCATCAAAGTAAAAGAGAAGGCGGTCTCTAGGGAGGGTGCACTTCAGACTAAGATCCTGGAACTGGAGGCTGAAAAGAGACGGAGAGAGAATGAGTTGAAGCAGCTTAAGATAAACATGCAGTCTGTAAGTATCAAACTCATCTGACACAGACATTGGCAAACCATAACTCCCCCCCCCAAAGCCCTCTCATGGTTACTTATTTTTGTATCCTACCAA
Source organism: Osmerus mordax (assembly GCF_038355195.1). Lineage (NCBI taxonomy): Eukaryota > Metazoa > Chordata > Actinopteri > Osmeriformes > Osmeridae > Osmerus > Osmerus mordax. Next base: position 6,824,257 of record NC_090065.1, read on the forward strand.
CCAGGTTATGTTATGGCTCACCTAGTATAAATTATCTGGGATTGTGAATTGTAAATGATTGAATGGCTATTTGTATAACGTTTGTGTTGTGAAATGTTTCCAATTGTGTCGCCATCGTTAGGCTGAGAAAAAGTTTGATGTTCGTCTAAAGGACTTGCAGCTCAGCCTGGACCACTCAGAAAGTCACAAACGGAGCATTCAGAACTACGTGGATTTCCTTAAAAACTCCTACGCGACCATGTTTGACGAGGGGCTATCGCCATCTGGTTTTGGATCAACCTATTTTCTGAAGTGAGGATCGTGTAACAATGTGAGCCTTGTTTATTTAAATCAGTGTGATCAATGTGGTTTCATGACATTCATATATAGAAGCAATTTGTAAATTATAGAAATAAAGGGGTGACATCAGTGACTGTTTTGTAATTGTACATTAAATTATAACACAATAAAATGGGTATTTCAGAAGAAGTGTTGTTGAGGACGTACTGTCGTGTGTGGGCTACAGTTATACAAATTAGGATATTAGTTCAGTTCAAGGAAGTGAAAGAGGGAAAATTGCAGACATGACTCGTCCGTCCTTGCGTTGCCACAAGAGAGCACCACTGCTGAGTCCAACTTCAGAACCCTGGTGCAATCCACTGCTCTCAATAGATTTTTCTAGCGTGGATAGATTTTCATCTATCCACGCTAGAAAACTAAGTGAATTAACTTATTACTTGGTGAAATACTGTATTCTTTGACATCCATCGTAGCTGTCAAAACGTGAAATAACGTTTAAGAACAACCCCAATGCTCGCGAGAGGATGAATGACAGCCTCTTTCTGGACTAGCAGGGCAATTACTAGTGAAGCTAGATAGCTAGCAACGAAGAAAGGGGCCAAACTTAGCTGCACCCCCACCCTTATCCTGGCACGCTGTGTCCAGAGCACCCATTAACCTCTCGACGGGAGCATCCAAGGGCTATACAAGTCGATTCTAGCTTCGAAGGGTTGCGGTCGATAAAGGTTCTGCCATCTTTAACTGGGTTGAACTTGTGGGACAGCACGCCACTATCTAACTTAGCTTCCAAATAAGCTAGCCAAACACAGTCGCTTGCTAGTAGTTCCAGCTTGCTACAAGCAATGTTGGCTTGCTAAGTGTACTGTGAGAAATATGATGGCTGTGGTCGTCATATAATTGTTTCTAAAAAGTTTGCTTGCTAATATTGGAAAGTGTCGGAGTTCTTAATTCAGTTTACTGACCATACACTGCTTGTTGCTAGCCAGCCAACCTAGCCAGCTAGACACCTTATCACCCCTGACATTAGACTTTCAGTATTATCGAAGAACAAATTTTGATCGCAAGTGCCTTATTGAGTGTTTGTCAATTTGTTACTGTACCGCTACAAACTGTAGCTCGACTGAACAAGTATTTAGTTACTCTTATTAGTGAACATGGCCTCTAAAAAGAGACCAGTGCCCTTAATCTTCTCATCCACCAGCGAGGGACTTTCCACTTCCACCAACATAAATGCAGCTTCAGAGTAAGTTGCTTTCCATTTGTCTACCGGCTGTCTTTTACTCTGATACACAAGACGATCCTGTAATTTTAGTCTGCTATACTTAATTATACTATGATCAAGGGTGTGACGATGTTGAGCTGAGCTGTGAGTGCATGCTCCTCTCCCCCGCCTCTTCTCTCAGGGCAAATCTGGAGGCATTACAAAAGAAGTTGGAGGAGCTCGATCTGGACGAACAACAGAAGAAGAGGCTGGAGGCTTTTCTCACCCAGAAGGCCAAAGTAGGCGAAATGAAAGATGATGACTTCCACCGTATCTGTGAGCTTGGAGCCGGCAATGGAGGTGTGGTCAACAAGGTGTGCCACAAACCCTCAGGCCTGGTAATGGCCAGGAAGGTGAGCTCAACAAATCACAACATTCAATGAACAGACAACTTGGATCTGATCTTTTTCAAGAACTAACAGGGAAAATAGTTGAAGTTAAAACAAATACAAGCATCTCATTCAGCTTAATAAAGGAGATCATGGCTCTAAAATGTATTTTCAGCACACTCAGTACATTGCCTGTTTCCTCACCTGTCCCTCAGTTGATTCACTTGGAAATAAAGCCTGCCATCAGAAACCAGATCATCAGAGAGCTGCAGGTGCTGCATGAGTGTAACTCCCCCTACATAGTGGGCTTCTACGGGGCCTTCTACAGCGACGGAGAGATCAGCATCTGCATGGAACACATGGTAATGATAAGGGGAGAGATGAGGGTGACGGAGGAATGAAGGAGCGTGTGAGTCGTCTGAGGTACACTGATTCTGATGTCTGTCCTCTCTCTCCCCTTGTCTGTCACCCTCTACTCTCTCTCTGTCTCTCTAGGACGGCGGCTCTCTGGACCAGGTGCTCAAAGAGGCCAGGAGGATCCCAGAGGAGATCTTGGGTAAAGTCAGCATTGCTGTAAGTCTGTCCAGACATATTTAGCGTTCCTTTTGAGACCACTCTGAAATGTTTGATAACCCCACTATCGTCGATGAAGAGTTTTAAGTAATTTTACATAAATGGTAAAGCCTGACTTTCTTCTCAAAATCTCATCTCAAAAGGTTCTGCGGGGTCTTGCCTACCTGCGAGAAAAACACCAAATTATGCATAGAGGTACATTGGTCATTTAAGAAATATTATCTCTTTTACGGTGTGTGTGTGTGTGTTGTTAACCTCTGTTCTGCTACCTAGACGTGAAGCCATCTAACATCTTGGTGAACTCTCGTGGGGAGATCAAGCTGTGTGACTTTGGTGTGAGCGGCCAGCTTATTGACTCCATGGCCAATTCCTTTGTTGGCACAAGATCTTACATGTCGGTGCGTTGGCCCTCTTGGAGTATTAGGAACTTGTGTGGGTGTGGGGGCAGACAGGAAAGCCCTCATAAGACATCTCTAATGGTTGCTTTATCTCCATGTCGGCACGTGGCGCATAAAGCATTGAATTGTATATTAATCTGTATTATTTTTTACATATATCAATGTTTTAGCCTGAGAGACTGCAGGGCACCCACTACTCTGTGCAGTCGGACGTGTGGAGTATGGGACTGTCTCTAGTGGAACTGTCAATTGGTCGCTACCCCATCCCTCCTCCTGATGCTAAGGAACTAGAGGCCATATTTGGGCGTCCCATCCTTGATGGGACAGAGGGAGAAACACACAGTACTTCCCCCCGGCCCAGACCCCCTGGGAGACCTGTCAGTGGTGAGCACATACACGCAGCTTCTCAAACTCATGGACAGCCAATAGGAACACAGGCAGGACATCATTATTCGGCTGTGGTCGGCAAAACTCAACATATATTGATCTTCCAGGTCACGGCCCTGCAATGGCTATCTTTGAGCTGCTGGACTATATTGTCAATGAGGTGAGAATTGATTTGATTTACAAATCCAACCAAATGTGCATTGTTGCATTGAGACTTCTGATGACAGTGGTGTTAATGAGATCACTTCCTGCTTCAGCCTCCTCCGAAGCTGCCTCATGGAGTTTTCACCTCCGACTTCCATGATTTTGTGACTAAGTGGTGAGTCAGATCAAGTCTGCATGCATCTTTGTCACATAGCTACACACACCCACACATCATACAAGGCATGCTTGAACCTTTTTTTTTGCTGAACCTCTGATTTTACATTGTGAAAATCTGTAAGTATTGCTGTAGTTTAATATCACTTATGTGTTTCATTTCCAGTCTCATTAAGAACCCGGCAGACAGAGCTGACCTGAAGATGCTGATGGTACGTTTTTGGACAATAGTTCCTGAGTCATGTTGTGAAGTGTGTTACGCAAATTATTTGAAAAATATACAAGGTTCCATTGAATGAAATAAATCAAATATATATATATATATATATATATATATATACTTTGTTTTCTTTATTATTATTTTCATTTTCTGTTTGCTGGATGTTACGCTGGTTTGTTAATAACTCAACCAAGGTCATAATATCCTTAGTGGTGTTTGTCTTCTGTTTGTTTCAGAACCACACGTTTATCAAGCGCTCTGAAGTGGAGGAGGTGGACTTTGCCGGCTGGCTTTGCAAAACTATGGGATTCAACCAACCCAGCACTCCTACTCACACAGCAGACTAAACACCCCTTCTCTTACACATACACACACACACACAGACACATGCGCACTTGCCTTGTCGGCCACCTCCCTCAGGTGAACTACTGAAGGCTTGACTATGACTTGGCATCGCCCCATCCCTCCTAATTCCGAAGCTATACGTAAATGTGACTTTCTACCATGTCTGAAGAAAGCCCATAATTCAACTGTGTTGAAAATCCACAATTGGGACTGGAACCAATGTGCTTTGTGTCAGTGAGGGCAGAGTTCTCTGTCAATGAGTCAAACACGCTAGAACTGTAGTTCTCCCCTCCGAGGTTTGTTTGTAGCCTGGGGTCACTCCTTTCTGCTAGATAATCCCTAACCAGTTGTAAGGGACAGAGCAATTAGTAAACACAGATCTGTCAACCAGTATGGAGATGGCGTTTTCAGGATTGCCATTTTGCTCCCAATTACCATTAATTTGATAACTCCCCCCAGTAATGCTTGGTGCCAATATGGAGAACCATTTTGAGTGTGTATATCTGTGGCTGTAACAAGAGGACTACTGAGGCTATTTGTCTTGCCTGCACTATATCTGCCTGCTTCGAAAAATGTATGTTTCCTGTGAGAGTTACTACAGATTCACATGAATGGTTAGGATTGAGGTTTAGTTGCTGTAGCCTGAAACTTGGTCTGTGCTTACTTGGAGCTTACCTGTAAAACAATTTCCACACTACCCTGTAGCTTTTGTGCAAGTCCAACATCAGAATATGTTGACAGTCAGATCCCACGGAGCACAGAAGGGATGATACAAAAGACATGGTCTCCTGTTCCAAAACACACAGCTCCTAACAGCAACAGACACATCTACATATGTACACACAGTATACAACAGCAACCACTCATGCTCTCTTTATACAATTATCTTTCTCTTCTGTTTCTTTTCTATGTCAATGATTTGAATACATCTGTATAAAAAAACAGTGCTTAACCAGCAGCAGCTGTGTCACATTGGTTGATTTTCCTTGGCTGTTGGTACTAATGCAATCAGTTGTAGTTATCATGGGTTCTTTATGGGAATGTTTACACACCTTTGCGATATAGATATGTATTATATATATATATATATATATGCAGAAGTTTAAAGATCAGTTTGTTTGGGTAGATTGATTGGGTATTGTTCATTTATCAGGGACCCTGTTGGGATGCTGAGAAACAACACTGATTATGGTGTATTTTTGACGACTGGCACTCAGGGTTGAAATGTTCTCAAACAATTTGTTTTGTGTTGGTTTATCTGCATCTGCTGCTTAATCTGAAACATCAGAAATGTTGGTGCTGCAGAGCTAGCCTTGTTGGTAAGACCTACTCTTGTGTTTGGTTTCACTTTTGTAGGATAATTCAGACTGAAATCCCATCAGGCTACAGCAGAACATCAAGCTATAGTTAAATACCATCAAATACTAGATGTCCCAACCTTAAATGCACCCTGCATCATTTTACCTCCCGTACAATGTTCCTTAAACCCCTAAACTATCTTCCCTATCCTCAACCATACCATTCATCTGCAACCATGTGTAGACAGTGCAGGTGTGTTTTATAAGTGGTGACATACACACTGTCAGTGTGTGTGAGACAGCCAGTCTCCCTCCCTGTACATTCACCACAGGCCAGAGTTACCATGGGAGTTTACCTCTGAAGCCTCTTGCTCTATTAGGGTTCTTCTCAATTTTCTCAGTAACGGTTTAAAGATGGAACAGTTCATATGATGAAACCATCAAAAGCTTTGTCTTTAAAAAGTTGTAATTGTTAATAAATGTTATGTATATTGTCACAACTTCATTCTCTTTCAATGTGGTTTTACATGTCTTCTGTGTGTATCGCACATTTCACCAGTAGAGGGAAGCCATTGGACGCAAGTTTTCCATAAAACAAGCCTAAAATCAGACAGTATTTCAGAACCCTGCATAAATCACATTAAAATCCATCTTAATCCTACTTCTTCCTTAATTTGTAGATTTAAATAGACTGATGTTTTATCAAAGCCGAACCTTCAGTGATCTATCTGCAATGAACAAGAAGTTCCACCTGTTAAGTGAAAACTATTTATTTTACAGTCAATGGCATGTCTGTTAAGCTGAGAGGTAAACGCTCTGAGCCCTGAGAATGTTGTGTTATATGTGTGTGTGGTGAGTTAGGCGGGGGCTAAGAGGGGGCTCAAAGCCACTGCAGCAGAAAAACAGCCAAGTCTGCAGTCATTAATATGCAAATATGCAAATGAGAGGGTAATTAAGATTGGGCGTTCGTCAGTGGCTCTTTGATTGCTAATGAATTCCAATCTGCAAGAAAGGGGGAGGGTAAAATGAATGGAAAGACACAGAAAAAGAGGAAGGTATTCTACACCTCTGCTTGCCCAGAAAAACTGGGAAAACATGATGGTGGTTTTGTGAATATATTTCCAAACTATTAGACATTGAATATATTCTAGGCTTCTCGAGACAACATTGTTTAGCTGTTGAGAGATCTAGTAGAGTGTTTAATGATTTGAACAAAAGGTCAATAAAAACAATCAACATAGATGGTTGTGTCAAAATTAGATTAAGATGTTTTTTATACCGCATTAGCAATGGTTATGATGACTACTAGTACAATCACCTCACCATGGAGGTATATTTTGGAAGCAAGCGCAGCGCAACCGCTGAAAAAACAAGATGCATGCTTGTTAGACGTGATGTTGCCCCCTGTAGAGAGGAAGAAAAAGAGAGGTAGAGGAAATCTGAGTATGCTAGGAGAGAAAGAGAAAAAGAGAGAGAGGCTCAGGTATCTTGGTGGGGAGGGGGGGGGGGGTTGCAGTGGTAGCATATGTCATGTGGCACGAATGATGTTATTTTGATATTTCTGGCAAGCAGTTACTTCACACTTGGGCACACACCGCTGTTATTGCTGTTTCAGTGTTCCCTTGACACTACTACATCGCTCACGCACATAAAATGTGAACAAATATATTAATAAATATAAACTAATCACATTAACAACAGACTTTGATCAAAATGCAAGCACTTATACAGTTGATTTCCCCAATTTGTGTATGTCTGGAGTGTACAACTTGATCCCAGAACTGAACCATGGGGGTTTGCAGCATTTGTAACAGGAAACAGGAAACCAAAACAGGAAGTCCCAGGTTGCTCTTACTGTACCTGCTGCGTGGGTGACATACCGGGGTAACCCACTGCAAGACAGGAGCAGATAGGGCAATGTAGATAGAAGGGGAGCCCTGGAAAGCGTGGGTGGATAAGAAGCTTTGGATGGGGTTTCACTGTAAATATAGATTTGATGTCTGCTCTACAGAGAAACCACACCATAAAGTAATGCCATATGCACTGGTTTGACCCACTTTTGCGTCTAAATTCTGTAACTTAGGGCGGTGATACATTCATTTACATGTTTAGTATCTCCACAGGTGTGACAAAACTTGGTGGCTAAGAACACATTCAAAAGTTGTGTAGTAGTTGTGTTTCCTGTAATCTCCATATAACACAACGTCAATGTGATTTCAGTCAAAGATTAGGTAAATGGTAGTGGTGGGACAAGAGAATGTGTGCGTTTGTGTGTGCAAGAGTGTGTGTTTACCAAATGCATGTGGTTAACACACACACTGGGTGTGGGTGTGTTCCTGTAAAGGACAGCACAGATGTATGGTACTGTGAGGTCGTTTCCCTTGAATCTGAAGGGGATTTTCACACAAAAAACACACTTGCATAAACTCAAAATGATGTGTATATGAACCACTGACACGTTGTGTTTACCACCACTGAGTCCCAGATGTACAGTTGAGTGTGCCTCACTAAAACAAAAGCACCTATTACTTAGTACTATTGCAGCCAATGAATGATAGTGTACAAAAGCAACCAAAAATTTTTTGAAAGTAATTTCTATTCTTTTATTACTCGGTTTACAGATTTTTTCTTGAATAATCATAAACATTTTGTTAAATGCTCAAACGTGCCATTGTGTGCTAACATAGGACACCCATATGTGTCTTACATTTGAAATGTCATTCAGATTTCACAAACTCTCAGAATATCAGTGTATAAGAGGTGTGATTTCCTTGTGATTTCCTTTCAGAAATGTTTATTCTATTTATTGTTAGTAGTGGCAAATATAAATATGGAATGAAAAAGGAAACCGATTACAGGACTGTGACTTATTTTCTTTTTGTATCGTAGTACAACACAACCAAACAGAACTCCGCAGTATGGAAAACAAGTCACACAGACACACCAAATGTACATCTCTGTGCTGCACTCATCATGTCAAACCCAGCTGTTAAATTCACCCCTCCCCCACCCCTAACCTGGATCCACTCAACGGATGAGGCATTCGTTCATTCATATTTTGTGCTGTGTGCCAGCTGAATTCTCCAGACTTCAGTGGCATGGGCCAACTTGTTTGTTGACTTGTGGTCTGAGAACATCTCAGTAAACCTACGTTTAAAACTGGTCCAAGAGTAAAGAATATGTCATGAAAAACTCACTTAGCAATAGTCAGCATGAATTAACAGTGATGACAGAAATTTGAATTGTGTATTTTGTGTTTGCCAAGAACACACAAAGTCAATTAGACCCTATTACTGTATTCAATATAATTAATTTGTCTTTCTTGGCATTGCAAAGGCATTTGCCAAACTGCCAAAGCAGAAATACAAACATTAAAAGTGAAAATACAATCAACTGTGAGAACATATACAATATACAATAAAGAATGTCTCATTAGAGGTCTTAGTATGTTAGGACAACTGCATCGGTGATTAGGCATGATTTGCATTCCTGTATGTTTCTCCAAGAACAAAAGGAATTTTTTGTATCTGTGAGCAAAATGAAAAATTCTCTCCTTTTTTTACATTATTCAAAATGTCTTAATGTCAACTATAGGTAGGGATTTCTTACATTTGTTAATGTGGGTTATGCTGAAATTGTGGGTTATGCTGAAATTGTGTGTTGGCAGGCCAACATTTGACAAAGTATCTAAAGTAATCTGGGATCATCTCAAATCAACTGTTTTCAGGGGATAATACAGAACCAACAGCAGGAAAGGTATGAAACCACTTATAGCACCAATCATACTCAATTTAAGAACAGGTAAGAAATTGGTCAAATGTATCGGTCTCTTTCTGTCTCTCTCTCTCTCACTCACACACACACACACACACACACACACACACACGCACACACACACACACACACACACACACACACACACAAACACAGGCAAACACACACATTCCCTCTCACTCCCACTCTCACCCGCACAAACTCACACACACGTGAAGGAACAAAGAATACACGACACATAGACACGTGCACAAGCAAGCAATAACCGCGAAGTTATAATGTTACCATTTTTAAACGCTTCTATAGTTATTGCTCCATGATGTGGTAAAATGTGAAGGCAGCCCTAATGGTTGACATCAACATATATTTGGACGCTTTAACTGTCAATCAAATATTCATCGAATCCTATTGGTCAAACGTTTACGGTATTATCATTCCATCTCGCACTGGTCCGTCACTCTTGAACGTTCCGTGGTCCTCCTCCGCAAATTCACATAGTACCCGAGGATTTGCGATTCATAAAACGTTTAATTTCGTGTGCAAAATCCATAACATTTTATTTGTATAATATTTTGTCAGCATATCAGCGTGTAACACCGGGGTTATCAATAGCTGCACTGTTTGTTTATTGGGCGTTTGAAATTAGACACCGCTGGTGTTTTAGCGTCCTCGTAGGCTGCGGAGGGATACTCTGTTGGAACCGACAATGTGGAGGCTGTTAAAATGTCTACTGGGAAAATGAAAATGTTAGAATTTTAGCAACTGAAAGAACCCTGGAAATATCATAGGAGTTATGAATCTTGTGGTATACATTCTTTCTATTTTGTGACGCGGACCGTACAACGAAACCAAGGCAGTGGGAGACGGCTTGATATCGTCGTGGCTCAGCATCTAGCCTACAGTCCGGAGCGCAGGGAGGGATTCTATCCCGAACTTTATGTTTTTCTCTACTTCAAGCGTTCGATTTCCCGTTGGATGCAAAATAATTGAATAGAGGCATTTCAAAGGTAAATATACATTCTCCTATGTTTTATCTGTGATATATATGTTTATGTCAGACTCATGTTTGTCGGGCCATTGGGCAACTTTTGTAAAGCATTGAAGTTGTGTGAGTGTCACGGCCGGAGAAAGCGGGGTCTTGAATTTTTGTCCGGCCTTGGAGGCGAGCTTGCTGTAGTTGGGGAGCACTTGCAGCCTTGTGGGAAACTACTTCTTTGTTCACTTTGACCAATATAATGCTGGCTATGGGTAGATAATGCAGGCATGTTATACCAACTCAGTCTTGCAGGAATATTATTGTCATTCGTTATCACTACGTTGTCGAAATAACAAGATAATTTGCCTTGACTACTGTTTGGAAAATTGTTTAACATTAGCGGACACAGTTGACTATTGACTAAGTTGCGCCCGGAGGGCCACGCGTCTCCACCTGTTATCCAAAATAGTCTCTTTTTCATTGTTGTGTATCATAATTTATCATCTGTAAAAGAAAAATTCTGCGATCGCATAGCGTTTTCTTAAAGAATGTTTTCCACTTTGTTGCACATTTCGCATAAATTCAGGGACAACCGTGGACATAATTTTCGAATTTGTTTATAATTTAGCCCGATGGTTCTAAAACAATTGTGTCTTTTTTAAAGGGCTCGGTTATATTGTCAAGACAGTGACGTTTATTCCATTGTTCGAGTCTTCATCCCAAACTTTACTGGGGCCTCTCTCTTTGTGTTCATGAGTAGGCTAGTCATTGACCAGAGACTGTTTGGAAGTAGCATAGCCTATTCGCTGCCCCCCAACAGGTTTTAAGTCATGACAAGACGCACGAACGGAACAACAATTAGACTGCACTTTTCGTTAAAGTGTCGCACTCAGGGGATTCCAACTCCGTAAAAACTATTGACATTCTCCGCCGGGGAAGGACGGAAGGTTTTTTTTGGGGTGGGGGGGAGTGCGACGGGCGTTTGGGAGTTCGATTTGTTAGGAAGGTTCTCCCCCATTTAACCCTGAACGGAAATACGTTCAGGGTGGGTTGTGGACACGGTTGAACGTCTTTAGAGGTCACACAAAATGCTGCGTTAGTGTCGTCATCATTGCAAACTTGGTGTTTGAACCATTAGCATTATTGTGATAGTGCACTGTCTTGTTATTACCACCATTGGGCAACACAATTATTATAGTGAGAGATACGCACTGTTGTTGGCTATCGGTGGAGCTAGTTGAAAGCTGCTACTTATTGATTTGTATGTCATGAAGACCAATATTTTGTTTAAGCCACTCGGTTGGTGTGGTTACAATTGTAATGCTGTTGAGGAATTTCATATAGGCTGGGTTTTTCATCCCCACCAACTAAGTTTTGTTGTCACTTAATGTCATTAGACATGTTAAGAGGTCAGGTTAGATGTTGTGGTTTGCATTTGTAGGAACATGTTGTAACAGTTTTGGTTCCTGAGGTCTCAAAGGCAGTGGGTTCCTCTAGCTGAAGAGGCAGGAAAGGGGTACACTGGCCTGTGGGTTAACTATAGCCTAGCTCATAATCTAGATACAGTGTGTCAGATAGGCTGGAACAGGGAAAGCCCCAGGTCGGTGGTATAACCAATGGGTTTTCGAACCAACACAGTGGTCTAAAGCAAGCATGGGTGTTGGGCATGATACTATTAGATGGTAGTACAAACACCCTATCTTTTTTGTTTGTTTGTTTGTTTACTCAACTTATTTGACAATGTAACAGACGGTTCTCCTGTTCTCTTTGCCTGTAGTCGGTTGCTGAGACTGAGAAGGGCCAAGTGAACAGCAGCAGAGAATGGCCGCAGTGGGAACAGACAAGGAGCTCAGCGACTTGCTGGATTTCAGCGCGGTAAGACATGTCAGCTGTCCCAAGTCTTCTGCCTCGTCAGAACACTGTAATAGCTTTGTGCTTAACACATCTTTTACAAGTCCTGCTGATTTCAAGGGATCTTGGAACGATCCAAATGCTTTTGCTGTGTGGGAAACTGCATTTTTAAAAGAAAAAATATCGATGAAGTAGATTCGATTTGCAGGTCTTTGGTTAATCAGAAGAATAGCATGGTGTAAATTAGTATGTTTTTGTTGCACAGTTGTACACTGTGAATCATTTCACTTGCATCAGTGACTCATTCTAGCTGGAATGTGTAGATGGATTCCCACCATGGACAGCTGTTGTAGCAAGTTATAAGTTGAGAACCACTAAATCCTTATTGGATAGTTTGAGTTATCACCTTAACAAACAACTCAGCATCACACGCATCTAATGGCACACAGACTTAGAAATACAAACCGGCATGATTAGGCTATTGTTTGTTGACCTTGGCTCTGCTTTTGTTTCAGATGTTCGCGCCACCCGTGTCAAATGGGAAGAACAGGCCGACCACTCTAGCCAGCAGTCAGTTTAGAGGCTCGGGTATGGTTATAAAACACACACATCCAAACTCACTCAGACGCAATCACCAAGACACACACACACACCACCTATTCTGTCTGCTTGCTTTTTATATGAAGGCGCTCTAGGAAGGGCCTTATTGGTTTCTAACGATCCCCTATATATCTCTTAAAGAAACAGCATGACGGGACACCTCCTACTTGTTTGTATCCCCCTCAGCTCTGACCACTACCACCCCTACCCCGTTATACAACGATACATTTTCCCCTTCACTATGTTTGATATATGAAATGACGGCTAGGTTTCCACCATTTTTATTCGACACCTAGGCCTGTGTTTTCAGATCATAACCCACCAGCACCAAACACATCCCTCCTCCCCCACTCCTCGCAGGTGTCCCCTCCCTCACCTTTTCAGCTGTCGCCCCTCAGTCACAATCCACTGAGGGTGTTAGGACAAGGGGGGTAACGGGAAACGACCCTATTCAATCTCCACCTCTCACCCAGAAAGAAATATTCCCCTCTGTTACGTGCATGTCTTCACACCCAACCCTCCCCAGTCCCCACAGCACCACCCTCCCACATCCTGCAGGAGCGGGCTCCACGCTTGTTCTCCTCATCACACTCCTCTTCCTTCCATCAGCCCTCTCGTCTTCCATCCAGTCATCCATGTTTATTCTGTCTCTCATCCTACAATAGTTCCTCCCTTTACTTTCCTTTGCCCTCCTCTGCCCCTAATTTACCCCCCCCCCCCCCCCCCCCCCCCCCCGTCCTCCTCAAACCTCTGAACAATTGTGTAGGTCTTTTCAGGTTGCAACTGAAATGAAACAGGATATTGAAGTAGCTGGGGTTAGATGAAAGACAGGAGAGGTGGGGAGCGGCGGTAGAGCCATTTCTCTGGATTGAGGGCCACTTAGATTTTCTTTCCTGGCAACAAAAGGGTGCACGCTTACAAAAGGAGGCTGTTACTGTTATCAATCCAACGGCTGCTTGCGTATTGTCTCACAACCATACATTGTACATGTCTGTACAATGCACATCATATGCCAAGACAAAGGGGTAGGTCGGGTAACACATGTGGTCTAGGGTTTGATTTCACAATAGGCGCCCCCACCTCAGCATGGCTAACATTCTAAGGTATACAAGGTTCTCATCCCTCTCTTTGGTCTTCCTTTTTACCCGATCGTTTCAATGGTCCTTTTACTGGCATTCCTGTTTTGTAATTGTTTATGCGTCATCCCTTTGATTTGACTACAGAACGTTCTTGTGCTTTCCTATTTAGTATGAATCTTTCCAGATGAGGTTGGTTTAGGGGTGGAATAAGGAGAGAAGAGGTGGGAACAGGACTGATGGTGGCCCTGTTAGCCAGGGACATGCAGCTCAGAGCTTTCAGCTTTGTCTTGCATCTCTAAGTCTGTGACTGTTAAGTTGGTATGCGTGAATTCCCAGGTGTGAAAACTTGCCTCCAGACAGGTTTCAGTTACTGGTGACCTGAAACTGCAAATTCTAAATGTAAGAATGGTATTTTAGATATTTAGCTTTCGGTTGAAATGCAGAATAAGACAGTTTTCATAAATGTTCCATTCCTCTGGAAGTTGTATTCATGTAAATGGTAATAAGGTTAGCAAGTCAGTAAATTGATTGGATTTGCACAATATTTTATTTATTTATTGAAATGCATGTGTGTTTTAAGGGTCATACTGGAGTTCACACACAGCAGGACAGGACCAGACTAGACTAAGAATATATATTGTTCTTAGAAGAATCTCCAGGTTTATGACTCATTAGCAGCTTTCATTCATAGTTTTTGTAGTCTGATATATCTTGCTTTGTGTCTGAGTGACTCGCATGTGAAGGCTTTTCAAGAGGGAAACTGTAGACATAGACAATAAGTCATTCATTGATGCCCTCAGGCTATATGCTATTAAACGTATGAAGTGTCTGCCAGTTTATTGTGCGTGTTTTAGACCTGTAGCCTGTGACTCAAGCTGACTGGCTGTTTCCAGTATCTCTTCCTGTGTAATTATAGACCAGCCTTGTTTTAAAGGGAACGCTTGGCTAGGGTTTAAAGGAGGGGTGATTGGGGCCAACTAGAGAATTTGTCTAGCTTCACTCTTTCTTTTGCTAAGCTAACATGGGCTGTGGTGTTATTTCACACACTTGTGCAGGGCAGGAATATATGCCACAGACACACACACACACTAACTCACTCACTCACCGAGTCATGTCCAGGGGCCAATAGGTTGAGGTTAGTGGTGGTGTTCTTGTCCACAAGAATTTGTCATAGACCTAATGGTGGTGTAGCTATACAGAAGCTATTTTATTTTATTGGAATTAGCTACCATTTGGTAAATTTATTTTACAAAAATGTTGTACATAGAATATACTTTAAATATGGAGTGTAAAAGGAATTCAAATGGAAGGATTTATGAAAGGTGGAGTTTGGTTCACCCAGAGAATTTCCATGTTGGCCTGAAGCTGGTTTTCTGTGGACACCAGTTCACAGGTTTTATTTTGCGCTCTGAAGTTATCAGCTGTCATGGTAACAACACTCATAGAAGTCATTTTAAGTTTTCTTGGAAATGTTATTGAAACACCACATCATTATTTGCATGGATATTATTTATACATATCAATATTAAAAAATGCTACTTTTAATTATATATTAGCATTCTTCATAGTTGCACCATAACATACCAGTTTAATGCCTTCTGTTTTGTTAATCTACCTTTCAACATGGCTCTTAACTTGGCACTCAAGCAGTAAGGGCCTTTAGGTATACTGTGGTGCTTAACCTCAAAATAGTCAGAGAGCTCCTATATGGATTCCAGGAGATGTTCCTCTCCCATTTTCTCCATACCTCCTGTCAGCCTATGGAGAGGGGGTCCTGGGAGCTGGCTACCTCCATACCTCCTGTCAGCCTATGGAGAGGGGGTCCTGGGAGCTGGCTACCTCCTGTCAGCCTATGGAGAGGGGGTCCTGGGAGCTGGCTACCTGCAGAGCTCTGTATTAAGCCCTGCTGTTAGAGGGGCTCAGTAGTGTCAAGTCAGATCTCCTTCTCCATTCCTTTACATCTGTCAGTCTTCCTAAAAAGCAGAAAGGGATACCCCATTTCCTGCTTGAGGAATGACTTGAGCATTATCTAGACGACTCCAATTTGGATACTATTCATAGAATTGAGCAAGGAAGTGGTTCATGAAAATGTCTGATCAGGTTTCATGGCCCAAAAAAGAGAACCCTAAAGGTCTTTGCAAACCGAGTCTGACGAACAAAAATGCAAAGAAATTGGAAACCTTTTTTCAGACTGAAACCTTTCATACCAAGTCTGATACGAATTTTGAAAACACAAGACTCCTCGATCATGTGACCAAAACTTGATATTTTATAGGTTGGTCGGTTTATACAGTGTCTGAAATTAGCAAAAATCGAAACAACTTAAACAGTTTATTGCTCATTGTCGAAGCACGACAATGACGGACCTGGTGTGCAATAACTTACAGATTGCTGCCTTCGAATTTAATCGACGTCCGATGTTTTCGCACAAATTATTTGGACTCGGGTCTGCAAAGGTCTTAACCTGGTATAATATGGTTTTGACAGTCCTTGTTGTAGTAAGCCAGGATTGTCTATCCATGGCAGTCTACAAATGGGGGGTTTTGAGGAGAGTATATACTGTAGGCAAAAGTAAACAGGACCCCCTGTATCTTCCTCCACTCTCCTGACTGACATGCAGTATGACAGGCAGTCACGTAGAGGCAACAAGACTTTGTTTCCTTCATCATCTATTCCACTGGTGTCGCCTCCATAGATCACTGTTGTCACGGCAATATAGCAGCTCTCTCCACCCTGGACCCATCACTCTGTTCTACGGCTGATCCTGTCATGATTCCAGCCCCCTCCCCCCTCCTCATTCCCTCCCCTCTCCGCGTTTTAATTAGACAACAAAACAAAAATATGAATATTCATAGAGCAAAGCCTCATTAATATGCACAATTATGCAAATCAGCACGCAATTAAGCCTCAGCTTTCCCCAGAGATGCTGGATAGCGGTGAAAGTGGAGACGGAGGGAGGAGGGAGGACAGCCAGGAATTTCTGCTTCACCAATCTTTAAAATCCTGCTTCTTTCAATCACTTTTTACCTCTCACGGCTAACCCTGACCAGGGTCTGCACCCATGAACCATCTCAGTTTCATCCCCCCTGTCTCTTGTATGAGGGAGATGCAGTGAGAGGATGGATGGAAGGATGCGAGTGACAGTTGCCATGGAAAATGTAAAGGAGTGGAGTGGGAGAAGGAAGAATGTTGAGGATGATTCTGGAAGCCTCATACTGGGTGTTAATTATTCAAACTTCCTACAGCTCGTAGCAACATTATGAGACAGTGCTGCTGTCACTGTTCTGTCACTGAGCTGAAGGAAAGGTTCTCGCTAGAGGTTATTCAGAACAGTCAGTGACATGAGACAGGTGTCTGATCAAGTCACTCTCACACCCCGACTACTCTGTAATAGTAGCTTTTATCTGGGTACTGTCGTTTCTTTTGATCACAAGGACTGAGTATGTAAACCTTGAGTGTGATCAGTCAGTATAGAATTCCAACTGTTTTCCAAAGAAAAGCATCTCAACCCATTTTGCTGTGTTGTAGGTATGGATGAGAGGAGTGGTTCCGCTCCCTGGGGGCCAGGAGAACAAAACAGCCCTTCTTTCAACCAGGGAACCAGGGTAAGAACTCACTTCATTTACTACTGACTGCACAGACACCAGTTCCATGCCTCTACAGCACCTGTCATAGCACCGGGAGGCCATGTATAGAGAGTGAGGTTGTAGATGGCCATAGAGCCCAGAACACACCATGTTGTGAATTCTCTTGACTTTCTCTTGTTCTGTTGACTCTATTTATTTCTGTTAATTGTTCTTGTTGTGTTCTCTCTCACCCCTCCAGGGTTATGGAGAAGCGGGCCATTACAACGAGCATGAGGGCCTCGCCTCCACTCCTTTTATTGGCCCAGGTAATGCAAAGGAGGACATGTCGGAAACAGATTTGTCTGTAAAGAGATTTGTCCCTCAACCCTTTCCCATAGTCGTCCTATCTAACCTGACAGCCACACTTTAAGAAATCGAATGCATCCCTCTGGCTGGCTGCATCAATAAGCTCCTAACATTGGCAATCAATGGCTATGATAACTGATGACTATAATGGGTCAACAGGGGAGCCGATAGACATTCTGAAAAGCGCTAAATTTTATTGACTGGACAAAAATGTGATCGATTGGATGCCGAGGCAGTGTGTGTGCCTTTGACCTTACCGAGGTAATTGCCACTGTATACGAGCGACCTCTTTTAAGACATTTCATGTTTACGCAGGGGTGGGTCTGGTTGGGGGGGTTGGGTAATCAGGGATGGGCAGAGGGGTGACTGTGTGTGTGTGGGGGTGTGGGGGGGGGGGGGGGTTGTTAGGAGCACCCATGCACAAACAAGGCTCTCCCTAGGGATTACTGTGGCCTATAGCTTACCTCAGCTGAACTGTCAGTGGAGGGGGTTGGAGCTGATTACCCTTGGACCGTTTATAATGGGCCAATTTGTTGTTGTTTTGCTGTCCAGAGCACACGTATACGTTCGCAACACATGGCAGATGGGAGTTGCCGAACTGGAGCAAAATAAACACGACAGTTGTGTTTTAATGTTGGGTTGAAGTGACTTTCGCGATGGCCTCAATATTGTTTTTGTCTTGGTAACAGGAAAGCCCGAGAGAGGACCGTACCCTCCTTTTGGAACGCAGGTAAAACCAGCATCCTCCTCAGTCCTCACCCGCACCATTGATTCCTCCTCCCCTCAAGCTCCTTTTGCAGTTTTATTTGACCCCCCTCGTGGCCCAAAGATCATTTTATCCTCTGTCTGCACCTCTTTCTCTATAGCCGGGCTTCATGCCCAGTGAGATGCCCATGCCTAGTCCTGATGCCCTCTCCCCGTCCGGCATCAAGTCCAACTCCCAGTTCTACCCCTCCTACCAGGGCAATCCCCGCAGGAGGCCGCCCCAGGACAGCATCGGTGAGAGGAGCTGGAGTGTTCACTCTACAGAGCACATGGAGCCCATTCCTAGCACAGCCCTTTGATCCACATCTATGTGGGAGACAGAGTAGCAGTTTCTATTGGTTTAGGTATTTGTGGAACCTCACTTCTCCTAAGGTTTAAATAAAGACCCTGTGAAATCTCACTTCTGCTTAACCTACCAGAAGACTAGTACTGTCAGCCCACCATCACGTAAAGACACCAGGTTAAGATAGCACAGGATTCATTTACCTCTGATTAGACATTTATGAGTAGCAATAAAGACTGATAAGAAATGTATACCTTCAACGATGCTTGCATAGAGGCAATGAATGAAGCCCTTCATTGGTATTCTCAGCTTTTCTGCCGTAAAAATTTGAGTCGTTTGTTTGTTTGCGTGTGTGTGCGTGTGTGTGTGTGTGCCGCCTTCTCAGATACCCAGCCAAAAAAGATCAGAAAGGTGCCCCCTGGCCTGCCCTCCTCGGTGAGTGTGAACCCCTCTTACCCTGCTCCATCCAGAAACTGTCTCCTGTTCTTAGCCTAAATGAACGTCTGTGTACACACCTCTTGCTCTCCAGTCGACATGGCGGGCCTCTCCTTGGCGCGTAACGCATTAACAGAGCTGGCAGACGGGACATCCAGCACTACAGCTGTGTACCGATGCCGTTCAGGTGGAAGAAATAAACACACTCATTCACTCATGAGCCACTCATTCAGCCAGTCAGTTATCTAACCTGTGTTTAGGGCTACAGTCAAAAGGTATTTAGTTTATAGATTTGTGTTCCCTCTAGCCAAGTGCTTTTGTCCTAAGATTGGTTAAAGAATGATCCGGCTTTGTATGTTGTCTGAGGTAGTGTGACCCACACCCCACCACCACCACCCCTTTACATTCTGTATACTGTTCCTTTTCTTCTTACTCCACCTTTTTTCTCTCTCCCTGGCGGTAGCTTTCTCACTCCATTCTCCCTTCTTGCGTGCTATGCTTCCTCCCTCTTCTCTGCCCCCCCCCCCCCCTCCCCACCACCACCTTTCCTCTGCTCTCCTCCCAAAAGCCCTCCCCCCTGCTTCTCTCTCTCCCTCCCCCATCCCTCTATCCCAGCTGCCAGTGGAGTTGGCTGCCGTCCAGGAATGGGCAGATGGCTCAGTAATTAGGAGTGCATCTCTCCGTTCCCCCTCCTTCTCTCCCCCTCTTTCCTTCTCCTTCCTCTCTCTGTTTAATCAAATTACAGAAGAAACTCCAATCCATTTGGAGTCCTCAGACGTGTATTTTGATAGTTGAATTCCTCCCAGAATAGTTAGATTGTAAAGGGTTTGCTAGTTCATATCCGTGGACCTCGACCGGAGACGTGCCAAATCGAACTGAAACAAGGGTCAAATCTGTCGAGTCTGAATCATGTGTGGATGAACCTCGACATGTGTGTCTAACTGGATGATTTGTAAAAACCACAGGCTGACAGTTAACAGAACATTACACTGCAAACCCAGTAGAAACGCACAACGCTTGTGCCGAGATGCCGAGGAGGCTGTTCATGAAATTAAGTTGTAAAACCGGCGCATAAAACGGTATTCTTGTGTGTGATAGCCGTGTTCTGGGAGTGTTCATGTGGATGTGAGTGGTCGCTGAAGCAGAGAGGCTTTACCACACATATGCTACTACTCACATCACCCTGAGGTTCTCCAGATTAGAGGTCAATAACTCCCTCTCTCCTTCCCTTCCTGTGTGTGTGCGCCATGGTGTTTGTGTACGCTCTGGTGTTTGTGTGTGTGTGTGCACGCTCTGGTGCCATAGGTGTACCCGTCGGCTTCAGGAGAGGATTACAACAGAGACAATGCTGGTTACCCAGCCTCCAAGCCTGGCAGTGTCTTCACTGGGCCCTTTTACATGCAAGGTTGGTAGAGCCAGTCCAATTCATTCACCTCAACATCCCCTTTTCCCATCTCCGGGAATAAACGTTACTATATAAGTATTAAGGTTAACTTGTAGTTTTCCCTTCTTATTTAGCTATGTATAGAGAATTTTGTTCTTAATGGTATTGTATTTATTTTAGAATGTACATTTGTGAAATGGGCATCCAACTAGGTTTTAGCTCATGTGCCTCCCAGTTTTCCCTGCAACATCTGTGCAGTGAAATGAAGCCATCAACATGGATGTGACATATTTCATATGTGCCCTTTATTGTCTTTCATCTCATGGCTGGTTCTTCCCCATCCTCCCCACCAGAAGGCCTACACCCCTCCCCTGACCCGTGGGGGTCCGCGGGGTCGATGGTGCAGCCCGGTTACTCTGCTATGATTGGCAACTCCCCCCACCTGGGGCAGCCAGCCCCCTTCACTGCCATCAACCCCCAGGACAGACTGGTGAGTCCCTCCCTGGGGCGGCTGCTGCTGCCTTTACTAGGAGGTCCAGGCCCAGGCAGTTGTCTTTTTTACTTTGACATCAATATTTGTTTTTGTGTGTGTGTGTGTGTGACACCCTGTGGGCCGTGTGTGTGTGTGTGTGTTGTTTTCCAGAAACGGCAGCCACTGCCCCTCTCTCCCCAGAACTACCCCCTTCATGGCAGTGAGGTCAATGGGAGTCTCCCCTCGGTCTTCCATGCTGGCTCTGCTGGTTACGGAGTCCCCAACCACACACCCCCCATCAATGGCTCTGACACCATCATGGGTAATGTCCCCATCTTTGACTTTCTGTCTCACTCTTAGTTTTTTTGTATCTCCTTTCGACTTAGTCTTTTCTTCAGGGTCAAAATTTTTTGGCAATGCCACATTGTATTAAATGTTTCCTTTTTTCTAAATAAATAAATATTTAATAGATAAATGAATAGATATTTTCTGTCAATACTCAGCCAATCGGGTAACAGCTCCAGGAAGTTCAGGAGATGAGATTGGCAAAGCTCTGGCATCGGTGAGTTGAAGACCAGCTAAACCACCATCTATGCACGTATTGTCTAAGTGTCTAATTGTGAGAATACTGTAACGAATACATGTATTCATGTTGTAAGATGTTAATTGAGTTTCATTACAATTGAATAAACATTTTGCTGTCTTGTTTTCACACAGATTTATCCGTCTGACCACAACAGCAACACTTTCCCTCCGTCCCCGTCTACTCCAGTAGGCTCTCCCCAGGCCATAGCAGGTGAGGGAGCTGACCCAGGCCCAGACCAACACCCTGACCCAGGCCCAGACCAACACCCAGACCCAGACCCTGACCCAGGCCCAGACCCACACCCTGACCCAGGCCCAGACCCACAACCAAACCCACCCCACACCAAGACCCACAACCAGACCTAATCCAGCACATCAACTCTTTACACGACCCTAGCCTTAAGAAGAGAAACACACAAGCCCAGCCCTAAAATAACTGACAGTGGTTAACAATGGCACTGTAGCTCCATCTATTGGGCCAAAATGTGACTGAATAAATGCAAGATGTGAAATAAGTGAATGATTTTGCATGGCTAGAATAAGCAAAACCTTTTTATATAGATGTTGCATTTATTCTCAAATGTATAATTTAACAGTAATCTCTCTTTCCTACCAACCCCTCTTCCTTTAGGCTCTGCTTCTCAGTGGCCCCGGTCTTCTGGACAGGCCACACCCTCACCCAACTTTGAGGGAGGACTGCAGGCACTAGTAAGTCTCCAGATAACATCCTCTAAATCAGTCTACATAGATCTGTGGCGGAATATGACCAATGAAGAACCTATGGATGGAAAGATCGATTGACGAATAGATGCCCTGATCTAACCATCCTTGCATGTTCACACATCCTCACCACCCCGTGTCTCCCCTCCCCGCGTCCTTCTTCCTCCACAGCAGAACAAGATGGAGGACCGCCTGGAGGAGGCCATCCACGTGCTGCAGCGCCACGCTGGGGGCCAGGGGGGCGCTGGCCTCGCTGACATGCACAGCCTGCTCACCTCCAGCATGGGAGGACTGGCCCAGGCCTTCAACAACGCTGGCCTGGGCCTGGCCAGCCGTCTGCCCGGACTGGTGAGGGCGCGACATGACCGGGCATGCATGAGGACGTTTCAGGCTATTAGCATGAATTTTGGCACTGTCTTTTATTTGATTTATTTTGTACTTATCATTTAGAGGTAATAACTGTTCGTTTCAGACGAAGTTTATGGCATCTGCAATGCTCTCCTGTTTCAAATAGGTGGGCGGTCACCACGAGGACTCTCCTGGTCTGCCCTCTAGTGGTGGGATGCAGCACGGCCACCACGGCCCCTCCTCCGGCCAGCCAGGTGCCCAGCCCGAGGGCTTCACCAGTGAGTCTCCCCACCATAGCACCACACCACCCTCTCTCTGGATCCTACACTCTGGACCCGTTTAAGATAGAGAAGCCCCTCGTATTCCACCTCCTCTCATCACAGTTGAGCAACGGCACCTTTTTCCCATGTCCCTCTTACCCCTCGGGTCGTGTTCTTTCAAATTCTAGCTAGTATAACGGGATGGTTGAGTCTTGCTGTGTTTGGAGGTTCATCCTGCCCCATGTGTCTTGCACCAGGTCTGTCTGGACGCTCGACACACTCGTCTGCTGGCTCCGACATCAAGCGCGAGGACAAGGAGGACGATGATAACTCCTCGGTCGCAGACAAGTCAGAGGACGAGAAGAAAGACTCGAAGGCCCGCACTCGAACAAGGTGTCTACACACACACACACACACACACACTAACACTTAGTCCTTACCCAAATCTGACCTTAGACTGTCACAGGGGGTTTGACCCTGATGTGTGGGGAAAGTTAAATATCTCTTACTGATGTCACTGCATTGTTTATGTAATGATAAGGACCATGTGGTGTCACTTTGACAACAAAACACTTCACATTTGACCAGCTCCCCGATCACTTGGAGTTATTGATCTCCAGAACGTGTGTAGAAGGGGTCAGCAGCTCCTCCAAGCGTGACCAGGGAGTGTGTGTGTGTGTGTGTGTGTGTGTGTGTGTGTGTGTGTGTGTGTGTGTGTGTGTGTGTGTGTGTGTGTGTGTGTGTGTGTGTGTGTGTGTGTGTGTGTGTGTGTGTGTGTGTGTGTGTGTGTGTGTGTGTGTGTGTGTGTGTGTGTGTGTGTGTGTGTGTGTGTGTGTGTGTGTGTGTGTGTGTGTGTGTGTGTGTGTGTGTGTGTGTGTGTGTGTGTGTGTGTGTGTGTGTGTGTGTGTGTGTGTGTGTGTGTGTGTGTGTGTGTGTGTGTGCCTGTAGCGCTGTTGTCATCTCTGCCCTCCGTCTCCATGTTGTTTTCAGAGAGACGTTCTCCTTCCAGACCTTCTCCTCTACTCTGTCAGACACGGGAGCAGAGTAAGTCTGCACCCAGTCACCCCAGCCTCACGCCTCAGGAGGTGTGGTCAGAACCAGGAGCCATCCTAACTCTAGGTTATGTGTAGAAGCTCTATACAACAGAGGTGAACCCTAAACACGCCCCCCCTCCCATCAGCAAAGTGGAGCCTTAGCAATGCCCCACTCTTCTCAACACAGCAAAAGTTTCTCTTGCTCAGTTGTATTCTGAGTACTTGGGAATTTAAGGTTTGTATCATAAAAAGGATGTGAGATGTGGAACAGCATTTCGAGATTTGTAGTAATTTTCTGTAAATAAAATGCACACAGAAAGTATTCTCTGTCCTGGCAAAACCTTTTTGAAGGGCTTTTAAAGGTTGCTTTTAATAATCACACATATAAAAAAAAGGGTTTTACCAGGACACAGCAGATGTTTGTTGTGCTGAACTCTCTGCCAAGGACGGGCCATTCACCTAAATGTCTAAAAGATTGCTGATAGGGACAGTTTTCCGTGCCCAACATCAACCAGAATTATAGATCAGAATAGTCACCTAAATG
Source organism: Osmerus mordax (assembly GCF_038355195.1). Classification (NCBI taxonomy): domain Eukaryota; kingdom Metazoa; phylum Chordata; class Actinopteri; order Osmeriformes; family Osmeridae; genus Osmerus; species Osmerus mordax. The sequence continues at coordinate 6,848,707 of NC_090065.1, forward strand.
TAACTTTGAGCACATACCCATGATATTGTTTCTATCCCCCTTGCACCAACCCCCCTCCCATCACCCCTCATCGGCCATTTTTGGGGGGCGTGAAGTCGGGATGACGAGGATGAGGATGATGAGGATCTACCGGTGGAGGTGAAGGCAGAGCGGGAGAAAGAGCGGAGGGTGGCAAACAACGCCCGCGAGCGCCTGCGCGTGCGGGACATCAACGAGGCGTTTAAAGAGCTGGGCCGCATGTGTCAGCTCCACCTGAGCAATGAGAAACCCCAGACCAAACTGCTCATACTGCATCAGGCCGTTAACGTTATACTCAACCTGGAACAGCAAGTCCGAGGTCAGTGGGGGGGGGGGGGGTCCAAGGAGAAAAGGAGAAGGAAGGGGGGAGGGCTCAGGTCCAAATCAAATCTCACGTGGTTCCTTTTCCGTTTTCCCCCATAGTCTCCTGTCCTCAAGGTCAGCTTATCTGCGGTTTGAGCGCAGACGTTTGCACCTTGTTGCTGTGGATATATTCAGTCTTAGACGTGAATAATGCGTGATTGATGGTAGGAAAGGGGGCGAAGAAAAGGAAGCTGTGGGTGAGATTTGGTTTGGAACGTGGCCACTTCAAGGCTCTGCTTCTGTGGTCACACATACAGGCCGGTAGACTGCGGTCTGATCTGGTGTCCGTATGTGCTGCCTGGTCTATGGGCTGTCTGTCTCCACTGTTGAAGTTGCTTCCATGCCTCTGCCTTTACCCTGTACTGTATTAACATTCCATCTTGGTGTCATTAGTTTGCTTCTGTCACGCCCCATTTCATGTTTTGTGTTTCCCTCGTGCCTCAGACAGAACATTGTAGACTTATGACATTTTAACAGCCTATCAATATTTGTTAAAACTTCAACATTTATTTATTTAAATAATTTGGTTCAAATTAAAATTGGGGGAATTAATTTGAAAGACAACCAGTTTAACTTATCTTTCCTCTCCTTACTTCAGAGTTTATTTGACTGCTCCCAGTACATGTATTTGCCAGACTAACCTCCTGATTGGCCATGTACTTCTAACACAGGTTTTCATTTGTCATGTTTATTAACTTCCTGTCCTCTTCCGTATTGTCGTGTCTGTATTGCATGTCCTGGCATATCAAATGGTAACCTGTTTTCTTCAGTTTTCTTTAAGTGTTTAAGTCCTTTTCCATCTCTTTGTTCTTCACGCTTCATCCACTTTTTCTGTTTCCCCTCTCCAGATGGCAGGATTGATCTCAGTTTCCTCTCATTCAGATAAATACATCTCTTATCTCTGATGTATTTAACATGAGGCTTCCCTTCAATGGCATTGTGTTGTGTGGTCTATACCTGGCAGAGGGTGTTGCTGTCTTCCTCCTTCCCTATCTCTCTCTCCTCCTAGTCCTTCTCTCCTCACATAGTCTTCAGGGCGCAAATCCCCTCCACTCCAATTTGGACCTCCATGAGTTTGAGTTTAGACACTTTATGATTCTTTCAGGGAGTCCTGAGTAGACTTCCTGTGGTCCTGGTCTGGACTTGTAGCTTTTAGTCTTGATATTAAAAGCATTTCCTGCACAATATAATCCAATTTGGCCCAAGTGTAAATAGTTCTGATGTACTGTTTGATGATTTTCGTGTCTATCATTGTACACGTTATAAATTCAACAAAGAAGAGGATTCCTTTTGTTTGCGTTCCTCCGTTCTCTCCTGCACCTCGCCGCCTCTCCACCGGACCATCCTGCCGCTCTCCTCCTCCTCCTGTCTGGCTCCCCCAGCAGCCTGCTGCTACACCACCTCTGCCCACCTCAGGAAACACATCAGGGATTAGCCAATCAGGGTGCTGTAGGTGTAGCCATAAACCGAGCCAGAATTCCCTCAGATGCTAGTCCATGATCCGTGGCCCTCAGAATGATCCTCCTTGAATCAGACAATAGGAACTCTCTCTAAGTAGTTTTAGGGGAGTAAAATTAGGGTCAGAGAGGGTTGCCGGTCGGGTGTGTTAACCCCACCCCCTCCTGTTGCCCGGCAGCAGTTGCAGTGTCGCCTCGGTGACGGACGAGAACCTGACAGCGGAGGAGAAGGAGCAGAGGGAGCGTGAGCGTCGCGTTGCCAACAACGCTAGGGAGAGGGTGCGCGTGCGCGACATTAACGAGGCTTTCCGAGAGCTGGGCCGGATGGTTCAGGTCCACATGAGGAGCGACAAGGCCCAGACCAAGCTTATAATCCTGCAGCAGGCCGTCCAGGTCATCGTGGGCCTGGAAAAGCAGGTGCGAGGTAGGTCGCCCCCTGCAGGAAGGCCCTCATTCTCCGTGTGAGACAGCCAACAACCTCACCACCATCGCCAGCCTTAGGGGGCTCCACTCCCAACTCAAACCACCCGATACTACCGATCAGCCAGTAGAAGAGTCCGCCTGGCCACTCTTGCATTCTCCCTTTTACTTGCAGTAGTATACATTTGCCACTGTCTTTCCTCTGGGGAAATGAAAGAAAGGATGGAGGAAGAAGGTGGACCTACCTCTGCCAAACACCTGCTGCTGTCTGTTTGCTTGTAGAACTCTTTCCATTTAGTCTGTATTCCCTTTTTGTGTTCAGTTTTTCTGTCATTATTTAGAATACAACTCTTTGTGCCTTCTCTCCTCAGCCTTCTTCAGCCAAGCTTCTTTGTTGACAGTTTCTCATCACTCACTCTGCCCCATCTTCCCCGTCTGTCTGCACTTTCTACTATTTCTAACTCTGTCTAACCTCCCTGTCAGATGTCTGTTTTAATCCTACCCAACTCAATGTCATTGAAATGAATACGTCTTCTTGGCCCAAAGGGGATGTAAACATATTGACCCTCCCGTGTGCTCTCCTCTCAAAGAGCGCAACCTGAACCCCAAGGCCGCTTGTCTGAAGAGACGGGAGGAGGAGAAGGTGTCGGGTGTGGACCCCCAGATGCAGCTGGGAGGGGGGCATCCTGGCTTAGGAGGAGATGGACACAACCCTGTGAGCCATATGTAAAGCCAGGTAAGTCTGCTGGGTCAGTTGTTCCAGTTATAGGATAGTTTCATACTACACACTTGCTGTGCGAGTCATGTGGTCGTTTTGTGTGGAAGAGGAGTATGTAATATTATTATTTTTTTTAATGTTTTGTTTTTTCTCTTCCAGATCCAGATGATTGTAAAGCCCTTAGAAGACGTGGCCTTAATCTCTTATCATGCATCTCAGTGTGGGTCAATCCACTGTGCTATCCATGCTAGCACACTTGGAGAAGCACATTAACACGCAAACACACACACACACACACACACACACACACACACACACACACACACACACACACACACACACACACACACACACACACAAAGCCAGTGTCCACATTCCTGACCTTGAATACAAGAGCATCTCATACACACACACACACACACAGAGTTTTGAAGAATCCTTACAGTAAAGATACCCTGAACTCTGCTAAGAGACCGGTCACAGACAGAGGAAAGTTAACAATGATTTTCTGCCTAATGGTCATGTTTTTGTAAGACATTTTAAGAAGTTGCTTTACATGTTGGGAGCAAATTTGTTTGGATCAAATAGTATTTTTGGATCAATAGCTCATGTGAGCGAAACCTTAGGATTTTTGTGTCCTTTAATAGTCATTTGCCATTCCCATCTGAAGAGGAGGTCTTACTTTAATTATGAGGGGATATCAGAAGACAGACTGTCTGCGTTTAGATGTGTGCCTGATATCCACAGTCCACACAACGCAGACGCTTGGATGAGATGATCTCCTAACCACCCTAGTACTTTTTTTCAAAGATGAATTGCAGGACTGAAGTGTGAGGTAGAAGCCGACACCGAAGAGGCTGGACATCATGGTAATAGATGAATAAGACTCCATTTGTGTTCCTTTGACTATATTGTTGTATCCCTGTCTGTAAGGGCTCCCTAGAAACAGATCCGTCAGAGGGAATAGTGTGTGGTGTGGGTGTTTGGGGTTAGATCCATATGTCCTGGTGTCATGTCTATCCGTTCATGTCACTGCCATGGGTATGGAAAGAAAAGACTGCCATGGAGGAAGATGCCACCAACACACATCCAGACCAAGAACCATGCAAGGCCACCCACTAGACCTGAGGGATCGAATATCTGTGGTCACCTCTAACTTCCTTAGAATCTTTACAGTGGGGCATTGGACAAAAGGCTTCTACATCCTCCGACCCTCCATCTTCCTCCTCCCTGTCAATGCTACCCTCTACCTTGAGCTTCAAACTCAGCTGATGACATGAGCATTGTTCCCCAGTGGAGGAAGTTCAGTTAGCAGTGCAAGCGTTTGTCCCAGGTCACACATAAATGAAGACTTAATGTAAGACGGGATTGAAAGTCTATTTTTAGTAGACTAATGTTTAGTTGGTAAAGTATGGAAGAAATGCTTGTCGAGACTTGATAGATTTTGCGGAATGGAACCCCGAAGTGTCGTGGACACTCTTAAATGCATTCAACTGCCATCGACTGACATTGGTTTTGGTTTCCCTGTGTTATGGGACACAGGGTGTATTTTTGTTTTTCTGAACAAATATTGTTATGAAACCTGTTTGTAAGAATCCTCCTTTTTGTAGAAGTGAATTATTTGTTTGTTTTTTTTATTGTTTTTTACTCTGTAAGATAGTCATGAGTTTTTACTTTTGGATTGCTTTTTTTTGTTTACATTGTTTAAATGTAAGACAGCTTTCAGTTTAGATGCCAGGAACAAATGTGTGTCTCTTTCTTCTCAAGCATATTCAGTCAGTAATGTTGAGAAATGAAGTGCCAGGTGATAACGTTGTAGGAAACACCACAATTTTCTGGTTGTAATTTCCCATTTATTATTAATGAATTGTGGGCCACTTGGAGAAAGTCTGTTTCAGGAACTTCTGCCAGCCAGTGCTTAATATCCACTATTAAATGCAATTTGGTGTATTCCAGTACTGGCAAAGCTCACCAAACATAAATTCATAAGATTTATATGAAAGATCTTGGTGAGACACAATGAAGATTTTTCTTCAGCTAGTTTATACATTTATTTTCTTCAGTAACCATATAGCATCTCTACAGTTGTTGAAACCTATATGTTAAAACATTTCATTGTGAAAGCAAAGTAAGAAATGCATGAAAATGAATCAAATGGGGTGGCCTTAGTCGTTCTCCTGACTTAGGGAGCATGTTAGAGTGGTTGCTCACTAGTGCCTGATTACTACACTGTTGAATTGTGGACTCTGCATTGTGCGATCACAGCTTTGTGGCTTTATCCTTTTGTTGTTATACAAGGTTCGTGGGAGGAAAAGGTGTGGCAAAGTCTCTGTGCATCTCAGTGAGCTCTTGTTGGTGCCCAAAGCAATGATTTGATTAGAATTATTTTTATATTTTCTTTACTGCCACTCAGTTGGAGATGAGGATCCCTGTGAGCTGTTTCCGTGTGGCTCAGTGACCCAGTACCAGTTTTCACTGTCAGCTATCCTCAAAGCAAACCATTCACACATCATAAACATAAGGATTTTTCCAGGCAGGATGTTTAGTAATGTAAATTTGAGAACACTGCACAGTGTCCTAACAGTTTTCTACTGGAATAAACCTGTATAGATAATCATTTGAGCAGAAATTGTGGGTACAAAATACGAGTTGCTCATTAGTTTGCCGTCATCTGAACAGTATTTTACACTGCAGACGGATGCTGATGTATCAGTATTTTATTTCCTTATTTTGGATTGGTCACAATTACCTTTCATATTGGTCTCTTTCCTCCAAATTGTAGTGTTGTTTCAGATCAAATTGTACTTGATTTGTGTCTGATAAATGGACTTAGAAACAGTTCAGTTTCTATGTGTCCATCGTCGGAATGTTGTATACATTATCATTAGAATTGACCCTTTCAAAACGCACAACTAGTATTTTGCCAAGGGATCTTATACGCCAGCCTTTTTTGCCCCTTCTCAACAGACACACTGCTACAAAACCCACTGTCTCACTTACATTGGGGACAGAGTCTACTACATGTCCTCAAAGTGCCTCCAGTTTCCTATTTTTTATATATAAAGTAGATATTGAGAACTGTCGTGTATATAACAGTAATGTAGCAATAAATGTGCCATTTTTAATAACAGAAATATACCTTTTTTCAATGTCTTTCTTTTTGAGCTTGTATACCTAAATGAAAAAAGCATTGTAATAAAGGGTTAAAAACATCCATGATGTGATTTGTAACTGTGTTTGGGAAAATATAGTTTGCAGGGGAAATCATGGACCAGTATACAGTATGAGTATGTTATCTGATTTAAAATAACGCACTTCCCTTTCGGTTCTGTGTCCCAGAGATAGTTCCTCCAGAGAATGTCTAATATAAATCTAATATAGGCCCTGGTACCTCCGTTGGTTGACCCTAGAAATAACCGGAAGCACTACTTCGCGCTTGCGCATATCTAAACAGATTGGTGAATCTTTGAAGAGCTAACATCTATCTACAAGCGTTGGTCAAAATGCTTGGGAAACTCGTCGGCCAGAAGTATGTGTCCATCGTCAAAACGTGGTAAATGGCTTATTATCGATTAAATGTCATTCATTTTGTTTGTTGAAGTGAAGTGGACTTTTTGATGCCCTGCAGTATTCTGGTATGCCCTTGCTCATGCTACTAGTCTGCGGTGTAGCAAGACGAGGTCATCTCCAGACTCCACAGTCTGACTAGCTAGCGCAGTTAGCCTAGTCGTTTAGCTAGTACTGAAGCGGTTAATGAGGGTGTTTGTTTTTATTGTCTGCCTGCATTTCAACATGCCTGGCTGACTCGTTGTCTCAAATCTTGTAACGAAAACAATTGAGTGTGTATTTTATATACAGTAACCTCATACTTCTGATTGTACTTCTGCATGTTTCCACTAACGCAGGTTGCCGACCATGGCTTTGTGGGGTTCAGTTGGAGGAGTAGCATTGGTTCATTTCACAGATTGGAGGTTGATATTAGACTATGTGCCATACATCAGCGGCAAGTTCAAGAAGGACGAGTAACTGCAGTAGATACATTGAAGGTAAGACTAACGTGTTTGACAAACTGCACTTGAAATTCAAGATGAGCTTTGTGCGTTTTTAGCAGAAAACGATTTGTAATGGTCAAGCGCATGCTCAGTATAAAATTACAAATAAATGATCCCCTGAAATGTGTAAATTACTCTTTCAATGTATAGGTCGGTTTGTGCTGATTGGAAGATGACCCGATGGAGATGGGGAGGACCATAACCAGAGCTGAGTGACATCTGACACCTTGACATGACTCCACACCAGGAGCAAAGACATTCTTCAGCCTTTTCAATTAATACCAATGGACAATTCAACCTGATTTTGACATTTTAAATCAACTGCATTGTGCATTCCTCTGATGAAAGCACTTGGCCAGGTAGTGACATAGATAAAGAAGTGTATGTATTATGATAAATTCACATTTATGTACAGTTTTTTTATTTATTTACTTTTGTTTTGATTTCTTTGATCTTGAATTCGTTTTCTGTCATTAACAACTCCTCTGTCTTAGGTAACTTTAATTATACAGTCTTTGTCACTGTTTACTGATGTAATTTGGTCCATCAGAGAGAAGGTAGAATTCTTAAATTACTTGGGTCCCGAGGCCTCCAACAATCAGAAATCATAAAGTATTATAGTCTTGGGTTATTCCTTCACCTATTATGCTTTTCAGTTAACCTGTATGACAAATGTCAACAAAGTTGTCTGGGCTTTTTTTTCTTGGAGCTCCTGCGTCCAACTAATGATATTGTTGTAATAAAAACTCGAACGGAACTACAATCGGAATCAAAAGGTGGTTGACTTTTTGGGGGGTAAAAACATAGACATATATACAGTCTATGGGTAAACATGTAGGCCAGAATTCCGCTATGACATCACAATTAAAACCGATTAAGACGGAACATTCATGATGTGTGCAGAAATTGATAATTAATCAAATATATATGGGAAAACTATTGAAATTGTAGGACCATGTGCATTAATTAGTTTACATTGCATTGATATATAAGGTAGGGCAGGCTAGTATTGCTTTGGAACTACACATTGTGGTAGAGCGGATGAATTGATGTGGACATTATGTAATAGTGTCGCGGAGTAATCTAATGAGTGTCTAGACATGAGAAAGCGAGGGACAGCTGACTTGGGAGTCGAAAGCAGATCCATTCAGAACAATAATAATTACTCTAGCCTGCTAAACTGATTCCTGAATTAATCAGCTCAAGGATACAAGAGGCATGGAGAGGAAAAGGTGCGAGTATTACATTGGTTTGAAAGTTGTTAAATGATAAAGGAAACTCAAGAGTTTTAACGTGTCGGCAGAAAAAAACATGTTCTGCACGCTAACGCTAACCAACGTTAGCTAGCTCGCTAGCCTACCTGCTGCTGAAGTGTGTATGCTGCTACTGTAGCATACAGCTGCTAGCTAACATTTGAAAGATACGAGTAGATGGTATGAAAGCCAGCCAATGCATGCTATTTAGCTCGTCATATTACATCATGTTAATATAGTTTTTTTTTAATGCACTACTAGTCATTCTCTCATATCTACGTATCAAAATTATTTGTGTTGTATTTTAAGCTGTGTGGTTACGACGTTAGCCGTATTAGCAAACTAGCTCTCTAGGTACCTAGCCAGCTTTCATTGTTTACTGATAGGTTTGCAGGCCCAGTACTACTATTACGGCTAGCCAGCGATCAGTAAGCCACCTTCTATAATACCTGACGCTGCATGACCACGTTGATGTTATACAAATACTTAGAGTTCGTTATGTATTTAGTTAACAAGTGGGTTGCTTATCCCTTAGCTAGCTATATAACGTAGTTCCTGTCTACGTGAATACGTCAGAATGTGTGTGTGGTTCAGATGTGCTAATGCCTTGTCTCCATAGTCCCCCTGGCAAGAAGTTTCTCAGCAAACCCCAGATTTCTCGTTGCCTGGGCAACACAATGGACGTGCATGCCATCGACCCCCGTGCTGGAAGGATGCTGATGACCAAAGTGCACCGAAATAGACACAAGCATCGTTATGACAATAACAACCATCAGATGAAGGTTAGGGGTGTTGATTGATATATACTTCAGAAGATTCTCGTTCTTTTCATTGAGCAGCCACTAGCGTATGAGACCCATTGTATTTGTTTGCTTCAGTACAATATAATGATTTTTATTTTCCTGATTCCTTTTCTCTGTTTTCAAGATAAAGCCTGATCTGAACACAACACTACCAGTCCGACAGACGGCATCTATCTTTAAACAGCCTGTCACTAAGGTGACCAATCATCCGAACAATAAGGTGAAGACAGACCCTCACAAGGCTGTGGACCAACCAAGACAGGTGATTGCTTGTTGCAAGATTGCTTGATGCTTATTGGTAGAGAAATCGATTTCAAATGGTGTGTGAAATGACTGGTTGTGTTTTACATATTTTGTGTTGTTTTTTAAAGCTGTTTTGGGAAAGGAAACTGAGTGGTCTAAGTGCGTTTGACATCGCGGAGCAGCTGGTAAAAACCATGGAACTGCCGAAGGGTCTTCAAGGTGAGTACCCAGAAACTAAACACAGATTGAGGTCAAGCTTAATGTCTGTGTTTTACAACACTCTAAGATATTGTCTTTTATTTTGTATGTGAGATCACTGAACCTGTGTGTATTTCCTCTCTTCATCCACCAGGTGTAGGCCCTGTGTGTTCAGACAAGACTCTGCTGTCTGCCATTGCCAGCGCCTTACACACCAGCCCAACCCCTGTCACTGGGCAGCTGACGGCAGCTGTGGAGAAGAACCCTGGAGTCTGGCTCAACACAGCTCAACCTCTCTGCAAGGCCTTTATGGTGACAGATGAGGATATTAGGTAGGTGATACTCTGTTTCTCTCTCACATGTACATACACTCAGATCTCACACTACAAAGTTCATGTATCAAGAAAGTAGAGCAAAGATTACTGGCAATCCTATGTTCAGGGGGGGGAAAAGACCTTATTGTTGGGTAGAAAGTTCCTACTCTGATGTAGCTTCAGTAGCTGGATAACAGCACACTTATTTATGGTTTATTTACTGTAGGTAAACATTGCTCGACAGTGCAGAAAGAGGGAATGCCTGGTTTTCTTGTTATAGAAAAGGATGTCTTTTTTTGTCCCCTCTTCTTGTTGTACCTGTCGCCGACCTCTCCTTCTGTTCTGTTCTATCCTGTTCTATTTTCTTTCTTGTTCTTATTTCTTACTGTTGCCAAGTAGCATAAAGCCAGACAGCAACAAGTGGGTGTTCTTCAACACACACCACTCCATCAACAAACAATCCCCCGGCAAACAAGATAGTCTTGGTGTGTAAAGATTAAGACTGTCACACTAACTTCCTTCTCCCACTTGTTTGTCTCCAGGAAGCAGGAGGACCTGGTGCACAATGTGAGGAGGAGGTTGGAAGAGGCCCTCATGGCAGACATGCTGGCTCACATAGAGGACGCTAACACACTTGTAGAGGTGGAAGCAGACACACCGAAGGAAGAGGAGACTGAGCCAGTGGACAAAGAGGAGTCATAGCCAAGGTATAGAACTGTTATAAAACTAAAGGTTTCATTTACGATGATGTAGATTACTTAATGGGAGTGTAGCAGAAGAGGAGGTTTCTGAGTTTTGCATGAAGCTGGACTAGCTGAAAGGAACTAACATGAGTTTTGCCAGCTTGTTCCCAAAAAAAGAGACTGAATCATAGATTGTAACTTTTTTATTTAAGTAAGACTGTTCCTTTTTATCGAAGTACAGAACGTATAAAGCGATTTACATTTTTGATTCCTATATGTTTAATGTTTGCACCTTCCTGCCAACGCAAATTCCTTGTCTGTGCAAACTTTCATGGCGAATAAAACCCATTCAGACTCTAAGTATGAACAAATATATAAATGATGTATTTGCTCAAAAATGTGGTCAAACTGTTTTTACTGACTAATGAGTGATATATATATATATATTTGTATCTGTCTCTCCCACAGGATCAGTAACTGCTAGAGAACTGACTGGAATGCAGTATTCAAACCACAAATACACAGGACTTTTATTCATTTTTTTAATTGCATTTGTCAACATGATGGTGCTCATCCCAGTCTCACCATGGATCTGCAGATCAGCCCTTGTGAATTTAATCAAAATATATTTTAGACCAGTCTAAATTGGAGCTATAGAAATATGTTTTATGTCTGGGGAGAGACTGTGAAGTTCAGCCTTTCTAATTAGTTTGCTTTTATTTTTAAATTCAAATATAGATGGTGCTCTGAACAATGCAGCCTTGTTAACTTTTTTGTGAACATGTTTCACAAGTCAAAGTTGAAATCACAGAATTAATATCAAAATGTTTGTGTTTCACTCTGATTGTGTCTGTCTGCGCGGTGTAGATGTATGGATGAATCGGAGGGCAATGCACTGTAGTAGTGTATGTGTTTTTATTTTGATTTTAATGGTTCCATTGTACTGTTATGTACTACTCTGGAACTGTATAGCGTATTATTTACCCTGAGGTGCAGTGTGTGCCACCCCTATAGTGCAGACTGGGTCAGAGGACAACAGGCTTATGAATAATTATCTGAGACTTGGGACTGACCTTTTCAAGAGATTACCTGTGTGATCATTGAACATGGTTGATGTATGTCCTGGATGTCATTTTAAGTACATTGTCTTGATCCTCCATCTGGTTGCCAGTTTCAAATAACCCATTTGCCCTGATTCTTAGTCCCTAGATACTGCCATTTAATAAACAATCAGCCCTGATTCTTATTCTATTTAAGCCATAGGGGTGTAGACACATTTCCCTCAAGTCTGTCAGAATGGTCATAAAAATTGTATTACTCATCCAGTCCTTTTCTATATTTTCAGGTGTCATGTATGATTTGATGTTTGAGTGTCTGTTTTTTTGCTCTTTAAACTTTATCTGGGCTGTTGGTGATGAGTAGTACTGCTCTCACTTGTCTGAACAGTAATCTTCTCTCAATTCAATATGGTGCTGATTTTGTCTGTTTTTGTTGTATGTAGAAATAAGTTTTTGTATTCCATTAATGACCTGCCAGTAGATATGATGGCTGTTACAGATGGACCACTACTCTGAAATAGTTGCCTGTTTGGGATTTTGTATTTTTTTATATTTCTTTGACAATACAAATTGTTTTGAGGCAAACTTTTGATGTCAATTTACATTTAGGCATTTGATATTTGATAGCCTACATACCAAATAGAGATAGCTTCTAAACTGAAAAGATAAAATTGGAAAGAGGATGTTGCTTCTTTTTTAGGTTTAAAGTTGATCCAAATATGGATTTTGTTATGTTTACCTTTGTTAAAAAGTCAAATATCAAGTAATTTGATAAAAAAAAAAAAAATCTTGAGTAGTAAATAAATGCAAACCATTTTGTATTTCATGTATGTTATCTTCTTTTCTTCAGAAGCCATCTTCACTCTGCAGTTTACAGACGTTGGGTCATTAGAGACAAAAGCACAATCTTATATAGTAAATTCAGTGGGTTATTGGTCAGCGTTTTTGCTATTTTGTCTCATATTTTACCCTACTCACATTCGTTTTTTGAATTTTGATACGCTTTTTTCTCATGAAATTTCACTTGGGCAGTTACAGGATTAAGTAAATAGTAATAGTAATAGTGCAGAGGCACAAAAACATTGACCACAACAGTGTGCCCAGCGCGCTTTGCAGTGATGCGCTCATGTGTTGCGTGGCCTTTGAACCCATTGTTGTGTCGCGGGTGACGTCAGTGATGTGTGCGAGACAGGCAGAGCGGCGTGCGCTTGGCGAGACAAAGGCGGTGGACCAGGGAACAGGAGAAAGAGGCTAGACACGGATACAATTTTCAGAAGGTATCTGCATGGAAACGTCATGATAGACTCTAAACCAATGCTAAGAATGACAGGTCGATAAAATAACTCGGAATCCGGCGGGTGTCGAATCTTATCAACAGCGTGTTTCCTCGTTTTTATAGAAACATTTTCTCCAACGCCCCCAATTTAGCAGGCTAGATAGCATAGCGCACTCGTATCCTTCTTTCTCTCAAGAATAAAAAGAGAGGAATTGCACCTACACACTTCACATCGAAAAGGTAAAGTAATTTAAATCATGTTGTTTAAATGTGTTATACTAAGCATGTCAATGAGACTCATTCTGGAACTTATCAAGTATTTTACTGGGCTATCGCAAGCTAGCTGTGGTACTCCCAAACAAAGGGGTCGACAACGTGACTGACTTGACTAGCTAACTCTGTGGAGCAAGCTAGCTAGCTTCTGTTGGCTATAGCTAACAACAGATTGCCGCTCTCTCAAATTTGGTTATTTTTTTAAAGAAATCAGACAGATTTAATCGATACACAAAATATTCCCAACTTGGGTATGTGACATACTGAATTCATTATTGGCTCATTAAATTGCTAACGTTCTTCACAATTCAAGAAGCAAAGCTAGTCGGCCATATGGCTTCTATGCCAGACAGAAGTGAAAACACAGACAAAGCGGGGACAGGGGGTAGACGAAGGCAGGGGAACGGCGCTCTGTGAATGGAACATGCACTTATTTAGGGTAAAATGGGTAGTTAAAATTCATTTGACATTCAACACTATTTCTAATCTATAACTATCTGTTGTTTCTGTTAAACATTTTTAGTTGGACATCCAATACTTCTGCCCCAGATACAACTGAATTAATTGGCTTTCTTTTGTTTTTGTTTTTTTTATTGTTTTTCTTCAGTGAAAAGGTGCGTTCGGTAACTACACACACAGTCAACCAAGATCTGATGGTAAACCACGGGGACTATGCCTAGTCCTTTATTCCACCCCGAGATTATGGACCACGACATGGTAATCAGCAGTCAGCACAACGGGGTCATCTTGCCTCGGGAGACAGACCAAGAGTCCCGGGAAGAAGACCATCAAGAGGCGCTTCGCTTCGCCCTGGACCAACTGTCACTCATGGCCCTAGACAAGGTGGACTGTGGGGGCGGTGGAGGCGGACTAGTTGACCCGCTCGACGGGACTCAAGGACCGGGCTCGGAGAATTGCAACGGAGTGAGTGGTGGAGGTTATGTTGATCTCCAAATGTTGGAGCATCCCGGTGGCTCCCGGGACTCCCCGACGTCCTGCTCTCCATCTCCAGAGTATTACGGATCGGGTGGTTACCACATGGCTGGTCCACACTCTATGCTTCATGGGGAACAAAGCTCTGTCCTTTGCAACCGTAAGAGGAGTGTCAACATGACTGAATGCGTGCCTGTCCCAAGCTCGGAGCATGTTGCAGAAATAGTGGGTCGACAAGGTAAGAAAAGTATTGTTTTCACTATAGTCTTCTTGGCTATCTCACTGTAGTCTATCTGGAAATGTGTTTTGTAGACGAAAAATGTAACGGGGTCAACTCAAAGCATATAATTAATGCATAAACTATATGGTGGTAGACCACCTTCCTTTGTTTGGGTGGTGAGGGAGCAAGTCTGTCTAGTTCTGTAGCGCTATACCAGTTGTGGACAGTTGGCACTGTTGACTAAAGTGGTTGATTATTTCGTATTGGCTCTATATAGATATATTAAAAACAAGTTGTAAGTTTTATTAGCATTTCCTCGCAACACTTAAGACAACGGTTGGGTGGTGATGTGTGGTGCGTGTGTAGGAGGTAGGGGGAGGGGTAGGAGAGGGTCAGACAAAGCGGCAGATTGTCGGGAGTCTGGACATGTCTAGCACCCTGCACCAAACAAAGAAACACGCCGGGGGAACTAGATTTTACGCAATGCAAACCCGGGCCATTAATGTGAAATACAATATTTCAATGTCGATACTCAGTGAATTTGCACTGAATGCAGGTTTCTAGTGATTTTGTCATATCAGAAGGTCTATGTGTCTGAAAGGGCCGACGCACACAACACGGGACGAGACTGGGCGGTGTTACGCCCTGCGTCCTGTTTTGTCGGCAGCTTTCGCTCGTGTATGCGGTCCTGTATATTATGCGTTTCACCACGTTTCATCAACATTTTCTTCTTCATACAATAAAAAAAACTATTGGTTAGGTTTGGCGCGCCAAGCGCAGTTGTGGGTAGCATTACGGCATTGTTCTCTTTGTTTGAAAATGCCATGCTTTCTGCTTCCCAGATGACATCACACACAGCGCACCTCATTGGTTACTAGCAATGAAGCGTCCATATTTAAAGTAACAGAGCAGCAATTCAGTGGAGTTAACGCTACTAAATGGCTCGCATGCTGTGTGATAATTGTATTATTTAGTTTGGTGCTTGTGTCAGCATACAACGTGTAGATGTTTACTAGGAATTATTTGTTTGTAATTTATCATGTATTAACTTAGCTCACCAATTTTCTGTTTCAGGTTGTAAGATCAAGGCCCTACGTGCCAAGACTAACACATACATAAAGACTCCTGTGAGGGGCGAGGAGCCAGTGTTCATTGTGACAGGTCGCAGGGAGGACGTAGAGATGGCCAAACGTGAGATAGTCTCTGCAGCTGAGCACTTCTCCATGATCCGGGCATCTCGTTGCAAGGCGGGGGGAACAGGGCCTGGCACAGCAGGCTCCCTTCCTGGACCTCCTCACCTGCCCGGACAGACCACCATCCAGGTACAGACAACATTGGGCACAAGGCGTATTTATATGTATGTGTGAATGTGTGGAAAACATTGAGGAAGGTCACTTGGGCTTACAGTGTCTCTGCTTGCCTCCCTGCTCCAGGTGCGAGTGCCCTACAGAGTAGTGGGTTTGGTTGTGGGGCCCAAGGGCGCCACCATCAAGCGCATCCAGCAACAGACACACACCTACATTGTCACGCCGAGTCGAGAGAAGGACCCTGTGTTTGAGGTGACTGGGATGCCTGAGAACGTGGACCGCGCCCGCGAGGAGATCGAGACCCACATCACACTCCGAACGGGCGCCTTCGTGGACCTTCAGGGAGACAACGACTTCCACACCAACGGCACTGACGTAAGTCTCGAGGGCCTGGGTTCACTAGCGGGAGGCCTCGGAGCTGCTCTCTGGTCCCGTGCTACCAACCACCACCAGGCCCCTCCTCCTCCACCTCCCCCTCCGCCTCCCCCGCTGCCCCTGGCTATGCACCACTCCTCCAGCTCTAGGAAGCTGTCCTCCTCCACCTCCTACCACACTCACAATGGTGGCCTGCCCTCCGAGAGCTACAGCGCCACCCGTAGGTCCACTGAGGGAGGCAGCCCCACTAGCCCTTTCAGCACAGGCTCAAGCGGCGCCGGGGGAGGAGGGGGCTTCACTTTCGGGGCGGACTCAACCCCTGGTCTGCCCTCCTCTGAAGAACTTGGGTTTGAGTTCACCGCATCCAATATCTGGGCACCGTTTGTCAACGGGGGAAGCGGAGGGAAGACGTCTGGCTCCTCCCAGCAGCAGCAGCCAGTTCGCCGTAACAGCAGTGGTTTAAGCGGAGGTGCCGTCACCCCCCGTGTGTCCCCCACCCTGCCCCCAGATGCTGGTGTGGGACCCCTGGATCACCCGCTGGCCCGCCGGGCCCAGAGCGACCCCCTCAGCACCCTCTCCTGGCTGCAGTCGGGCGGCACGGGGGCAGGTTCCTTTTCCGGGGCCTCCAGCTCCAGTTCAGGGGGCTCATCCACCGGCTACTCCTCCTGCTCAGCCTCTTCTCTGCCTGGGGGCTCCCCCACCGACTCGGAGGGAGGGGGCAGCGCGGGCTTGGGATCCAGCATGCTGGGCCGTCTGAAGGCAGCCGCTGTAGCAGGGGCCCTGGCGGGCGTGGGTCCTGGTGTTGTGAACAGGGATTGCTTTGTCTGCTTTGAGAGCGAGGTGACTGCAGCCCTGGTGCCTTGTGGCCACAACCTGTTCTGCATGGACTGTGCCGGGCAGATCTGTCAATCGTCTGAGCCCGAGTGCCCTGTCTGCCACACCCCTGCCACACAGTGCATCCGCATCTTCTCCTAATGCTCTCCCCCCAAAAACAGTATACGGAGGGGAGGGGAAGAGGAAGAGGTTGTCATTTAGAAGGAGAAAAACAAAACAAACAACAAAAAAGGAAAAAAAAGGACTTTACTTACACTCATAACTATCCAAAAGACTGCAGGGGTCATCAACTGTGGAGAAGAGGAAGGACATATGGACCGATTCACACCAATACATGTTATCACACACACAGGATGGACTATGACAATAGGATGATTACATTATTAGATACGATGATGACACTATACGGATGTTGATTTATTGCTAATAACTATAATAAGAATAATAATGATGACAATATTATTCCCTGACTCGATGTTGATTGAAACTCTGGACTTTGTAAGCAGTGGAGGCTGGGACCAGAAAGAGGGTCTCAAGATGGGAAACTAGTGTCTTATCTTTCTTCAGGCCTTGGTTTGACCTGGGCCAGTCCATATCCTGCCCTAGTTCAGTCCCCAGTCTGAGGGTCTGTCGGTCTGTTGTTTTTATTCTGGCTTCTTAAGATATCTCTGCTTTCTCTCTCTCTTCCTTTGACACTTTTGTACTTAACAGATATTTTTCGATGAAGCTGTCCTGGGTCTGCACTTTTCTACTCTTTCTTTACATGTTGTTTGACAGTATGTACACAGTAAACCAGTCCTCTGGGCTCTCCTGTTCCCTTACTCATGCAGTCATATTACCTAAGGAGAAGGCCGTCATGGAAGAATGGGGCCTTGAACTTATTTTAGGAAGGGCATAGAATTAGACACCTATCAGACCAAATGAGCCTGAGAGGACCCCACTCTTGCTAGGCTATAATGAAGACTGAAACCTATTTATACTGCTCGAAAACTGATCCAGTGTCTTGGTTAAATGTGTATTATAGCATAGAGTAAGTTATTGAAGGAATATGCCAGAAGATACATTTCCCAGCTGTTTTGGTCTGCCTGAATCTGGCTTGTCTAGATAGTGATGTTGCAGATCATGTGTTTGTTTGTGTGTGTGTGATGTCAGGATAGTGATTTAAGCACCCCTTAGCTATATGTTAAATGGTGGGACTACTTGCGCTAGGTCCAAGTGCAAGATTTGTCAATAGGAACAGGTGTGTTAAGTGAAACATTTTCTCATCTCACCCAGTGTGGCTTGCCCCCTTGGAATGTAAATATCCATCTATCCACACCAGGTGAACTTCCACTGGCCACTCACATTCTGTCTGTTACAGGTAGCTTTATATAGCTCAACTGGTTTGGATGTGTGGGGTGTGTGACCCATGTTAACTGACTTACTACTACTATTATTATTATTACTACTTTTACATAGAGTAATATGGGGCTTTAATTGTATCACACATGGGAATGTCTTGTTCAATCTGGGTTTTGGTTAAGGAAAGCACCTGAAGTTTGACCTGTTTTTCTGTGCACTGTGAACCCAGAGCAATGAACTACAGTGGTATTCAGACCCCCTCTAAACCTTCCGAAGTTGGTTTAAGAGACTTTTGGTCTTCCATCCTCTCTTCCACAGCAAAGCTGTCTGGCGCGGTCTCAAATGAGCCAGATGTAGTGCACTATATGGAGGGCGTTTCGAATTGGAGATATGTCCCCTTGTCTCAGTATCCTTTCTCAAGTGGAAACTGCATCTTGTTAGATTTGTGTGTTAGTGGTTTTTTGTGTTTCACATCGACTGCCTCGCCTATGGTGTGTTTTAAGTGGGACATTTGGGTTTTTTGGTGTGATAGTTTCCACAGGTGCTGTGGTGGCCCTTCAGACTTACATGGAAGTCTGCTCATAGAATGAGACATGCCATGACTAACAAACGACTATGATAAAGGGCTTCCTACAACACATGCATTTTTCAGGTTCTCATCAGTGACAATAGCAAGAATATCAACTCCTCCAATACGGCAGCTAGTAGCTAGTTCATCCAGGGCTTCCAGACACTGTTAGTGTTCAAATCCCAACAGCTGCAGAATGTTGCATGGTTTTTCTTCTGTCTGCTTGGTCTAGGGAACCTTGACCAACACGTTAGGCTAACATCATTCACTGTCAACTCTACATTCTGGGAGTGAATTCCTACTAGACAGACACTGAAGCCATGTTCATGTACATTCTGAACACAGCTCTCTTTGACGTCATGTACAATCTAACACGGTTGGACAGCTCTCACCAACCGCATCACGGGAGGGATGGAATGAGTGGATGTTCTCAATGGTTTACCTAATTTCACCTAATGTGTGTGTTACTCTGGAGGGACTGCGTTTGCCTCGGGTGTGGAGTGCAGCAGCTTTCCTTCCTAATCTAATAAATACTGTCCCTTGTTTATCCCAAACAGAGGTCTCTTTGATCCGACCGACTCTGTCAGATATGAAGGGTAGTTGCATCCTCAGTTCTGTCCAGTTTCCCAGACTAGCCAGCCTACGGTGCTTGGGTGCAGCTCCCTACTGAGACATGAGAACAGACCCCACTGGGCACTTTCTGGGGCAGCTGTAGATGTTCCTTTAGCTAGAGCTCACCTGTAAACCTGGCATCCCTGTCTCTACTCTTCACTGGGGGGTGTTCTGTGTAAACTGGCAACCCGTCCCTGCTGGGTTTTTATGTCAAGTGTTTTTTTTCTTCCTTCTGTCCTCCTGCAGGCCCACATGAAAGCAGGGGTGTGAATGTGTCCACAGGAGCCGTTCAACTTGGACTGTTGTGTGAATCTTTTTTGTTGTTGTGTTAAGTCCAATCTGAAGGCCCAGAACTGTGTCCAGGATGTCGTTCTTCAACTGAAATGCGTTGAATCTGTCAGGTGGATCTAATGTAGATTCTTCTGGTGTTCTCACTCCAGGATAACCCCCTGGCCTATGGGAGTGTGTGTTAGGGTAATTGTACAGTAGCATTAACTGTTAAAAGGTACAGATATTCTCTTATTGACTGCTGATTTTTATTTTGCGGAAGCCCTTGCCCCCCCCCCCCCTCCCTCTCCAAGGTTTGAAAACAGGGTTTTTCATGTAAGGTTAGCCAGTGACCTTTTTGTGATGACGGTGGATGTGGAGTGTTTCAGCACTCTGGGGTGAACCAGACCCCCTGGAATCTCTGCCTTCCTATTTTTGCTTTAATTCTTTTGTATGCAGAACCAAAATGTTAATGTCAGCAAACAAGGTTTCAGGCCTGACTTGTATGTATATACCCTGAATACAATCAGTGGGATCTCGTTTTCAAAAGGTTACAATACTTAATTGATGAAGATAAGTGTAGTTTTTAAGAACATGTATCATTATTTGTAAGTTAACCATCTGCATGTCTTCAAGCCACCTGGCGTTAGCTAATAATTTTTAAGATGAAAAAAAAACAAAAAAAAACTTTTTACACATTTTATTTTTACAATTTATTTGCTTACCTAAATATCCCAGACAATAATGTGACCCTTTTTATGACTTCAAATTTATTTTTATTTTCCATTTTTTAATTTCCTTTTTTCCTGTGTACAACATATAGGCAATTTATAACAAAATGAGAAAAAATTATTGAAGAAATTTTAAAATTGAAATATATTTTATTTGAAAGTTTATGGACCTTTTAACCGTGAGCCAGAACAATTGTATACTCTTATAATTTGAGCTGACTTGACGGTTATGAGAAATGTATCAAGAGTTTTATTTTTTATGCTTCTTTAATAAAATCTTGTTTTTGGTTTCATTTTTTACTGTAAAACAATAACTCCTTTGTGTGTGTGTTTTATTCCACTTTGTAAGTTTACAGAACAGTTTTAGGACTATTTCTATGCAGTGATCCTTTGTCTAAGCCCTGATTGAAAAGCAGAGAGGAGCAATGGCAGACATGGGCTAGTATTATATGCCAATTGTTATCTCACTGTCTACCACTAGATGGCAGTGGTTATAAAAACAAGGGGATCCTCATTAGCTGACTAATCAGAAGCCTTTTATTAGTGTTATAATGTCGGTGTTATTAATGAAGAAATTAAAGAATTTGCCTTTGTGTGAATTCCCCCTTCTATATACTTGGAAATAACATGTTACTTAACTGATATCAGTTGAATGAATTATCAATTGTTTTGAGAGAGATTTGAACCAGGGGTATCGTGTTAGGCAGTAGACTTAATGGTACACATGCTTAACCATTGAGCTATAGAGGGTTCCTGCAAAGCTACTTTCTACAAGACGGTAATTACCCTTATGACACTACTAAATGCCGAAGGACAACGTACATTTTGTTTCTGCTAATAACAAGTTATAAAACAGAATACTCTGCCTTCTAATCATACTTACAAGTTTGCTGAAGGATTTCTAAGAACTCGTTCACAAAATACAGTGACGATAAGTAGACTTTTCTTGAATAGACTTATTCATTTCTGCAACACGGATAAATATTAAACAGAAATGTACAGCTTACCATCTATTAGGGGTGGGAATCTTTTATAACTATGACAAGGCAAACTCGGTTTTGCAGTCAATTACCCCTTCAAATTTGACTTACTGAAACCTGCAGGAACCGTGTTCTAGTACAAGTCTCTAAGTTGACTTAAACAAAGTTAAGCTAAATTAACCTGGCATTATAGAATAGAGGGACTGTTTGACCAGGATAAAGTGTGTTCCCATGTATCAGAGGCAATATTGAATCAAACAGACCAAGTTGCTGGATGACATTGTGTCCTTTAATAGGAAGCAGATAATGACCAGGCTGCATTCCAATTCCACTTCAACCTCATTAAAGAACAATCAATAATAATGATTAGAAACAAATTAGGAAACATCCTCAGTAGAAAATAATTCTCTCATGCGATTTCCGTGTACACGCTACATTCATATTTGTTACAGTTAATGTATTCACAAGCTGTTTGAAAAATAAAAATGTTTACCTTATTGTTACATAGGTGTTGAAATTGAAATAAAATATATGTTGGCAGGTAACATCAAAGAGACACGTGCTGACACGATAAAGTTCATTTTCCCATCATGCACTTGTAGTTTGTATTCACAGAGTGGGCATCACCATAGAGATGTGTCAGCGTGCTAACATGCATGTGTGTCATCTCAAATGTGCCCTTTTGTGCTTGACCATAGGTTTGTGTGTGTGTGTACATGCATTAAGAGTTGTAGGAATGTCTTGGGCTACGTTTTGAGAGGCTGCATGTTATGGACTAAACTGGCTAACACTAAAAGTGTCTACTTGATACATTCTCACTTATTGTGGCACCAGCACAAATGCTTTGCCAAAGATTCACCCACTAGCCATAAGTACTGTATCTAAAAATCATATATTGAGAATTAAAGGGGTAGTTCATTATTTAAAAAAATCTGTGTCAACAACAAAAGGTTTTAAGTCTGCGTCATTCATTAGGTGAACTCTGCAGGCCTCAATAAAAGGCATAGGTTGGCACCTGTTTTGGGTGAACTATCCCTTTAACATGATGTGAGAGAAAAGACAAAAGGCCATTGTGATTAGCAATGACATTCAGATCCCTTGTATTTGGTTGAACAGAGGTGCAATGATTAAAACAACCGATCCGCCATTTTTTTTTAACGTTTCCCTTCATCATCACAGTCAGTTTCCTATTAGGCTCCTCAGGATAGGAAACAGCAGCACTAGCTTGTCCCCATGCTCACCGAGCGATTCCTTTCTTTACTCAGCAGTACACATTGTGCTCACACCTATCGTTGGCAATGTAAACGTTCAATAGCATTCAAACCGACATGTCATTCAAATGGGGTCTCTTCTATACACTTGAGATGTGAGAAGCATGTGGTTTAGGGAGGTAGGAGTGATGGTGGTGGTGGGAGTCGTTTTCACAAGAGTTCAACCAGGAAGCCATTCACTGTCTTATAAAAACACAAGCTGGTCCGTTTGAGTTGAGTCCATGTCACCATCATGATCATCGCGTGCTCCACAAGACTCTTCTACAAACAAGTCCTTGGTCATCGAGCACGTAGGATAAGGTCAGATGTCAGTCAAAATTCTCAGATCAATTCAGAGTTTGGTATTCCGACATAATACTCCATGGAAAGCATGCATACGAACACTCTCTTCTATGAGATGGGTATTGTGATAGAAGTCCATGACAGATCTGTTCCTTTGAGTTGGATATTGCAGTTCGTACTCCTACGAAGTGTACTACAGGGCAGGTACTGTGTATGTGCAGAGTTTACATTTGGGTTAAGGATATTGCTTGCAACCACACTGAGATAATATGTCTGATGTCCATTTTCAGATCACACACGCACACACACACACAATCACACATAAAGTGTACATACAGGGCTCACAGGTATAGTATAGGCTTTTCATTTTTTAGAATGGAACTAAGTGTCCAAACAAACAGCCAGATAGGTATTGCCTCAGAGACACAGATCCGGCGAAGGGTTAGGGATTGAGAAAGACGAGAGCTTCATACAGCAGTCAGACATGGGCAGTCCTGTCCACTGCCTTGGTCGACTCACCCACAGGTCTTCGTGATACCGTGGATGGAGAACCCATGGCCCGCGGGCCCAGATGTGAGGAGGGGATCAGTTCTCTTGTTCTGCCATCACATTGTCTCACAGACTAATTCACTGAAGTCAGAGATTCCAGAGTGTGACTAAGTCAAAGAAGTCCCTTCGAACAGACTCCTGCAGCCGTCCGGGGAACAGGGGATGAGTGACAAGGGAAAACTGACATGGCTGGTTTGCCATGAGAACAACACACAGTATTGCACCACAGAATAACGTGTTTGTGTGACATCTGTCCTGTCTGTTGGTCATGTAGCCCTTTGCTTTAATTGTGCAAGGGAGATCAACACAGTTGAACATACTAGAACAACAACAACGGATAGTCTATCGGATGTTTTGGGTATTGCTCCTTGGTAGTGATTTTCATGTGAGTGAGAGTTGTGCCTGGGGGCTGAAGGCCAGGGACCACAATGCATCATGTAACTAAAGGTGTTGGTGTCTGTGACCCCACACAGTGTTTCAACATGCACTATGACCCAACATGATGTTCCCAAACAAGTCTCCTCCATCACACACGTCTTGTAATCCCACAAAATACTCCTCAGCTCCTATCCGACGCTTCCACATCCATATATTCTCGGTCTCAAAATAGAAATGCCCCAGGTGATGTGTACAAGGTTAAACGTTGACGACCAGCTGTCAAGTGTGCATGTCTGCGCGGGGGGGATGAGTGAGCGGGGGTAGAAGGTCTGTACATCTGTTGCCTCGGTAACAGCGAGTGAGTCACAGTGTTCTTGAGGGGGTTCGGGGGTCAACATGCGGGGGAACACATCACGTGACCAAGACTAGGGGGACGCCGGCCTAGTTACCGGGCTAGGATCATCCGGTAGTTTCTCCTCTCTAGTGATTATTTGGGCCCTGATCTTGGCCCAGAAATGGAGGCAGGCCTCCACACAACACGTCACACAGCAGGAAGACCGGGCGACCAGAGTACGATGGAGACGAGACGGAGGCCAGGCTGAAAGGACACGCAGGCAGGCAGGGGAGGAGGAGGAGGAGCGTGGCTCACCACCAAGCTCCAGGAGAAGCAAAGAATCAAAGTGCAAAGTGATCTGTCTCAAACTCGCATGACCGCATATGTTTTTTTTCTATATATATTACATCTCGAGATTTAAAATGTACAATTGTGATAGTGTGGGGTGCACAGAGAGAGGTGGGAATGGAACAGGATTGATTGGTGGTGGGCATGGGACAGAGAGAGAGATGATTAGATAAATAGTTTGAGCTGATGTGTCTGGCATGATTGTAAATCCTACACTGAGCCCGCTGTTAGACTGGGTTCAGGAGGAAGAATGTTGTAGAAGGATATCAGTGCTGCGAAACATGGCTGTGTACGTGTGTCTCGACTGTGTGTGTGTGTGTGTGTGTGTTTATCGTGTATGTATATTCATTGTGTATGTGGCTAAACCCAGTACATAATTCTCTCTTATATCTGCATATGATCATATATACTGGACTGGACTGTATCTATTTGTATCTGTGTGTAGAAATCTGTCCTGTGTGTGTGTGTGTGTGTGTGTGTGGGGGGGGGTCTCTCTCCTCAGCTGGGCCGGCCCTCCTCCGCAGACCGCTGGTCTGACTTGAGCTTGACGAACTCCTTGGCCACGTCGTCGTTGTTGCGCTGGGACAGGATCCTCAGCACGGTCAGGCCCGTCTCGTCCATGTGCACCCGCTTCCCCAGGGGCATCCAGCAGGTGGCGCTGCCTCGGGAGACCATGTCCTTCATCTGGATCAGGGCCATGCCCACGGTGCGGTCCTCCCTGGCGAAGCAGTAGTCCTTCACGCACACCTGCAGCTCGTAGCTCTCCGGGCCCACCTCGGTGCCCAGGGCACTGTGGAGGAGAGAGGGGGAGAGGAGAGAGGGGGGGAGAGGAGAGAGGGGGGAGAGGAGAGAGGGGGGAGAGGAGAGAGGGGGGAGAGGAGGCGGGGAGCGGAGAGGGAGGGGTGGAGAGGGGAGAGAGACATTATACTTTAGCCGTGAGTGTTCCATCGTTTTCTGTTCATACTGTATGTGACGTGTGTACGGTCAAATGGGCCTTAGACCTCCAACTATACCCCCTCCACACCTTATTCCTGCGTGTCGCACGAATGTCCAGCTGTCCTGTCTGACAAGCTCTAGTTCTGAAGACACACTAGAGTTGCAACTGGGTCAATATTCATACTCACTACTGGAAGCTCTCGCTGAACTTGGGAGACCAGGTGTTGTTCTTGGACTTTGTGGCAAACTTTCTCTTCTTGTCACTGAGGTGGGGGCCAATGAGGAAGACCTCGACGAAGGGCCGGAAGCCCTGGGTCTGCCACTTGAGGTCGTTGGCAGACACCACTGAGGGAGGGGGAGATGGAGGGGGAGAGGGAGGAGGAGAAGGAGGAGGAGACAGGGAGAGGAGACAGGGAGAGGAGACAGGGGTTAGGTAAGCAGGGGATTAAGAACGTAGAGGCGACAGTAGGTCTTCCTCTTCTTGATCTTGTCTCCCCGTCCCTGTGTCCCTCCTCCCCCCATCTCACCTTTCACTGTGACCTTGTGCTCTCCATTGGGCTGGGGTGAGACCTCCACGTGCATGACCACCTCTCCAACCGACTCCACCCCAGACGCTGCTCAGACACAGGGAGGGGGGAGGGGGAGATGGATGCAGTCAGTTAGGGAAGACATCAAAAAGAACCAGAATGAGGATAGAAAAGAATGGAGAAAGAACTGGTCGCCTTGAAAATGTCATGCTGTATCACAGGCCTGAACTCAAAAAGGTTTGTATTTAGATTTGTATTAGGGCAATCTACTAATGCAAGGGCTCGGCAGTAAGACTGTGATATATGATGTGAAGGGTAGGTAAACATTTGAAAAAACTGAATGGGCCTAGCCTGCTGCAGTCTGTATAATAGCCTGTGGTAATTGTTTTCAAATTTGCTGTTTACACCGGAGGGGTGGGGAGGGGGTTGGTTGGAGGAAGATGGTGGGGAGGAATAGTGAGGACTGGCCCGCAGATCACTTACCCTTTTCTGGTAAGGTGTCTTCATTAAGGGTGTACCTGACCCCCTTCCCTCCATGTACTAGAGAGGAGAGACCAGAGGAGAGGTGAGGGGAGAGACCACAGGAGAGGTGAGGGGAAAGACCAGAGGATAGAGGAGTACAACAAGCAAGGCAGACAGACAGACAGACGGCAGACAGACAGCTAGCTGACAGACATGTCGTACTTTGAGCGTTCTGGGAGAGGACAAACTTCCTGATGAGTTTGTCTGTGGCTTGTGTGTAGAGGGACAGTGCGTAGCGTAAAGACTGCAGGTCAGGGCTCTTCTCCAGGAAGGTCTTCTTCAGACCAACTCCACCTGCATGGAAGTATTGCTGTATGGAGACAAAGACAAGTTACAGGCAGACAGAGAGGCAGACAGAACTCTGCTTATTTACAATTTGCGTAGACTTTCATCCAAAGCGATGTGTAAATCAACAAGATCAAGAATAAGAAGTGCATCGTTTTACGGAATTCGTAGTCAAGGAACAGTCTGTATTTACTCGCCGCATCGCAAAGTATCTTTGCTAGCAGGTGTGGTGAACAAAACGATGAATATGCTATGCTTATCATTTTTTACCTCAATATGATGCTGTACGAATGCTGATAGATAGCAAATCTGTTACAAGTCATGTTTAGCTGAACTTAGCAATTGTGCATTTGCGTTACTATGGATTTGTCCTCATGAGAAAGTCGCTGTAAGACTGTGTGTGCTGTCCAGTGTACCTTAATGGTGTCCAGTGCCAGCTCTATGACTGCACACTGCTTGGGAGTCAGAGCCCTGGCCTCCTCTCGCACCATGTGCTCCTGCAGGACCGAGGAGGGTTAAAGAAGACAGTCTGAGACACACACACACATATTTAATATAAATAAAAAAAGAAACCAGAGTTGATCATCATTACCTTGAGCTTGGAGAGCTGCCCCAACTCTTTGGCAGCATTAAATATCATCTGAGTTCCCTGTTGTGGACAAAGGAGACAGGAAGGAAAGAGAAAGTGAGAAAGAGAAAGACACAGAGAGAGAGAGAAATGTTGAGGAGGCAACAAAGACACAAAGAGGGCAGAAATACAGAGGAACACACCGGAATGTCCAGTGATCTAAGTATGAGGGGTGACGGGGGGAGAGGAGTGGGGATGGGAGGAGGGAGAAGAGGTGGGTACAGGCCGGTCCACTCTTCTGATCAAGTCCATACTGCAGGTGACAGATGTGGTCATATGTGAACAGCTCACATATCCAACACATTCAACGCACAACACGGGTCTTGTCATTGGCAAGGTGTCAACGGACAAAAGTTGAAATACAGAGCGCTAGACGCGCAGGAAAGAGAGGGGGGGGGCAGTTTTGGGGGGGGGGACTCCTGGTCAGGCCTCTCGTGCACCATGCTCCCATCTGCTACAGGACCAGGTGTGTGAGGGAAAGAGAGAGCGATGGAGGAGGGGGGGCTGGAGGGACACAGGACGGAGAAGAAGGAGAGGGAACAAGTGACACCGTCCCAGCTGTAACTGGACAGCGGACCAGAGAGACTCCACACAGGCGTGCATGAGTGTGCGTGTGCACGCCCTCTCACATCCACACACACACACACAATGTACTTACAATCACCTGAAGAAGAGGAACAGAGAGAAAAAATGGGGTGACGATGAGAACCAACTAATCAACAACCAGTAGAGAGGCCTGCGCCAGTAAACACCCCCCCCCCCCCTCCCCCCCATATTCTAATCAGTAAACAGGTTCACTTGTCAATATGCAGCCTCTCTCCGACTCTCCTCGTCAGTGTGTTGTGACTGGTGCGCGTCAGCGCCAGCGGCAGACAGATGCTCACCGTCTGGTCTGTGAGGGGCGGGAGCACGATGGTCTTCTCCATGGTGTTCATCACCAGCTTCCACAGCTCCTTCAGCACCCTCTTCAGAACCGTCTTCTCACATATCTTGGCAAACAGCGACAGGCTGGAACACAGACACACGCAGACACACACGCACGCACGCACGCAGACACACACACACGCACACACTCAATGTGTAAAGAGACGCGTGCATACCGTTTGGGCGTCGATTGTGTGTCGGTGTGATGCTGATGTGTTTCTGTCAATCAGTGTGTGCATGTGCGTGTGCCGTACTTGACGTCCAGGAAGTCCATGATGGGCTGCAGGACGTTGTCAGCATCCTGGACCACGCTTCCGTTGGCGGGCACGGTCTGACCCTTCACCTGGGCCAGGATGTCTCCCATCTCCTTCAAACAGTCCTCGATGTGGGGCTGGAAGCTACACGAGACACACACGCACACACACACATCTGAATGACATGGGACAACGAACCAGATTCTGGAACAACATTTAGTGTTGAGGTTTCTTCCGTCTTCTACAGGGCATACAGAACGAGAGGCTGTCTTCTACAGGGCATACAGAACGACAGGCTGTCTTCTACAGGACATACAGAACGACAGGCTGTCTTCTACAGGGCATACAGAACGACAGGCTGTCTGTCATGATCCACTGTGTTTCAGCAGACAGCTGTTAGACATCCGCTGACCTGACCGCAAAGATCCTGCTGAGGTCATCCATGACGTTGTTCAGCTTCACCTGCAGCTCCTTCAGGAAGTCACTGGCCTCCACGTTCAGCTGGGGACAGGACATGATGTTGTTAACTAGTGACTGGTCTTAAGGCCTGAGTTGACTGAGCAGCGTTTGAATGGGATCAGTTAAGCGGCTGTACTGGGGCAGCAGCACTCACATTCTTGCCTCCCATGGCCTCAAACATCTTCTCCAGCTGGACTCGGAGCTGCTGGATGTTATTGATGAGGATGCAGGGCTGAGGGGAAAGGCAGAGTGATTAAGATCAACCTCTCCCTGCAGGCCCCATTCAGCTGATTTCCATACATCACTTGCATTGTGACCCACCACTTTTTCCTTGGAGCAGTGATTTGCAAAGTCCTTGGCAATGATGTCAGCATAAGACAGAAGAACGTTGCCAATAGTCTGCGAGCGATGGAGAGAGACAGAGAGAGAGAGAGAGAGAGAGAGAGAGAGAGGTTTAAAGATATGTGAGTTGAAGCACCTGACATGTTGGAGAGTTCTAAATCCCCCTGGTCACCTTGGCGAATCTCTTCATGTAGTCGCCCACGATCTGAGGGTCAGGGCACTCCAGCTTGCGGATGATCTCGAAGCTCTGGTTGAGCTGGGAGAACACGTCCACCACGGAGCAGGAGAACAGAGCGTGCTCCGACGTCACCTGGAACTGTGGCCCGAGGGGAGAGAGAGAGAAACAGAGAGAGAGGGAGAGAGAGGGATGAAGAAAGAGAAACATTTGACATGATGACTTCACACAGAAGTGAGCGCAAGCCTGCAGCGGTTGCGCTGCTCTGACTACCGCTAGCTGGGGGGGGGGCTATAGCTATTCTTCTGAGCTGTGCTGTGGCTCTGGACCAGCCCAGGTGACCCGGAGGCGGTGGGGGGGGGTGACACCAGAGATGATGGGGGGCAGACTCCTCATTAACAGCCTTGTTATTAGCGGCCTATTGAGCGTGCTGTGAGGAGACGGGGCCGAGGACTGCTTTCCTGCTGACACAGGAAACAGGAAGCTGCTGTGGGCGACAGTAATTGGACCCGGAGGACTACAGATGAATAGCCTGAGCTCCACTGTATAGACCGCACGCTGTGTGGAGAGCACGGTGAGAGTGAGAGACAGAGAGAGAGAGAAAGAGAGAGGGACTGTGAGATATAGTGTGTGTGTGTGTGTTCACATGTGTGCGATTCCAACTCTTGCGGGAATGCAGTCTGCCAGGTACCTCTGCCGCCGTCTGGGTATTGACCCGGTATCGACTGTGCTGAGTCCTCTAACCTGCCTCTCTGCCTCCCTGCCTCCAGTCTAAACATATGAACAGGAGGGAGAACCATCCGCTCCCTCGTTGGCCCTTGCCGATGTCAGCCATGAGACAGTCCATTTGAAAAAGAGAAAAAGTCAAATGTACAGAAGATTAATATACCCCATCCTTTTTGTCCCTCTCCAGGGCACCGTGGAGAAAGTCTCTGGACACTTCCTCATTCTCGTCCAACCACAGGATGACAAATGGCTCAAACCAACTGTTGGATAGAAGAGGGAGGGGGGGGTGTTAAACACAGACTACCCAGCCACTTGTGGACATGTTACAACCCTCATAAAGCTCCTTGCTAGTGGCTGGGGTGTGCGGGACTCACGCAGGGTACTCAGGCACATGTTTCTGGAAGGTGGTGAGCTCCTTGCAGTACTCGTTATAAAGCCACTTCACTTTGAAGTGCAGGTTCATGTAATCAGCACTCTTACACAGGCGGTTCTTCTCATGCTCTGTAAACCAATGACATCATATTAGGACTAGGGTTACACACACACACACACACACACACACACACACAGAGAGACACACAGAGACACACACTTACCCTCCATGGCGTATTTCATGTCTTGAGCAAACATGTTCCACATGACCTCTGCACTAATCTTGCCTACGTTCAGTTCTTGCGGAAACCTACAGGGGGCAGTAGTACAGTGTCAAGGATGTAGGCATCAATGACGTCGTCTTATCACAAAGCCAGCCTCATCCCGGATGACTCAGACACCATTTCATGAACAAAGCGTATGCCCTTACAGTAGCCGTGTGATTAGAAAGGCACCGGGTGAATGCACACAGCCTATAAATCTAGTTTCAAGTCTCTGTGGACTACACTGTGTCTCCAGCAGTGGTTAGCGGCCCGTGCTGGAGGCCTTGGGCAGAGCTTACTGGTTGAGGCAGGGTGTGTAGGAGTTCTTGTCCTCCTCTATGATGGAGACGATGAGGGTGATGAGCTTGGACCAGAAGTCCAGGTTCTTGACGCTGGGGCCCTGTTCATCAGGGGCAACAGCCTTGGCCTGGGTGCAGAGGGGATGGGGGTCTGGTCAGAGACACACTGATGGAAACGCTCGATATTTCACGAACTGGCACGCGCACATGCACTCACTGGATCGGTCTGGTATTCTCGTCCGTAGAGCTCGTGGCAGTTGTTGAAGATGTACTCGTAGGTGGAGGTGAGACACGCCTTCACGCAGTCCTTCACCACCTGGCTGGCCCTGGGCGGACTCTGGAGCTCCTGGACCTGAGAGGTCACACACACACACACACACACACACACATGTTACACACAACTATTTTCTCTCGGTTCAGGTTTTTAGTGGGAGGAAGATGATGTGATCTGTGCCTGAAACAATTTCCACAACATTCCACCTCGTTCAAGGAGCCGGTTCGAAATGTTCTCATTAACACTGAGGGAAAACGTGAGCCCGTATACCTTCATCCTGAAGAAGGTGATGCTGGTCAGAAGGTCCACAGTGGACTTGAGATCCTGAAGTCTTTCTGGACTGCTGGCAGGGAAGTTGTTCTGCAAACAAGCACATGAGACATGCAAACAACCCGAGTCAAACCCAGAGCAGGACTCAAAAGAGCGATGCTTGACAAACAGGTTGTTTACTGACACCGACAACCAAATGAAGAAAAATATGACAAACAAGAAATATTCAAATTAGAACAACGCCACAACAAAACAAAGTCTTTGACACATTGTCTCAAGCAAATAGCAAAGGGTTCAACAGACGAATAACCAAATCCTAGCACATACTGTGTTCACAAATGGCAGTGTGAAGTGTTGCTGTGACTGATAGAAACAGGTAGGATAGAGTAAACCAGTTTGAGTTATGTACCCGGTACATGGACAAGTCAATCCTCAGGGAGTTGTGCAGCTGATCCAGCAGTTTGACAAACCTCTCCTTCTGCACAGGACAGAGAAAAACACACAGACAAACAACCCTTAACATCGCAGGAACGACTCTCCACACAATGAGTTCAAATGAGCTAAGAAACGTAGAGCCAGATATGAATGGGCCCTTCTGGTTGGACATTTGGAGCAAATTCACAGAAACTTGACCAAAACCTAATATTTTGGAACAACTCTGACGACCAAAATCTCATAAGGAGCTGAGCCTATTCATAAATCATAATTCCCTCAGAATATCTTTCGGTGAATGGCCGTGTCGGTGAGCCAGAGATATAACGCGTGGGTGGGCAGCGTGGGTGGGCAGCGTGGGTGGGCAGCGTGGGTGGAACGGAGCACACTCACCCCGAAGTTGGAGGCGGCGAAGCGGTCGGAGGCGGAGACGTTGTTGGAGGACTGGGTGGTGTGGGCGTAGTATGCGTTGATGTTGGCCAGGAGAGTGCTCATGACAGCAGGCACCCCCGGGCACATGTACTTGGACGATAGGCAGGCGAAGTGGCTGTGAGAACACAAAGGACGGCACCTATTCAGTACAGAGTCCTCCCAGCCTCGCTAGAAGGGTCTCTTCACCGGAGCGACTCTGAGCGTGTCGGAATGTGCTTACAGGTACGTAAGATTTTCGGTATACTTGTATTTTCTTGTTGTCAACTAATAAGCCTAGCAACAGTCGTGTGACTGCGTAGTTCCTGGACTACGAGCCTCTACAGATGGAAGGATGACGGGGTGAGGACTGACGTCATGGCTTGGTAGATGGACTCCACGCCGTAGCGCATGGCGAACTCGTCCACGATCTCCTGGGCCGTCTCCTCAAAGTACACCTTCCAGGCATCGTCTCCTTTGGCGTCGGGGATCTTCACCACGCCGCCGTTCTGCTCCTCTGTCGTGTACTGGAACAGGTGCTGTGGGCCGAGAGCAACGTGTGTTTGGAGGAGAGCTCTGTGTGTTTGTGTGCAAGGGGGGGGGGGGGGGGGGGGGTGACTGTGTGTGTGTGTGTGGACTGACCTCGTGCAGACAGGTGTACTGGACGTGGTAAGGAGCCACCGTCTCCTCTCCCTTGATCTCCACGCTGATGTGCATGCGGATGGCTCCGGACACGGCTGACTTGTCTGTTCGCTTGTCTGGGAGGGTAGACACACACACACACGCTCACACACTAACACCAACACCAACGTCCGGTCTAAACCTCCCACCGACCTGAACCTAGCTAAACCATTCTCTCCTTTTTCGTTCCCTCTCTTTCCCCTCCTCCTCTCTCTCCTCCCCCACCCTTTCCCTCTCTTCCTCCTGCTCGCTCCTCTTATCTATCTCCTCCTCCTCCTCCTCTCTGCTCCTCCCCCTTTCCCTGCTCTCTCCCTCCCCCCTCCAGGGCTCACCCAGGTTGTACCAGACGTCCATCTCTCCGCTGAGCGTGCGGACCTCGATGATGGTCTGGCCCAGGAAGTCATCGCTCTCCCTCTTGAACTTCTGCTTCACGCGGGACTTGATGTCGTCGTCCTCGTCCCAGACACGCACCTTGATGCGGTCTGAGGAGTTGTGGCACTCGCTGACGACAGAAACACAACACAGACTAGGATGAGCGAGGCGGGCCAGCCGGGGCCCTCTGTTGTGTACTCTTATATTAGACAGACAGATGTACAGAGGTCGTGAGAACAGTCCAATGATCAGCGTGCTCCAGACTTAGTGTGCTCCAGGGCCTATATGGACTCACAAGTGAAAGTTCTCCTCCCAGACGGGGTTGAGGTTCCCGTAGATGGTCTTGGTCCTCTTCTTGGTCTTGCCCACCTGGACGGTGACGTAGGGGTCACTGGAGCCTGTCTTGTCTTTGGCCTGCAGACCCTGGGCACACACCACTACGGGACGGAGAAGAGGGGGATGTCAGGGGGATGAACAGCCACACATCTAGACTCCAGTCCATTATTTTGACATATTTCTAGGCGTGTTCCTAATGTTAGATCCAAACAGCCTAAACTAGGTCTGTGGGTCTTCCCATCCCAGCTGGGATCTCACCAGTGATGCTGATCTTGGCGGACCACTTGGAGGTCCCGTCGAGGACGCTCTGTTTGATCTGCTTCATGTGTGTGGCGTGGGTTGCCTTGACGATGGCGAACACTTCCTGGATGAGCTCGAAGATCTCGGGCTTGTTCCTCTCCCGGATCTTCATCCTGTCCTTCAGGACCACCATGATGTTCAGGGTGCGGTCCTCCGCCCCGTGCTGCTTGGAGCTCTTCTCTGCCGCTCCTGGAGAGAGATGCAGGGAAGACAAGCACCAGAGAGAGAGATGCAGGGAAGACCAGCACCAGAGAGACAGATGCAGGGAAGACCAGCACCAGAGAGAGAGATGCAGGGAAGACAAGCAGCAGGGAGAGAGATGGAGGGAAGACAAGCATCAGGGAGAGAGATGGGGGGAAGACAAGCATTAGGGAGAGAGATGGGGGGAAGACAAGCACCAGAGAGAGAGATGCAGGGAAGACAAGCACCAGAGAGAGAGATGCAGGGAAGACAAGCACCAGAGAGAGAGATGCAGGGAAGACCAGTACCAGAGAGAGAGATGCAGGGAAGACAAGCACCAGAGAGAGAGATGCAGGGAAGACCAGCACCAGAGAGAGAGATGCAAGGAAGACAAGCAGCAGGGAGAGAGATGGAGGGAAGACAAGCATCAGGGAGAGAGATGGGGGGAAGACAAGCATCAGGGAGAGAGATGGGGGGAAGACAAGCATCAGGGAGAGAGATGGGGGGAAGACAAGCACCAAGGAGAGAGAGAGGAACAGGGGTGAGAAGGGTAGGTGCAAGAAAACGGAGATAAACCAACAAGGAAGGGAGGGAGTAGAAAACATGAAATCAGAGGCAGAGAGAAAGAGAAAGAACGATCATTAGGGTGGTTCAGGTTAACCCCGTGACCATACGGGGAGGTCTCTATAGGCAACAGGAGACAGGGGAAGGAGAGACATTAGAGAAGCACTACATCACTGAGGGATTTGGCTGAAAATGCTCCTGGGTGAATGTGAATTAGGGAAAGTAATACAGTTGCCGAGAGTAACTTTGAAAGTGAGAGAGGAGAGCGAGGCAGGGCAATGACAGCACATTACTCAGGAGAGAAATTGGAAAGGAAGAGGGACTGGAAAGTGAGAGAGCAGAGAGGACGAGAGTAATGGGATGTCAATCGAGCAGTGAGGAGAGGGAGGGGGAGTTTGGATGGGTGTGTCTGTTTGTCAGTGTGTGCATGTGTGTGTGTGTGTGTGTGTGTGTGTGTGTGCGCAGGGTGAAGAACAGACTGTGCGTACATAATTGTGTGTGTGTGTGCACATTTTTTCTTCTTTCCCCCCAATATCCTTACTCTGTAGGCAGTCAGCATTGAGGAGGTCCTGGCACTTATCGTGGCATTTGACGCCACACTCAGAGCAGCGCATGCCCTGGCGGGCGATGCCCCACAGCAGGCCCTCGCACTCGTAGCAGTAGGTGGGCGTGGTGGCGGTCCACACCTCGAAGTTGTGGGGCGTGGTGCAGGAGATGGGGTAGATGAGAGCCTGCAGGGTCTTCTTGTACACGTGGCTCTTCTGCAGTGGGGGGGAGGGGGGGGGGGGGAGTGACAAAGTATGACAAGCTGAGCTCTTGGCCTGTTACTGTACAGTTAGCTCCCTTTTCAAATGTTAGAAAACGGAAACTTCACCGAGCCGGTGGTGGTGGAAACGGGAGTGAAAAGAGACCCACCAGCTCCTCGTTGTTCAGGGTGGTGGAGGCCATGGCTGACGTGATGCCAGCCTTACGGGAGTTCTGCACCAGGGACTGGGGAGGGAGGGGAGGGAGGGGACGTAAACAGTTGAGTCAGGCTGAAGGTACTGGGTAACTAGGTGTCAGAGTGATGGGTGTACAGGTACTCACCATGGCTTGCAGCATCTCAGGACGGGGAGGAACAGAAGGAAGAGAGTCAGGAATACTACAGCAATCATCAGGTATTCTACTGTTTATCATTGGTCTGTTTGGGTAACACACTGCTATGTTTATACACATTGATAAGGCCTAACAGAGCACAGGAACTTATTTCCTGGACTATCTTCTGTATATATGTTTGCATTTGCATGTGGGAGTCTGCATGTGTGTGTGTGTGTGCTTCTGCTTCCCTTGCCTTGACCTCCACATAACAGTTTAATCTATTCCTCCTCGGCTGGTGTGCAGGCGTGTAATTTAGCGGCTGTCAGCACATCACCTACATGACTCAGAGGGTGCAACGGTGAGCCCCACAGTTATATATACTTCCTGTCAGCATAGGTGCTGCCAAACAGGCATCCCTTATTTGGTTTCCCAATTTCAGAGAGCATAAAACAGTAGCGGTCTAGAGAGACTAGTTGGAGAAAACAATAACATCTTAATACCTATGTGGATGTGCTTGTGTGTATGCGGGCGCACGTGTGTGTGTGTGAGGGGGGCAGAGGGTGTGTGTGTGAATGGGTGGAGGGTGTGTGTGACTCTCGGTCTCTCACCAGGTCTCTGACCATAGGTATGGCTTTCCTCTTGCGTAGGTCAGGCATGCTGTCGATACTGTACAGGGCCCCACCCATCCTGAGAAGGAAAAGGAACATCTTTAAACCG
Organism: Osmerus mordax; assembly: GCF_038355195.1. Taxonomy (NCBI): domain Eukaryota; kingdom Metazoa; phylum Chordata; class Actinopteri; order Osmeriformes; family Osmeridae; genus Osmerus; species Osmerus mordax. Next base: position 6,885,489 of record NC_090065.1, read on the forward strand.
CTTCTAACTGTCAAAATGGAGCTGAAGGTGGGTTAGCACAATGTTTCAACTTGGAAATCTATTTGAGACTTTTCGAGTTTATTTCAAGACAAAACCTGCTCTGTAGGCTGATGCTTCATGAACAGGCAGTATGTGTGAGAGCCCACATCCTAGCCAAAGGCCTGGTGTGCGGTTGGCTTACACTGCCAGCACCTCAGCACTCACAGTCAGGCCATACTTATGTACAAATGCTCCAGCACTTCATACTCACTAGCTCTGTGTGCTGTTAAACTTAATTAACTGCGTCAAATGGGATATGGGGCCAACTGTTTCTAAGTTGCTTATTGTAGGTAGTTATTTATGGAAGTTGTGTGAAGTGTTAAGTTATATATAGAACTTTTATGTCAAAGTACATTTTGTAAGGGAGCTTAATGTATACAAAGTGTTTCCTCAGCCTCAAACGCCTCAACAACGATGTAGAAAGTAACATACCCTCCTTTACCAAACCACAGCGACTGGGACGTCTCTCCTCGGGCCTGAGAGAGGGATGAAAGGAAGAGAGAAAGATGAGGTATCTGATACGGCTTCTGTGTGTACTCGTGTGGCTTTTTGTGTGCGTGTGTGTGTGTGTGTGCGTGATGTGTGTGCAGGCGTGTGTGTGGGAGTTTGAGTATATATACAGCACATTAGGAATCTATGTGTGAGCACAGCTCTAAATATGCCCAGGTATTCTATCCACAGAGAGACCTTCACACCGTGCCGACCATGAGCGACAACACGCTCTGTACTGTCCCGTTGTTCCCATCACACCTGGAAACCCACTATAGGAAAACCACTATACAGGCCTTCCGTGACCTCCGACATCAGGCCCTCCCACACCGTGACTCCTACCCTACTGCAGTGTGTGGCCGTCTCCTTGCTCTGGCACCAGGCTCAATGAAACATCCCCATAGGGGGAGTTATTACTGAGGAAACCTTGGGATGCCTCCCACACTAAGCCCTGGGTCTCTGACGTCATTGGTGGGCCCAGAGGAGCTGGCTGAGGGACTGCTACAGATGCAGGAACCCTGGACACGACTCTACCAGCTCCTACTTTACCCCACACAGCATAGGATGAGAATGACAATGACCCTGAGGCCAAACCGAAGTGGGCGGGACTGTGAAGATGAAGGATTGCTGTGCACGAGCTCATGTTTGGACTGGGAGGGGTTTGGCAGGACATTACAAATACCAGTGGCCAACACGGACACCCTTCTTTCTCTCGCAGGACCAATCAGCATGTACCCACCTGACAGACTGCTCCAATAATGGCCGACCAGTGTGCATGTGAGTGTCGCTATGGCAATGACATGAAACTGGAGAAAAAACAAAGTGATAGTAGTGCACAAACAAACAAACAAACAAAAAGGAAATCAACTGAAGAAAGATAAACGCCAGTTAAACGACAACCACAAACAAAAACATTGAAGCAGGTGATTAATCATTGGCACAACGGAATTCAAAAGTAATGAATATAAAATGATATGTGAATAAATGCAAGTGAATAAATCAATTGATCAAGCCAAATTAAATCTTGCGGAAGAAATCAATAATTTTAGTGGGTCTGTTTAGTGGGTCTGTCAGACAGACTGGTGAGTTAGCTATTTTAGATTGAAGTCGAATGGACTCGGTCTACACCCATTCTGCACTTCCAGATAGTTTAAAATATTAAATGTTCTATGTAAAATACATTTGGTCTTCTATTTAGAAATGTGCTTTCAAAATAGACACAGGGCACCCACAGCCCATGTCCTTGAAACTAAATAATGCAGAACACATGCATTTTTCAAAGCTTTTGGAAAGTACGTCAGACATTTTTATGATGTGTAGGACACCCAGGATACTGCTCTTCTCCAGGCTGTGATGCTGAGGTTAGACCTGGGCTCTGCTGCAGGACAGGGGGAACAGAGGCCAGGTGGGCAGGCCCAGGGAGGGGAGCGCCAGGATTTGGGGAGTAGAGTAGAGACGAACAGTGTAGAGCAGAGCAGAGCAGATAACAGCAGAGTAGAGTAGAGTAGATTATGGTAGAGTAGAGTAGGGTAGAATAAAACAGAGTAGAGTAGATAACAGAAGAGTAGAGTAGAGCAGAGCAGATAACAGAAGAGTAGAGTAGAGTAGAGCAGAGCAGAGGACAGAACTCACCTCTTGTATCTGCTGTCGGACCTTGTTGATGATCCTCAGCCAGTTCTCCTTGGCTCTCACTGAAGGGTCTACTGGCTCCTTGGGCTCCTCGTCCACAGGAGCACTGGAGGGAAACACCACACTGTTTATCTGTCGTGTTACTGTCTGCAGCAACTCCAAGGCTTGTCAGAGTGCTCATGGTATCGTTGGAGGAGAGGGGTTCGTGTAAAACATGGGGCACACCATTCAGTCCATGAACGGTTTACACTGCTTTGTTGTGAGGTGCTGTGCGGGGGAAACAGGCGGTGGGTGTGTGGGGGAAACAGGCGGTGGGTGTGTGTGAGAGACAGGCGGTGGGTGTGTGTGTGGTGTGTGTTTCCTTCTCTGCATCTTCCTGGTTCCTACCTCTCAGGGGGCTGCTGTGTCTCCTCTGCAGGAGTGAGGGGCGGGCTGGGCTCGTAGCGCTCCTCCTCTTCCTCCAACAGCTCCTCCTTCATAAGAGACTCCTCCTTTGTTTGGGCCGGGGGGGTCCGTGCTTCCCGGTCTACCAGCTCCTCCTCCCCCAGGAGGCGCTGGTCGTCTGGCTGGGGAGGCTGGGCAACAGGGGCCACTGACTGGGCGGCAGGGAGACCCTGGGCGGGGCCCTGGGGGGGGCCAGATGACGGGGTAGGCTGAGAGGGGGGGCTTGTGGTGGAGGAGAGGGCCTGGGAAGGAGCTGCCATGGTGGATGGGTGGGATGGAGGGGCGGCAGACGTGGTCGCAGACTGGGGCTGGGGCACTGGAGCTGGGGCTGGAGGCTGAGGCTGGGAGGGCTGGGCTGAGGGGACAGAGGACAGGAAGGTGGAGGCCAAGCCCGTGACCGCCGCCGAAAACGGTTTGGCCATGGAGAAGAAGGACGAGGTAGGGGCCGGGGTGGGCTGAGGCTGGGGCTGGGGCTGAGAGGGTGGGGGAGGCTGGGGCTTGCCGGCGGGTTGACCAGGCGGCTGTGCTGCTGAAGCCACGCCCGGGGGATGAGCCTGGTTCTGGGATTGACTCGGCGGCTGGCTGGGCGGCTGCTGCTGCTGGTGCAGGGAGGCCTGCTTCTCCAGGGGAGGCCTAGCGCCGGACGGCTCCGAGGCCGGCGGGGCCGTGGAGGTCGGGGTGGGCGTGTACGGAGGCTCCAGCTCCTCGCTGAGGGCCCCGTCCAGGGGGTACCCGTCCTCGTCCTCGTACGCCATCTCTTCGTCCTCGTAGAGGCCGTCCTCCTCGCCCTCGTACAGCCCCCCGTCGTCCTCCTCGTACAGGGCGCCCTCCTCCCCCCCGTCCTTGCTGTAGCCGCCCTCGTCGCTGTACGCCCCCTGGGTCTCGTCCGGGTCCCAGTCCGGGGAGCCCTCCTTGCTGTAGCTGACCGAGGAGTGGCAGGAGTGGTAGGAATCGTTCTCGTCGTAGGGGTCCCTCGCCCCGTACCCCGGCCCGTACTCCTCCTCCTCGCTCAGCTGGCTGCTGCACCGGCTCAGCTCCGCCGACGAGGCGTAGCTCCCCGTGGGACTGCGGGAGGGCGGAGGACGCGGGGGAGGGAGAAGGTGGAGAAGGTGAAGAGAGAGGCAGCGAGTGTTAGAGTCAGAGGCAGCGAGGTTAGAGGCAGAGGGAGGAGCGAGTGTTGGGACGATGTGGTCCGTGCGGCAGCAGGAAAGCCCGGTTGAGAGAGAAGCAAAGGATAAGAGGCCCATAACAGACTCGGAGAGGCAGACATTCTCAAGTCCTCCATCCATCCCTTTACGGATTCATTCATGGACACACTGTGTACTGTACATGCGGTTTCATTATGATGTGGTTGCAGGTGTGTAAAAGCACACAGTGTACCGATGCTCCCCTTTCCACTAGGCATACTAAAATTGTCTCCTTCAGGCACAGGATGGCCAAGTCCTATTCTGACTGCTAATCAATGAGGGCTAATGGTGACGCGTGAGTATCAGACAGCCAGGAAGAAATAGAGCAGAACACAAGAGGTGAGCGAGGCCTCCAGCAGGCTGACAAATGAAACCGAACAAGCGGCCGTGAAGGCAACAAACAGTGGAGAAGTACAGTATTTATACTCCATGATGAATGGGGCTATTAAATTGGATAGAGAGAGAGGGAGGTGAAGAGGAGAAGGGAGGGAGGGAGGGAGGGCAGGAGAGGGTGGAGTGGGGAGTTTGTGGACAAACACACACTTACATACACAGAATACGTCGGATCATTTGTTCAGTATTGACCAAGAGATGGCTGGTTGAATAATGCATGAAGTGGCAACAAGAAAGAGGAACAGCGGCCAGCATACAGTGTCTTTTTCTCAGTCTGAAAGGAACAGGCCGGCGGCAAGCTCTGCTGCTGGTACAGCAGAGGGGCCAAGTCAAGGAGAGAGACACAGGGGTCGAGCATGGCGGTAGAACACACACACGCACACGCACGCACACACACACGCACACACAGGCACACACCTGATGGCTCTCTGTTGTTGGTAGTCGGGGTCCTGACTGTTGGTGGTGGAGTGGGGGTGGGCGGAGCCTCGGGAGGCGTGGCGCTGCTGGCTGATGGGATACTGGTGCACGGAGGCGTTGGGCTGGGAGGTGGTGTAGTAGGGCGGAGGCATGCTGTTACTGGTCTCACTGCGGTAGTCACTGTCTCGGTCGTCCACAGCGCTGTCTGGGTCCTCATCTACACACACGTACAGGAGGGGAGGGGCACAGGGAGGAAAGACACGTTTACCTGCCCATCTCACCGCGAGTCTCTCTCTGTCTGTCTGCAAGTCTCTCTGTCTGTCTGCAAGTCTCTCTGTCTGTCTGCAAGTCTCTCTCTGTCTGTCTGCAAGTCTCTCTCTGTCTGCAAGTCTCTCTTTCTGTCTGTAAGTCTCTCTCTGTCTGCAAGTCTCTCTCTGTCTGCAAGTCTCTCTCTGTCTGTGTGCAAGTCTCTCTCTGTCTGTGTGCAAGTCTCTCTCTGTCTGCAAGTATCTCTGTCTGTCTGCAAGTCTCTGTCTGTCTGCAAGTCTCTCTCTGTCTGCAAGTCTCTCTTTCTGTCTGTAAGTCTCTCTTTCTGTCTGCAAGTCTCTCTGTCTATAAGGCTCTCTGTGTATCTATAAGTATCTCTTTCTGTCTATTGCCATATCTGTTCCAGAATGATCCACAGCACTTATCTACAACAGACTACAACACGTAGCTCAATAAAATCACTGGTAATACTAATGGGTTGTCATTGTCACCAGAATAAAAGCCCTGTGTGACTGCTATGGCTAGGTCATTCAGGGTCCACACATAGAAAATGAAAAAGCTAAGCGAGCTCTCGGCACGTTAGTGTCGTGTTGTCCGTGTCTAGGTTAAGATGGAGGTTCCCGTCTCTCGCAGTAGCAGCCAGAGATCAGAGCGCACACCTCCCCAGGGGCGTTTCAATGGGCTGGAACAGCCCCCCCCCAGTCATCTGGCTATCCACCTATCACTGCACATCCTCATCCTGTGGTCTGGTGCAGGCTGCTGTAGCCTAGACGCACCACGGGACCACCATTCTAAACGGATCACCTCACCTGCCAAGGCATACACTCATCTGTCTGGACTGTCTGTCTTTCTCTCTCTCTCATCTTGGTTAAAGGGAATCAAATGGATTAAAACACTGCAGTAATGTGGGCGAGTCAAATGGCTGCTTATGTAAGACCACGGGCTAATCAAGAGTTAAGATGAGAGAGGAGGCCAATCCCAGCTTCACAGAGGCCCACACACTGAGACTCGCACACGGAGACTCGCACACGAAGACTCGAACACTGAGACTCGCACACTGAGACTCGAACACAGAGACTCGCACACTGAGACTCGCACACTGAGACTCGCACACGGAGACTCGCACACTGAGACTCGCACACGGAGACTCGCACACTGAGACTCGCACACTGAGACTCGCACACGGAGACTCGCACACGGAGACTCGCACACTGAGACTCGCACACTGAGACTCGCACGTGTGCACGTACTTGATGTGCTTTTCATACTCACTTTGTTGGTCTCCCCAGAGACTCCAGTTACCTATGAAGAAGAAGGATACAAGTATTTAGAGACAAGTCTTTGGAGACACAAGAGACAGAGTCCTCCATACACAGCCTTGTCTGGCAGGTGATCAACTCAAATCATCCATTTATGTTTATGTTTTCAACCAAAATGCTAGAGAATGACAGCTACAGTTTAAGAACACTGTCTCTCCCCTCTCTCTCTCTATCTCTCTCCCCCCCCCTTCCCTCTCTCCCCTTCCCTCTCTCTCTCCCTCTCTCTCTCTCTGTCTCCCCCCCTCCCCCCCTCTCTCTATCTCTCTCCCCCTCTCTCTCTCTCTCTCTCTCTCTCTCTCTCTCCCTCTCTCTCTCTCTGTCTCTCTGTGTGCAGCTCCCAGTGTCTGGTCTTCCCCCCAGAGAGCTGTCTCAGCAATGCGTGCAGACACCACCATTAGAGGAGACACAGAAGCAAGCACAGCCCTGGACATCTCATCCTATTGATCAGTAGGCATGCAGTTATCTCCTGTTAAGGCCAATACCAGCTACACATAGGATGTATGTAGAGCACACACACATATTCACATATGCACACACACTAAACAAATGCACATATCTCTCGTAGGCATCATAATCTACATTTCATTAGAAGCTCAGAAGCTGATTGGTAGGATACTCACAGCACTGAGTTGCCGGGACAGGAAGTGGGCCTTCCTGTTCTTCCTGGTAAGAGTACTGCAACAGCAAACAAACACAAACACACTTAGGCGAACTGGCCATCTGAAATACTTAGATAGGTTCAATCCTAGAATAGTTACACCATAACACCATGTGCACACTCTTAGATGAAGCTTAATTAGATTTTCAGTTTCTGAAGTTCTGTGAAGGGACACAATATGGAGATGACTTTGATGCTATGACATGAGGGGTTGATCCATATATCACTCACATCCTGATCCCTCATGGCGTTGAGTTGCTCCAGCTTTTTGGCCCAGTATCGCGCCTCATCCTCAGGGATATCTGCAAGCAAGAATCCCAGACAAAGTCTGAACGGATGATAAGCACCAAACACACACACACACACACACAGACAAACACGCAAGCATACACACATTAACACAAACCCACACACACACAAAGACGGTGCAGGTGTGTCGTCTCTTAAAGCCAACCTCAGCGCGTCCTCAGCGGAGCCGCACAGACAGAGATGGATTGCATGAAGGACTTTAATAAGTCCTTATACAGTGTATTAGACTCCACTGACTAACAAATGACATTGAAAGTGAGCCTTTTCCCCTACTGCTCCAAAACCTATAAATAGGCTTGGCCTGATTGAAGAGTTAGGTGTAGGCTAAATGCATACTCTTCCCCCCCTCCGGGGGAGGGGGAAGAGTATGCATTTACACCCAATCAATGATCGGGGGACAGAGCTGTGGTGACAGAATCCACCATACACACACACAGACACACACATACAGACCAGACTGGCTTTCTGAGGAATGTAGGTCAGGTTTGTGTGTTTTTGTATGACGGTGTACAGTGACCATATTGTACACTATCTGTTCTTTAAAATGAATATGCTACAGCATTTTCTGTCAATTTATGTATTCACTGTTGGTTCTGTCAGTCACTTACCAAGTGGCAGTTCAAAGCGGGTGTCCAGAAGCACCAAGTGTAAAGTGGGCTCTTTGGTCCCACAGATCTCATTATCTGCCATGATGACCTGGGAGTCCAGGGTCAGCCACTCCCCTGGGCCCTCCTGCAGACAGAAACACAACACACACATGAGCCAGTCCCCTGGGCCCTCCTGCAGACAGAAACACACACATGAGCCGGGCCCTCCTGCAGACAGAAACACACACATGAGCCGGGCCCTCCTGCAGACAGAAACACACACATGAGCCAGTCCCCTGGGCCCTCCTGTAGAGGATATCACAGTCTAGGGACCATACCTCGTTTGATTGGCGGATGCTGTGCAGGGGGATCCACACCGTGCCCACCATAGTGTCCCATATCAAGCCTTTATTCCACACCTCAACCGTGAGACCCAGGTCCAGCCTGTTAATCTCACTACAGAGAGAGAGAGAGATGGGGGGGGGAGGGTGAGAAAGAGAGAGAGATAGAGGAATAGAGAAAGAGAGAGGTATAGGAAGAGAGGGAGAGAGTGGCGGAGGGGAGAGAGGACACAGAAGGGGAGATAGCAGGAGAAAGGAAGAGGGAACAAAGGTTTCCAGATGAGTGTGTCTGAATGGCAGGCTCAGACAGAGGAGAGGGAGGGAGGGAGGGAGGGAGGGAGGGAGGGAGGGAGGGAGGGAAGGGAAGGGAAGGGAAGGGAAGGGAAGGGAAGGGAAGGGAAGGGAAGGGAAGGGAAGGGAAGGGAAGGGAAGGGAAGGGAGAAGGAAGGGGCTGACTCGAGCTCTGGGCGTAACATGTAACTGTAAGATTCTGCTGATATCACACAGACACACACAGACACACACACACACACATACATTCAGTGCTGTGTGCTCAGTAATTACATATAACTGATGCTTACAAATAGGAAACATGTCTCCGTGGGAAAGAGCCTGTAAGAATCTCAAACACACAGCATTTACAACACAGCAGGGAATTCTTAGAGTGAGAAAGAGAGAGAGAGTTGTTGAAGTAATCAGGGAGAGAGTATTTGTGAGTACATCAGTGTGTACAAGAGCAAGAAATAAAGAGAGGGAGGGAGAGGAGTGTGATTAGGAGAAGAGAGGGAGAGGAGGGAGGGAGGGAGAGATTGTATAAAATGCCTGGAGGGAGTAAGTCAGAACTTTAATTAAAAAAAGAGGCAAGGCGGATTCCTTGATTCTTCTTGCGGTGACTCTTTTTACGGAAAGTGCTATTTTGATTGGTTGCCGGGACGGAGGGATTGGAGCCATTTAAAATCAGTTTTGAAGGAGGGGTTGTGAACCTCTGCAGCATCCATTACATAACAGCTTCTCTGGTGCAACACTGTTACAACACTCGACGCCTCTGTACATCCCACCAGCCCACAGGACACTGTGAGCAGGGAACACAAGAGCTCACACACACACACACACCCTCACACACGCTAGAGCGCTGTACAGCATCCCTCCGATCACCATACACCAGGCCTCAAGCTCTCTTCTGACTCCCGGTCACGTGGCCCCCGTGACAGAGACATGAACCTGATGTAAAACACCATGAAACTATCGACTGCGTAAGAGGGGAGAAGGATGAGAACTAGAGGAAGCGAGGCAGACACGAGGGCAGGGGAAGAACCAGGGAGAGGGTGGAGGGAGGAAGGAAGGGAAGGCAGAGTGAAGAGGGAGAGTGATAGCGGTACCGAGGGAGAAAAGAGGAAGGGAGGGAGGAGGGACGGAGGGAGTACCTACAGGCAGAGGAGGCTGCGATAAAGTGAGCGAGAGATTAAACAAAGAGGAAGATACGGTTGAGAGGTGAATATGTGAGGGAGGGGTAAAGTGAACATGTACTTGAGAGGGAACAATATAAGAGAGAGAGAGCGAGAGAGAGAGAGAGAGAGAGAGAGAGAGAGAGAGAGAGAGAGAGAGACAAAGACAGAGAAGACAGGGGCTTAGTGTGAGAGGTCAAGTCAAAGAGGTAGAGGAGAGATGACTCACAACATGAAGTCCTGCTCCCAGCTAGGCAGGTTGCCCCTGACAGCGATGGTAGTGCTCTTCACATTCTGCACCTTCAGAGATACATAGGTGTTGAACTTCTCTGTCAGGGCCAGAAAGGAAAAGATACCGCAATTAAGATCAAGGAAAGGACAACTTGGCTTTTAGGGAGTTATGTCTACGCAAGAGTTTTAAGACGTTTTATCCTCCAACTTATATGGGCTAGGTGACAAAGAAGGAAAGGGATGAAGGGTGACTGATAATTGGTGATTCTGCGCTACACTCTGTCCTTGTCCCTGTCCGAAAATAGCTCTTTTCTCATTCTAGAATCCAGGCCCTTACCTTGAGGTCCATCCAGCTTGGCTTTCTTTACTGTTGAGACAGAGAGAGGGATAGAGTCAAACAGGGGAGGCACCATCTGTCAGGAGTACACCACACACACTCACACATACACACACTGCATGCTGGGTGTATTTTCTCTCCACAATGTCCCACCGCCTTCTCTTCAGTGCTCTAGTCCCACTCACTGAGAGAGCAGGAGGACGTGCATGCGTGTGCCCATGACAAGCTTCAGAAGTAGGCTACTGTATCTCCCTAGTTCTTTTGTACACTATTGACGGAGACACGCGTTATTGCTCCTTGAAGATCTACACTGAAGACTATAACCCAGGCTCGCTGCATGTACAAATTAAACCAGCAACCCAGCAGTTCCACTTCCTGTGCCATAAGGTACAGACATCTTGGCAGGGCCTATGGCACAAGTGCCAGAGGCCTACAGTGATTCACACGTCTTGCATTAGGAGGATAGGGTACTGGTGTGATGATGAGCTACAATGCATAGGCCATGTGTTATAGATACATACATAGAAACACAAATGTTGAATCTGCAGTCCAGCTGAGGTAGAATGAAAGGAAGTAGAATCTAGAATCTAGACTGAAATGCTGGTTTAAAAAAATCAATTTTTGAGACATGTTTCTGCGGTACCTCTGGTCAAAAGGAACAGTGTGTATCTGTGTCTGTGTTAGAGCACTCTCTCTCTCTCTCTCTCTCTCTCTCTCTCTCTCTCTCTGCATCCCTTTTAACCAGCTCTGACGTAAAACATCCATTTTTAATGCTCTCCTCTTTCTTTCTTTCTCTCTCTCTCCTCTCTCTCTCGCTCCTCTCTCTATCCTCTCAATCTGTCTCTCTTCCCATCTACACACACAAGTACAACATATATTTTAGCCTAAGAATACACCTAACACTCCTGTTAAACAACATGCTCCATACATTGCTTATAAAAAAATACTGCACACTGTGAGCTTTCCTATTCAACATCCCCCCCACTCCCACACATCCCATAATAATCTCCATGGGCCTGCCTGCATGGCCCCAATCTCCATAGCGACAGCAAAAAGAGAATCTGTGAACGCAAAATTACCCTGAGTCAGCGAGAGACACACACATCTGCAGGTTTGGTATGAAACAGAGTCGTTATCATACCAGAGAGGGACATAAGGTATTCTATCTTGTCTGGATTTTGTTCAACTGAAATGTTCAGTAATTCACAAACTACTGCTGACCTCAACATTTTCCTACAAGAGCGAATGTCTAAACCTCTTCGACAGATCTGGTTCTCTTTTCTAAACACTGCTATGTGGTACACATGTGCATGCTGAAAATGTAATCATTTACAGGATGGTGGAAGGTTGGTTTTTTCATCCCTCACCAACTGTTCAGGAGGATGAAAACAGAATGAGGCTGATTGTGTTTTACAACCAGGACTAAAAACAACCTCAGTCATATTTCAGTACATGAGGAGGATCAATGAAAAGGGAATTGGATTCCAGAAGGCAGGAAGCTAATGCCTTATAACAACAGTGAGTCATACATCTTTCAGATGGAGTAATTCAGTGAGCACCTCCATCCACAAAAACAGAGCCTTAACCTTCCTTTGGATAAAAGTGTCTGGTAAATTAATAAAAAATGTCATTCTCTTTTTGTCTTTCATTCTCACACACACACATGTGCACACATGTGCACACACACAGTCAATGGTCTTCTATGCCATTAACTCAAAGAACAACAGACAGATTAATCAACGAATGAGAGTACTGCTCATGCCATTAGAACCTGTCAGATGGACCTGTCAGAAAGGGAAACCTGTGGATTAGAACCAGGCAGCCAAGGACACATAAAGGTGTGATGGTACAAAGATTCTGTCTGACTGTATTCATGTATGAACGTGTGTGGCTGTGATAAAGGGAGGGGGGAGAGGGGGAGAGAGAGAGAGAGAGAGAGAGAGAGAGAGAGAGAGAGAGAGAGAGAGAGAGAGAATATGGAAGTCTGAGAATCTCTGTGCGATCTGGCTGACAGTGACAGTCAAGGTAGACAAAATGATGTAAGACAAGCTACACTCTAAGTAACCTATGACAGCATTCATTGACATCTACAGTGAGCTCGCCTGTTTATGAATGACCAACTCCCGCACGTCCCAATGACATCCTGCCGGATATGCAAAAGCGGGGATGGAGTTTGTGGACTTCTCTGGTTAATTAGTTTACAAGCCAATACAGTGAGTGCTATACATCAGGTTCTGAAAAACAATCATAGCATCGGGGGCTTTCTCGGAAACGGGGCGTGATGAGGTGACGCCTATTCTCGTAGGGAAAATGGCATTTCTGTCCATAGACACCGACGCGCATCGTGCACACCCCCGTAGTATTCCCTCACGACCGCGGCTGGGGAATCGTGTATTGTAAGCGGTAGCTGTGCAGCAGCAACAGCAGCAGGGGCATCCTCTCTTCTCGACAGTGACTACCCACGCACGAACTAGCATGACACTCAGTAGCAGCACGAGCACAACTGAAACGGGGATACCCACATGGAGTAATAGTCTACAGCTGGTAATCACAATTGAATAAATTGCTTTTAAAATGGGAATACTAATAAAGTTACATTTTCATTTGATTTAAATGACCCGCATTTATGTCACAACTAGATAGGCTTTGCGGGTTCACATATACATGTAGCCATTGTGAATATGGATGGTGCAATTCAAGGCGCTTTACATTACATCCCAGTCTTTTTAGAATAGTCTGCTCCTTTCATACACAATTAAGGGTAGGCTACCGTTTTTAAAGAAAGATCTTGTCGACAACCTGTTCTCGATTGAATTTGTGGTCATTATGCTGATGATTTGTCACCAAAACGCACTGCCAGTCACAAGAAGACTATCATCTATTCTGTCGGTCGTCTTGGTTGGCTGATGTTCATTAAACAAAAACTCCAAACAGGTCCTTCAAAAACGATGTTTGATTGGACTTAGGCTAGTCTATTTTGACAAATAGGACGAGTTCAGTAATCCATTCACATACAAAAGAGGACTAATCCAATACTTTCTATTTAATTCCTCTTTCTCTTACCTCCAACACATAGCAGGGACATCTCTGACAGTTGTGAGCGTCCCCGGCTGTCCTCTACCGGGAGCCTGGATCCTCCGTGATTTTGTTGGCTCCTTATGTTGCCTAGCCTTGCTACTTCCCCGTGAAGATTATAGAGATCACTCTAATGCTAACGCAAGCGATTCGACACCATTCTACAAATAAGCCGGCCTCTGTCTTGAGATCGGTATGTATCTGTACAAGATTCCACGAACTCTCCCTTTCGTTCTCTGCATCGCCTCAGTCTCCCTCCACTCCACTCACGCGCACAGCCATCTTGTTTCAGCACGACTGCCGCGAGGACAGCTCCGCGCCAAGTGACGTCACGGTTGGTAAGAAGCAGGCGCGGGGCCCCAAGAGAGATCTCTCTGAATGATGATCACGGGACGGGGGCCACTTCTTCCGGGGGAAGAAGGGGGCTGTAAGCTACTTCGTCCATACTGGACTCACTTTGAATAATAAACACAATTTTTGTGTGGCGCTGTGATTTCAGACATGAAGCTACAGCTCTGCTAATATACTACACCCATCTCAAATATCCATGATGTAACCTAGTTCATCTTAGAGAGCTTTATTGCAGGTGTGAATGAAAAAGTCACAACACGCTGAAGTGTTTTTCTTAGAGACTTTCAGTCCAATTGAGGATGATATGGGATTCAGATATAGCCTACCAGCTATGGAGACTTTCATTCTACACCGAGGGCATGAGACAACAAGATCAACACTCATGGGGGCCTACATTTATTATACAATGTAAACTAATCTCTCTTCTCTTTGTTATAATTACATAAAGACATTCAATAAAAGATTTCCTCCCTACATACTGACGGCAGATGGGCACTAAACATATATGGGTCATTTGAAGGATTAGCTGTATGACTAGCCTGGTTTGCATATGCTGTAGCTATGAGCTGCCCATTTCTGACCAAGACGCTGTGAGCTGTGGTCCAGCGCCATGTAAAAAGGACTTCGAAGTCGTACACACACCTCTCACTGGTGCTGTAACGAAGCCTGATGGAATGTGAATTGTGTTACCAAAAAACTGGTTTATAGAAAAACTAAATAGTTATCTAATTGAACCCCCCCCCCCTCCCCCTTGTTTGATGGTGCACATGCTGTGGGCAGACGCAAAATTACACAGAAAATTCTCAATTTATTTTAGCTTTGGTCAGAAATGTGTTTTAACTAGTCAAATACAACAGAATGACATACCATACAACATTATGTAAAAATTGTTACAATGTTAATATTTCTTCATTAGAAAGGCCATACAGACAGGCTGCCTAGTACATTGTTAAATGAAGAGGATGTAGTTATCCAATCCCTGTTTTGTTTATGACTACGTCACGGTTCCGTCCAAGCTGTCAAAATCAAGATGGCTGCTGGGGATAACAGTGGCAGGCCTCCTTGCCTAAATTTCTCCGGATTAGGACCTTTGGGGAATAGTCAGCCCAGCAACAGCGCTTTTTCCATGCCTACCTCCAATAGTGGTCCCGCCGGTCCGGTTGGAGGGGCTCAGGGCACCGCAAGACGTTCCAACCCGCAGTCGGGGCCTGGTGGGGCTGAAAGCAACGGAGTTGCAGCAGGAAATCAGCCTAATACGCAGAACTCTGTTCAGCAAGCATTAGCTCATGGCGTCGCGGCACCCGGGATAGGCGCTGGAGGGACAGCCACCTCCGCGTCGAACATGATCGCTACTGCTGCATCGAATGCTTCTCCCGCAGCCATACCGACTACACACTCGTCACTTTCAGCAGCCCCAGCAGCAGCAGCGGCGGTTTTAGTCTATCGCGAGCCAGTCTACAATTGGCAAGCTACAAAAAGCACAGTGAAGGAGAGATTTGCTTTCCTCTTCAATAACGAGGTGCTTAGTGACGTTCATTTTCTGGTGGGGAAAGGGATGGGGGTGCAGCGAATACCCGCACACAGGTAAGTGTTTTTTATGTAGCACTAGATAATGCTTTATCTGTATAATGCAACCTAGCTGTTACCAACGTGTCTTTTGTTTTGGTAGGTTCGTTCTCGCTGTGGGCAGTGCAGTCTTCGATGCAATGTTTAATGGAGGTATGGCAACCACCTCAACGGAAATAGAGCTTCCTGACGTCGAACCTGCAGCTTTCCTGGCGTTGCTTAAGTAAGATAAATCACAGACGTAGTATAATGTTATTGTCAACAATTGTACTGCACTATGCCTGGCAACAGCCTCTGCTAAATGACTGTAACATGAGACGACGCCTTAAACACGGTACACTAAGCACCACCGTACTCCCTAGGTTCCTGTATTCCGATGAAGTCCAGATAGGGCCTGAGACAGTGATGACCACTCTGTACACAGCTAAGAAGTATGCAGTGCCAGCCTTGGAGGCTCACTGTGTGGAGTTCCTTAAAAAGAACCTGCGAGCAGACAATGCTTTCATGCTGCTTACACAGGTCAGTTAACATTACCGTCCTATTTCAACAGCTCCCTGTTGTCATCGCCACACATTTACAAGGAGCATTGGGGTTTGTAGTCTAAATGAAATTCCTATCGAATTAGGGAATGTGCTTCTCCAATGATCTGATAGGCCTGCATTTGTATGTGGCGTGTTTGTGTGTGTTTCAGGCTCGACTTTTCGATGAACCTCAGCTTGCTAGCTTGTGCCTGGAGAACATAGACAAGAACACAGGAGATGCCCTTGCGGCCGAGGGCTTCACTGACATCGACCTGGGTACCGTGGGGCACTCTGGGTGCTGTAGTTCAATGTCACACACAGCCTTGTCTCCCACCACCACTAACTCTCTTCCCTCTGTCCGTTCCCTCCACCCACCTCCCTCTTTCCTACTCTCCCTCCTTCAGATACGCTGGTGGCAGTGCTGGAGAGAGACACTCTGGGAGTGAGGGAGGTGCGTCTGTTTGGGGCCGCAGTACGCTGGGCAGAGGCAGAGGCCCACAGGCAGCAGCTGCAGCCGACTCCAGAGAACAAGCGCCGAGTCCTGGGCAAGGCCCTGGCTCTCATTCGCTTCCCTCTCATGACTATTGAGGAGTTTGCTGCAGGTATACACACACACACACTCACACACACACACACAGTGATAGAGAGTAGAACATAGGCAAACAGAACCACACGCTGTCTCTCTCATACACACACTAATCGCTCTTCGTCCTACCTCAGGCCCAGCGCAGTCGAGCATCTTGACAGACCGAGAGGTGGTGAGTCTGTTCCTCCACTTCACGGTGAACCCCAAGCCCCGCGTGGAGTTCATCGACCGGCCGCGCTGCTGCCTCCGCGGGAAAGAGTGCAGCATCACTCGCTTTGGCCAGGTGGAGAGCCGCTGGGGGTACAGCGGGACCAGCGACCGCATTAGGTGACAACACACACACGTTACACACACACACACACACTCATGTAAGGTGCTCTGTTTTCATTTAGCATGTCATCTTCACTTACCCTCTCTTCTTCTCCTATCCACCTCCTCCTCTTTCCCAGGTTCTCAGTGAACAGAAGGATATTTGTGGTTGGGTTTGGGTTGTATGGATCCATACATGGACCCACAGACTACCAAGTCAACATCCAGGTATGGTCCCCTAACCTGTGTGGTTCCCAACTCTGGTCCTCAGGGCACCCTGTCCTCCATGTTTTAGATGTTCCCCTGCTCCGACATACCTGATTCAAATGAATCTTCATAAGCAGGCTTCTGCAGAGCTGGATAATGACCCTTTCATTTGAATCAGGTGTGTCGGAGCAGGGAACCATCTAAAACATGCAGGACAGGCTGCCCTTGAGGACCAGGGTTGGGAACCACTGTCCTTACCCGTGTGGAATACACTGGACCCACAGACGGATGAGATGTGTCTGTGTTGATGAAGACATGTCCCCCCCCCCCCCCTCTCTCTGGCAGATCATCCACACAGACAGCAACACGGTCCTGGGGCAGAACGACACAGGCTTCAGCTGTGACGGCTCCGCCAACACCTTCAGAGTCATGTTCAAGGAACCGGTGGAAATCCTACCTAACGTCAACTACACTGCCTGCGCTACGCTCAAGGTACATGGAACCACCCTGACGCTAGGACACCTTGCCTTCACACACAAGTTGCTGGTCTCATGATTAGATATTTTTCAAGATTCATACTAAGGGTAGAAATACCATGTGTGTAATACTGGTTAACTATAAAAATCCTTTTACTCCCTCCCTCCCTCCTTCTCTCTCTCCATCGACCGCCCTCCATCTCAGGGTCCAGACTCTCACTACGGGACGAAGGGCATGCGGAAGGTGACCCACGAGTCGTCCGCCACCGGCACCAAGACCTGCTTCACGTTCTGCTACGCGGCGGGGAACAACAACGGCACCTCGGTGGAGGACGGACAGATCCCAGAGGTCATCTTCTACTCATAAGTCACCTGACCCAAGCACCTCAGAGACAGCCGACAGGACTGCTGCAGCCTGACTGTTCTGCTCTCAAACACCACACACTGCTGTTCTCTATTTAGTACACTGGTGTTCGTCTCGTGTGGACCTCATTCGAAAACCAAGCTTTGGAGTTGTGCACGTCCTGGTGTCATTTGGGAGACTTTCTCAACATGCTTCTGTGTCCCACCAACTGTAAGAGGGAGGGGATTCACACAAATCTGATGAAGAGAATGTATGTGACCGATCAAGGTGTAAAAGAAATGGGGGAGAACTGAAGTCAGGATTCAGACTGAGGGGGAAGCTGATCACTGTTTGTGAAAGGATACGTGGACATGTATTTGACACCAGTTGATAATTCTGCTTTCCAGCTTTTAACAGCATGAGAGGTGTGCAGTCCTGGAGACTGCTGCTTAAGTGTACATTTGATCTTTCAGTCCTTTGATCTGTAAACCAGTGCCGATTTTTATTAGATTGCATTTTGTCTGGTCACTACCACCCTTGACTGACCCAGTTATGTTCAGATTAACATTTAGGATTCACTAATTATCATAGTTTGAACCATTACAGCCTTGACTTCAAATGTAGTGTTAGGAAAAGCCTTTTCCCCTCACAATACAACATTCTTAGGATGGGTAAATTACTGACATTTATTACCATGTGTAGTTTGAATTAAATTAATAAATGCAAAATGGTATGTTAACATGATCTTTTGTCATTTTGTTACGCACAGCATTAATTAACATTGAAAATGAAGAACAGAGACCTGCCCTTTGTGTGCATTACAAATGCATTTGACAAACTTGTCATTGTTAACTGTACATGACAGCTGCCCTTACTGCCAGACGTGTTTCACATGAGAGCCAACATACAACAAATGCAGCTTTTCTTCTGGTGATGCAGTGAGCAACGCAGCTCTGGGTCTTGCATTGTATCTAAATGCAACATTCCCCAAATTTCATTGAAACCATGCACATTTTAATGTAAAAGCCTCCAACAGTATGTTCAGAAGTTGGTGTAGCGGTACCCCCTTCAAATTTACAATAGAAAATGTAAATTTAATGTAAAAAGGTCAAAGAAAATGTCCACCACAAGCTCTAATTTTGGAATCTTTATTGAGTGATACCCCCATGGTCTCCTTCACCGTGTTTCGGTTAGGCAAGCACTACTGTGCTCCGTGTACTGTACAGCTTCAGTGGAGAGGAAAAAATACAAGCATGTGACTCCAAACTTGACAGCCTAGCGTCAACCCTAGGCACTTGGTATATATCTGAAATGATTCCAGGTTTATGTAATAGTCCAATATCATAGTTCCATTGCAAAAATCTATCCAATCATTTCAGAGCAGTGCCTAGGGTGTGATGTGGCTTTATGCCTCTGGGACTTTTGGTTTACAACTTGTCGATGAAGTTGTCCAGAGCGGGGATGCCCTCCTTCAGTCCTTTGCGTTTTCTGGTGTCTACGACAACCTGGAAGGGCTTTGAGCTGGGCTCGCTGGGGTCTCCCTGCAGGATCTGCCAGTGGTCAAACACACACTGGGGGAAGGCCTTGCCACCGGTGTTGCTGCGCAAATCGGCTGTGAAACCTGGAGAAGAGAGGGAGGGTTGGAGATTGAGGCGCACTCGTCAAACCCATCACACTGAGAAAGGAGGCCTTCACACAACATGGTATCAGACAGGCAGGACACTCACCGAAAGACTCATTGACTGGCAAGTAGGCCTTGACTGTGAAGATGGGTGTGCCCATCATATTGGACTCCTCAAACACATGACCTCTTCTCCTGTTCAGCACGCCGTAGATTCCTCCCACAGCATTTTCTGGGCACTGGTCAGACAGAACACAGCAAACGGCTCAGTAACAGGAACTCTACAGCGTGGAATTTCCTGACGCACAGATGGGACACACACCTGGATCTCCACCAGGTAGACTGGCTCCATGAGTCGGGGCTGGGCGGTGAGCTGGCAGGCCAACAGGACTCTGCGGGCGGTGGGAATGATCTGGCCACCACCGCGGTGGATGGCATCTGTGTGCAGCGTCACATCATGGATGTCAAAGCGGACAGCGCGCATGTTCTCCTCACACAGCGCACCCTGCAGGCAGAGAAAGGACATTACACTTTAGACAGAAGCCTGTCGTGATGTCGTGTCTGCGTGTGAACCCATCAGGTCTCAGGCTAGTGGAATGACACGCATTATGACATGACCCTGTAAACCCACCTCCTTGCTGGCCCACTGGAATCCAGCCACAACACTGTCCTTGATCTCATTGAGGTACTGCACTCCCTTGGTCACGTCCATCAGCAGGTTGGGCCCGGTACCATCTGGGCCGAAGCACCAGATCTTCCTGGACTCGGACACGTCCCACTGATACTTGTCAGTGAGGAAACGGGCACGGGCCTTAAACTCCTGGCGAGGAGTGACGTCGCCCTTTTCAATGTCCTCTGCAAGGCCATCAGGGAAGGGGCAGGCCTTCATGAACAGACGATTGTGCTTGTTGGGAGACTTGGACAGGCAAACCTGGTTAGACTCTTCGCTAACAGTCTCTCTGTAGGACACCACTGGGTCAGATTTCTGAAACGGGAGAAAGACAGGTCAGAGGTAAAAAAAGAAAACCCAAATGTCTTCCTGCACCCTTCCACGGCCACCGTCCTCCCATCCCAGTGTTCAGGAGCCTCACCTTCAGTGGGATGCCAGCGTGGTCCTCCTCCAGGTCCTTGAGGCAGATCTCCAAGTGGAGCTCTCCAGCCCCGGCAATGATGTGCTCCCCAGACTCCTCAGTGATGCACTGCACCATGGGGTCAGACTTGGCCAGACGCTTCAGGCCCTCCACCAGCTTGGGCAGGTCGGCAGGGTTCTTGACCTCCACCGCCACCCTCACCACAGGGCTCACGCTGAACTTCATCATCCTCATGTTGTGGGCCTGAAGACCAGAGTTGAACCAACGGTCAATTTTGACAGAAATGATTTGTTTCACATATTGCAAGGAAGTAAAGACTGTGACAATGTTAATTTAAAAAGTGATGTTTTACATGTTCAAACGTAGTAATGGTCCCGGTTTTGACGAGGAACTGGTCCACTCCGACCAGTCCAACAATGTTCCCGCATGGCACATCCTCGATGGGCTCTACGTAACGCCCCATCATCAGGATGGTTCTGTGAGGGTACACAATTACAAACAGATTTAATTACTCGAAGACAACAGATGGGCATTACATTGTCAGCTTAAATTGTCTTTTTTTTTTTTTTTTTTTTTTTTTAACATTCCTAGTAAAAACTAATATTCCTAGTATATCCAGCACCGTCTCAACTGATAACTAAGCATCTATTGAAATGTTACTGCAGTTCAATAATCAAGCTCATCTTCCCTTGATGAAAGGGGATACTAATTCAGATTTAAACATT
This sequence comes from Osmerus mordax, assembly GCF_038355195.1. NCBI lineage: Eukaryota > Metazoa > Chordata > Actinopteri > Osmeriformes > Osmeridae > Osmerus > Osmerus mordax. The sequence goes on from NC_090065.1 coordinate 6,906,452, forward strand.
GTACTTGAATCAAATCAAAAAGACAATTTTGTATATACACCGTAGTCCATGTTTACTCTGCAACTGGGGCAATTAAAAAGCATACGTATTACGTTTGAGCAGCACTCCCAGTTTGAATATTCAAATACGAACTGCCCATTCCGACACAAGACATTGAAATGTGTATGATTATTAATAAACACCTTTGAATGGGTTTGAGGTAGAGGTCTTCCTTCTTGCCAGGAGTGAAGTTTGGACCCATGATGCGCACCTTCAAGCCCGTGGACACAACGCCAGAGAAAACGCGTCCGAAAGCGTAGAAACGGCCCTTGTCAGTGGTGGGCACCATCTTGGAAATGTACATCATCAGAGGAGCCTTGGGATCGCAGTTCTTAATACCTGAGATCAAGAAAGAGAGACATTTCTCACAACTATACTCAAACAGCAGTTACATTAAACAAATAGAGAAATGCACATGTGCAGTCTAACTGACCCATGGCAACCTCGTCATCCTTAGGTCCCTCATAGAGCATGTCACAGCGGTACTTCTGGGCAGTGACGGGGGAAGGCAGGTGGATGGTGATCATCTGAAGCAGGGCCTCCCCGGCCGGCAGCCACTTCCTCATCACGGCCTTCAGCAGGGGCTTGCCCTCCTTGTCCTTGTCTTCAGGGTCAAGCTTGATATCCAGCTTGTCAATCAACTTGGCGGTCTCCTCCTTGTTGAATTTCATGATGGCATCAAACACCTTGAGGGAAAGGAGATATTAACAAGAGAACGCAGGCCAACGGGGTACATGAGAATACACCTTGGTGACTTTTGAAAGGTGCTACTGGCTTTCATCTCCATTAATAAAATCATTTCACTATTAGTTGAACTCACTTTGAAGATTGGGTCGAGGACAAGTTGGGTGAAGGTGCGAGGAAACTTCTTGCCATCAGCGCCAGTTGGTGATTTGCTAAACTTGTTAGCATCAGTGTCGAAAAACCTGAAAAGGGGTCACGTCACTAGTTAAATACCAGCACAACAAAGGATTGATACTCAAAATAAAGAAAATCTTGAACTGAAGGCAAGATTTATGAGTGTGGATTTACCGGTCTCCCCAAAGTTTCTTCATCATGTCCTCAACCTTTTTACTCTTCTCCTCTGCAGTTGGCTTGGTGTCCCCACCCTTGGCAGAGTACTTGGCCACATACATCTCAGCAAACTGCTTGAGTGTGAAGGCCCAGCCATGGAGCCCAGACCCAAAACCAACCGTTCCAATCTTTGGGTCAACCTGTAGATAATGAGCAAAGCGTACAATTAAGGCTTTGTTGCGTTGATAAGCCCCTCTGTGAACATGCGGGGTGGGTCGGCATCTGCTTCCTACGCACCACGATGCAGCCCATGGGCCCCTCCTCTTCCTCGCCGTAGGTGCAGATGATGACGTTGACGTTCTCCACGATGCGCTGGAAGGTCTGGTAGAGGTCCTCGGGCTCCAGCTGCAGCTCCAGCAAGGCGCGGTCCATCTTGTTCATCATCAGGACAGGCTTGATCCTCTCGGCGATGGCTTGGCGCAGCACGGTCTCGGTCTGCACACACACCCCTGAGCAGAGAGAGAGGGAGAGAGGACCGGATAAGACCCCAGACCAAGACAGTCAGAACAGGCTGACGAGGCAGGGGAGAGCGGGCCTACCTGAGACACAGTCGACCACCACTAGGGCTCCGTCGGTAACCCTGAGGGCGGCGGTGACTTCGGAGGAGAAATCCACATGGCCAGGGGAGTCAATCAGGTTGATGAGGAATCCAGAGCCATCTTTGGTTTGCTTGATGAACGCCAAATCATCTTCGCTCAGCTCGTAGTACATGGAGATAGCCCTGCGGTCGACACGTACAGGTGACAAGATTAAGGAGGGAAAAGCTTTTAGTTGAGGTCACACATCCTTGCTTGACCAGTGAGACTGGACTTGTGTCCCTGTTGATCAAGTACACTACTAAAGCAAATCTGCATTGCCAGAGAGCCATGACTTTTTACATACATGACCAGAGCCATGACCTTTTACATACATGACCAGAGAGCCATGAACTTTTACATACGTGGATTTGATGGTGATGCAACGCTCCTGTTCGTCTTTGCGAGTGTCGGTGAAGCGGGTCTCCCCGGCACGAGCACCGGCGATGATGCCAGCCTTTGACACCAGAGAGTCAGTCAATGTGGACTTCCCATGGTCCACGTGAGCGATCACGGACATGTTCCTGATGTTGGACTTTTTGTCCATGATGTCACGGATTTGGTCTACTGTGAAGTTCACCTGAGGGGAAAAGGCATCATAGTTGATCAGTTATTAATAATGGCCTACATCACCTTGGTAACAAAGGCAGAGCTCGAATGGTGAAAGCTGAGGCATGTACACGGGGCATTGCGTTTTGGTTTGAAACAATTGTTTTAATACTTTATTTTTATAAATACAGAGAAACGTGAATTGCAGACTAAAGGGAACCAATTGCGATTCAAAGCTGATTAGTCACTTCTTGGCAGCAGACCAGTGCAACTAGCTAGAATTTTTATCACATGCCGGAACACGTCATCAAGTTGAGAACGCGTTCTTCCAACTATGCTGACAAGCCACTGCAGAACGACAGTAAAGCCGGTTGACAGTCTAGGACAAATCTGTGTAGCCGGTGAAGTGCCATTTCCGCCATTTATATAAAATTATACGTAATGTTTTGACAATCAACCATATCGCTTTTTGAGTCACCACTCAATGGCAACGCTAAAACCACAACAAGCATACCATCTGAACATTTAACACCTGATTGTTTGCTCAGCACTAGGCGGGTCCCGGTGCGGTGCGCTACGTACAATACATTAGCCTATCATGAAGGGGATTATTAATATTTAAACTTCGTTTAGAAATATCTAACATACCTACACACTGAACATTTTTACAAAATTTCAAAAACATTTTAAAAATTCGAACGCCCAGGATGGTGGCAGAAACTGAGCTACGCAGTTTTCCAGGCATTGTCATGCAGTTTTGTATAGAAGCATCCATTTTGGAAATGCCAGGTCGCTATTTAAGACCAATAAGTCTCAACCAGATACATATGAAACGTTAAATAATTGAATTAACCATCAGATAAAACTGCCTCCAGTCTATTTAAGCATAATAATACGTATTATTTCTGACTTACCATTCTGACTGATGGTTATAGATCCGTTAGACGAAGAACTCCGACACGGATACACACTGCCTTCCACGACAACGGATAGGCAGGAAAGAAGGAGTTGTGACATCCGATTCTATTTCACTTGGTTTACGTTCTCATGGCGTCAGCAGAAAGCGACGCCCCTTTTGTCATGGCACAGACAATTGTCCTCTAGAGGGCACTGTTACACCATACATTTTACAAACTGGCCTTCAAAGTGTTGTTCCCTCAACACACGCACACACATCTCCACAATTCAGTGAATGACCAGCACACAAATAAACCACACCACTTCCTGCATGCGTGTGTGTATAATAATTATAACGTTTCTTTTTATTCTTCTTCTTCTTCAAAAGGACCCCATGTCAGAATGCTGTTCATCAAAATCAAAATCTGAAACAGCTTTATTCTCCAATTAAGTTTGCACCAATAAGGATATTACTAAGGCAGGAAGGTGCATTTTTTTCGTAGAAAATATAAAAAGTAGAAAATTAACAACAGTATCTAAACTATTCTAGCAGACAATGTAAACAAATTAATATAAAATAAGAGTTCAATGAGGTTGGTGCAAAAATGTTGCAATGTGCAGTAAAATGACAGTTGGATTTTATGAGAGTGCTGGTGACAGTTCAGAGTTCTTGGCCTTATTGAAGAGGCCAGTTGCAGACGGAAAGAAACTGTTCTTGTGGGGTGAGGTTTAGGTCCTGATGGACCACAGCCTCCTGCCGGAGGGGAGTGGCTGGAACAGTCTGTGTCCAGGGTGGGAGGAGTCGGCCACAATATTTCTTGCTCGCCTCAGGGACCTATAGATGTGCAGGTCCTCAAGAGATTGCAGATTGAAGCCGATCGCCTTCTCAGCAGTGCGGATGATACGCTGCAGTCTGCTCTTGTTCTTGGCAGTGGCCGCAAGATGGTGATGGAGGAGGTGAAGATAGACTCAATGATGGCTGTGTAGAAGTGCACCATCATTGTCTTTGGCAGATTGAACTTCTTCATCTGTTGTAGGAAGTACATCCTCTGTTGTGCTTTCTTGGTGAAGGAGCTGATGTTCAACTGTTCCTGTCGGAGAGGAAGTCAGTGATCCACCTGCAGGTGGAGTCAGGTACGTTCAGCTGGGAGAGCTTGTCCTGCCCAGCAGAGCTGAAGTCCACATACAGGATCCTGGCGTTGGATTCCGGGGAGTCCAGGTGCTGGAGGGTGAAGTTGAGGGCCATGTTAACGGTGTCGTCTGCAGACCTGTCAGCTCTGCAGGCAAACTGCAGGAGGTCCTCTCCTGGTCATCAGCTGGAGCTCAGCATTCTACTCAATTATTTGTCAGCAGCTTATCAGTCAGATGAATGGGCATGGCCTCAACATCTCCCTCTGCAACTGGGTTCTGGAGTTTTGAACTGGGAGACCACAGTAGGTCCAGGTTGGCAACAACATTTCCTGCACCACCAGGTGCTCCTCAGGGCTGCATGCTCAGCCCACTGCTGTTTACAACGTTGATCCTTCGCTGCACTGTTAAGTCCAGCTCCAACCACATTGTCAAGTTTGCTGAAGGCACAACCATGGTGAGCCTCATCAGCAACAATGACGAAACACCATATAAATAGGAGGTGGCCCAACTGACTTAATGATGTGTTGCCAACAACCTGACCTTGAACATGAGGAAAACATGTTGAACTTCAGAAAATCCTGCATTGATCACTTCTAGTTGACTGTAGACAGTGCAGTCGTGGAGAGATTCAGCTACATTAAGTTCCTGGGGGTGCACTTTGTGTATGACCTCGCGTGGACCACCAACACCACATCATTAGTCTATAGGACCCACACAGCTGGAAAGACTATTGGTGTTCCCCTCCCCTCCATCCCACTTGCCTTTCACAAGACAACGGCAAAACCTCCAGCATCGTGAAGGACCCCTCCCACCCTTCCCAAAGTCTCTTCCAGCTTCTGAAGTCATGCACATGGTTCCAAAGCATCCAGGCCCGCTCTGCCAGACTTCTTAACTTATCTTCTGCTTTCTCTCCACTGTGAGGACTCTAAACCCCCAGTGAACAAACTGAGATCCCCCACAAACATCGTCAATCTATAGTATTGTGGATGTGTGTGTCCCAGGATCTTATTATTCAGTGGTCTATTACATTTTATTATCTTATTTGTTTTACAATGCAGCACAGTGGGCCTGTGAGGCATTTCATCACACTATATGTCTGTATTGTACTGCTTATGGTGAAATGACAAATGAAAGCGAACTTGAAGTGAAATCAGTTTGTTTGACCTATGTTAGTGAGTACACAGACCTCACAGATAAGCCCAGCACTCATGTTGGTTTATGATGGCTCAATAAAGTTGTGTGCCTTGAATCATACTTTGTATACATTGATCATAAGGGTAAGAGGGTGCATCTGAGTGCTTCTCAATAGTTTCAAGTGGCAGCTCCTCCTTGGTGCTGTCATCCTGGTTCGTCTCAGTGTATTTGCACTTTGTAACATTTAAGGCTCATGCAAACATTGCAAACACTCATGTCCCGTGCATGCAAGGTGGGGCAGGATTCTCAGTAAGTGCTGTTTACTGGTTAGGTCATATTTGCATTATGTGCACTTTGGAGCTCTCCAATCCACAGATAGAACAGCAATAAAGATAACAGATAAACTTGCCAACAAGTAGTACAAATACAGATCAACCTGTGTCCTCTACCATAGATACGTGCATTTTAATGGCAAGAGAGAAGGGGGGGGATGAATAGGCCTGCTGATGAATTAAGGAGTGGAATCTTGTACATCTTGTAATTACAGTCCTTACACACACAAACTGACAATTAAACATCATCGCTTTAAGAACATTTGATACAACAATGGTTTGTTTCTGGAATTCACAATGATTTAATTAGCTATGATTATCTGTGACGCTAGACAGACCTTTGTAGTTCTAATCTCAAAAGCGATTGATTTAGTCAGAAGGATTCAGATTGAAGAAATCAGTCATGGAGAACTTTGCCCATGGTTATGGGCTCCCCATTTAGTCAAAGCAGCAATTAATGTCCTAATTAAAATGTCTGATTCGACTTTACAGAATTTATATCAGAGATAGGCTGCTCCTAGTGACTTTATATGCGTTCTTCTTGTTTTTTCTTTTTGAGTTGCCAGCATGATGGCTTCCAAGGATGATAATCACAGTGAATCAATATGGAAATCCTCCAACTTCCCTGACTTGACAAAGGTTTTTGTTCTTTGTTATTGACTGTGTAGGAAAAAAGCGAAAAGCATACATTTTTGGGGGACCACTTGATAAGTCTTTCTTTCAACAAATCCTATTCTTAGATCTTATTTTGGCTACAATGGACAACAAAAATCTATTCAGTATTTATTTACTATAATTGTGATAGTCTACCATTCACAGCTTGATTTCACACCCTACCACATCCATAGTAGATTTATGTGATATTCTTTAGCCGCAATTTACCAAGAATGAATGTCTTTGTCTGCTCCCAGAAAATTGTCAATTTGGATCACAGAAATGTCAAGTAAGATAATGGGAAATTGACCATGAATACTTGAAAGATATGAATGCCCTCATCCAAAATCATCACTGGTAATACACTCTCTCAACAAAAATATTACTCTTATATTAGTGTGTTTTCCACTTCCTTTTGAAAATATTACATAATCCATTACATAATCAAATATACAATACTTTATGACTGTTATTGTGCTTAGACACACATTATCAGAAACCCTTAAATACTGAGATACTAGCTATGATAAGAACTGCAATCAAGTAGCTGTTCTGATAAACTTGATCACAACAAAGGTATTAAGGCAGAACTCCTCATTAAATCTTTTATTGCATCCAGCATGTAAACTTTATTTTACACAAATAATGTCTGGATAACATTTTATAATGGAACAAAGCATCCAGTAAGAGAGCACACAAAACGTTTAAATGAATAGAATTCTATTGAGCTCATTAAGTTCCATATGAAAGTTATTACAGATGATATCCAGGTTGAAAAAATTACCCACTGGAAATGTAACATAGTTTATATATTTCACATAATCCTTTTACAATCAAACTCTGGACAAAGAGATGGAACATGGAAATGTGAAGGCAATCTGCAAGATAAACAAGAAATAAAATTAGACAATGTGAGACAAAGAGAATGTGAAAGTGTGAGGGGAATGAGAGCATATGTATTGTGTGAAAGGTCATTTCAGTGTTTTTAGTCATCGTTTAAGACTGGTTTGGCCTCGGACAATTTGTTGACCAATCAAAAGCTGTCCCTCATGCCCTCATTTGTTAACTCATTTGTATGTCAAAGACATTAGACCAATGGGGTTGAAAGCAGCATGCTTTAATGGAATTTCATTGGACGGGGATCAATGGGGTTAGAAGCAGCAAGCTTTAATGGAATTTCAACTTTGTCCCATGGAACAGGCGTAGGTGTACCTAGATCACACTGTACACATACTCACATCTACAATAAACACACTGCCATTGTGGACCTTGAAGGGAGCTGTTGGTACTAATATTACATTAACTGTCGCTAGCTCACATCTAATGTTGGAATAATGACTCAGAACTCAAACAAGGTAAGCTAAATCTGATTCATCTTGATTTTATCCTGTATTTGTCTTTAATTATAAAATGGGCAATTAATTTTCAATTTGAATTAAATGTATTCTGTTTCCAGTAATCACCTAATCTTGTTTGAGTTGAGTGCTGAAAGCTTTGTCAGGTTTTATCAGGTTGAGCAGACTTTAGTTCAGCACTGAGCGATAACTTGTCTATTTAACCAACTAAATGAATGTGTTCAGTTGAGTTTGGTATGTTAGAACTGGACTGCTACAAAGGTCTTGATTCTCAGGATATGGGGCAAAGAACACTCTTTCTAGACACTCGCCTTTATGGCTGGAATCAAGTTAATAGATTATTTGGTTTTGTTGTTTTGAGATTTACTGTTCTGATTCGGTGTCCCAGCCCTGCTTGATCTCTGCCAATTGGTGTCTTCTTATCAGATGCATGGTGGAATGGAACTCCTTGATCTCCTTCTGAACCAGGCAGACAACATCCAACCCTGGCCAGTAACCCTACATGGGGTAAGAAAAACACCTTTTTGTACCCGTGGACATCATAACAGCCATCACAAATCTTACAGAAGCTCTGGATGATAATTGCATAGCTATATATCTGTATTGTTTTGGTGGTGATTGGGGTATTAATAGCCTCCGGTTCTGTCGATGACTGTCTATTGTACTCCATGTGGCCGTCACAGAGATTGATTGACAGCTCTGAGGTCAGGGGTTAGGGACTCTGGTTTCTTACTATTTCCCTCATTGAACCCCTGCACCAGTCATGCTTTAAACATAGCTTCTACCTCTATCTAATTATCGGATGTCCTTCAATAGGAGTATTGTCCTTGGTTTCTGCCTTTAAGGACATCATCGCATTCAAAAATGTGCTTCATTATTTCTCATATCATACATACTCACACTCAACACACACACACACACACACATACACACACACACACACACCCTCTCTCCTACAGACAGTGAACCCTGGCGGTGATGCTGAGGATTTCTTGGACACTCTGCTGGGTGGGAGTGACTCATCATCTCCTCCCACGTCGCCTCTGTGGTCCCCCTGCCCCAGTGACAGTGGCATCAGTGAAGACCCAGCCTCAGACCATCTGGACAGCCCCCATCCCCCTGCCAGCCCTGCCATTCACACATTTCAGCTTCCACCCCAATCTCAGTCACTCAGCTTTCTCCTGTCCAAGCCGGCTCCTGATGTCTCCATTGACTTGAGTAAGACACGATGCACAGTCTGAACAAATGGAGAGTAAATGGTCATGATAGGACACGCTTTGCTGACATTCTGAAACATTTATTTTATTTTAATTTATTTCATTATTTCATTTATTGCTGTTTCACTCAACATCCATCAGCCTGAACCATGCATAACCACTTGGCTGTGATGAGACCAGACTGCGAGGAAATGAAGGAAATTATAGTGTATCCTCCCCTTTTCCCATGAATGAGTTCAAAGTCTTTCATTCATTTCCTCCAGGGATGTAGCTCAGAATGATTATACCCAGGCACTACTTTTCCTGTTTTCTGATTCTGGTCAGGCACTGGGCTGCACCTGAGAGCATACTATAAAGTGAGCACTCTTTCAGATGTAGGGCACTGACCTGTGAGAACTGGACACCCTTACTGATGTTTAAAATGGATGCAGTGTGCTGTTTTCAACACACTTTCTGAAGCACAATAATGAGCATGATGGTCACCAACTGTAAGCCATCAAGACCAAATATTGTTTCCTTTTCTAGTCTACAATCAAAAGGCAGTTGCCTTTTCAAAATAGTGTTCATTATGCATCATTGAGAATGAATTATTCTTTTCTATTTGCAACAGTTCTCTCAACAATGACATGGCTTTTATTCCATTTTCAAACGAATTTGACTAATTACAAAGCTGATGTAGTTGTTGTGTGATTTCAGAGAAAAAGAGGGTAATAGGTTGTTTTCAGCGAATGAAAAGCTTAGCAGAAGCATATGTAGGTATCCACTCAATACTGCGCCTTCATTTTTTGATCCCCTACCGGGTTGCCCTTGACAATAATAAGCTGGCATCTCCCATTCCTCCTTTCCCTTTCTCAATGTCAACTTCAAAAGTAACTAATTCATTACAGTGTGACTGTGACATAGTAGACATGGAAACATGTAGATCAGTAGTTGTGGCTCCCTTGGACTGAACCTCTGTCTGCCCTGTAGGCTGGGAGTCTGGTCTCTTTCCAGAGATCACAGGGCTTGCACAGTGTCTCTCGGCTACCCACAATCCCCGGCTTCCCCCAGGCTATCCACTCACTGTGAAGGGCCTGCTACTGTCAGGACTCGGAGAGAAGGTAAGAGAAAGACAAACGGAGAAAAAAGAGAGAGAGAGAGAGAGAGAGAGAGGAAGCTAGAGAGAGGAGTGAGAGTGTGAAAGAATCTCTGTGATTGGCAGGCCCAACGGAACTCACCGAATTCCTTAAAGGAGCTAGTCCTAAATGAGGATGAGAAGAAGCTTCTGGCTAAAGAGGGCGTAAACCTCCCCAACAAACTGCCCCTGTCCAAGGTATTGCACATCCGCAGCCACACTGGAACTGATCGACTGAAATGAGTGGCTTAATCAGGGTCAGTCCAGAATGACTTTCTCATCTCCTTGCCGTACTCTCCTCTGTTTCTGCTGGATCAGTTTGAGGAGAGAGTCCTGAAGAAAATTCGCAGGAAGATTCGAAACAAGCAGTCAGCCCAGGAGAGCAGGAAGAAGAAGAGGGAGTATGTTGACAGACTGGAGGAGAGGTAGGAACACCCAATGAGCTCCATGGAACACAGATGTCAGCTCAACATTCTGTTTAGAATGTAACTGGGAATTACACAGACAATATCAAAATAATAGCATTTGAATATTGGTCAGTCTGAATTCGAACCAGTTTGAACAAGGCACATTTCATGACGCAGAAGAGAGAGAGAGAGTCTTAAAGTGATAGGTAGTCAAAGAGGTAGAGGAGAGATGAGTCATCATGAATGGGAGAGGGAGGAAATGGTGTCTGTGGAAAAAGGGAGAGGTGGGATGGAGAGTGACAGAGTGAGACAGAGAGTGAGGTGCTAATAAAGGAAGTGAGAGAGACAGCTGCAGTCACCTCTTGGTTTGAAAAGAGAAGGAAAAATTTAAACAGATTTCATTGTTAGAGGGTCTCCAATGGTCTCTCTTTCTTCGCTAAATCTCTCTCTCTCTCTCTGTGTGTGTGTGTGTGTGTGTGTTTATTTTGATCTTTCTCCTATCAGGATGTCTGCCTGTAGCACACACAACTTGGAGCTGCAGAGGAAGGTCTATCAGTTGGAGCAAACCAACACGTGAGACCTCTCTCTCTCTCACACACACACACACACACACACACACACACACACACACACACACACACACACACACACACACACACACATACACACACACACACACACACACACAAACACACACACACACACATAGTCTATTTATAGAGGACATTGTCCTCTATACCTTCCTCCCTCTCCCTCCTCTATCGTTGATTCCTTCCTTCCATTTTTTCTCACTCCATCTATTCTTTTATTCCTCTGTTATCTCCATCTAATCCTCCATCCCTCTGTCTCTCTCTCTTCAGTTCCCTGTTGGAGCAGCTGGGTCGACTGCAGAGTGTCCTCACCAACGGGTCTGGAAAGCCTGTGCAGACAGGAACCTGCATCCTGGTGAGAGGGGAAAAAGACCTACATATGTATACACAGGGATATGGCTAGATTATGACTAGGTTTTTGCTATGGACTTTGGGTACGCATTGTGATTATAGGGAAACTTCAATTTTGTGGTTCTCAATTCCTTTAAAAATGTGAACATCCATCGCTTCTTCACTGGTACTCTCTCTCTGTCTCTCTCTCTCTCTGTCTCTCTCTCTCAGGTGCTGCTTCTGTCCTTCTCTCTCCTTCTCTCTCCAAGTCTACAACCTGACCCGTATACTTCTACAAGTCAGGAGGACTTCACTGAAACCAGGGGTTAGTTGTCTTATTGTTCTAAAACACATACTCAGACATACAAACGCAAATCACACTTACACAAGCTCACACAACTCGCTCTACATTTTACACACACATATTGGCTTTCACATTTATTCATTTAGCAGATGTTTTATCCAAAGTGATAAATGTGCCAAAGAGTGGCTCTAATGAGTACAGCAGAGGACTAAGGGTTATAAGTGGTCCAGGGTATGGCCCTGGCTTTTACCTATTACTTACATTGACATTTTAGTCATTTAGCAGACACTCTTATCCAGAGCGACTTACAGTAAGTACAGGGACATCCCCCCCGAGGCAAGTAGGGTGAAGTGCCTTGCCCAAGGACACAACGTCTTTTTGCACGGCCAGGAATTGAACCGGCAACCTTCTGATTAATAGCCCGATTCCCTCACCGCTGAGCCATCTGACCCCTTATTACTTATTGTATGTTTGTCTGACCGTGACCATGACTCTTGTGTCTCATACCAAACCAGTGCCGTCCCGTTGGCTCCAGTCAGTAATGGACACAGAGAGCACCTTCCAACCAACCATGTCTCTGGCCCGGGGCGTGGAGCTCCTGGTTACTCTTCTCGATAAGCTCCACTTTGGACCCGAGCATCCAGACACAAACTGCCTTGACCACAACCTTAAGCATCCACTTTGACCACTCTGACCACTCAACTATATAATGAATATAAGGAATACATTAACAGAATGGGCAACTGCTGGGTTAGTCCTGTTTACTGCAGCTAAGACCATAGTTGATCACCATCATTTTAGAGATCCATACTGCTTATGGTTTTCATTATATTGTTGCTTTGGAAGTTAGTTTGTAAACCAAGACTATGGACCCTATTGAAGGGTCATGTAATATACTGATAATGTATTATATTCACATGCCGGCTGATGACCTTATGGATACTGACAAAATATGTTTTTATTCACTTCACTTTCTTATTTAACTTTCATTCACCTTTTAATAAAGTATGATTTGGAAGACTTTCCCTGAACTGAAGTGTATTTATGAACAACACAGTGGAAATTGTAAATTGATGGTTTGAAAGTCTCTGTTGTAAATCTACATGTCAACATTGTATGATTATTTGGACCTCAACATTGAGGTTGTGGACCCAATCATTGTATTCGGTCCGAATGCCATCCAATCATTAAGTTCAGTCTGGACTAAATGATTGGTTGTGTTTATTACAGGCCACAGATACCGGATTTATTTAATGTTACTATATTTAATGTTACTATCAAACCTTTAGATTTACCATTTGTTTTCAGCAAATATGACATTAAATTTATTTGAGCAAATATGACAAAAAGTGCTTCCCAACAAAATTACCGACCCCGCCTTTAAGATCTATGAAAATACATGAACAAGATAAGGTTTATTATGGAGATGCAGCATGATACCATGGCAATTTGTCTCTATTCAGTACATTCAAATGTTCTCATATCTTACTTCCAGTTCCCAAGATACGGTCATTCATCGGTTAGGTTGTATTATGGTTATGGTTAATATTTTGGAATCACAAAAACACAAGGTGATGTCTTTAACTTGAGCTACATAGATTCCTTCACTCCCAACTTAAATTGTGTCAGACAAACCTGTCTTTTAACAGAACTCAAAAATCTTGCATAGATTTCTTTAGAATAATTAGAATTAGAATAATTTAATTCACTAAATTTAAATCACTTTGCCAAACATAAGTATGAAAACATTAAATCCCTGAAACTGCCCTAGGAGAAATACTTTTAGATGGAGTAATTTTCTCCACATAAACCACCTTTTAAACCATGTATGATGTTGTCAGACATCATCTTTCTGAGAGACGCCATCTCATGATAAACCCCAACTGATTTAAATTATTTGTTTCCTTTCTTTCATTTCTCATGTTACATTAACACTGGTGAGGCAGGGGCCCATTGAGGATAGATGGAATGTAAGGACTGCATAGAGAAGAAAGCATATCTGCTTCTTGAAATTATATTCAAAATTAATAATAATTTAGTAAACTAATTGTGAAATAGGTCATTGGTTTATGAGATATTACTATCCCACATGACAGTTTTTGTACAATGGGGAAGAATGTAAGGAAATATATAAAGAGGAGACAAATCAATAAAACACATCTTCAGTAAGGATGACCCTTGAGGCTCCAAATTCAATAATCGATCAAGATTTTGCTACCTTCTGCTTTAAAAGCATTGGCTATATGATCACCTAAGTGATTGATCAGTCTTAAAACTCGAAGTCTTGCGTGAGAAAAGGCAGACCGAATATGATCGTAACACTTTCACCGTTTTGCGTTTGATCAACAAAATAGCCTACAACACATGCTTAGAAAAGTGCAATAATTGTTTTTTTTAAGTGTGGTAAGAGAACCCAAGACACAGCTTTAAAAATGTAATGTAATTTGACATTTAAGTTGTCATCCTTTGGAAAGGTATGGGCATAGAGATATGCGAGGCTCTAATGATACCATATAGACGGGTATTTCAAATCTAGCAGTGAACAAAGTCAGTCTGCACTAAGTTAATTATGTGCCATATGAAGATTACAATCTGCTAATTATCTGAACAACGTGAGTGACATTAAAAATGTGTAATGCACTTTCCGTTTGAATTCAAATGCCTGTTGTCGTCTTCAAGGACAAGCTATTTCGGATAGCTCAAAATATGGTAGCTATCTGTATGCATAGGCCAGTGACAAAATAGAAAATTATGTGCGTAAAATTGTACATTACATTTACCAGACGCTCTTATCCAGAGCGACTTACAGTAAGTACAGGGACATTCCTCCGAGGCAAGTAGGGTGAAGTGCCTTGCCCAAGGACACAACGTCAGTGGCATAACCGGGAATCGAACTGGCAACCTTCGGATCACTAGCCCGATTACCTCACCGCTCAGCCACCTGACTCCCGAGGGACGTTAATACATTAAAACATGATTAAAAATAATTCATTAGAGCATAACAGGTTCCTATATTAGTATTCTGCTCTTGTGACCCCTAACCAAATTCTAAGAATCATATTGGTCTCTCTAACATGCAGAACTACCTGTCATTCGTTTATTGTATCCTAGATAGGTATCCGGGGATACCTGGGCTATTTGATATTTATCTACATATATATTAAATGATATTGATATTTTAACTCCAATTCAGCGTCACAGAAACAAATCCATGTTTTGTCAAAGGTTGTCGAGCAATAACGTCTAGACTACTTCTCCGGAATCCATCAAGTCAAAATGTGTGACAAACCGCAAAAGAAAGGGAGGTAGGAGCGCGCGCTTGCTCGCCAACACAGTATAAAAACGAGTCGGACGCTCTCTGCCATCAGACAGGTCCGACTTTCGTATCCAGCGTATACAAGTCAAATAACTGAAACACAACTGAACGTTGGATCCACAAGAGTTCTCTTTCCAGTTGGACAGTAGTTTGCTTTTTGGAAAAAATACTTTCAATTACACATGCATATCCACTGTTGTTCCTGTTGGCCAGAAAAAATGATAACCTTCTGAGGGGAAAAAAGAACAGATAAGACAATTTGGGGTTCTCAACATGCAATTCTGACTTCAGCTGTTTTGCTCAGTAACATCTGTGGAATATCTGGCTGGACGAAAGACCGTTAAAATGCACACCAACAGCAGTTATCTGGTTTTCTTTGGGTTGAACATGTGCGGAGGGGACGATGATGACACTGTTGGTTCAACAAACCTGTCAGTGCGACTGGGGAGTCTAAACAACCTCTCCCTGAACTGCTGGCTTGATCTCCTCTCCAAAGAGTCAGCTCCTGAACTGTACGGGGACAGCGCTAACTTGGCGGTAAATACGTCACTCATTAAAAGACTAATCACACATTCGATCATCAAACCCAGTGTAAATGTCAGCTATTGAAAAATATCGCTCCCAAGTAACCTTTGATTTTTGAAGCTAGGATTGAACATGAACAGAGCGTGAAAAAAACGAAGAAAGGATGGTGTATTTTTACCAGTTTGCATAGCCTGTCAAAGAGTATAGTCATGCTTATATGATAATTGACAATCTTGCAGCATTAACCTTGTATGAATGTGTATGTATTTTGTTTGTATTAATAATTTATGTAGTATGTAGTAACATCCCATCAACAATTTAATATTAGTCTAGACTACCAGTTCATAATAGCTGCATAGTTTTTGAGTTTTTGAGGCTCAATGTTAAATGGACCAAACATGGAAAGTATTGTATATGACCCTACTCATAGTGTTTTTACTGTGTTATTAGTAATAACCTTTTTGCACAAGACTTGACCGTCAGTTTCTGAAATTCACAGGTGCGTGTAATCATTGCGCTGGTCTACTTGGTGGTCTGTGCACTCGGTCTTGTAGGTAACCTGCTGGCGCTGTTCCTTCTGCATTCCCGCCACCGGAAGAACCACTCATCCATTGATTGCTATGTGATGAGCCTGGCGCTCACCGACCTTCAGTTCGTCCTCACCCTGCCCTTCTGGGCGGTGGACACGGCTCTGGACTTCCGCTGGCCCTTCGGCAGGGTGATGTGTAAGATTGTTAGCTCTGTGACCACCATGAACATGTATGCCAGCGTCTTCTTCCTGACCGCCATGAGTGCAGCACGCTACTGCACCCTCGTCTCCTCTCTGAAGATGAGAAGCCCCAAAATGGCCGCCGTTCGTGCTAAGTGGACCAGCCTGGCTATCTGGGTGGTATCAGTGGTTGCCACGCTTCCCCATGCAGTCTACTCAACCACAGTCCAGGTTTGGCAAATTTTCAGTGGATTCGGTTTTGAACAAATTCATAAAAAATTGCTTTAACATATCCATCTTCTGAATATTTCATATGTCTGTGATGTTTCCAGGTGTCTGCAGATGATGAGCTGTGTCTTGTCCGGTTCTCAGACTCAGATTCAGGCCGCTGGGACCCTCAGATTCTCCTGGGTCTCTACCAGATTCAGAAAATGCTGCTGGGATTTGTAGTTCCCTTGGTAGTGATCAGTGTGTGCTATCTCCTCCTCCTGAGGTTCATCCTCAGCCGCCGCGCCGTGGGTGGCGTACTCGGCAGGGACATGAAGCGCCAGACCGAAGGGGAAAAGTGCCGTGACCAGCGGCGCTCCAAACTGACCCGCTCTGTCACCATCGTGGTCCTGTCCTTTTTCCTTTGCTGGCTTCCGAACCAGGCACTGACCCTGTGGAGCGTGCTCATCAAGTTTGACCAGGTTCCCTTCAATAAGGCCTTCTACAATGCCCAGGCCTACGCTTTCCCTCTGACTGTGTGTTTGGCTCATACCAACAGCTGCCTGAACCCAGTGCTGTACTGTCTTATCAGGCAGGAGTACCGGGCTGGCCTGAAGGAGCTGCTTGTCCGAGTGTCTCTGTCCATCCGGAACTTTCTGACTCTGGCCCTGAGGGGGAGGAAAGTGGAGGAAAGCATGCCGGGTATGGTCATTGTCCACGAGGATATCAACATGTAAATTACCATCAGGTTGACAGAGTATATGATTGCAATGAAGATGAAAATATTTATATATATATATTTATGTATCAGTACACCTTGTAGAGCTCAGAGAATTTATATTCAGTTTCACTTATAAATAATGTATTTAAGATGAACTAGTAGCGTTTTACTGTATCTCTGGTCATCTGTTAATTTTGAACAGAGATGAATCGTTATGGACGAACACTAATTCCATGTGAGCAGCCTGCAAACAATGTAGGAAGATAAATGAGAACACTCATGTTGCGTTCAAAGGCAAAGCTTGAAGGACACACTTCAATTTTTCAAACTGCATAGCTCTTCAAACATAATTTATCCTCATATGACATGTAAAAGGGTCATCTTAAGAAATGATGGTTTACCTCAATTGAGCTGTCCAAGTGGTTGATCCGGTGCTACTATAAGTGGAGAAAAAGAAGAGTCCTGAATAGATTATGGCATTTTTTTTGTGTAATTACAGTTCCAGTGTGCTTCATCAGATCTGTTTAACTGAAATTGTGTAATTCTCATCTCTGTCCTTTTTTCCTAATGGGACAAGACTAATGGTTGTCAGGTTATATCTTACTAAAATGTTGTCAAGGCATGTTTGTAATGAATGGTTTCATGTGAAGTTGTCAGTATTCTTTTATTGCAAAGCAGGCAGAATAAGTATTTTTAATCAGTGATCTAATGTGCTTTACGTGTTATATCAATGTTGCCTAAATGTGAAATTCTGTGACAAAAAATGTATATTAATTAAATGCGATGTAGTTGTGTGATGTTCAGACAAGATGCCTTATTTCTGTACCCTATCTATACTCTGTGGGTGCTGTGTTGGTGAGTAACCACAGCTATCTTACAAAATGGACATGTGTGGACTGAGACCACCAGTGTATGTTTCTGAGAACATCACAAAGTCCAGGAAATTGAACCCCAGAAACGTAGCAGCAACCTCTAACCATAATATTACTACAATCTTACCACTTTAGGATGACAGTTGCTGGCTGCTCCCAAGAACAGAGCCCAACCATAACTACAACACACTCCCACTTCAAAACCCCTCTAATGGTGGAAGACGATTCACTACTCTGTTTCAAATTATGTCGTTTGATCCGTTGTCCCAGCAACAATCTCTGTCTACATCCACATGAAAGCTACTGGGAGCCTGAGGGAGATGGGTCAGACACATGACCCACCTCAGGGAGAAATTAAACGACAGAAACAAACAATGATTGATTCAATTTGAATATGTTCCTCAAGTTGGTGTCTCTAAACACAGCTTTGGTGGGCTACTCTCCAGTCTACAGATTGCCAATTAATTTAGAGAGAAAAAAATTATACTGTGATACAGTTTTCTCTTCCATCCCAATTGATATCTTAATATATTTTTGCTGGCTTCAGTTGCTTCAGGTTGGTAATCATGGACACTGCTCTTACCAGCTAATTAGGAACCAAATGACACACAACAGAGGCAAAAGTAAGATTGACAATTTGATATTTTGTTATCACGTACATTATGATGGTCATGGTAAGACACATCCGCATTGTGGACAAGTCAAGCTTGGAACATTCTAACCCATTTAGAAGCAAAGAAGGGTCTTCGCTGAGTGGGTGGCAGAACCAGGACGTGGAGGAGGCAGTGCTTATTTAACATGCCTGTGTCTAGTAGTCACACACTAGCTACAATAAATGTTCTCAGGAATGTTTAACTGAAAACACCTATGAGACATTTGCTATCTTCCACCTGCCATCGCATCCGTAAAACACACTTATCTTTAGATCAAAAGGTGATTCTAGAGAAGAGAAACGATTTTGAAGAAACCACTTCACTGACAAGTATATATCTGAGGATATCCAGATACATCCAATCAAAATACAAGCTATAAAAGGTGCCACAAAACATGTTACATATACATCCTCATTACATTGATCTACTTTATATGGTAATACTGTGTGTAGAGATTGTACACTGAAGCAGAGACTATCCTGCAAGAAGGATGGAAGGTCATTCCAGTGGCACTTCTGAGAGGGAAAGTAACAGAAAAAATAGTAAACAGACTAATAGCAGTGTATGTGTGTTGGACTGAGCACCACTACTGTAAAGGAGCCTCAGGGAACCACTCTTCACACCCCCCCCAGTGCAGCAACATTTCTGTCCGTTTTTGTTTTTCCCATTAAGGCTATGTCATATCAGCTTGGAGTTCATTTCACTCCACTGCCATGTAAGGCTAATGTAGGTGACATGAATCAAGTTTAATAACCGTTAAAAGAGACCGAGCAAGAATGTCAGTCACAATTTCTCACAACAAGCACCAGACACTCGGATCTAGGAAAAAATAGAAAAGCATTTGAATGGCTTTCCTCTAAACTAGGACACCACCAGGTAAGTCTTTGTGCCGATCCACATCATCATGTTGTAAACATCCATACATTGGTTGGAGGGAATTATGGTGATGGTTCCTCATATATACGACTGTGAATCTACTTTTAATATATTTATATATATACTACTGTGAATCAGATTATTTTGTTCCAAACAAGGACTCTGCCATCCCCATTGTAAGGAAGTTGACTGTAAACCAGTTCTTCCTTCTGTGATTCCAGGCAGAGAACACAGAGCCATGCTGGATGGGAAAGCTCTCCAATATATAACCTTCCCTGAACAGAGCGTGACGGCACAGATTCTCTACTCCTGTAGACTGCTGCTCTGAATTGTAATAAGGATCTGGATCACGAGTTCAACCAATCACCTCAACTGGAGTAGAAAAATACTTGCTTCAGTTTTCTGAATTGGAAGCTTTGGTGGAGTGGGCAGCCTACAGTGGCCTTTATAGTCTGTGTTAACAGGCTGCATATGGCTTCTTCTGCAGACGAGACCAGCACTCAGGCAACGTGCATCAACAATTTATGATCGATTGGCAGAATAATAATTAATCTTATACCTTTTTGATTGCCCAAAAAACAATTCGTCCTATTGGCACAGCTGTGGATCACACTCCATTCTTTCATATGTCACGTGTGAGACTAAATATAGAACAGAAGGACATATTCATATTTTGAGGGGGGCAGTTAGACTTAATAGAGTCTGTGTGGTTCCAAACCACCTGTTCTACACCATCTTCATAAAAGACATTAACATTGCTGTCCCAGGAGTATGGGTGTCATCATGGAAGCATGTTAATGTCATAATTAAGCACAGGAACACAGGGCCGTTTATAAAACAATTGATATGCAAGATTGGATTTGACTCCATAATCAACAGTTTTAGAAAGCTATCCATAAAAAAAATCTGTTTCAGGTTTAACAAATTTTTTCAACATGACACAATTATATGCATCCCCTCTCTCCCTCCTATCCCCGAAGAAGCAAACTTTCCTCAAAAAAAAAACAGAATCAGTACGATATAGTTATCAGTAAAAAAAAAACAGTTATTGCTGTCTAGATCCTTTTGGGGTATTTATGAATTGCCTCGTGGGCCAGATCAAGCTGTCTTGGGGGCCGCTACGGCCCGGTGGCCGGATGTTCCCCACCCCTGCTTTAGATCTTAAACCTTCTCCTATTTTATTGGCATGTAAGCCTGTAAGAATGTCAGAAACACCTGCCATCCGTCATTTGCCATTATAGTTCAACTCCATGGCACTTTTCACCCTGAAAATAGAAAGCATTGTAATAGATTGAGCATTATCCGGATTTGATCTGGAAAGCACACAGAACCGTTCTGCCTCTCTCTCGTTCGCCTGCTTCGCTGCGATCCTCAATGTCTCTTTTACAACTGAGTGATGGGCGGAATGACAGGAGAGATTTCACAAGTGGTAAAAAGTGAGTGAGTGGGCATTGAGCGGATGGCAAATGGACCATGAAAAAGGACAAGATGGGTCGTCTAGTAATGGTGAGCAGGAGGACACAGTCTATTCGTCTCCCGAACACAACATCTGTGTCCCAGCTCTTCCTTACGCAACACCTGCCACTACTGTCACTGTCATACAACCTGACCTCTTTCCAAAGCAGACAGAGAGGACAGGAGTCCTCTTTTGTACACCAGACACAGATAAAGAGCAGAAGGTAGGCCAACAGAACATTATGCAGACGTGGCATATGCACGTCTTATCTTGGCCACATTTAAACGACCAGTGAGAAGGTTGCAATTTGGTCTATACCTTTCATCTACATTTACATTAAATCATTTAACAGACGCTCTTATCCAGAGTACAGGAACATTCTCCCCGAGGCAAGTAGGGTGAAATTCCTTGCCCAAGGACACAACGTCATTTGCACAGCCGGGAATCGAACCAGCAACCTTTGGATTACTAGCCCAAGTCCCTAACTGCTCAGCCACCTGACTCCCTCCATCTACACCTCAACCCAAGATAACCTATTGAGAATTTTGGAATCTCACAAAACCTCTTGGCATGGTCAGACAAAGGAAGTATATAGAACACTATTCCTTTAATCTCACAAAGTGAGGGGCATATTGGGTGACACGTCTTATCTAGATGACCCTGGGTAATGCCCTGCACCCTGGTCTGGGAGATACTAAAGTCCACTCAGCATCTTGTCTCTACCCAAAGATTGGTTGCCAGAAACCCGGAAACACAACATTTAGTCATTTAGCAGACGCTTTTATCCAGAGCGACTTACAGTAAGTACAGGGACATTCTCCCCGAGGCAAGTAGGGTGAAGTGCCTTGCCCAAGGACACAACGTCATTTTTGCACAGCCGGGAATCGAACCAACAACCTTCTGATTAATAGCCCGACTCGCTAACCGCTCAGCCATCTGAACCCCCACAACATCAGTAACCATAGCTACTGCTTCACAGCAGGTCCCAGACTCTTCTGGAGCTTTCAACAATGGAGATGCGTGTAGTTTCAATCATGGCACCACAAATCTGCAGCCTCTTGGGAAATGTGTGTTAGAGGTTTGCTGTGACCATGATGAATTGAAAGGGAGAGGAGAGCTTTGGTCTACTAGGCTTCCATCTATCATTATTAGCAAATAAGGCTGATAAAACTCTGGACATCCTACAGGAACATGCACACCATTTCATATGCAATGTTTATTATCAAAACATCTGGACAATGTACAGGTACTTGATGTCAGAACACAGAATATGTATTTAAATAAACAAAACAATGAACAAGTCAAGGTTAAGAAAGAAAGGGATTCGGGGGTAAAAAATAGATATCACAGCATCAAAGGCCATAACTACACACTCAGCCAACTTAAGAGACATATGGATGACCTACAATAATGTGTGCCCTCTATGACAACCTCCTAAGCACACCATCCTGGTTCTTGGATGACAAAGATTCAACTTCAGTTCTAAGCATCAATCATCATTTCATTCTGTGGTCCACTGGAATCTACTGAGCTTTGTGCCTTTGCTCTGGATTCCAATGATGCAAGAACTTGGGGCACTTGCCTCTAGCCTGCATCTCAATGTGAGACCTGTTATAATTCAGGTCATATATATATCTGTGATGTAGGTCTCTCTGGAGGGTTCCACCAGTAATCTTTACCTCAGTTAGGCTGCAGGACTTTCACTACTACTGGGCGTGAGCTTTGATCTGTGTGTGTGTGTGTGTGTGTGTGTGTGTGTGTGTGTAAGACACCAGTGGGAGAGTATTAGTAGAGTTGGGCTTGTGGACGCTGTGCATGTTTGCATGAGTAGGGGGAGAATCTGGGTTGTCTAAGGGCTTGGAGGGGTCCTGGTCACAGGGGCTTGGCCATCAACAGGCCCAGAGTCAGACTGAACCACACACCCTTTGTTTTCCTCTGGTCCTGAGGGTGAGTCTGTTCTCTCCTTCTTCACTGGACCTGGCTCTTTCCCCTCATCCACTTCCTCATTTTTGGGTTCAGCCAGTCTTTTCCTCACCTCCCTCTTCACTTCTTTTTTTGTAACAGGCGGTGGTTTCACATCAGCATCAGGTGCTGTGTTGGCTGTGGAGCTTTCACAGAGGGTTGGCCCCTCCCACTTTGGAATGTCCAATCCCAGCAGTTCCATCAGCTGTTTCATGACATTGTCCACATAACCATGGATACGCAAATGTGCATGCTTGTCCTGGTAAAGAGAAGGCGACAGCCATGAGATAATGAGATGATTGGAACTGTGTCCTCTACTGATTCAAACATCCAGCAGTGAAAATGATGTGAATGAGGCTTGTTGATGCTGCAACTAAAAGAGCACAAGCTAACATAGTTAGCTTCCATGGTTATGCATATGTGCGTGTCTGTAAATGCATGCATCGCTCACGTGTTTGGTAGCCTGCAGGTTAACGATGACCACCTTGCCCCCTTTGCGTTTGGTGAGGAGGGGGAGGTCTCCACTGGGTTTGATCTGCAGGGAGGTGCCCAGAGTCAGAGCCAGGTCTGCTCTCCTGGGAACACACAGACAACATTTACACTACACAGCATTCAACAGTATGTCCGGTCTATGTCCAGTCTAGGCCAGTCATGCACATCTGCATGTTTATTTACAGGGTCCGTGTCCACTCCGGCTGTATACTCACCATGTTACAGACTGAACTTTCCTCAGTATTATTACTGCACTGATTGTTAGTGAGTCACAGCTACGGGTCTGTGCTCTACTTGTAAAGTACAACAAAGGCTGCGGTTTGACCTTCCTTGTAAAAAGCCAGACGGATGTTTGTCTCACCTGCTGGCGTCATCTGCCTTGTTGAGATCTCTGTCGGGTAGAGCGTCCTCCCAGTCCAGTATGGTGCTGATCAGCTTCCCTCTGACACACACACACACACACACACACACACACACACACACACACACACACACACACACACACACACACACACACACACACACACACACACACACACACACACACACACACACACACACACACACACACACACACACACACACAGTTACTTTGCCTTGAGATCTGTTGGTCAACATGGAATTATAGATCCATGTAGATGACAATAGGGCTTCATCAGTGAGTGTGTTACCTGCAGGCTCTGAGACCCCTGGAGCGGACCTCCTCACAGTAGCGTCCTGTCGGCTTCAGCCCCATCACACCAATCACCTTCTCCCTCACATACTGCCTGGAAAACCACACAACCCACAGCTCCATTCCCTCTGATGTCTTGACAAATTGCATTTCTAATGTTTCGCTGACTTTTCTGAAGGCAAACATCAACATAATTCTTCATAATGAAAAGAACCATCACACATTGATGTAAAACCTTCCAGCACATTCATATTGTGGTGTGCGAATCTCACACCAAAGGAACAGCACAGAGGGCAGCTAGCAGCGGATTCTCATTAGTATTCATGTGAAACAGCTGCCTCGTCTCAGGTAAGTTTGTATGCACCTCCGTGTTTTCAATTGTGCGTCAGACGGCAAACTATTCTGATGTCTGTTTTGTGCCGCGGTGAAATGGCAGAGCAGCTACACCCTTCTTTCCTATTTATTCCACTCAAGTACCAATGTCCACAATATCTCCTTGCTCTTCATCTTAGCGTACCTGCCACACTTTCCACACTCCTCCACAAACATGTTGCCGTGCAGCTCAGACAACAAGTCCCTGTTGAGAGAGGCAGGAGAGATAGTGAGGAATAAGATAATGAGAGTCCATTTTTACCCCACAAAAAATTCACGCAACTTGTGTGCCACATCAGTTCATACCAAATCCATTCATATTCTGCCAATCATCTATGTAAAACAGACATTAGCAGCAGGTCACGACTTAGTTCAACATTTCATTTCCTGTCTCTGATTACTGTAGGATTTGGAGTAACAGTATGACCCTGTCAGCTGTGTTAATATGTTAATCGTATTCTGAGCCAGCGTGGAACCGAATCTGAGATTTCAAAGGGGGATAGGGGTCGCAGAAAGACAGGAGAGGCTACTATGAATTCATTATTCACAGTAAGTAAATTAAAAATCATGCCAAGATGCAGGAGAGAACCTCTAGTCTAGAATGTTGAATAGATGGATCTATGCTACGTGACATGAAGGCTAAGACATTGCCGTTTTACCTGGGGAAGCCTGAGCGGACATGCAAGCCATCTACATTCTGGCTGATCAGGTATTTAAGGTAGCCAGCCCTCTGCAGTCCCAGGAGAGCGAGGTGGGTAAAGCTGGGCGTGGCATCCTCAAAGGTGGTCTCAAAGTGGGGAGTCTCTCCTCTCTCCTCCATGGTCCATACACCCTTAGGACCCCTGACAACCAGAGACAAAACAAACAGATAAATAAGAGGGTGTGTGTATTTCAGTAACCTACATTGAAGGATATGGTGAGGCAAAGCATGGGGGGGGGGGGGGAAGTAAACCGACTATTCAGTCAGTATCAGTCATCCACAGTGGGCTCTGCTGTTAGACTACTCTGTTCAAAACACATTTTCATGCATGAGCCGAGGGAGAATACTGAGTGAAGAACTCTACTCCATAATTCCCTTTGAACCGTTGCGGCCATCTGTGGAGCACTCATCGCTAACAATGTGATGTACTACTGGACAGTAGACTGCTTTCAAGCACCAACAAAGGGATATACGTCATCCATTGTGTGAGAAAGGGAGAGAGAACTGTGAAATATTAATGTCAAGAAATGTCTCTGAAAGAAAAGTAGTGGACATACGTAGCATGCTAACAGACAGGCTAATGAAACATGAACGTGAAGCCCCCTATAGGTAAAGTATTACCAGTGTTAACTAAGCTACAACCTTTTAACCCAGGCACACAAAAGACAAGACACACAAGAACAGCAACACGGAGAGAAAAGCATTGGATGGATTAAGAATGAGAGAGGCAAATAGATACACATTAAAATCTGTGTGGAAGGATCGTGAGTCAATTTCAGAATCAGTCATTCAGAGCTCTACTGCCCCCTTATGGCAATACAGTCCGTTGCCTTTTCAAATACTATTTTAAGATGAATGTTTACAATATGTCTGAAGTAGCAGTGCATTGGGCTAAAGGAGAGAAGGTCCTCCTGTAAAGTATTTCTGTAATTGACTTACTATCTTAACTTTGGCATGCGAGTCTGGTAGTGGTGGGGTGCGTGTTTGTGAGTCACCTGAAGTCAGGTATGCCTGCAGAGGTGCTTATTCCCGCTCCTGAGTGGACAACCATGTACTGAGACTCTTTAATCAGCTGGGCCAGAGTCTCCACCTTCACTCTCAACTCCTCTGGACTATCAAACTCCTGGAACAGTTAAGTGGGGAACGAGCAAACATGAGATGAAAGAAAAGGCCATAAGGAGTTATTGAGAATGGGTATATAAAATAAGAAGAGGTGAGAACAACACCAACAATTACGAAAGGTAGCTAGCTATATAAACAGCTATCCATTGAATAGCTGCATAATCAGGCATGAGAGCAATTTAGTTGCTAGCACCCTGGATGCTCACCTCCGGGAGCCCGCATACACCTTTGTCTGCATAGGGAGATAGTCCAGCGGCGTAATTTACCGACATGACTCCCTCTCTCTTGCTTCAACGTACAATTTGAAGTCAATAAAGTACTTTCATAAACTACTATTTTAATTTTAACCATAGATTAAGTTGAGTGCTATTGAGCAAATCTTCTTCTACCGCCACCGATTATTCCTTGACCCACGTTGGTGACGTCATCATCAAGCGACAATGAACTACAAATGTGTGGTTCATAACAAATGCACTCATCAACACAGTATTGCGTATCCGTGTGACAAAGATGAGATGATCAGAAATCTCCTTTTTTACTTGATGCTATTCCTTACGTTATTGTTATCGCTTCATTAAAAAACATTATCTAATAGGACCGTATGGTGATCTCCCATTTTGTTATAGGGCAACGTTTGCTCTCAGAAACCCATCCCGGTTTAGACATTGCAGAAACCCTACAAACTTCACATCTGAATTCATTCAAGACAGGTTAGGTTTTTAAATGTTGGCATTTGATCATGTAAACCACAGATTGTCAAACTGTTGTGCACATAGATAGAAGAGGCTCGATAAAATGTCCTATACTGTTCTTTATTTTAAAATGTATATAGGCAAAAAAACAACATAAAATGCATACAGCTAAATTATTGAATACAGTGATCGTCCATCCGGCCACATGTGCATATCAGTGAAGGTGCATGTTAAAACAGTTGACAACTTACTATACAACCTGGAAAGAAACGTAGTTACTTGCTTAATTATCTATGATTTGTTATGCTTAAGTATCCTGAGAATTACAGTTATATTAAGTCAAATCGTAATAAATGAAACATCCAATATTGCTGATACAAAATACACACATGCGCGCACACATACACTCACACACATTGATGCCCGCCTACCTGGAGATAGGTGATACCACCCTCCACCAACACACAAAAATAAATACAATCAATGAAAATAAGTGGCATTTTTCTTTTTAGCATCCAGGGGCTTTCTGAGTGACACTGCCACAACATGGTACAACACAGATACACAAGCTTACTACAAAACCCCACTACCTAATCCAAACCCACCGACCCCGTCACAGAGAAGATTGATATCATTCTCCAACAAAGATTACAGGCAAAGCTTGAAATAAAAAGTAAGATAGCGAAACAGCAAAGCTTGCAAGATAGCTAAGTGTGAAGACAACTAATACAGCAAACAGTTTCACCATTGTTGGATATTGTTGTGGACTTGTTTCCGTTGTGTAGTTTATCCTATTTATACTTCATTTGATAATTCCTCATGTTGGAAGTAGTCTACTGTGTATATATACTTCAATGGTAGGAGGCATTATAACAAATTATAAAAATAGGATGAACTATGCCATTAAGACTGATTCAGATCTTGGTTTCCATCATGTTGTAGAGCAATCTCTGATGAGCGTCTGTCTTGGGTAACCTTATGTTGAATGTTCTGGAATCACGCACACACACCTGCTCTCTCCTTAAGTGACAGAAATCAAACACATCAAACAGTAATGGCCAGAGCAGCCCAACAAACAGTTGTCAACATGTTGCAGTTGCCTAGGACATGACCCACTGTTCAAATTCAACCAAGTGTCCTCCAGACTCACATGTCACTGGTATTGCCATGATCACAATCACATTTCATTCACTTGAGCCAGGATGAGCATGAGAAAGACGCTGTCTGTACAAGGAAGATCTTTAAAAGAAGTCTGACATGCACAGATGTTTCGTCTTGTCATGCGTCTACTCATTTGCCCAAAATGTCAGAACAGAAAGACATGAGAGAACCTCCTTCTGGGAAATGCAAGCATAGCTTGAAGCTCACACAACAACCAGTAAAGTCCTCAGTCATTGGTGCCTACTCCGGGTGAATAAAACCCGGTTAACAAGCACATTTGAAGGAAAGAAGGAAATTAAAAAGAGCTTATTTGCCAAGCCTGTGCACCAGTGCAAGTTGCACCATTATTTACTAGGGATTAAAACCTACAATGTTGAACACAGAAGGTAAAACAAATGATAAAAAGAGCAGGGCTACCACTACTGAAAGGGGAAAAGGAACAGGTGCCAACTGTATGCTGGTGCAAGTCTATCATATTATACCCTACCTAAAGTGTGCTTGGATTCTGACAAGAACCCGTGGGCTGATGAAAAACACACACATGATCCTTCTGTGGATAAAAAAGTGAGTGGTTTAAAAACTTTTTTTGTAGTCCAGTCAGACGAGGCTCTCATAGGGAGAGGGTCAGTCACATGCTTCAGCAGGGTCGGTGTGCAAAGTTCTGACACGTCACGACTCCTCGTTCCCAGAGTCGTCCTCGTCATAGCAGCAGTCGTCTGCATCCTCATCCTCCAACTCTTCATCGTCATAGTAATCGTCATAGAAAAGGTCAGAGCCCTCGTCGGGGGGCGGGGCACGAGTACGGACGCAGTATTCGGCCAGTGTGGTCGGGACCTTTACCCCATCGCGCTCCGCCTCCGCTTTGGTGGCCAACACCTGCTTCCTGTAAGAGGAGATCAATTAGTAGTCAGTCTAGCAGAATTCAAATGTTATAGTGATCAATTGTGTGTGTTTTAAGTGTGTGTACCTGATTATTTCGGCATATTCTCGGTCCTTGCCCTTGCTGTCCCTCCACTTGCGGTACATGACAGAGGCGTCCACGTTGGCAGGAGAGAAGGTGTTGGGTTCATTCAGCAGAGAGATTACACTCAGCAGGATGGTCCTAAGAGAAACCCACATGCACACGTACATCAGATCAGCTGACCACACACACACACACACACACACCAGGATGAATCCATAAAAACCATGACACTAGATAATCAATGTGTCCAAAAGCAAAACTGGCAAAGACAGAAAAGGATTGTACAAAAGAAAAAGATATAGGTAGGTAGGGTCTAATATGGTGGCAGAGTAACAGATAAACAAGCTAAATTCAGCAGAGACAGGTGTACATGTGTTTCCGTTAAGCCAAGTGGACCCCATATTAATTTCCAGGAAACGCCGATGAGGTTCCACTGAATCCAGGCATGTGTCATGTGATCTGAGCACTGGAGGATGGAAGGCCCGGGAGGAAAAACAGAGGCACGGAGACAAATGTGTTGACGTAAACTCGTTTTGAGTTTAACATTCGGAAATGACGTAAAAGGTGGATACAGAGAAACGCTGTGAGGGACAGAAGCAAGATGTGTACCTGACGTTCTGGGTAGGGTTCCATCTCTCTGATGGAAGCTCCCCACTCTGTGGGTCATCCACAGGAGGGTGGAGGATGGATATACACACGTCCCCATTCTAACACACAACAGATAAACCATACCATCATCAAACACAATGTGCACCACACCATACGTTAAGCATGACACTGTAGTTTGGTCAGACTTAACAACCCATCACTTTGGTTTTGTAGCACTTACCTCATATATATTAGGGTGCCACATCTTAGTGAGGAACCGGAAGGCAGGGGGTGAATAAGGGTAGTCTATTGGGAACTTGATCCGAGCCTAGATAAAAGATATGTGCATGTTAATAAGATCAGTGCCTGGCTTCATGTTTGTTTGTTTGGCATTATGCCATGGTGTCTGAGATGTGATGAAACTATTTCACAACAACTAAGCGACATACCGACCGATATAGCTCGCTATTCAGAGCAGCAAAGAAAATACAGGCAAAACGCGTGCGTGTGTTGGCTGCTTGCTTTAGGTTGTTGATGCTGAAGACAGGCACGGCTCTTGACGCTTATTACGTTTTTCTGCAACTAAGTACGCACATATCTCAATAATATCACTTTGCTGGGTCAATCCTCTCCTTACCTTAAAATATCCTCCTTCGTAGTGCGTGTTAGGGGGTCCGAAAATGGCAACTTCCCAGTTGTAGAGATCTGCTTCGTCCACCAATGTTATTTTGAATCCCTCAACTGGTTCTTCTTGGAGGCTCTTCATCTCCAGCATAAGTGCCTTTTGTGAGCTGGCAACGTGAGTTGGGCCGTGTTGCGCCATAGTTATGGGCAAGGGTTTTCAACCAAAAACGTTGTTTACTTGATCACTACTAGCCAGCTGATATGGCAAAACAAAAAAAGGTTCTTTGTTTGTTCTCGATGAGTACAATGACTAGCCAGCCCTTCTAATGCGCAAGTTAAACAAAGGCTTATTTAGTATCTACTTCAGGTAGCCAACATAAATTACAATTCTTGGTATATTGATTAAACAATTAAAAAAAAATGTGGTCTCAATAAAGATCTCCGACCTGGCAGACTGGTTAAGCCGCAAATCTAATGCTAACAGCAGAATAATCTTTGAGCAGCTAGCTAGCAAGCTAACAAGGGAATTCACTCAAATGAAAACGATATCTGCTTTCTGTTGCTATTTAAATCCAAAATTATTTCTTTTGGCCTGCCACTTGACATGCAAAGAGCGTTGATTCAGATGTTCAGCGAAGAAGACATAATCAGCTAAGGTTGTCAGTGTTATTTTCCTCAATCTCCCAGTAAACCAGCTAGGAACAAGATAAGAGTTGAAAATCAGTCCCCCCCTTTCTCAAAACAGTCAATAAGGTCGCAAGGCTTTCTGGGAACTGATGTTCTGTTAGCAAGCATAGGAATCTTCTATTGTTTGCGTCAGAAATCCAATCACTGAATGGGGCCTTCCATATTACTTTTAAACATACCCCTGGCGATGAAAAATAATAAAATGTACTACGGTGTTACTGTTAATACTCTACATAATAATATTTTGTGATTTCTTTTCTGGAACTACATCCACGACATTTTGGAAAGGAGCCACCTGTATGTCGTCACAACAACACGAACATAGATCGCTCTATTTGTAGCAGATTATGTGAAAATGACAACATATAAACATTGGGTAGTAATTAATATAGCAAACTCGCTTGATCCTTTATCCACAGTATCTGTGAAAAGATACACTCTGTACCCATCCCCCCTATGATACCCCCATTGTCCATAAACTACTATGTAGTGTGACGTTTACAGCATGCGTCGATGAAGAGTAAAGTCCCCACAGCTCATACAATCTCTCTGCCGGAGTAATAAAGAAATACATCACAACATGATAAATATAAATGCCATAAATAGTAAAACACGGGTTTTCGTGTTCTTAAGCTAGAAGGGATCGGTGTATGATTTGGTATATTTCAGCCAAACGACTTTTTATGTCTTATAGTTTTGTTCGTGTAATCTGATTTGCAAACCCCTATTTACGCGACATAGTTGAAAACGGACCCAATCAAGGAAGTGTGGCATGGATTCGAAAAGGTATCGTCGGTCCCGTTCTGGTTCTCGTAATCGGGATCGGGGGACAAAAAAGTCAAGAATAAGTCGATCGCGGACTCCCGAAGATAGGAGAGGTCGAAGCAGGTCCGTGGAGATTAACAAAACTATCCGGAGGCGTAGGCGATCTAGGAGTGGAGATTCCGTCAGCAGTGGTGGTTCAGTAGGCCGACATCGGCACCAATCTGGCTCCAGAAGTGATACGGATGGTGAAAAGAGGCGAGAAGGACGTATTAAAAACAAATCAAAAGACCGATCCAGGTACAGTCAGTTAGGTGAACATTTTACTCTGCTTCGTAGTAACAAAATAATAAATATACCCAAAGCAATGTAATCATCCTTAGCTATAGGTGCTATGTTATTGTTCATTCACAATAAATACGTCTTATGTGCAACTTACTGAAACGTTGTTTTCTATTCCACAGTTCTGAATCTGATGATTCAAGACGAAGGACAATGAAACCCCAAAAAGCCAGCCACAGAGAGGACAAAGGAGGGAAGAGAAAGGGCAGGGGTCAGTCCCACTCAGACTCAGGTTCCAGCGTCGAAAGGGGGAGAGTGAGGGATGGAGGCAGCAGTGACAGAGAGTGGAGGAGAAGGAGGAGTGCTGACAGAGGCAACAGAAGCCCCGTCAGAGACAGGGAGAGGGGCAGGGAGAGTGTGAGGAGTCACGATAAAGACAGAAGCCAAGATAGAGAGCAAGGACGGAGAAGTGAAGACAGAGTGCCAGAGAGGAGCGGAGGGAGGGATATCGGAGCGAGAAGGAGACATCCCTCTGGCTCATCAAATTCCTCTGAGAGCTCTGGGTCAGACGGTGGAGGCCGAGGGGTCTCCCCAGGGCCTGGAGGTGCAGGCACATCTGTCAAGGAGGAGAAAAGAAAGCAGAAAGAGATGCTTAAAGCTCTCGAGACCCCAGAAGAAAAGAGAGCCAGAAGATTGGCCAAGAAAGAGGCCAAGGAGAGAAAGAAGAGGGAGAAGATGGGCTGGAGCGAGGAGTACATGGGCTACACAAATGCAGACAACCCCTTTGGTGACAACAACCTGCTTGGCACATTTAAATGGCAGAAGGTGAGTGACCCCCCTTAAAAGTGGGCATTTGGAAACAACTGGTTTCTCTTTAGTTTATAGATAATTTGTTAGATGTTATTAGTTAATAAAACTGCAGAGCGTCTTGGTAAACCAGTAGGTACTAAACCTGGTATCTGGAGATCTGTAAGTTGGATGTTCATTGTTGCTGTTGTAGTCAGGATGTGAAACATCTGTGTGTGTCCTTGTTCTTGTGGTTAGGCTCTGGATAGAAAAGGTATCGGCCACTTGGGAGAAAAGGAACTGAAAGACAGAAACAAGCGCATTCAGGAGGACAACCGCAGAGAGCTTCAGAAGGTGAGTGTTTTGTGGACATGTGTGGATGTGCCTAATTTGGCCTGAAAGGAGACGTGGTAAGAAGTCTGTGTGACCATGTCGGTGTGCTCCAGGTCAAACAGCTGCGTCTGGAGCGGGAGAGAGAGAAGGCGATGAGAGAGACCGAGCTGGAGATGCTGCAGAGAGAGAAGGAGGCAGAGCATTTCAAAACTTGGGCTGAGCAAGAGGACAATTTCCATCTGCACCAGGCTAAACTACGGTGAGTGCGCACCCTCCAATTCTGTCCCCCTGGTTGCCATAGCCCACCCTCCTGCCTGCCCGCATAGTTCCACATTTTTTGTTACACCCCCTCTTCCCTAATTCCCACCCTCCTTCTTTGTAGATCTAAGATCCGTATTCGTGACGGCCGAGCCAAACCTATAGACCTGTTGGCCAAGTACATCAGTGCAGAGGATGATGACCTGGCTGTAGAGATGCATGAACCGTACACCTTCCTCAACGGACTCACAGTCACGGACATGGATGATCTGCTTGAAGACATCAAGGTGTGTTTGTGTTGTGTGTGTGTGTGTGTGTGGAGGTATTCCAGTGTCTATCCATCTCTGTGTGTATGTCTGCATGTGTCTAAGAAGCTGTGCTGTGTGTAGGTGTACATGGAGTTGGAGCAGGGGAAGAACGTAGACTTTTGGAGGGACATGACCACCATCACAGAGGATGAAATAAGCAAGCTCAGGAAACTAGAAGCTTCTGGGAAAGGGCCAGGTACGGAAGCACGGCTCTCTCACTGACTGGGATTCACCCCGTGCTTGCACAATGCACAGAATAAGTCCTCCTAGTCGTTCATCGCTGACCTCTCATTTCCTGTGTGTTCTCGGCTCCATTACTCTCTGTCCGTCTCCAGGCGACCGTCGTGAAGGCATTAACACGTCAGTGACCATCGATGTTCAGACGGTGTTCAAGGGAAAGACCTACAGTCAGCTGCAAGCATTACACCTGAACATTGAGACCAAGATTCGAGCTGGAGGATCCAATCTTGACATAGGTTACTGGGAAAGCCTGATGCAGCAAGTCCGTGTTTACATGTCCAGGGCAAAGTGAGGAGTTATGTGTGTGTGTGTGTGTGTGTGTTTGACACCAAAACATCAACCATGACCCACCAAAGCATCAAAATGGTGGGTTAACAGTGTGTGTTTGGCAGGTTGAGAGAGAGACACCAGGACGTGTTGCGCCAGAAGCTGTTCAGGCTGAAGCAGGAACAAGGTGTAGAGAGTGAACCTCTGTTCCCCATCATTAAAGAAGAACCAGAAGAAGAGCAGTCTGAGTGAGTTGGGACAGCCACACACACACACAGGCACACACACCTCTACCAAACGTGTACACGCACTGACAACCACATCCACAACGGATGTCTCATTGGTCCAATCTGTAATCTTCCACAGAAGAGAGAAGGAAGACACAACCGCAGAAGAACCTGGCCCCTCCTCCTCCGGCCCCTCCACCAGTCAGAGCAAAGACAAGAACGACGAGCAGGAAGAAGAGGCAGGCCCATCGGCCACCACGGAGGGAGAGAGGGAGGGAAAAGAGAAAGACGGCGAGAAGGATGACGAGGAGGACAAAGAAGAGAAGGATGGGGAGGAGAAGGGCGAGGAGTCGGTGTTGACAGAAGAGGACCTGATTCAGCAGAGCCAGGCAGAGTACGACTCGGGCCGCTACAGCCCCACCCTGCTCCAGCCGTCCGAGCTTCCCCTGGACACGCACACCATCTCTCCTGACGAGGACGAGCACAGCCTGGAGCAGGCACGCAGACAGCTACGGATCACAGGTAGGGAGCTACACACTCACAGAACACACCCTCACATAGGTGACGTAACTAGCCACTTCTAGCCTTGTTTGCTTCTCTCCTTCTCTGACTGTATTGCGCACAAACGTTGTTCTGGACATTCACAGTGGTTTCTGTCTTCTTCTCTGACCCATTCTCTGTCTGTCCACTCAGGGGAGGCAAGCGAGAGCCCAGAAGATGCTTTCGTGCGTCGAGCCAAAGAGGGTATGGGCGGTGACGAGGCTCAGTTCAGCGTGGAGCTCCCCCTCACGGGGAAGATGTACCTGTGGGCCGACAAATATCGTCCCCGGAAACCCCGCTTCTTCAACAGGGTCCACACTGGCTTTGAGTGGAATAAATATAACCAGACCCATTACGACTTTGATAACCCTCCACCCAAGATTGTCCAGGGCTACAAGTTCAACATTTTCTACCCAGACCTGATCAACAAGCGATCCACCCCACAGTACTTCCTGGAACCTAGTCCAGACAACAAGGACTTTGGGGTTCTAAGGTTCCATGCAGGTCCTCCTTACGAGGATATTGCATTTAAGATTGTAAACCGCGAGTGGGAATACTCGCACCGTCACGGGTTCCGATGTCAGTTTGCTAATGGGATCTTTCAGCTATGGTTCCACTTCAAGAGGTACCGCTACAGGAGATAGAACCCCACAGAACCAGCCATGATGGGACCCTGACAGACCTACTACCCAACCTCTGGGTTTCTGATCCATCCATAATCATTCAGTGTATAAAATGAGCTTTTACTAGACGTGATGTTTATGGCTTCTAATCCTACCGATGGAGTTGTCACAGTTAGTTGGTATGTTAGTTTAGTAAATGCAGTTTCTCTTAAATGTACTGTCTCTTAAATTACACATTAAAGATGTATTTTTTTTCTTCTTCTAATCAGTTGTTAATTATTTCTTTAAAGGTGAGAAGCTAGAATTGATTACAGATCTAGTGGGCCCTTCATACAAAAGGACTAAAGTTTTTTTTGTCAAAATAATTGTAGCCCTTTCTTTCAGAAACAGCTCCTGTCTAGGCTTATCCTTGATGTACAAACATTCTTAGCAAGTTCATTCTTGCCCTAGTTACAGCTGTTGGCTGATTCTACATTCAAGAACATTGAAATCCTAACACAGATCAAAATATTTAATGAAGTCAACTTAAATTCAATGGCTAACAGTTATCCTGAGAACATTTGTTTACACAAGTTAGAAATGAGGAAATTTGATCATTACAGAATTTCTTATCCTTAAAAAAACATAGATATGTAATTTGTAATGTGAATTTACACTATTTGTTGTTATGACCTTGAAAAGAGATTCAGATATAAACAGTTGAAAAACAATGTAATTTCAGTATGGACATGGCATGAGTTTTTCTCAGCTGGAAGTAAAAAATAATGCTAAGAGGTTCTCTTGTGCCAGTGAAATCATGTTTCAAAGTTTGGAGTATTTCACAGTAACTTTTTACATTTCTTTCAGTTGTCTTGCTAGGGTTCTGGGTCTTTCAGCAGTGTTTTTACCCCAACCATGTACAGTCATAACCCAGTTTCCAGCTCTAAATCGGGGAGGATCACATCTCTGATTCATCAATGTACTGCAGTGAGTTGAGGCTGACTCTGGATGCCCCCCCCTCTGGAGACTCCCCTCCCAGACCAGCATGGTTGTTGTTCCCGCTACAGTTCACATGAGAGACTAGGGACTTGACCTCTGCCTCCCCAGGCAGTGGTTCCTCTCTCTTGGACACGTTAGTGTCCTGTTCTGGTTCACTCGGCCTCTGCCCTTTTCTCGCTCCTCTTACGACCATACAGGGCAGGCGCAGATGCCCCTTGTAGAAGTTCCAGCCCAGCAAGGCGGCCAGGAGAATCGCCAGGAGGCCTACAGAGGCCTGCAGAGCAGCCAGGTTAGCAGCCTCTGTCTGGGCCTGGGGTGAGGTCGGGTCCCAGGGGCTTCTCCCAGAGCCTGCAGCTATCCTCAGCAGGTAGTCAGCCACAGTGGTGTTGTAATCCCCTGTGTGGGACTGCTCCCGGGACACGCAGTGGTAGCGGGCTGCGTCGGAGGCCGTGGCGTTGAAGATGAGAAGGCTGTTGGGGAGGAGCTTGTGGCGGGGCGACGAAGGCAGGGGGAGGCCGTCTCGCAGCCAGCTGGTATTCGCCAGGTTGGAGGAGGGGGGGCACTGGAGCTCCCGGTTTCCCCCCAGCCACACACTCATATTAACTGGCTTCACAGGGTCTATAGCAGGACATAAGTCAGAATAAGATAACACAAAAAAGACAGACTAGGTATAAATAATACCTTCACTAGGTGTGAATGTACATACACAGACACACACACACAACCTCACCGGTATCTGGGCAGAGAGAGGCATCTCCCTTCTTCACACTCTGGATCAGGTCACTGAAGAACCGGGTTGGAGGACACATTAAACATAGTTTGAGGGAGAGCGTTAATTCAAGCGTCGAATTGAGCTTCCATATAGGAAGCAGCAGCCTGATGAGGACTTCTCACCGATGTGTAGGCATGGAGAGAGTATAGCGTATGTGGAAGGAGCTGGGCATGCTACCTGTGTGTGGGAGACAGGGCGGTGCACTGAGCCGTGGTTCTGTCCCAGCCACAGTACGGGTCTCTGGACAACACACAGTCCACACAGGACAGAGATCTTCCACAGCTGGCCAGCTGCATCTGCACTGCTCCATGCTCAGAGCCTGCATACAGCTGACCCTACACACGGACATACATATATATATGAAATAAATCATTCATTTAATGAATTTCTCCCCCTTCTGTCTTTTTCTGAATCACACACACTAGAATAGGCAAAAACAATGGTGTACAACTCTCTATAGATCAGAAGAAGAGCTACGTGTTACCATGGCGCTGGAGAATTTGAGGACTTTGATTGGCTCTGGGGGTTGGAAGAGCTGCACGTCCTCTATGATGAACATCTCTCCACTGAAGCTGATCGCTTTCAGCACACTGCCCGCCACTGAGGGGAGGCAGACAGTCACAGCCAATCCGTTTGTTACACACAGACACACACACACACACAAACACACACACCTGTGCCTATGAACATGACATGGTATTTCTCTCCGTCCAAGGCCTGTGTTGTGTGGACTATGATGCGTGTGAAGGCAGGTCCCCTCCTGACCAGCAGGGGTTCCTCTCCCAGCGGCAGGACAGCCTGGTCCATGAGGGGTCTGTCCCTGATGAACTGGAGGGTCCGGTCTGGCAGGTCCAGAGAACTATTGATGCCCTGACTACGAGCCTTATCATCTATACACTGGTGGAGGGAAGAGAACCAGGAAGAAGGAGTGAGAGAAGATGAACAGGGCAACAGTTCACTTGAAGTATATGCTTCTGTAAAATATTTCACACACAGACAGACATACAAACACACACATACACACACAGCTTCAAGGCTGGAGAGGCAGGATGACTCACAGCTCCAGGGCGGGGGGAGGGGACGTCTCCGCTGTACATCACCCACTTCACAAAGGAGGTTTCCACGGTGACCGGGGTCTTGTACTTCCCTTCTGAGAACACCCTGCTAATGTCCGCAACACGGTAGGCACACACAGCTGACAGGTCTGTCGTGTCGCTGGAACCGGCACACGCACAGAATCAAGCGGAATTCAAATAGATAGCCAGACAAACATCGCACACAGGAGATGAGAAGGCAAACAACATTGCACACACAGATGCCATGGGCAGCCCGGTAAAACTCACGACTGTGGTGTGAAGACTGCGTAGAAGAGACAGCTCTCCTGGCCCTGCTCTGGGTCACACCAGAGGAAGGTGTCTTGGATGATGTAGGGCAGCCGGGACCCTAGGACTGGACAGTCCACCCTGGCCTTCAGGAAGGACGTCCACTTCTTCTGCAGGGTTCTCTGGCCCCCTAGGTCCCCCTGACAGAGGAAAGGATCCATGTGTGAGGTCGAGTGAGACACTAATGCTTTGACACGACACACACTCACGCACATCCGCACCTTGCATACGTGGGCTACACGGGAT
This sequence comes from Osmerus mordax, assembly GCF_038355195.1. Taxonomy (NCBI): domain Eukaryota; kingdom Metazoa; phylum Chordata; class Actinopteri; order Osmeriformes; family Osmeridae; genus Osmerus; species Osmerus mordax. The sequence goes on from NC_090065.1 coordinate 6,945,530, forward strand.
ACCACCAGTTTGCTGTAGAAGTCATACTCCACTGCAGTCTCACTAAAGAACAGGTACACCTTATCGTCACCCCCGGCAACACCGCTTTCACTATCTGGCATCTGGGCCATGGAGATGAAATTAGGCTCTAGGACAGAAAATCCATATTAGAAAATCCACACACCAAACATAGTTGTAAAAGCTCACTGTGTATTCAAAACTAAGCACAAACTAATGTACAAATAGCAGAGGCACACATAAAGAGACACAAACAAAAACACAGACATACAAAAAAAACATATATACAAATTGACATACATGTATACACACAGACATATAGCCACACAGATAAACGAAGGCTCGTACCGTGTAACCAGGAGCTCTTAAACTCAGTGCGTATGGAGACAGGGGAGCTACGCATGACGATGGGCTCAGAGCCCAAAAAGTTCATGGAGGTGGCAGAGTATAGGTCCTTACCTGGCAAGACAGGAGGCAGAAAGGGTCACATGACCACATACATCCCATATCTTTTTTTTCCTGGAAATCCATACTCACCAACCATGATGGAGGAGAATCTCTGGAAGGGATCGAAAGGGCACTTTCCTTTGCCGTCTTCCTTTTTGTTCTCGAGAATCAGTTTTCCATCTACATACGACTGCACAAACACACAGTCCTTTTACTCTTCTGTTTGTGCAGAGGGATTGACTAGGATACTGTCTGTACTGTATTAAAAAGGCACTTTCTGTGGGCTCACCATGAAGTCACATTCTGGGTTGAAGGCGTTGGTTCCACACACATACATCCTCCCATCCTCCATGGTGTGTAGTATCCTGATGAAGTTCTGACACTCTATCTGTAACAATACACTGGTCGGTTAATGGATCTGTTAATAGACTAATATTGTTATTGATGTGCTGGGATGTGGTTTTGAAGGATATTGAGTCTAGTCCTGGAAAGACCATACACAAATACAAACTGAACCAGTTCCATAGCCTCTGAAGCGGGTTTAATCTGTATCCAGACAAAAGCTCAGAATGTGGATATGAAAGTTGAATGTGGAGAGTCAACTAGCCCAGAATGTGGATATGAAAGTTGAGGAGTTTACAGACCTCAGAGTCCTTTCCTTTGTTACTGCATTCTTGCTGTTGACTTGCTGTTACATTCCAGCTCACCTGGGAGAGAGGATCACAGATTATAGAATAGTTTCCAAAAACTCATCTCTCCTTTATAGCATGTCCTTGGAACCATGGGAGAGCCAGGAGCCATGGAGAGAGGAGCACACAGGAGCGTTCTTACAGAGGCCATCTTCCTGGAGATGTCATGGATGTCCAGTGCGTAGACGTTGTCTCGGGCTCCCAGCATCAGAAGCCCCAGGTCCTCCCTCAGCAGCATGGTGGAGTAGTTCAACACTTTCTCCTCCCGAAACTCACGGAAATGGTCTCCTACGCAGTCAAGTTCAACCACACATTTGAAGTGTCACTTTTCTTTAAAACCTTTTCAATGAGTAAAGTACTATTTTAGACATAATGAAAAACATACGACAATGCAGTTCTACTTTACCGACAAGGTTAAATAAATGAAATTAAAGGAACAACCAAATAAACAATATTTGATTCCATTGCAGCACACTCACTGTGATAAGGTACCGTTTTCCTGGGAATGCAGTCCGGCAGTGTAGTGTCCAAGGCCAGGACCCGGGAGAGGAGCCAGACAAATGCCAGGAAGTTTTGAAGATGCATGGCTGCTGTGTTGAAACTGAAAACGGTGTAGTCCTGTGGTAGCTAGCTTCACACAGTAATACGTTAGCTAACAGGGGCAAACACTACAAGAAGGTAGCTACAGGGAAACCCTAAGAGTCAGTACAAAGAAGCCTGTGGATTTTGTTTTCATGGTGTTCCTATATGGCAACTTGTTGTCTTGGTTGTGTGTATGGTACACTGGAGGTTACAGAGTGGGCTACAGCTAAATGAACCTCTCATTGACCCCAACAGAAAGAACTTCACAGGGTTTTGATGTCAGGATGATGCAGCCAATCTCCAATAAAGGCTGCTGCTTTTCCTTTCACTGGCCTCTCTCAGAAGGAAGTCCATGGTTAGATGGATGGCACAGGCCTATCTGAAAGATAGTGAGAGAAAGAAAGAAAGAAAGAGGGGTTTTATTAGCAGATCATCTCATAAACACAGAAATATCTGAGAAGCAGAGATAGAGGTATGAACTGTGTGGGGTTAGCCAAGTGATAGAGAAAGAAAAAGAGGTAAGAGGGAGGGGGTGTAGAGAGAAGACGAGAGAAAGAAGAGAAAGCTAAAAAGTAAGTGAGAGGGGGTGCTGAGAGATGGATAAAGAGCGTGGTGTGAGCTATAGTGTGTGCAGCAGTAATTCTGTCACTGCCATAGTGATGGTAATGGTGGGGCATGAAAGCCCTTCAGCGGGGTGTAGGGATGTCAACTTCAGCTCTGCTGCACCCTTAAACAGTAGCACACTCACAGAGTTCCAAACAGAATACCAAAGGAGCTATATGTGTGGACTAATAGTCAGACACAAAGTTGAATCAGAAAAGCACATGTTTTTGATCATTCAATCCACCACTTAATTTCTCGATCATTATTGATCATGCTTCCTCAAGTCTATGTTTTACAATAGAGAACAGACACCCTCAAGTACATATAATAACCCTGGTCTGAAGACAGTTTTTATGACACACTGAGTGCGAGTCACTTGCTGTTACAGGCAGGGGTCCTACTGTTGCGATGTGCTGAAGCATGCCAGAGAATGCAGATTAGGCAACATACTCTGGGACCAGAGCTTCAATCAGCCAATACATCTGCAAAACACCCCCCGGCTGAGACAGGTATTCCTCCAACCCACCTACGGAGTATACACCACTACCCAAAGTGCCTTTCTTATTCTGTTGGGTTGGACTGATTTTAAATTACGCATGTCATTAATAGTTCCCCTAGCAATGCTATTGTGTACATTACCTACTACTAGTCATTGATAATGATAATAAAACATTATGCTACACATACACGGAAGAAGCAAGAAGGAATCTCAGCCTGACATTTACCCGTGAAGGCACACCCATAAACCAGCAGTTACAGTAGACAAGGATTTATATGGAAAGTTGAAGCGCTTCACCTGCAGTCCATAATTGACATTTTCTCGAATGTATTGGGAAAACTACGTATCGAAAGCAAACGTTACATAGGCTACACATGCATTTGTGCACGGGAAAAGTAAAAGACGTAACTTACCTTGAAAGTGCAACGTTAGTTTAGATTTTTAGATTGCATGAGAAAACGTCCTATGTCGCTTTCAGTAGAAAAAGCACAAAACCCAGCCAAGTGCTTCCCAGAAAGAGTCAGTGGCTAAACTGCCGTCCCCGCTCCCCCTCTGTCTCTGTCGGGCCCGCTGAAAGGAACTGTTGTCGGCAGTATTGTTGAGGAGAGTTTAAGCGCTCACGTCCCGCGGTGAAAAAGATCTGAATGGCTACCGCTGCTGCTTTTGGAGACTCCTGTTGTTGGCGCAAAATATTCTTCCATTTGAACACCGAAGAAATAACGAAAGGACGGTATAAGTTCTGAAAATGATCAAAGGTCAGTTAAGTTTCTTTTACCTTCAGTTTTGGTTAGTGTTTAAAAAAGGATTTATGGATTTAGATCTGTGCCTACAAGGAAGTAGGAAATAATGGTTTGTTCCAACAGGTGCTTTGCATCGAGTCAATACATTCGAGTCACTACAGGACTGGTATGAGCTGTACACATAAAGGGGTTTTATTATGGGGTTGCGAGTTTTTGAGTTTTAGATGGCGGGACAAACGTATTGCAGTTCTAAAGTAAAACGTCAGGAAATGAATATGCTACACATGTTTTGAGCATCATTCATGCAAAATCCGTTTAATTCACTAAGGTAAACGTCAATAACACTGAGATTATCAATAATTGTAACCTTGGACTTGGGTATAGAAATGCACAGGAACATAATGTATAGAGATTATCACTCTGGATAAGAGCGTCTGCTAAAATAACTAAATGTGAGATTAACCCTTGCATGCTCAATCCCAGTCAGAACCCAAGTGTTATCACTCCATTGCACCCACGCTCAGTGTACATTTAACAAACTGAGGTCTGTATCATAGGCCTCACATTTGACCACATTTTGATGTCATATCAATATAAAAGGCCTCCAGGGATTAATAGCGATGAGCTGTAGTAGACCACAGGCCAACCTTGAATGGGACTAAATAACTTTATGCCCAGGCTTTAGTGGTCAGTCAGTCTAATTAAAACATTTCCACAAGAGGGCACCCTCATACAAAACTCCATCTGGGTATGAATGTCACAGAGACAACTAGTAAAATCTGTCACAATTTTCCAGATTTGTTTTGTCGCTAACAGTAACAACAACACGTCACCTTTCAGGGCCCATTTGACAGCTCCCTCCTAAGACAACAAGGTTATTCTAGCACTGGGACAGTTGAGCACCACACAGTAGTAGCACATAGATAGGTAGAGAATAAGGAATCACTTGAATTTTAGCACCAACAATACAAACATCAGAAACAAGTCAAGGACAGAGTCATAGCACCGTACCATCATAGAACCAACGCAACACAAATGATACATTCTGGATTCAGAGATCAAAAGATACAGGGATATTGTTTTCCTTCGAAACTGCACACAAACTGACAATGTCCACACACCACAGTGTTAACAGACTTTTTTTCAATTTTGGCATTATCACTCATTCTTATTTAAGGAGGGTCATGTAGACTTAGCTGAAACAATGCTATCAGTTCTGGACTGGACCTAAAATACTGATGCATTTTGCAAGGTGGTAATGATACATTGACATCAACAGCAGGCAAACAGACATTGGCTGAATCAGAACAAGAGTAACAACAGGCTCATTAATTGGTCCTCTATGTTTTGTGTGATTCCAGTGTACTTTCAGGTGTCAATATCCATCACCACATTAGGCAAACACAATTGAAAAGGGTCTCCTTTAAATACATTTCCTAACTGTGCATTCCTTTTGGAGGACAGTTCATTTATGAACACATCCCAGATGGCAGGGGTTCATTTCCCCTAGTAATGTGTGCGGCACTTCTAAAGTTGACAGTAGTCCAGTGTTAACCAACCAAACCAGGTCCTAGAAGACTACAGGTTGTGCAGACTTGCAACCATTGACACACACACAACATTCCGCCAATCACTGCCTTGAACTTCCTGCAGGTCTTTAGAACCAGGTTTTGTAGTCCACCTATCAGAAGGCACAAGAGAGCTAGCTGCTGTCACTGGTGGTTTGGCACTGAGGGGTTAGGTGTTTTGTGGGTGGGGGTTTTTCTCGTTGAATCGTCATTCACACCTGAGGAGGTCACTCCTGACTGGTCCGTCTCTTCTCCAGCTTCAGTTTGAGCTCCTCGTTGAGCGCTGCAGATAGAGGACAGACACTGTGAGCGCGGTGGCCGTGGGCTACGAGGAGGATGCGGTCGACAAAAGAACAGGCTTCACTCACTGTGCGCGAGGGGAGAGGGGGAGAGGATGAGGCGTCTCATGGGGTTCGTGGGCGAGGATGGCACTGGTGACGTCACGGACAGGATACGGCGGTCAGGAGCTGGTGATCTGGGCAGAGGTTTGCTGGGCCACCGCTCTGGAACGCCTGGAGAAAGGGAGCAGTTAGGGTGTGTGTGTGCGTGTATGTGTGTATGTGAGTGAAGCGCAGGGTTTGGGGTACCTTGTTTAGGAGGCAGGGCAGGGGCTTTAGGCAAGGGGCTGGATGGGGCACAGTGGAGAATCCTCTCTCCATTCTCATCGTTGGCGGAAACGTACGCTGATGATGACAAATGCCGAAATAAGATGCCGAGATGGACCTTAAAGAGGTCCATCACTGCATTACAGGGCTATATGTCTGTGTGCATGGGACTGTGTGTCTTACTGATATTCTCCTCATAGGGTTCCTCCAGTAGAAAAGGCTGAAGTGTCCCCGCAGTCTTCTCCACTAGAGCATCTATGACATCATGAAGGGTTGCACAAGGGATCTAGGGAGAAAGGGTGACGGTGTGGGTGGGAGACACCGTGAGAGTTAGCCTGAATTCCAGAAATACATATTCAATTCTACATCAAACAACATGAAAAATAAATGAATAAATATGTATCAATAAATAAATAAATATATTATATATATGATACTTACTGGGTTCTCCACGTCTATTACATATCCTCCTTGTTCCCTCTGAGTTACACGATAGTGTCTGAATACTGACCTAGAGAGAGAAAGAGAAAGGGAGACAGAGAGATAGAGAAAAAGAAGAAAAACTGAACACTTCTAGTAAAAACATTGATTTGCCCCACAGAACACCAATCTGTCTATATCGGACGCATCTGCATGTCAAAGTAAAAAGGAAGTTACCCGTTGAGATCCTGGCGGGTTGTGACAGCCAATGAGGATCCGTCTCTTCCAGGCCGGAGCAACATGTTTCCACAGTCTGGATGTCTCTCTAACATGACCTCAGCTTCTGTACGAGACACAGGTCTGAAGCACCTGCATTACCCACACACACACACATATTATTATCACACTCTTGTCAAGTCACACATCACGTCCATGACACACACACACACACACTCACGGAGGTATCTCCCCTAGCAGGGGCAGGGAGAGGGGTGAAGGTGGGGCGCGGGTGGGGGTGCGGGTTGCTCTCCGTCTGCTCCTCTCTTTGTCCACCACCTCTCTCAGCATCTGCACCTGACCCGGCAGCAACGTCAGACAACCCGGAACATTCAGCTGCAACCAGACAGGCTGTTACTTAAGAGGTCAGAAAGCTGCAGCCAATCCGAGCTGGTTCGAAGATGGGGAGACTTGGGTGCACTGCATTCACGTCATCGGATTTGAGATGGAACCGGGGCTTGGAACATGTGATGCAGGTGTGTGTGTCACTCACATCTACTACTGAGTAGAGGAAGCCCTTCCACAGCTCCCGAGACTCCAGGTTGGGAGCCTGGAGATCAAGGAGGGAACGTTCCAGAACATATAGGGAGAGACAGCTCTTAAGAGAGAGACAGTGCATGTGTGTGTGTGTTTGGTATTTACTGTGAGCTTAGTTTCTCCATCTCTCATGCGTAGAATGAGTCGTGCCGCCTCCAGGTTTCTATCTCGGCTACAGTCGTCCTTCAGCGAGACAAACCCACCGAGGTCCAGCTTCTCCACATACTGAAGCCCACACACAGACACACACACACGTTTGGATAACCACACACAAAAAAAAAAGAAATATCTCTGGGACACACAAAGCTACTCACGTGGGTGTCCTTGGCATTATTGAAGAAAAACAGAGTGTTTCCACACAGACATGTCCACAGCCTCCGAGACACCTGCAGGAAACACCGAGAGAGAAACACACAGAGGAAAATCAAAAGAGACCTTTCATACATCATCACATGGACCACTTTCAGCCCACTGCCCACCTCTGAGGGGAGGCAGACTGTCACAGCCAATCTGTTAATTACACACAAGCACATACTTTAGTTTCTCCCAGGCTTACATCCTACTAGAATAAATTACCCCCTCGGGGCATCTCTGGATCACAGCTGGTGTCAATATGGGCGGAGGAGCACGCCTGCCATAACCTACACCTGGAGCCCTCACAAACCTCCATTGTGAGCGTTTGTGTGTGTGTGCTTGTGTAATGACACTGTAGTTATGTGTTAGTGAAGTGAGTATGAGCATGTCCATTATTATGTTTCTCTGTGTCCCCATCACCTCCTCCCCAGCTGTGCCCATGGAGGGTCATTAACATGCATCACCATATTCTGTATGGCTGGTCTATCCATGCCAGCTCATCTGTCAAACACACTGTGCCACAAAGACATCACACCCACGAAGCTAAGAGTGTATTAAATGCAAGTCACAAAAGATTGTGTCAATCTTTAAACCAACTGGCATTGAAAATTGTCTGTGGGCTTCTAAAAGGCCAGAATTAACCATACTTAAGGCACACTTCTGTTGAGGCATAGAATTGATTTGACAGGTTTTATTCTGCGAGATTGGTTCAATTATTGAGATGACAGAAGAGATGAGGAATGTGACATTCACTTCTGTGACAACACTGACAACGAAAAATTCACGTCCGCCAAAATAATAATTTAGGAAGATGACCATGAAAACATCAACCTGTAAATGTAAGCGAGCATAGTTTATATCTGCCTTGCCACTTGCAGAATTAAACGTTCCTCATTTCATTACAAAATGTCTACATGTGCTATAAGGCAGAGGCAGTGTGCTCGCTGCTTTATTTAACGATAAGAAGAGACGAGAGGCAACGTGAAAGGCACTGTTTCCCCCAGTTTTCTTGCCGCGCCCATAAACGCATAGAAAGGAAGTTGACAGACCTATGGAATGGTTGGAATCAGCCGGTGTGCGCGTTTTACTTAGATAAATGCTACAGTCAAACACAGTGAACCTCACTAGAACGGAACATGCCAGTTGTTCTAGAATGGTGTCACATACCTTTTCTTTTGGTCCTCGTTTCTCCAGGTATCCTTCGTAGTAGCAGGGCGGGAGCTGCGCCCGTGGTCCCCCCGGCCCTGAGCGCTGCTTGACGGGTGCAGCCGCCATGAGTCTCGCTGGCTGGCTAAGCGAACCGAGGACAAAGGATAGCTCAGTAATTGGGATTGGGAGTGTGACACGCCTTCCCAGGATGAGATATTGCCATGGAAATAATCCAGCAGCTGTCTGATGTGTCCTGTCACTCACGGCTTTATGTTAGACCCCTCCGTTCATTCCTGATTCATGTGCTTCTTTGTTTAGTTAATTCAGGAATGTTACATTAAGAATGAGCGTGTCAGCCTTGGAGCTGATGAAAAACATTCTATATACACTTCATTATATGATTTTATATTTTTCTATATGAGCAGTCAATTGTATCATAGTTTGTCAGAACCAGTATCAGTGTACTGCATGAGCTACGCATTACATGAAATGCTGCAATGCAACTGCTAATTTCACCAAAACTTGGAAACAGAAACTTGGAAAAAACCAACACCATACAATGAGAGCCACTGTACTTCATATTTATTTGAAGCCGTGAATGGGCATCCTTTCTACCCTTCACATCGTAACAAAATTAGCAATACAAGGATTATACATAAAAATATAGAGATAATATTTGAGATAATCTGTATAGGTAGTCCAGGATAATCCAATGTTTGACTTTCCTAAGAGTGTCACAGTTACAAAATGATTCTCAAATAAGGCATTGCTTAAGACAGACACAGTCTATAGACACATGCATGATAGTAGCATTTAACCTAACACAAACAAAATCCTTATTATTCCGTATATTAAAATAAAGCTATTATTAAGCATGATAATACTTATTTTCATGATATCAAAAGTATCTCAGACTAGAAATAAACCCATCGGAAAATGTAGTGTGAAAACAAAGAAAACATAACATAAACCACAGTGAGAGGATTTTAAACGTCTAAATCTGTGGTGACTGCACAATACATTGATCATAGCCCTTTCGTTCTTTTATTTTAGTCATCATTAATGTTACATGAGCCGTTCAATAGCTCAACCTGAGCCCAAAACGAGCCCCTCCCCTCCCCCCTCCTGCACCCTGTTCCTTTCACTCACACTAATGAGCTGTGTTAACACACACACCTGAGCCACCACATCATTCACAGACACACAGACAGACAAGGCCTGGCCAAACTGACTGTGCAGAAAACGTTCAGGACAAGACAGACAGTTAAGAGAAACATCCTGGCCTGTGTTCCCTACTGGTGGGGGGTAGGGAAGAATGCAAATTATGAGGACCGACAGGGGGGTGGGGAGGTTGTGGGTGGGAAGGGGTAGAGAGAGGGGCACAGAGCCGAGATGGGGTATGGGCAAAGGCAGGTGGTGGGAGAGGAGCGGTGGGGGTGGGGGATAATCTGTATTATGCCTTTTGTATTTTGAAATAAATCTGTCGCTTCTAGTTTCATGGGAGGGAGCCTAGGCACCACCACGATTTACCAACACAGGGAGAGCTGACACCAACATAAGCGGTTCTCCTCTCCAAGAGTTGGGGAAAGCACTAAGATAAACTGCCAGCAGTATCATCTCACACACACACACATGCACAAGTGAGCAGGTTCTGGCTGCACACAGGCCACTGGCACAGACCAGCAGGCCTTTTAGGCCAAACAAACATCCAAATATCACAGAAATGAAGGATTAGTACTTTGGTAATTGGCTGTAGGGCAGGCAGTGTAAGGCAGAAATAGAGACAGGCACTACATTGAAATGGCAAGAGCAATAACCAACTGAGATGAAAGGAGGGTGAAGAGGGGAGTGGAAAGGAGGAGAAGAGGAGTAGTGAGATGGAGAGGGGAGATTGAGGAGAAGAACTGCAGCAGGTTATTGCAGAGGATGTAAAATGCAGACATACATAGATGGTGTTTAGAAACCTCACCATTACTGTCCCTGACCAGCAGAGTTACTGTGTACATTCAGAGGACCCAAATGAACTAAACTCTCTAATGCCACTAAGCCTGCTCACCAGGCTCTCTCTGCCGTATGCAACACTTCTTCTAGCCTGGCCAGGACACCCTTAAACACAGGAGACACTGATGGGCATCAGACCAAGCAGAAAAGAAACAGAACCATACAAAGATATCAAGGCACTATATTCTTAAGTGCCACTAGATGGCACTATAACATTGTTCCAAGTTCCCCGTGTCACCTCAACACCCCTAACAATAACAGTTTAAGTGTAAAAAGGCGATAGCTGGTTGCCTCGTACTTCTTTCAGCAAAAATAGTGTCAAAAACACATATACACGTGTTTGTGTTAAAGTCGAACATCCTAAAACCAGTTTGGTAAAAAGACACAAAGAAAAGGCAATTTAATGTAGTGGATATCAAAAGCAACAACCGTAGCAGAACGTTGCTGCCCGTGCATGCTTGTCATGGTAGTGTTCATGGATACGTCGTCATGGATACGTCGTCATGGATACGTCGTCACATTACAATGACGGTACCAAGAAAGGCAACCTTGCTTCACAGGTCCCACTGAGAGGTGTGCTGTATTAAAAGTGCACAGGTGCATCCAGAATGAACATGAAGACCTTAGGTTATCACAAACACACCCCAACTGTTTGACAACTTACTCCCTTATTGCCCATACCCCCCCCCCCCTCTCCCTTGCTCCCTTCCTAGCAGGGGTGCACCTCAACAGTGTTAAGTGGCCTCCTCCCCTCAATTCAACCCATTCAAATCTACTGATCGATAAGAGCAGGCCAACTGAAAGCCTGTGCTGTGGAATAGCAAGCATGCACTTGCGCTCCACTGTTTGAATAAGGCCAGTAACTGACAAAGGCCAGGAGGAAGCTTCTTTAGACTACTGATGATGCGCGTGTGTCCCCCCCCTCCCCCATCCTCCTCTCTGCGCTCAGTGCTGCAGCGCCACCACCACCTCCACATAGTTGTTGGGGAAGAATCCCGATTGGCCACGGAGCGTCCCCTCGAACCAGTTCTCATCGATGCGGTTGGTCAGGGTGATGATGTCGCCCTCACGGAAGCCCAGCTCTCCCTCGTTCTCCGGCTCGAAGTCATACAGGGCCTTACAGCAGGGATCAGCTGCACACAGAGACACACGCGACACAGTCATTCCGGCACGCAGCTTGTTGTTTTTAACAGGAGACAGAGGCTGAGAGGAAGACATACGGCAGGCAGATGGGGACAATTAAGACATTGTGCTTCCTGACAGGATTAGTAGTCGTGTTCCTTCAGCGGGGCTAAGTGACTCGGTCTCTCTGTCTCCAACATGGCCTCCAGAAGAGCCTGCCTACCCACCAGATGACACCCAGAGGGGGGAACAGGGACAGGAGAGACCCCAGCATGTTAGAGAACAGCAAACAACCGTTTCACTTCAGTTCATCGCCTGACTAGTGAATGGAAACTGATTAATGAGCCCTCTCGCTCGGTCCAGCTCCCACGCCCTCCACCATCTGTGGACCTAGGGCTGAACAGGCTGTCCAGGGGTTAGTACACACCAGTCCATGGTTATAGTCAGGCCACACACGCACAAACACACACACTGTCCAATTTGCTGAAGCCAATCTGGTCAAACCGATGGTCAAACCGTTGGTTGTTGTTTAGGAACCATTCTCCACACCTTGCCAGGGACATTGTGTTTGAGGGATGATTCAGTACTTCCAAAGCCCCGTGGTAATGTCATGAATTCATTTATGGTCTAGTATATGTCTGGTAAATTATTTGACCAATTTTGCTTCAGCAAACTGCGACCCACAGAGTTATAGTGACGATGCAAAACGAGTGAGAGCATCTCTGCCGGGCGATCTCCTTCCCTCTCTCTTTCTCACACACACTCACAATGCCGTTGGTTCCTCACGGAGGATCTGTTGAAGGCTGGGGCTGGTGAGAACACAACTAGATCAGAGGCGGGCAACAGAGATGTGAGCTGACACACAGACAGGCCTCAGGGCCTCCAGTACCTGGGGAATATGCTGGAGGGCTGGCTGCAGGGGCATAGCCCCCGTTTGACTGCTCCGGCTCCCCGTAGTCAAAGGAGGGTTTGGGTTTAGGAGTGTACTCACGCCTCGGACGAGACTGGGCTTCGGTCACCCTGTTGTACAAACACACACACACACAGTTCAACACCTAACGTTTACATGTCACAATCCCTTAAATGTACCTGCAAATCGGAGAGCCACGTGCAGGTGCTTACCTTTCCCTTAGTTTGTCAGACAGCTCCTCCAGTATCTGGACGGCTTGTTTGTGGTACTGCAGCTGAGATTCCACCAGAGAAGACAACTGACTCACTTGCTCCACCTGGAGGGGAGAGACAAATCAGGCCTCCCATTATTACCATTAACCATGAAACATTAACATCTCCTTACTCATCTCCCTTCAGTCATTATCTCATGCTGATGTATTTGCTGTGTTTTATGACTCACATGTTTTGAATCACTGGAATGCAGAATTCAATATTGAAATACAAGAAAGTGGATTTGAAAACAGGTTTGGCGAGTTCTAAGTTCCCACAGTGGAAAAATGTCACCTGCACACACAGACTTCTGCAAACCAGCAGCCCTGCCCTTTACATGACATAACATTCCTGTTTGTTTCACTAGTACAAATAACCGTTAAAAAGCTATCAGAATTCCTGTCCTAAAATAGTCGAACCTGCTACTGTTAACATTACAAATAATAAAAATAAAACTTAATTTATATAGTGCTTTTCATACCAGCACAAAGGTTTTGGGGGATACAAACACATGTTTGACACACATTTTCCAGAGGGAAGCAAAAAAGCAGATGACCAGATGGGGCTACTCACGTCAGTCTCCAGCAGGTTGTGCATGGAGCACTCGGCTAGGTCCTTGGACTCGTGGAACTTCTCCAGGGCCTGCCTTAGCTCCTCGTCTGGGATCTTCCCCTGACGCTTCTTCTTATAGTCGTAGTCCAGACGGCGGCCCTCCAGCTTCTTCAGGTGGTGCTGGAAGGAGAAAGGGAGAGAGAGAGAGAGAGAGGCAGAGAGAGAGGCAGAGAGAGAGAGGCAGAGAGAGAGAGGCAGAGAGAGAGAGGCAGAGAGGCAGAGAGAGAGAGAGAGAGAGGAAACACAAAGGAGAGGAGATGGGGAAACAAAATGCACAATATGAACATTCTTTCACTTGTTTTCCAAAGTTCAGCCATGAGGCATCAGGTACAGCATGTGCTCAGGGGCGGTGTTTCCGAGTTGAACGCAGACTGTCCTGGAAGGTTCCATCTGACTCGACAGTATCTACCTGGATGTCTCTGATGTCCTTCTCTGCCACGGCCTGCAGAGGGTCGATAAAGTTCTGTTTGACATCGATGTCCAAGGAGTCCTTGACCTCCGCCAGCCTCTTCATCGAATCCCCCATGTCGACGAGAGCGCCACCTGCAGGACGGGACGAGCACACATGAGCGCCTGCTGCTGCCCAGTGGAATCTCCTCATCCTCCACCCCTCTCCTTCCGCCATCGCTCTTCCATCCCCCCCTCCTGGGCGCCACCCTCCTCTCCTGTCTTACCAAAGTTGGTGTCCTCCCCCATGTCGCGACCATACTTGGCCATGCACTCTCCCAGCAGGCCCTCCGCCTGGGGGTAGCCCGGGCTCTTCACCTGACCACGGATCTTGGACACCGTGTTGAGCATGGTGAGCTTGGCCCGGGAGGCCGGGTTGGGCTGAAGATACTCCGACGTCTTGGAGATGATATCCACCACCGCCTTGCTGGTCACGTCCGCTCTCTGGGGAGGAGAGTGGAGGGTTCTAGCATCGACTACAAGCACACTTTCTTTTTGGGGACAATGGGTACCTCACAAAGAGTGAAAGGGGAGCATCTAAGAGCCTGGCTTATGAACTTACCCTCTCCAGGTCCTTGAAGTCCTCATCGAGCTTGGTTCCCTCTGCACCTCCCACCTTTTCACTCACCAACTACACACCCACACACACAAACACAGGGTGAATACTCAAAAAACATGATTTTGTATGATCTAGGACATCAATACTTTTCACCAGTTAGTAACAAGCTACCACTGCATAGCATCTGGTGTCTAGTGCCTAGACATAACTTTTTCCTATTTCCTATCCTGGCCCAGCCAGCAAAGCAGTTTTCTAGCCTCAATGGATTTAAAGGAATATAATGGTCTATACTCTGTGCTGTAATGGGACATATTCCATTTTGTCAGCAGCACAGGCGAGCCAAAGCCTTTACCAGTTTCCTACACACTTCCTAACCCACCCCCATCCACACACACAAACAGACATATTTCCCCTCTCTGTCACACATACACTATATGTCCTTTTTCTCACAAACAGGCGTGTGTGGTTGATTGGGAAGCTAAAACAGACACAGTGTTATTGTGTGCAGCCAGGTTCTCCTATGTAGCTATGAATGTAGCTATCCATGCTGGGATTATTAGATAGGTCATTGAAATCCAACTTCGAATCCGGCAACACTGTCACACAGCAAAGTCTTCCCATTTCAGAATGGAAACGCTGGTGATCTTATAATCTGGTGCCTACTGATACACTTAATGCATAATGACCTCCTCCCTCCGTAATAAAAACCTCTGACCAGAAATGAGTGAACAGGTGAGCATGTTATCTGTGATTTCCCAAAGAAGGGAGAAAGGAAGAATAGCTTATTGGACCAGGATCCTGGTAAGCAGGAATATTGTGCCCACGCTTGACACTGACAGCTGTAGACGTCAGAGACATGACGTAACTTGTCAGGAGAAAGGGCCTCGACCTGCTGGTCTGTGAAGGCTGTTGACTATATGGTAAAGATGGAGGTGTGTCTACTGTTAAGTAGACATATGTTGCTATGGGGGAAGGTGTAGGTGTCAAAAGTAATCTATTTACAGCTTTTCAATCCGGAATTCTCCCTGTGGTAGGTCATGTGTGAACATGTTGTGTTATTACAGTTAAAAGCCTTTGGTCTAGTAGTAATCTATGCTTATGTGATGAAGCTTGTGACGAGGAGTTTCAAATGAACATGAAAACAGACATGACACCGAGATGGTACAGTTGTTGATCGGGTTTCTTACTGCAGCTCTGTAATGAAATGAAGGAATCTAGTTTGGCCACTGCAACAGCATAACAAGGATTCCAAAGTACACACTCTATCCCACACCCAGTGAGCCAGGAGGCAGCTCAGTCTTACCACACACAGCTGTGTCTCTAACACACCACCAGCCTGCATGGATGCTGCCAAAGCAAGCCCCTATGGCAAGGCAGCTGGCATACACAACATGGGCCAACTCTACAGATATGAAATCTGAGCTTCGTCCTTTCAGGTACATTTGACTGAATACAGTCTAGTGCATACAGCACACATTGTGCAGGTTTGGTTTCAGTGTTGACCACAAAAATGTCGATCCTACAATCCATAACTAACTGTTGGTCACTTTGGACAGATGGTTCACTCAACTGCAAGGCTTCAGGATGGACATTCTCATCAAAAGGTGATTGCTTATGACAGGGCTTTGACTTCTACAGTGAAGTCAAACCTGGACTGGCCTGATACGTGCTTTTCTGAGACATCTCTTGAGAGGTAGAGTGGATTTGCCAAAGGTTCAATCAAGATACACAGCCTCACATCCACAATCAGCATGATCTGATTTTGTAGTGCAACACTGCCCAGTAACACTGTGGGCAAATAGGATAAGTGCATCCATCCATTGCAACAACAAACCTAGGTTTTAGGATAAGCCATTCGTTTCTATACACGTAACACATTCCTCTATGATGATGAGTGAGTTGACAGTCGTATCCAACGAGTAGGTGCTACTCGTGGCGTGAGTGAGACATTCTGACAACAGTGTGACTAGACCCTTACAGTGTAGCTGAAGCAAAACATATATAATCCACCATACATCTAGCCAGCTACCTATTCTATAATACAATAGACTCAAAATACACTTTATTTATCCATTCACTTTCATAGCTACAGATAACCGCTTTGACCTAGATTCATATTTTAGATTACAGAACGATGTTTTCATAGCGGTTTAGCAAAGTAAGTTTAAACTTACAGTTTGCTTCTCAGATAAAGTCTGAAGCCTTTTTCCAAGTTAACACTGTCTAACCACGTCAACAAGGTTCATTTTTCAGAACCTTATTGGTATGGAAAATGTGTCAAGGAAAATAAATGAACTTTTAGTAATAGATAGACCTGGGGTGCATAAGTAAAATAAATGTATTTTCTACAAATAACATTAAGACTTTTCTCAATGAACGTTATTATTGAACGGATGACACTGACAGCTAGCTAACCAAGCTAACACACTGGACACGCACAGCTAGCTCTAGCAATCTAAAATGTTAGTCCGATAGCTCGTAATCTAGCTGTCTGATTTTGGAAATTTAGGTCACCAGTACATAGCAGTGTAAATCAGTAGAGCTGGTAATCCTAGTTAAGCATCGCACACTTTAGCTACGTCAATTGCTCGATTTCACAAATTTGCAAGCTAGTCCATTGGGGGCTTAGCTGAGTTTAAGAAGTTAGTCTAGCTAACGACGTTAGCACTAGCTTTTTAGCGTACAACTACAACCGAAGTTATTGTTTACTGACCTGACTGGCTTTGTAAAATTGCTTCTTGAATCCGGCAACCGACATTTTGCATCAGGTCTCAGCAAGTTTTCTTACTGCACAATTTTGCTTTCAAATGATGTGGCAAGCAAGCTATGACTGCAAGTTTAGATCACAGACTTTCCTATCCAAGTTTTTGCGAGCCTTCTTTTCACTATACACACTACACGTCCTCAACTCTGCCCGGACAACTTGCAACCAGTAGTAGCCAACTTCCTGCTTTCACATATAGACCCAAGCGGATAAACTAGGTCATTTCATGTTGTTATATATTTTATCATATATCCTAAATAGTTGAATTATCATTTTATTCGGACATAATTGTTCAGTTATTTAAAATCCCGCAGAGAGCTACAGTACAACAGTACAGGTTAACAGAGCCTCAACAGTAAGTATTAAGTGTGTGCTGCATCATTACCTTTTCATTCCCTGTATGTGTGAACAATTGAAGATTTGACAGACAGACAGTATCCAAAAGAAAAAGCAATACCTTTATTACATTCTTAAAAGCACATGTAATGTGTCCCATTGTACAACAATATCAAGCTGTGTGACTCTTGGACTAATAATCTTGTGTCTTGGGGGATGAGAGAGGTAACAAACTATAATTTTTTATTCAGAATTTTACTAGTCTTTTTAAAAAAATAGATCACTTTACACGACAAAACAGTGGATACATAAAATGAGAAAACAATAAAGGACCAACAGAGGAATAACAATCACAAAATATATACATTAAACCCTCCAAACCAAATTAATCTTTAATACTATCAAAGTGATTTCTTTAGCATCCCATGTTTTGTAAAATGTATATTCTGTGCATCCTATGTCTTGTAAAACGTATTCAGTTACAATATTGGGAGAAGAGTTTTTGACACTTTGTGAGTAACATTCACAAAAATAGAGCTTACGTCCACGGTGATCATGGTTATGGGCTTGGCTGAGGTGCAAAGGTGTCGGGAGTGAAGTACAAGGCTAGCAGAAGTCACTGGCAACAAATGGGATCCTAAGAAAGTGCCCAGCTGCCCCTCCCCAGAGTGGCTGAGTCAGTTGTGAACCTTTACAGGTTTGAGTTCTTATACATATAGTCAAATCAGATACACCTATATTTAGCATCGATGCCTGCTTCAGGGGGACAGCTGGCCATAGACTACTGTAATAGTAGTGTCTACTGAGAGGGGAAAGGACATGTGTCATGGGAAGAGGAACAGAAAAATGTACAAAAATGAAACTGTAGCTCTAACCAGTAAGAAGTGTTACAGAACATCCACTGTGGCTCAAACCTGTAGGTTAGCTAAAGCTTGTCATCAAATACAAAGGGCAACACATCCCTCGTCTCTGCTTTACTTAAAAGTTCATGGACTCTTCTTTAATCAGGTTGCTTCTCCTTTGTGTCCTCCTGTGGCCTTCATTTCTCTCTTCTACAAACTGGTAATTTAATACAGATTCAGAATGGAACTTATTGAAATGCTGATCTGGAAAAAACAGTTCCTGCCTCCATGTAACTGGGCCATCTCTCACCGTCATACAAACTCAGTAGAGTGTCCTGCCATGACTTGGTGGATGTTGCTGTGGAAACCCAAGTGTCAAGAAAAAGGGAAATGTTCCAGAACTAGAGTCCAAAAGACTGGATTCCCCGGGTCCATTTTTCCATTCCTCTCGGTCCAAATCTATCTGCCTTTCTCCCTGTCTCTTTCTGAATCTCATTTACACACTCTGCATATATACATTCTTAATTCTAAAATATTTATGTATAAATGTGTATATAAATTATAGATAATTTTTTATCTCTTTCTGTGTGAGTGGCATTTACAAGGGAAGGGGTATGGGATTGAGGTTTCTCATTGCATTATAAAAGCCTACAAAGGGCAGCACCAAACACTGTGTGTGAGTGTATGTGTGTAAATGTGTACATACACATATGGATATATACCATTTTGTGTTTTCCTAGGAACAGGTGGAAAATTATATTCAATACAGGCCAGCACAAAGTACTGATGCATCTCCTTTAACACAAGTTACACAACAGTGACTGTTGGATGAACTTGGTCCCTTACAGCTGGTCAAAATACAGTAAGTCTTTACTGTATATCTACTAATGGCTACAAGTGAGACAGTGTATACAGAACTATGAAGAATATAACCCCTACAGTTAGCATAAGGTCCCCATCATGTTCCTGTCCCCGAGTCAGTACATTCTGTGTAGGGATTTGGCTGGTGCTTTGGAGCGTCAGTGAGGTACATTCATGATTAGGTTTGAGGGAAGATCCAAAGCTGTTGTAAGTGCTTGGAACTTTGTAATGCTGTGTGGTTTGATCAATTCACCCCATCAGCTCGCTACAATATAGAAAGGACCATGAGCATGTTGTGGTCTGCAGTGAAAAGTGCTTGCCGGGATTGTAGAGGATTAGCATGAGATCATTGGGAGACTGAGTATCTCAATCCTGGATTGTCTTCTAACTGCTGGTTGTTTCAGGTTTAATATGGATGTCAGTCTCATCCTTTGCCTACCTCCGCATACACTAACACACTCTCGCTCTCTTTTCCTTCTCATAGTCTAGCTGTTGGAGTTAGGGAGAGACATCTCGCTGCCAAACACTTCCCGGTACAACGGGGGGAAGTTGTACGCAATCTCTGGATGTACCAAGCGGAAGAACTCCAGTTTGTCGACGTGGAGGTTGCAAATGGACTTCATCATAGGTAACTTGGACACCATCTATGAAGAGAAGACAGGTAGAGACCAGTCAGCAACATTTAGGAAATGTTTCTATCCTTTAAG
This sequence comes from Osmerus mordax, assembly GCF_038355195.1. Lineage (NCBI taxonomy): Eukaryota > Metazoa > Chordata > Actinopteri > Osmeriformes > Osmeridae > Osmerus > Osmerus mordax. Next base: position 6,965,408 of record NC_090065.1, read on the forward strand.
GAGGTACAACATGTGTCGTCTGTGCACCGCGTAAGAAGAGTTTACATGGGTTGCTATGGAGAGTGGCAAGTCTTTACCATGTCTAGCTTCTTGTCGTCAGCTCCACTCATGTGGAGACTGTGTTGCAGAGCGAGATAGGCTTTCTCCTGCAGCTTCTGGACCTTCTGACCATCTGTCAACCACGGTCGGTCTGGAAGACGCACACGTACACAAGATTAGGGCTAAAGAATCTTCACTTTGTGACAGCCAGATGAAGACACCACCAAATGATGAATGTGTTTCTATGAGAGAGAGTGAGCCAGAGAAAGAGAGACACTCACCAGGAGACAGCAGCACAGCGGCGCTGAACAATGCCATCTCCTCATCCGTCAGCTGCAGGCGGCAAAGGCCTTTAGCCAGGTCAAACACCGCACTGACCAGATCATCACACCCTGCAGACACACACCATATATGAGGTTAGGACACCGCAACACTATTCCATCATGTGTGGTGTAACAGCTCCTACAGAGTCAGACTTGCTGCTAAAGAAGGAGTGACCAAATGGTTGTAAAGGAGTTACGAACCGAGAGCTTTGAAGAGCTGGGCTGTGGCAAACTTGCCATCAAAGAACATGGTGCTGTTGGTGGCGTTGAATGCCCGGCACATGCGTATCAACAGGACTTCCAGACAGCCTGCAGGGGTAACCAGTGAGAGCCGTGGAGAGAGAGAGGGACCGTGGGAGGAGGTGGATGAAGAGGAGGGGAGGAAGAAGGAGGAAGGTAGAAAGGACGAGAGATGCTCCAACATGCACAAACACACACAACAAAAAGGAAATACATTTCATTCCAGATTGGAGGACAGTATTATATGAGACATTTGATCATTTGAAAAAGAGCAGGGCAACATCACCAGCAATTTGTCAAATAAGTTTTCAAACATTTCATGATAAATAATTAGTAAATTAAATGTTGTGTTGTTCGAGACAAGTGATCATAATATAACAAATAAAAAAGTTTTTAAATGTATTTGTAATTTTGTTGTCAAACCAGGAGTGTGGTTTGTCATCAAACAACCATTCCAGATGGAGAGAAGAAAAGGTAGAGAAATTGAGAGAAAAAGACAAAAAGGAGGCCTCATTAGCAAGTTAAACCATTTATTTAATTAGGTGTTATTGATCCATGGACATTTCTATAGGCGTAATTAGTATGTCACTGGTAGTCAGTGTGTGTGTGTGTGTGTGTGTGTGGTACACACAGGTACTAACCTGCTTTGAGCAGTATGATCTGGTCGTTCTGACAGAGATCCATGAAGCCTGTGATGCGTTTGGCAAACTCCACCACATACTGGATGGCATTGGTGATGTGGTGGGCACATTGCTGCCACATCCACTCTGCAGGCTGGCACACAGACAGAGGAAACATGTTAAGCACTAGCCAGCAAGACAGGCTGGCGTCTGCACAGTTTGTATGCGTGTGTGTGTGTGCGTGCGTGCATGCTCATGTGTGTATACCTTGCTCTGGTAGGAGCGCGTCTCCTCAGGTGTGTACTGCACCCAGGTAAGTCTCTTTAGGTCGTCAGCGCTGTACTGACTTGTCTCCAGGTGTGACTTAACCACGCTCTGTGTGATACGCTCTGGAAAACAGACATGCAATCATTGAAACTCCTTATCCAACCAGATCCATGATCCTAACTGGATCAGGTCAACCCTGGCAGTAGTGCTATGAAGCTCCCACTCACCTATCTCCATGAGGGAGCAGTCCTCCGGCAGGGCTTCCAGCAGGGCCGTGCGTGTGTGTGCCAGCAGCGTGTGTGTGTGAGTGTGCAGGAGCTGGTACTCGTGCTTGATCCCGTTGCCGTCACCGACTTCCAGCAGGTCTTGCTGCGGCGAATTCTGATTCGACAACGAAGACGTCGACGAAGACGAGGAGGAGTTGGAGGTGTTCCCCGCGCTGGCCCCCCCCCCCCCGCCGAGCAGCTCCAGGCTGCAGTACTGGTTGGCCTCCTCAGGGGTCAGCGGGAGGTCAAACAGGTCGGGCAGGGCCGCAATGTCGTCCAGGTCACTGAGGGTGGAGCTGGAGCCCCCGCTGCTGTAGGAGCGGCTGAGGCCCCCCTCGCAGTCGTCTCCACTCCCCGCGGACACGCCCTCCTCCCTGGGGAGGGACAGAGCGACAGAGCCCCCGCTCTCCTGGGACTTCTGGTGCTTCTGGACCTCGGCGTACAGGCTGTCACGCTGCTTCTTAGACATGCGGCCAAACTTCACCGCTGGATGGAGAGACGGAGAGAATTGAATTCCAATGTCTGCATATCTGCACTGCCATTTCAAATTCACAGTGGAAAGAGCGCGTTTTTGTTCCTCCTTTTTCATTATTAAATGTCAGTCACACTCGCTAATAACATTTTCAGTGCAACCTTGTCCAGACATCCTAAAGTGTGTGTGTGTGTGTGTGTGTGTGGGGGTGACTCACCATCACGGCTCATGCCTAAAGCCAGACATTTCTGCAGTCGGCAGTGCTGGCAGCGGTTGCGGTTGGTTCGGTCGATCAGACAGTTCCTCTGGCGGGAACACGAGTACACGGCGTTGTTCTGCTGGCTGCGCCGGAAGAATCCCTGTCCACAGAGAGGGAGAGTCATGTGTGTGTTCCACCACACGTCGCACAACACACACACGCTGTTAGAAGCAGAGGTGTCTACATGACAAGGCGGTGGGCCTCACCTTGCAGCCCTCGCAGGTGATGACTCCATAGTGGATTCCTGACGACTTGTCCCCACAGATCTTACAGGGGATCACCTCAATTTGAGCTAAAATGACAAGACGGGTGACAGGTCACGTTATGCTGGCAGAACAACAGTGGGTACACACCAAATTCAGGTCACACCTAGATGGTATTTCAGTGTGTTAGTCCTGCTATGGCATTTGTGATGATGAAAACACACACACACGTGACTATTGAGGAACACTCCATCGAGATAAACATCATCTGGAGCACCTCCAGGAAATGGGAACTTCAACATTAAAACCAGATGTGATTGCATCACTTTACACACAAACACTGGAGGGAACAAGAGCCCTAGACAGAGGGGAGGGAGGAAATATCAGTCTGGCAACACGAGGGCAGTAGCACTCGGTGTGAAGTTAGAAAGTGCAAACCTGAAATTTGCTGTTGTCTCACCCTTATTATTAATGCCAAGTTTACACCAAAAACTCATATCGGCAAATATTTACTTCAATTGTACTTAACGTGCCGTTTTTCATGAACAACTATTTAGAAAAAAAACTTTTAGAAACAGACGATGAATCTGACAATTGTTATTGTCGTACGTTTTATTTCTTTTTCTAAAATGTTGTATTTGATTTGGCCAGCCTGATGACCACACTGGTGTCTTGTGTTATCCTGCTCATGCAGGACTTGGGCTTAAAGACATTCATATTAACCTGCTCCCACTGAAATTCAGGTGACAGAAATAGAATGGGAATCAGATGTCTTCCAGATCATAGAAAAACATTCACGCGCGCGCACACACACACACAATACAAATTTGTTGTCAAATGGCCAGCACCTGAATAACAGCAAAGTTTCACTCCAGAAAAACAAAATAAGGCTGCTATATCATTTACCAGTGATAACTCTGGTTTGGGACTGAAACCATGGATCATTTGGGGGAGGGGGCTGTTGCTGCTATCTGTTGCTTAACTTTCTCATGCCAGCCAGTCACGAATCTCTCTTATTTATGAGATACCATACTAGTACACTAAGAAGGATATATGGAAAACATTTTATGCCTCAGTGATTTAATACCTTGTTGAGGTATTAAAATCACAACTTTGCCCCCCTCCACACACAAAAAAAAAGTGTTGATTGAAATACAGACTCAGGCAGCTGCAAGCATGCAATGGAAAAATCTATCCCCGCTCACTCCCTCCTTCCTTCCTTTCCTCCCCTCTTTCTCTCCCCCTCTCCCCCTCTTGCACCTCTTGATTATATAACTCTCGTCTGCGAGCATTCCACAAACACTCTCATTCAGCAGGGTCACTCTAGCAACAACAATGCCCCGCCTTCTTCCAGCTTTAAAGGCTACCATTGGCCATGGGGAATGAAGAGTCTGTCTAGGACTGGCTGCATCACCTGTCCCTCAAACCCCAGTAGCCTGTAAACCCATGTGGATTGTCTGTCCTACTGACACACTTTCTCACTGCGGGGAGGGAGGAGGAAAGCAGGCGCGAGCCCGATGTGTTTGAATTTAAGCTCTATTCACTGCCCTGTTTTAAGGTAGCACTGGTTAAGACTTTAAGTTTTCATCTTGTCCCATTGATTCATTCAGCTGATTCTTCTTTACATGTTACATAATAAAGCCATTCTGGCTCGCTGGAATGCTAACAAGTGCTTTTTAAGAGGAAAGTGCAAAAACATACATCAAACTGCTTGACAGATCAGATAAGCATGTTCTAGGGCTGGATCCAAATATACTTTAGAGGTTTATAGTACTCTGTCTGGTTTGGCCCATCTCTCTGTTGGCCTGACTGCCTCTCCCTCTCTGACATTGAGCTTTGACCATTTCTATTCTTGTCCTCAGCCCAGAGCCTGAAATACAGCCTCTACTCCTCCCCACATTCAAACAAGATGCACTGCAAAGCTTGTGTACGGCCGCATGCGCTCCCTCAACTTCTCTCTACGCAGACACGTAGTTATAAACAGAGACGCACACTATCTTTATCTGCACCATCAGTGTTTTTCAGAACTAAAACCAAAGAGCACTGAAGAGGAAGTGAACGAGGAGCATCTCATCCTACAAACCAATCGACAGCCGACTCCAAAGGCTTCTCCGCGACAAAGCACAAAATAAGAAATTAGAGAAGAAGAAATGAGGAAACAGGTAAAGGACTAGTGACTACAGGGATCCCCCCCTAACTCTGTGGCTGGCCCTTGAGTCAATGGTCATTTACATTTGACCTATAGTTCCTAGACAGCACACTCCAAGCCAGTCACAAGTCAAGCCTCTGACATGCTTAGTTTACAAATAGGCCTATATGTCTCTTGTGCAAAATGCACAGCAAGGTAAAGTGATATGGTTCTGAAGGAGTTATAGAGCAAGTTCATCCATTAACTGTTCAAAAGCCTGTTTCCCTCTCCAAGATACTGGTAAGACTGGTGCTGGGGTGAGGCATACAGTGGGTCCCACCCAGATTGTTCTTACGAAACTAGACTAAGAACTGAGACGAAAGAGAAAAGCAGCATCAGGTTGTTTATCAGCAAGCCAACTACATAACCTTGTTACCTCAACCTCAGGCTAATTTAATAGCGGGTAAATGACCAGCTTTACGACCCAAACTCCCCCAACAATATCTACTCTGAAGTCACAGTCAGTGTGTCAGCCCTGCACACGCGTGGCCTTCACCCTGCCACATATAGAACATGCAGAAAGACAAACATACAAGTGCACCCATGTTCTTACACGCTCAGACCCATTCTTCTCTCACACACCCACGCACATACACACGCATGCACACATTCTTCTACGATACAACACATATTGTGCAGGCTGCCGATCAAAGGTCAAAGAACACTGAGTACTTGTTCAGTCAACACACACACAGACATGGAACCAAAAGGACTTGTACACACACATCATCCTCACACAAACATTAAGCCTAAGCATGCAAGCAGCAGAAAAACGTGAGGAAAAAGTGAGCTTTCCGTGACAGTCATTTACTATCAAGAAGAGTGGCTTATGTAGAATGGCACCATTTCCTCACAGCAGAGTACAGGACTGAACTTCATTGCTGTGACTTACTGTTACAATCTTAGCTGTGAGGCCATGCAAGTGTAACACTTGAGCTTAACGAGTTTAATCTGATTGAACAATGACTTTAATCAGGGAGGCGTGAGGTACATCTAAATAGTCTTAAAAGAGGCTCTGATTCTACCTAAGTGGCTTCTCTACTCATCTCATTTCCCTTATCTTCAAGGATGGGAAATATTCAAACAAGTAGTACGTTTAGAAGCATACAGCATGTGAATGCTGTATGGCTTGTTATAGAAATTACTTTGTAACTGGTTATGGTTTAGTTGAAAATGCAGACACACAATGTCAACAACATTTTGGTGGGCCTTGCCCCGAGTTTGTTTACTTTTGGATATCCTGCAGGAAGGGAGCCTCCATCAGGCATCTCTACCACCCCTAGCAGTGTCTTGTTTGCATGGACTATAATCCATCTACAACTCTACCAGCAAGCAGAGAAACGTTTCTATCCTTTCAATTAGGTCAGAAATCACCTCTCTCTCCACGCATCTGATTTCTCTTTCCTCCTGCAGAATTGAAACAAGCTGCTACACCTTATAGACTGTTGCTACATTCTGATAGTAAGTTTAAAAGCAACCCAACAGTTGTCATTTCAAAAAACAGATGTTTGAAACATTCTTACAATCTTGTCAGAAGAGTACTGCAATTTGACAGTAACATCATCCTTGTAACGGTAGATGGTTAAAACTCTACGTTTTGCCCAAGTTCAAATGCAAATTCAACCTAGCACTTCAACCAAATAGATCTACGGTAGCCCTTCCCCCTCTCGCGGACCATGCCTCCCTCCACTCCCGGTGCTGGTGGTGACATAACTAGGTCAGTGGAACAGCCAAGTTTCTCTACCTCTGTGGACGCATAACTCCACCATGCTGGCAAACGCCACCATAACAACACGTGGAAAGCATTTGATTTAACAAATTACCGAGTTTGAAAATCTTATTTTATACATTGTCTGTGTCAACAAATAAAGTAAGACAAAATATCTTAAGTTGTCACGATCGTATTGCATTAACCACAACAATGACATTTGATTGTAGCCTTTATCGTTATTTGAGAATTAAATTGTTCTCACTACTCTTGCTAAAATAAACTAAAATTCTCTACCAATGTCCAAACGAACGATTACATAACTCAATATGGATGTCAAGGCAGACGGGCATCTAGTTACATATTTTCTAACTACACAAACACAGTGGTCAATTCAGGCAGCATTTGTATTATTCTCTGTCTGAAATAATACATTTACAAACATACATTTATCATCTAAGATTTAATTAACCATCATGCATTGACATCCACAACATCCCTAACGGTAAAGACGAAAGCATTGCAGCTTCACGTTGAACCTGGCGCTGCAAGCAAACTCAACCAGCTAGTCCAGTCATGAAGGATTAGCGCGATACGCACTAGGAAAAAACGATTCTGGTAAATATATTCGAGAGAAAGGAGTAATATGCACCATTGACGATTCCTTCACCTAAAATCGCATACATAGTAGGCCTGTTGTCAACAAAAAAAATTAAACACTAACATGCTAATAATAAGAAAGTAGAATTACGAAACTTACCTCTCATTTTGATTTTTTGTTGTTGTTGTGACTAGACAAAACTCGACGAGCCTACATGTGGTTTTCTGATAACAAAAAAAAACATGAGAAATGTTCTCAAAATATCTAAAAGCGTAATAGTGTGCTAAATATAACTTCCTTAGTAGTTCAGAAAATAACGTACAAATTCCCTCAAGTGCTTCCTTCCTTCAACGCTGGACAAAGTCTGGAATCGTAAAGAATATATGAGAGGAGTTTCTCTTGCATGTTAACGCCTGGGTGCACTATTTTGGTAACTTTTGACAGAATGCTCCCACGGTGGTTTGCCTTGGCTTGCTGGAGTCCCAATCTCTAACCCCCCTTCTCGCTGTGACTGCCTCTCAGTGCTTTCCTCTCAGTCTACCCTGCTAACCTACTTTTCCGACGCGTGGACTCTCACATGATCTCACTCCCGATTGCTCCACTCTGAGCTTGACCGAGTGCGCGCTCACATGTACGAGTTTTAAGGAGGCTCTGCGACGGAAAGGGTTTGTCTCGCAAGCTTCCCTCAAACGAGAAAAAAGTGGTTATACATTTCCAGAACTCCCTGCAAATAAGTCTGATATAATATTGTTCAGTTTTAACATGAATTCTTGGCCTAACATAATTTACCTATTGGCTTACCAAGAGCATTGAATTTAGTTGCCTTTGTCCTTAAATGTCTTTAACACATCTATAGTTTGTTGTGATATTTTCGTCGTCCTTATCATTTCATGCATCATTAGAATAACAGTCCACATGAGTGAGATTTTTGGTGAGTGTGCAGAGAGGGCTGGGTGAGAGAGAGTTGGCTGGTGGGGGCTGGTATTATGATGCAATTCTCTGGCAGAGTAGTTATGAAACAGGGAGAAGGCAGATTACTCAAAATAGGTTAGTGGAGCAACACAGGGTCTGCACATATATATACCTCTCTCGCTTACACACATGGCAAATGCACACAAATTCTTTTCTCTCTTTCTCCATCTTCCACATTTGTTTTAAATTGCTTCCTTTGGGATAGACTTTGCCTTTTCACTTAATTCTCTTGTCATCCAGCATCTTCCTCCGGTCAGACCCAATCACAGAACGGTGATTATTTTGAGCTAAGATAAATAACAAATTTCCTCACACCTTTGAACAAATTGATTCAAGTTGTGCTTGTTCTTTATTGGCATGTATGTTTAAGTTTAACAATGTTGTGTGTGTTGGTTTGCCAAAGCGTACAAGATTGTTGCAAATCAACAACCACATTGACACTTGAACTGTCATTACGTAACGACAGAGCAGCTCAGCTTGGAGGCAGAGGAGGGAGGAAAAGTATGGAGGGAGGAGGAGGGTGACATGGCAATGGCATGACAAGGGAGGAGAGAGCTGTAAAACAGCTGTAGAAAACAGGATGAGAGATCAGACGGTGATTCTGGCAGAGACTGAGAAAAACAACAAATATTACATAAATGTTTAGATAATAACATGACTAGACAGCCAGGCAGACAGACAGAGAAACAGGCAGACAGACAGAGAAACAGGCAGACAGACAGAGAAACAGACAGAGAAACAGACAGACAGAGATAGAAACAGGCAGACAGACAGAGAAACAGGCAGACAGACAGAGAAACAGAGAGAGAAACAGGCAGACAGACAGAGAAACAGACAGACAGACAGAGAAACAGACAGACAGACAGAGAAACAGGCAGACAGACAGAGAAACAGACAGACAGACTAATTGTGTTCACATGCATACTTTATGATGTATTTGATGGGGCTTTGCAGGCTGCAGACTCTTACTGTAACTGATGGAAGGCACATGCTGCTAGATGGCTTCACTTGCTGGTAGTCATGAGATCACTGTTTTACAGTCTGCTCTCTACAATCTACAAACTCTTACAGAGATGATTTATCAGAAAGGGTTCAACCTAATTAGTTCATGATTGATGGAGGAAGACAAACAGAAAAAGGCAAGATCATTTAAATAACACATTAACTACAAATTATCTTGGCAACTCACATTGCCCATGACTTTCCCTCCCTCCCTCCCTCCCTCCCTCCCTCCCTCCCTCCCTCCCTCCCTCCCTCCCTCCCTCCCTCCCTCCCTCCCTCCCTCCCTCCCTCCCTCCCTCCCTCCCTCCCTCCCTCCCTCCCTCCCTCCCTCCCTCCCTCCCTCCCTCCCTCCCTCCCTCCAGAGAGACTGAGGGAGTGTATTTCATCGAGATTATGCCAGGATCCCATCGTCTGTAATCCAGTCACCCCCCTCCCCCATTCAGTTAATCTCTCTCCTTTCTCCTTGTAATAATCCCTCCACCTTCCTCCTATGTGTGGCTGTAATCTGGTTGTGGGTAGTGCTTGCTGCATCACTGGGTTAGTGTGTCAGATAGAGCTCAACAACAACCCCCTTTCCATTCCCCTCTACATCCTCATACAGTTCTCTTTTACCTCCTCTCCCCATCCCTCAATCTTCCCATGATATGTTCGGTCTCCCTCAGATATCTGTCTCTCCCCTCTAACCCATGTGCTTCTTTCATCTTTTAAACATGTGGCTCTGGTCTCTCTATTATTTCTTTCTCTTCACCTCTCTCCACAGTTACACAGGGTTCCAATCAAATTTGATAAAGTATGTCAATGGAGATGTTTGAGTTTGGCCTGGGCACACACACAAAAGAACATTATATCCCGGCCAAGCACACAGTAACACCCTGCTTAGCTCTGTTCAGCGTAGTGCTGGAAACACATTGTGGCTCATGTACAAAGTCTTTATCGTTGAACTCTGCTGCAGTGTCAGACTGTCAGATGAATCAAATGGATCTAGTTTTATATATATGCAATTCTATGTATGAACTCTTTTTTTACAGCCCTCTGTTCAGACCTGGCTTAATAAGACTACATTAACCTGACATTCATTCACTCACAAACAGGTGGTTCACTGTTACTGTCTCGCCCTCTCGAGTGCACCACCTTTGACGTTTTATTGAACAATTCCAGGTGTGACTCAAAAGCAAGCACCAGGTAAATAATGCATACTTGGAAAAACACCCCACCCATATTGATGAACAGCTTCAGAGTTATGGGATTGACTTCAACTGAATGATGCTTAACAAGGAAAATAGGAGTGTTGTCAGGAAACCCAGGTGAAAGGTGAATGGTAATAAACTGTGGGGCTATGGCACTTGTGATTGGGTGTTTGTTGGTAATTCTTGTTTGCTTCCCTATTGATGGATGGAAATTGACATACAAATGTAGCTGTGTTGAACTGGTGTTTCCACAGCAACAGGCTTGTGTGTGTGTATCTCCTGTGAGTCAGCGTACTCTACCATGACCCATTTAGACACATAGAATGAATGGTACACACACACACACACATACACACACACACACACACAAACACACACACTGCAAAAGCACACGCTACAACATTTCATACTGTAAGTCGCTCTGGATAAGAGCGTCTGCTAAATGACTAAATGTAAATTTCAATGGAAGATGTTCAACATAAGGTAGTGAGTTCTCTTCTGCACAGTGATGAGCCACGAGGCTCTGATAATTCTGTTTCACCTGAGTTCCTTCTTTCCTCACTCATCATCTCTTCTCTCTGGCTTGGGGACCTACGACAGTCCCTCCGTTTCACACTACCTTGGTTCCTATAGCGACAGAGGTTTAAAGAATGTCCTCTTCCTCCATCACAGCCTTCTGTTCATCTTTTATGCACAGTGTAGATGGAGGCAAAAGACTTTTGCTCACATGAATTGCGTCTGAGAGCCAAACACATCTTGTTTCAGCGTGAATCAGTCAACATGGTGTCTGAAAACAAAGACACCTGGTGTTGAGAAATGGTCATTGCATCCAGAGCTTATGTAATAAGGACTTTGTTATTTCATCAATACTGTTTCATCATTTTACACATTGAATCCTGCAAAAACACATTCTTGGGTCAATGCCTAAGTAAAAAGAGTTTTATAGTTGGTATAAACATGTTGTAAATAGACATCAAACAAATACAATTTGGTGACCTTTAGACTGTGCTGTTCTGAGAAGGTTGCCAGCTCACAAAGGAGTCTGCTGACAATGTGAACCAAACACACAGCAGGAGCAGGGACACACCTTTTAGTGTTGTGTTTCTCTGAATCTTTCACAATCTGTCTGGAGATGACCAAGCCCCCACACATGTTATGCAATGATGATACATTATGTAATCTATCAGCAAAACCAAAACCAGGAGGTAAACACGGGAAATATAGATTATTCCACAAACATGGTGGGTAGAGCATAAGTTGAAAGTCTTAATGTAGAACGTGGCTTTAACATATATAAACTTTGACCGGATATGTGGCTACAACTGTTGCTGATAACTGCACATATGTTGTTGAGGTAAATCAAGTATTGAGTCCAGAGTGGTAAGGAATTACATTTTCTGATTAAAAGGTGCTGAGAGAGAATGAGTGAATTGTGCAGGGCGAAGTCTGCATTGCGTCACAGCAGGGAACAGAGAAAAGGGGTGAGAGTAAAGGGAGAAAAAAAAGGAAGGGGAGGGAGGGATAAGGGGGAGAGAGGCACAGCAAGGGGATAAAGGGGTGTGTCTCCACTGACCTACATACAGCAGTGGAAAGCCATCCTCCTCCCCCCCTCCACCCCACCCTCACTACTGATGTGCAAAGGGCACTTTCAAACACAGCGAGAGAGCCAAAAGTCAGCTAGACAGGAATATATAGTGACAGGAAGGGGATCAGCGGACAGGCAGTCAGGCTGGCTGGCAGAACATATTGTTACATGCTGATACAAACAGACAGACAGAGACACCGACAGACGGACAGACAGAGACACAGACAGACAGACAGACAGACAGGCATCAGCAAGCAGTGAGGAACATAAATTGTCTTGCACATTGCATAGAGGGAGTAATATTTAATATTTATTGTTGAAGCTTTTGCGTCAAGTAAATGAACAGGCTTGGAAGTGTTTTTCTAGGTAAGGCAACAGTTAAACAGCCATCTGCCGGAATTTGCACATCTGATGCAATGATGTATATAGTCGTTGTTATGTCATTATAAACTATTTAAATCCCATGGCATAATCCTAATCTGCTCTGTACTGTGGGAGTGAAGGCAATAATCTCATAATCTAAATCCTCAGCTCCCCTTCTCTACCAAAATCTTCTATTCTCTCCCGATCTCTAAATCCTATCCCCTCTTGCCTATCAACAGTAACCCCTTCCTTCTCCCAGACCTCTATATCTCTTATCTCTTCTGTCTTGTCCAAGCCTTCTCTTCCTTCTCTATATCCAATATCATATTTATTGTTTCCTTTGAAGTATGTATGTGAAGTAGCTCCACCCCAGAGCCACCAGTGGAGTATAGTATGTTCTAGAATGTCAGGGCTGTTACAGGCCATGACAGGTGTGGTAGTACGTTCAACTAACACTTTCCAAATCTGGATGTATTTCTATTTAGATCATAAATTTAACCTGTGTTTTGTAACTTTTTACAGTTGCCAACAGCCCTTGCTTGAAATCATTCTTGGTCCATAGTAATTCTAGGCCTGGGCTGTTCTGGACCAACCTTGCATGCCCTTCAAAGTAATTCACCAGGTGTGCAGAGAGAGAAAGAGACGAGCGTAATCCTGTCAGTCACACTACATGTAGCCTGACAGTGTTAACTAAAGCTCAGAGTTTACATTATTACATTATTACAACACAACTGCTCAACTGCATACGCACAAAGGTAAAGGCAAAAGAGGCTCCACTGTTAACATGATCAACGAGGTAAATGCATCCAAGTTCCTAGGGTCATTCTGCTGTGATCTCAAGACACTCTTCTTGTAGCCTCACCTTGACTAACTTCTCTTGCTCGGCCTAAGGGTCTAGGGACACTGAAAGTAGCCATGGGCAGTTTTTTACTTCTATAATTCCAGCAAATTTGTCCTAATCTGCTTACACTATCTGACAAGAGACTGCAGCCACGGGTATTTGATGTTGCCCTTATTGACTGTTGTTTTTCATGCACTGTATTGTGTGGTACACAAGTCCTTCATCACAGAAGACTAGCTCCACTCTGGCTGCTTAACCCTTGTGCTGCCTTCGGGTCACATGACCCTAAGGTTCATAACGAACCATCGTTGTGTTTATCCAATTTTTTTTTTTTTAACCTTCGCAATGTGGGGGGTCTGAGACAGCCCAACGGTTAAAAGAAAATGCTTCACTTTGTTTTTGTATGCGGTAAAGTTGTCGCAATACGACGGTGGGTCAGAATGACTGATGGGTCAGAATCATCAGTCATTGGTTATTCAAGTCATTTATATAGTGTAAGGGAGTATTGTTAAATAAACATACGAATGGTTTGTTTAGAAATCAGCCATTTGGGCTCCTGACTGACGAGGGCTAGTCAGTCATAATGGACTTGATAATGGACTGCTGTTGGCAGGTTAAGGCTGAGGTTACTGTTACGGAGAAAGCCCCAGAAAAAGGAAGGCTCATCCATCTTTGCAACCACACATGTGATGGCACAGTGACACACTTTCCCAAGAAGCTTTACCTTTCCTTCCAGACGGTTAGACACACATTATTTCTATGGTCAATTCAACCTTTTATTGAGTCTGCTGGTTGACAACAGTCTGACCCACTAATACAAACACTGAATGAAAGGACCGCTGGGCATAATTTCCCTTTTTCTGAGAACAACAATTGACTGCTTGTTTTCTCCACCCCCATGTGGGTAACCTTGTGCCTTCACCTCCATCTGTGGAGACCTGGTTTTCTACTTCTTACCTGGCAGGAGGTTATCACAAAATACTTTTGTGAAAGGTGGAAAGAGATAGATGGAAGAATGATGGCAGGGAAAAACAGAGTGGTTAAACATAATTAAATCCAATCAAATTACATTTAGTTAATAATAGTTGCTAACCGAGGAAGGGAGCTGGTAAAATGGCAGCAATCATGAGTCTTCATAATCTGCTTCATGCCTGTCCGTGTTGCCCTGGTCACAAAGCAGCTACAGGAGCTGCCATCTAACTGGCAACACACCTTTGGTGCAGAAATACCAGCTGGTTGCTGAATAGATGGTGCACCTCTAACTGCTACTTGGATTCCAATAGCTATTACATTTCTACTGAGTGATTTTTCTTCCAAATGACTGTGACTTGAACAAGGCAGGCTGCTCATTAGAAAGATTGAAAGATGCACGCTACTTCCTGATCAAAATGCACAAGCGAGCACACTTCACCGTAATGATTCAATTCCATTATGTAGACTCCTTTCACAGTCTAGCCTGCCTGTGAGCTCATCTCCCCCGGTCCAGCCAGGGAGTTCTGACAAATAGACTCTAGTATGGCCTCTGAAAATATGCTTTTATATGCTGGCCTAGGCTATTAAGGGAGTCAGGTGGCTGAGCGGTGAGGGAATCGGGCTAGTAATCCGAAGGTTGCCAGTTCGATTCCCGGTCATGCAAACTGACGTTGTGTCCTTGGGCAAGGCACCTCACCCTACTTGCCTCGGGGGGAATGTCCCTGTACTTACTGTAAGTCGCTCTGGATAAGAGCGTCTGCTAAATGACTAAATGTAAATGTATTAAGCTACTATCTCCAGCATACTCAATGTTCTCAGTCAATTTAGACAGCTTTTCAAGACACTGTACTTTCAGCTGGCAGTTGTACAAAAGGTGTATGTTTGGTAGTCTGATATTGTACAACATGATATAAATAGATTATGTGTTTACTACTTAACCTTTGGTTGACCTTATTGCTTCCCTCTGTTCTCCAGCCATATCTGAAGTCTGCTATTTCTGTGTGTTGGGTCGATTGCATATGTTAGACCATCAAAGCCATCTGATTTCTACAAACAGTGGTATTCTTGTCCATGCCTAAAGGTTTGCGAGTTGCAACTCAAACTAAGTAATCTCTTTTCTTCTCTATTGACTTCAGCCAGTGTGAACTGAGACAGCCTGGCCTACACAGGCTCATGTGGCGCACGTTCCTCAGCCTCAGAGCAAACACTGGCTTCCAGCGACCTCTAGTGGTAAGAGAGAAATCATTCCCCGTCAGTAAGTTTTAGACGAGTAGACCAGGGACTAGCTTAGTTGATGCTAACATACCTTACATTTAAAGTAGGCAATGCCATTAAATACACCTGACAACAGTTAAAATACATGTACACAATATACAACTCTGGCAAAAGCAAAGGGACCACTGGAAAATTATCGTTTTGAGCTAAATGTAAAGTTTTGTTTATTCTATAAACTGCTAGAAACATTCCAAATTCCAAATACAAATAATGTCATTTTGGTAGAAATGTTGGTGGAAATGTTAGTAGTTTATAGAATAATATTATTATTATTATTAATAATAATATAATAATAATAATATAATAATAATAAATAAAACATTTTATTTTACTCAAGCACATAATATGAATTGATTGATAATTTTGCAGTGATCTCTTAATTCTCCCTCCTTTCTCCATCAGGTCATCTTCATTCAAACACAGTTAATTTGTTTAACCATTTAATAGCAGTAAACCCAAAGTACAGTTATGCTCAGTCAGTTTTGTGATGAAATTTACTGCAACTGCAGACATCAACAGCATCCAGCCAAGTCAACTGAACACTTTCCGTTTACACGCTGATCACCGGGACAAGACTGTCTCTAGTCTAATGAAGAAAAATAGCTGGCCGATGTCAGCATTCAGTTATATAAAGGTAAATACTGTACACACACCTTATTCACAGCATTGTCTATTGGAACCTGCACCCGGCCAAGACAGTTCCAAAGGAGAAAAGAAAAAAATCCAATCCAAGTAGATAGGCTAGGTTACCTTCAAATAGACTATTTACAGTAATATACAGTACATACAGAACAACCCCTTAAAAAAAAAAAAAAAAGAAGGTAATATTGTGCTTTTCCTTAGTGTACTACAGCACAGTATTATCAGCAAATGAATACTGTATATACATTCACTGAGGATGGAAACTATCAAGGTTCAATTGTGTGGCAGTTTACTGGCAAGGATAGAAAGGGCAGAAAATCAAGATAGACCAGTCAACAAACAAGACACAATCCCCTCCACAACGCAGAACAATGAAAGTGCTTGACAGCGCGTCTCAAGATCACCTTATTTGAAGGTTGGCTCATAAACTACAATCACGATTATGATCGTTGGAACATAAAATATGTCACATATATGGCCTGCTCACATATTCATACTAGTAAAGCACAATAAACCTTTTCATGAAAAAGAGGCCGTAAATTTTTTCATAAGATTTTATATTATACTGTATGTAGTAGTTGTAGTAGTTTTCTCCCTTAGTAGTATCTAAACAAACCTCAGACAGGATGACCCCAGCATTTCTACGTGATGAAAGCTCAAACAGCAAAGGCTAAAGTCTGAGTTATGGAGGAAAAAATTATCAGTTTTTGAAGGCGACATTTTGAAATTACTCATCATTATCATAGTACACAGCAACAAGTGATACTGTACAAATCTGAACTAACTCAACAACATCACAGTGTCAAATGAGCAGAGTATGCCTCGTAAATGGAGCAAATGGTCGTAATGGCACTTTCACTTTCGATTCGCCTAACAGGCCATATGTTACCTACAGCTGAAGGTGAATGACTGGCACATGAAGATGGAGAAAAAAGGCATTGTCATGAATATGGATGTATATGTTACAACTAAGCACAGGTCGAGAAAATGAATTAGTCCGTAATAAGCAAGGTCAAGTGTAGCAGAGGCGTGGCTAAACCCATATCTCTACTAGTGTGAAACGACAGATGTACCGCATGTTTGAGCCGGAGTTCGTCAGACAAGAGAACATGGTTTTCTCCATTGGGACGCGTTGGAACTGTTTCCCCTGGATGACGGATCAGATCCCTCGGTTTCCCCGTCTGTCTCTGTTACTGCCGTATCTTTGGGATTTACTGGTATTTCTCTATCCCTTCTCTCCATCACAACCCTCTCTGTCTCCTACCTTCTCCCTCTTCAAAGCTGTGACTTGGGCCTTATCGGTGACCCTCCCCATGGAAGCAGACACTTTTATGAGGGGAATATATGATCTCATTTGAGCTCTGGGGGAAATCGCCATTAACTCTTCCAGGTGTCGGGCCAGTGACCCTAAATCCCAGAGACAGTAACTGTCATTCAGCTCTCATACCTCGGAAGGACCTTGAACTACTTACAATCCATGGTCAAGCTACAGTACATAATGAGCCACTGTCAGGGGAATGCAGACCTACATGATGAAAGACCTGTCTGTATGTGTATAATGATGCAATATTTGACGACTAAATGAAGGACGGGACGAGAATGTGAAGGAGTTGACATAGTGTGTGCAACCTAGTATACCTACAATCTACATGACGGTGTATTCATGCAGTCCCCTCATGGTTAGTTCATGTTGTGGGGTGTAAACAGGTCCATTGTGACATTCTACCAACCCACACACACCCCTCCGCTAAAACGTCCTCCTATTTCTGCACATGCCTATCCGGCTGGAATTATTGGTCATTAAAAAATACATGAAGTGGAAGGAATGAAGTGATGGAGATGAAGAAATAGAGGGATGGAGGGATGAGATGGTACCATGACATTACGGAGAACGTGTAGCTGGCAGAAATAGTGCTGACATTTCAGTCCGACTCTCCTCTTCAGTAAGGTGAGTTATGATCTTCTCATCCCACTGACGAAGGGTTGGGGCTTTAAAACCCAGCTCGCCTCATACACACACTCCCAATCAATACCCACCATCTCCACTCTTCCACAGAAGAGTCTGTGTGTGTGTGTGCGCGTGTGTGTGTAGTCATTTCATAGGTCTGTGTGTCCTGTACATTTGTGTGTGCAATTGTGTGTATCATGGCTCCGGCATGTTCCCCTACAGCAGATTGTCTGAGAAATCCAAACCCTCAGAGTTGCCGGAGATTCCACCTGAACACCCCAAACACACCAGCACACACACACACACACACACACACACACACACACACACACACACACACACACACACACACACACACACACACACACACACACACACACACACACACACACCAGCACACACACACACACACACACAGGCCCTGCCTCTTTCAGTCTCCCTCCCTCCGTCATTGGTGTTCTGCTCACGTTGGCAGTCAGAATGACCTCAGTGTTTTAGCCTTGTTAGGCTGAAGGGAGTCTGTTCAAGTCGCCTAGAGTGTGATCATGCTGAAACAAGCGGTCTTAACATTTACATAGTTCACACCGTTGTCTTCTTGGTTATCATACAACTCAATCTCTTTACTGGACCTAGGCAGTTGTCTGGAGGGACAGAGAAGTCTCCGAGCAGCCATGTTGTTCTTGTTCACCTTATCCCTGCACGGGGAGAGCAGTGTCATTTTGTGATTCACAAGGTTATCCTCTCTCGCACCTCTCCTCTTCTCTGCCTCTTTCATTTCCCTCCCTCTTTCTTTCATTTGTTCATTGCTCTTCCTCTTTCTCTCCAGCAGGAGGGTGAGGCAACTCTGCAATGCAGACACAGCAACAACTTGGCCAATCAGCGTGAGGCAGGATGTGAGTGGCAGTAGAAGCAGCCAGTTACAGAGAAAGTAGAGCCATGGGGGAGGGGAGAGGGGGTCTGGGGGAGATCAGCAAAAGAGATCGGGAGAGTTAAATCACAATGAGAGAGAAAGAGAAGAATAGAGAATGAGTGAGAGAGAGATGGAAATCAGCTGGAAAGAGGGTGAAGATAGGGTGAAAATAGAAGCAGAGAAATAGAGAAGAGTGTTTGGACAGACACACTAGTTTGCATCAATCACTGGCTCGCTCGCTCGTTCCCTCTCTTCCTCCTCTCTTTTTCCTCCATCGCAATTTCTCACTGGCCAGCTTGAGTCCTCTCATTGCAGCCCTTCTTACTCATCAACTGGCTGAGATCCACCAGCTCCCCCAGCTCGCCTCTCCCCAAGGCCCCTCTTAGCAGAGCCCTGCCCAGCCCGGGGGTATGCTGCTGGGCCACGTAGGGCTGGCCGCTGGGCGCCACCATGGAAGTCGGAGGCAGGGGCATGGGCACCATGCCATGGCTGCTGAGGAGGTAGCCCTCCGGGGCAGGCCAGCGCAAAGGCAGGGGCTCACCGAACTCCATTGGGGCGCTGGGGGCTGACACCACCCTCCGACGCTCTGGCGAGTCCTGGGGGGTCATGGGATACACATACTCTCCGGCCGACTTCCTGAGGGGGGCATTTGGTGTCCCCCTGCCCCCTTTCTCCCCCGCTCCCCGGGGCTTGCTGAGACAGACGTAGTGCTGGCGCGGGGTCTCGCTGCCTCCTCTCCCATCCACCCCGTGCCTCCCCCCTCCTCCTCCCCCTTGCTGGAAGAGTCTGGTGGTCAGGTAGACGGCAGTGGAGGGGTGGTGGGAGGGCGGCAGGGGGCAAGGGGAGCCCAGCCCCACCGAACCCCCTCCCAGGTAGGTCTGGCTGGTGTCCCAACCCCCGGAGTTGGAGTCCGAGAGGCGCAGACCGCGGCGCTTCTGCTGGGGCGTGTGCTCCGGAGTGGGCAGGAAGCCAGGGTCCAGGTCCCCAGACTTCACCCAGCCGTTGGGCATGACGAACAGCGTCTCCCCGCCCTGGGAGCAGGGCCTGTCCCCGCCTCCCTGGCGCGTCACGCTGAGGACTGAGCCGCCCATGCCCCCTCCGGTGCCCAGCATGCCCCTGTCGCGCCGCTGGATGGAGGACTGGGGGGTGTTGCCGCCCTGGCGACGGCCAGCGGGCTTGTGGGCCATGATCCAGCAGACGGCGAGGCCGGAGAGGGCCGCCCCGATGGTGAAGGCGGAGACCGCAGATGCCACCAGGAGGTTGAGGGAGACCAGGCTCTCGGGCTCAATCAGCAGGCTCTGCTGGAGAAGACCTGGGCAGGGGACACACACAGTCACAGATGCAGAGTTCTGCTCTCATACCCTCTCCTGTTCTACTACATTTAGCGTACGGCTGCTGTATACATCCCAGAAGCTCTGACTCTCAATGTTCTCCAGCTTGCCCCTGTGGATCTCAAGGCTCTGGGCTGTGAGAGGTCTGCACTTTTCATCAGTCACACACCAGTCAACTCTGCTCTCACAGTTTTCCACTGTGGGCTTTCTGCTTGGTGTGGAAAGGTTTCTCTCTGCAACACGTCATAGGTTGGGTCTGGAATTCCAATGTGCAAGCGCTAATCGCTCCCATCTGAGCACACAGCAGCACACACGTCTCTGGTCTTGGCACTGGCCTGCGGTCTGTCACCACCAGCCCAAACTCCCAGCACCCAACCAGGAGTGAGCAGGAGATCTAGACTTAGAATGTGATGTGTAGAATGTGGTGTGAATGTAGAACAGGCTTTGTACCAGTGTAGAGCTGTTGTACAACTGACAGAACAGTTATCACGAGTGGACTCATTTGACAACATTGACAACTGACAAGTCAGAATTGACATTTCAGGATGTAAACACAGGTTTTCCTGACCTGTCTGTGGAATCAGTGAACTGTTAGCTCTGTGACTCGGTGACATCATTGTTAACTATGCGAGTCTATTGGCTGGCTTTATTATCCACAATGCCAGACATGCAGCTTTGGGCACAGAGATTTGCATACTGAGATGTGTCCTCCTTTGACAGAAGAGGCATACTGCTTCCTCTGTCAACCAATTAAAACTCCTCATGCTGGGAGTATTTTGACTGAAGCTATTCAGCGGAGATTGAGACCAGATATCTAAAACCTCAGTTAATGAAGCTGCTGCACAAGCTTGCACATCCTCACAATCTGCACACAACATGAAAGTATGTTTGGGTCTGACACAATTGATGCCACAGAGGATAATCCCCGTGAATACAAATGGACAATAGCACGCTGATTAATTAAACAGAATGCGCTCACATTGTCATTAGTTAAGCATGAAATCGAAATCTAGCCAATTTATCCATTGCTGCAGGGCAGAATCCCACCACTAGGTGGGGCCTGCTGTTGGGCACCAGAACAGTTTGTCCCAGCAGGCAGGCAGGCAGGCAGGCAGGCAGGCAGGCAGGCAGGCAGGCAGGCAGGCAGGCAGGCAGGCAGGCAGGCAGGCAGGCAGGCAGGCAGGCTGATATAATACCTCCATGCAGCCAGCTTGTGTAGTTATGTCACCTACCGTCACAATCTCCTAGGTGGGAGGAGCTGTTGCCATACTCCACGTCTTGCTGAAAAGGCAGCCTGCAGCAAACGTGAACAATGGATTACATGATTGACACCAAGTGATTTGTAATCACCACAATAAAGCAGATTCAATATAATATTCCTGAAAATAATTTTAAAAACCTAACCTGAACAAAAATAGCATAACATAATAACGTATCGAAATATAACATTCAATAGCATCAAAATAGAGCTAACTGAAACCCCTCATCGGAAGAGGTAGTAACCTAGTAACCATGATCATCTTACCGTGTCCCTGGCCTGAGGAAGGAGCAGGTGCTGCCTCTGGTCCAGCCACAGTAGGGGTCTCTGGAGGCCAGGCAGCTCCTACACACACACACACACACACACACACACACACACACACACACACACACACACACACACACACACACACACAGTCAAGCTGATGATTCAGAATGAATTCTATTCGAAGAATATTGTGTCTGATGCTGTGTGGGTGTGTGTGCGTGCGCCTGTGCCCACTTACTTCATACAGCGAGAGTGCAGATGGCAGCGTGCCGTGGGGACTCGGACCAGGCAGGAGGGGAAGGCCAGCAGCAGAGTGTGACTGGTGCGATCCAGAGACAGGGACAAGAGCTGGCGCGCCAGCACAGAATCCTCCCCACATCTACACAGAGAAGGAGAGAGAGAGAGGAGAGGAGGGGGAGAGGGGAGGAGGAAGAGAGACGGTAGGAAGAGAAGAAAGACCGAATTGACCCTTTGTTTGTTTCAAGCCCTAAGGACCCTGACCCTAACCACAGTGATAGGACAGTACAGTGGACAGGAGTGTTGGTTAGCAATGCTATCATGCACCGGTGGGGTGATGAGCAGCATTCTCACTTCTCTGGGTTGAATCCCTCCACCTCCTCCAGGAACACACTGCTGTGCGAGGGGGAGCTCTCCTCGTTGGGCACCATGAGGAATTTGAGGATGGTCCCTCGGGTGGAGCCCAGGAACAGCACAGTCCGGTTCTTGTGAGGACCGGCCTCCATGTCCACCACCATGGATGTCAACTGGTACCTGGACCAAGAGAGAGAGACCCCAAAAGAAACCACGTTAGTGACAAAGAGAAGGAGACAGATAGAAACTGCGAGAAAAAGCCACATTAGCTGTCAAGTCCGTATGTAATGTGGTGTTGTGTCGTGTAGCGTAGCATATGCTGGTGCAGTGTAACCTAGCGCAGTGCAGCTTAGCACCGCGTGGTGCAGTGTAGGTTGGAGAAGCGTCGCTTCACAAGGCCTCTCACCTGCCCATGGTCTTCACCACCCAGGGCCTGTGCCCCAGCAGAGGAACAGTCTCATCCATCAGAGGGTGAGTCTTAACGAAGTTCAACACCTCATCAGGGTAGGAGCTGGACGAGCTGAACCGAGAGCCCTGCACTGCACAGCCCCCTGGCCTTGGGGAGGGGAAGAGATGAAGAGATGGAGGGGAGAAGGAGAGGAGAGACAAGATGAAGAGATGGAGGGGAGAAGGAGAAGAGAGACGAGATGAAGAGATGGAGGGGAGAAGGAGAGGAGAGACAAGATGAAGAGATGGAGGGGAGAAGGAGAAGAGAGACGAGATGAAGAGATGGAGGGGAGAAGGAGAGGAGAGACAAGATGAAGAGATGGAGGGGAGAAGGAGAAGAGAGACGAGATGAAGAGATGGAGGGGAGAAGGAGAGACGAGAAGAGATGAAGAGATGGAGGGGAGAAGGAGATGAGAGACGAGATGAAGAGATGGAGGGGAGAAGGAGAGGAGAGACGAGATAAAGAGATGGAGGGGAGAAGGAGAGGAGAGACGAGATAAAGAGATGGAGGGGAGAAGGAGAGGAGAGACAAGATGAAGAGATGGAGGGGAGAAGGAGAGGAGAGACGAGATAAAGAGATGGAGGGGAGAAGGAGAAGAGAGACGAGATGAAGAGATGGAGGGGAGAAGGAGATGAGAGATGAGATGAAGAGATGGAGGGGAGAAGGAGAGGAGAGACGAGATAAAGAGATGGAGGGGAGAAGGAGAGGAGAGACAAGATGAAGAGATGGAGGGGAGAAGGAGAGGAGAGACGAGATGAAGAGATGGAGGGGAGAAGGAGAGGAGAGACGAGATGAAGAGATGGAGGGGAGAAGGAGAGGAGAGACGAGATGAAGAGATGGAGGGGAGAAGGAGAGACGAGAAGAGATGAAGAGATGGAGGGGAGAAGGAGAGGAGAGACAAGATGAAGAGATGGAGGGGAGAAGGAGAGGAGAGACAAGATGAAGAGATGGAGGGGAGAAGGAGAGGAGAGACGAGATGAAGAGATGGAGGGGAGAAGGAGAGACGAGAAGAGATGAAGAGATGGAGGGGAGAAGGAGAGGAGAGACAAGATGAAGAGATGGAGGGGAGAAGGAGAGGAGAGACAAGATGTAGAGATGGAGGGGTGAAGGAGAGGAGAGACGAGATGAAGAGATGGAGGGGAGAAGGAGAAGAGAGACAAGATGAAGAGATGGAGGGGAGAAGGAGAGGAGAGACGAGATGAAGAGATGGAGGGGAGAAGGAGAAGAGAGACAAGATGAAGAGATGGAGGGGAGAAGGAGAGGAGAGACGAGATGAAGAGATGGAGGGGAGAAGGAGAGGAGAGACAAGATGAAGAGATGGAGGGGAGAAGGAGAGGAGAGACAAGATGAAGAGATGGAGGGGTGAAGGAGAGGAGAGACGAGATGAAGAGATGGAGGGGAGAAAGAGAGGAGAGACAAGATGAAGAGATGGAGGGGAGAAGGAGAGGAGAGACAAGATGAAGAGATGGAGGGGAGAAGGAGACGAGAGACGAGATGAAGAGATGGAGGGGAGAAAGAGAGGAGAGACAAGATGAAGAGATGGAGGGGAGAAGGAGAGGAGAGACAAGATGAAGAGATGGAGGGGAGAATGAGAGATGAGAAGAGATGAAGAGATGGAGGGGAGAAGGAGAGAAGAGAAGAGATGAAGAGATGGAGGGGAGAAGGAGAGGAGAGACGAGATGAAGAGATGGAGGGGAGAAGGACAGGAGAGACAAGATGAAGAGATGGAGGGGAGAAGGAGAGGAGAGACGAGATGAAGAGATGGAGGGGAGAAGGAGAGAAGAGAAGAGATGAAGAGATGGAGGGGAGAAGGAGAGGAGAGACAGGAAGAGATGAAGAGATGGAGGGGAGAAGGACAGGAGAGACGAGATGAAGAGATTGCAGTGTATTTAGTTGAAGGATCTTTCAATAAAACAATTTGTTTCAGCTTTAGAGCTTTGTCTGGGATATTAGGCTGTGTGTGTGTGTGTGCGATTGTGTGTGTGTTTGTGTGCGATTGGTGTGTTTGTGTGTGTGTGTGAGAGAGAGAGAGAGAGAGAGAGAGAGAGAGAGAGAGAGAGAGAGAGAGAGAGAGAGAGAGAGAGAGAGAGAGAGAGAGACACCGTGAATACAGAATACCTGGGTTTGGGAACCAGCTCATCAGGTACGGGTGTCCAGATGGATTCAGGGGATTTTTGCTCCTTAAAGCGTCCCTCGAAAACCCTAGCCAGCTGCTGCATGTCAAACACACACACTGCAGAGCCAGGGATACTGCCAGAGCGGGAGAGAGAGAGAGAGAGAGAGGGAGATTGCAATAATTAGCAAAAACATGGCCCAAATTCTCCACTTCACTATAAAATACTTGTGATCTCATCCGATGAGTTGGATGTGGCCTAACAAAATGAGCTTTGTGTGTGTGTGTGGACGTACCTGTTAGGCGGCGTGGAAAACAGTCCCAGGATGACGTCCCGGCCCTGCATGCGTATGATGTCGCTGGTGGCGTGGAGCAGGTTGAAGTAGAAGTGAGAGTCTCCGGGGATGGAGCAGTTCAGCCGGGCCTTCAGGAAGGAAGTCCACTGCTTCTCCAGCACACGCTGGGAGCCCCCGAGGTCCCCCTTACACACACGGGCCACCCGGGACACCATCACCTACACACACACACACACACACACACGCACACACACACACACGCACACACACACGCACACGCGCACACGCGCACACGCGCACACGCGCACACACGCACACACATGCGCACACAGGTAAGAAAAACGTGATTTATGAGAGAAATACAGAGACAGAGAGAGAGTGTATACATATATATATACTGTATATATACAATATATATAACTACCTTCTCTAGGTGGTGAAACTCCATGGCCATTTCTCTGAAGAAGAAGTAGATATGAGGCCCCCACTCAACTGCATTCACAAAGTACGGCTCTGAGAATAACAACGCACAGAGGGGCTCAGTGCTGGAGGGGAGAGCGTGTACCAGCTCATATCTCCTAACACCACGCTGTAACAACAAATACAGCAATATGGTTGCTGGACTCCTGGGTCAGCCATGAAACATTTATGTCCTGTTTAATTCATCAGCATGGACAAACACCGGGACCTTATTTATCATTAATTCATCCCTGTCTGCTCTAGCCCTGACCTGTAGGTCTGCTAGTTGGCTGCTGTTTGTTTGTTTGTTTGTGTGTATGTGTGTGCGTATGTGTGTGTTGTTTCTGAGTGAGATGCTGATTGAAGAGTTGCAGATAGGGCTGTGCAATGTTATCAACAAGACCTTGTTTCTTCATTGATTCATTTGGCCTTAGTGATTCAGTTATTTTACAATTGTGAGCACATTTTCAATTTGCATTAACTGCCCTAAGGCTATGGCGGGTTGAGCTATGAGCCTGGGCCAATCAGGGACGGTGGTACCTCTGAACCATTTAGAGTCGTGCTTGACGGTGCGGAGGGCGAGGCTGTCTCCAAGGCTGCGGTAGATCACTGCGTCGATCGCAAGGAAATCAGTGACGGTTCCAGTGAAGAGATTACCCTCTAAGAAAGAGAGAAAGGGAGAGAGACAGAGAGGCCGAAAGAGAGAGAGACAGAGAGAGAGATAGAGAGACAGAGACAGAGAGAGAGAGAGAGAGAGAGAGAGAGAGAGAGAGAGAGAGAGAGAGAGAGAGAGAGAGAGAGAGAGAGAGAGAGAGAGAGAGAGAGAGAGAGAGAGAGAGAGAGAGAGAGAGAGAGAGAGAGAGAGAGTGACAGAGAGGCCGAGAGATTGAGAGAGAGAGAGAGAGACAGAGAGAGAGAGAGAGAGAGAGAGAGAGAGAGAGAGAGAGAGAGAGAGAGAGAGAGAGAGAGACAGAGAGAGAGAGAGAGAGTAGGGAGTGGGAGGGCGATGACAGAGTGAGTAAAAGAGAGAGGTTTGGGGGTTTAAAGTAAACATTGCAGAACATCTTATAAATAATTCCTGAGTACAGGGTCATGGAGCCCTCATCAGATGTGTAGTCTGACTGGTTCAGTACAGCTGGGAACAGATGTTCCGTCTGGAAGAGCCTTCACTAGAGCACGATCTACCTGCAAACAGCGCCACGTTGGCATGGCGTGGGTCATAGGGGCACCGAGCCATGCCGCTGACTGTCTCTCCCACCATCTCCAGAGAGTCTCTCTGTAACACACACACATGCACACACACCGTTTCCTGTCAGATGGACAGATCCATTTTCAGACTGATGAACAGACAGAAAGAAACAGATACTCACGGTGTAGTTGGCACACAGGGGGTTGAAGGCATTTGTTCCACACACAAACAGTCCACCATACTGGCTCAGTAGGACCTTGATGAAATTACGACACTCCCCCTGGTGACAGAGAAACAAGGGAGAGAGGAGAGCGTAGAGAGAAAGAGAGGAAAGGAGAGAGTAGAGAGAAGATAGGAAGAGAGGAAAGAGGGGGCCAGTCAGTGATGTAGGCACTCGGAACATTGGAAGTAAACCTGACACTGTAAGAAGAAGTACTAAGATAAGACCTGGATCTCTGTGCCTGTGGGGAAACAGCCAGAGTCTTAAATCTGGTTTAGAACCTCAACAACATGTTGAGATTGATCCCCTCATTTCAAAGGGAGCAATAACTTTCTGTGTCTGCTGGAGCTTTAGTAAGCGTGGAAACGTTCTCTCTTATGAGGCCCATCTGAGCTAACTAGACATGCTCCTTCACTTCCTCCCTCTCCCCCTTCCTCTCTTTCCTTTTCTCTCTCTCTCTCTCTCTCTCTCTCTCTCTCTCTCTCTCTCTCTCTCTCTCTCTCTCTACTAATGTCCTTTTCTCCGTACCTCTCACTTTCAGTCTCTTCCTGTCTTTTTTCACCACTTTTCCCCTTTCTCAATATTTCTCTCTCTCTCTCTCTCTCTCTCTCTCTCTCTCTCTCTCTCTCTCTCTCTCTCTCTCTCTCTCTCTCTCTCTATCACACACACACACATACACACAAACACACACCTTTGATACTGGTAGTTTTTTCTCCTTCCTCTTTTCATCTGTGTCCCTTGATTTCACATCCCTCTCTCTCCCTGTGCGCTCTCTCCCCCATGTTCCCTCTCTCTACCTTCCCTTTCCAGCTTTCTCTTTGCCTCATCTCCTTTTATCTCTTTCCAGAGTTCTTTTAATCCCCATGTAGCATAACTCTCTCATTTCCTCTCTCATCTTTCCATCCTTGCCTCCATCAGTCCTGATTTCTTCTCTCTCCCTTAAGACTGTGTCACTCTTCCTCTTTTGTGTCCTACCACCCCCCCCATTTCCTTTCTGATTCTGGCCTCATTCTGTCTCTTTATGTGCTTGGCATGCATTCATATGAAGCTTAGATCCGTTTTCCAGGATCAGATTCAGTGCAGAGCTTCCCAGCCATTGGTTGACATGTAACATCCCTCTCGATGATGCCCATACACTCCTGTGTCCTGGAGGGTATGGGCAAACATGCAGGTGTGTCTGGTTGCAGCTGTGTTGCTTTGTGTGTATGTAACGCATTAGGACCCCTGTGTATGTTTGAGTGTGTGTAGAGGTGGATGCAGGTGTTGGTCCTCAGTCCTAACAGTGGGTGGGCCTGGGTGAAGTTCTGATGAGCCTGGCTCATAGCTAATCTGAGCATGAGTCTGTCCAGGTGTGTGTGTAATATGAACCAACCTCATGTTTGCCCTTCATCCTGCAGACTCGGATATCGTTCTTATTGGATTCCCACGTCCGCTTCTGCCATGAGAACAAAACATGACAAGGGTGAACGTGTGTGTGCGTGTGTGTGTGAGCGTGTGTGTGTGTGTGTGTGTGCGTGTATGTGCGTGTGTGTGTGAGCGTGTGTGAGCGTGTGTGTGTGAGCGCGTGTGTGTGGGAGCGCGTGTGTGTGTGCGCGCGCGTGTGTGTGAGCATGTGTGTGAGCGTGTGTGTGTGTGAGCGTGTGTGCGCGCGCGTGTGTGTGATGGGGTCATGATCTTACCTTGCTATAGAACATCTCCTCACCAGACATGTTATTATCCAGTTCTACTCTGTACAGGTCATCCCTAAAACACACACACACACAGGTTACCATATATGTGTGGGAGGCCTAGGGGCAGGAGGTGAGGGGGAAGGGGTTGTTGCCTATAGTCACCTAGCTCCGATGTAGAGCGTGCGGTTGATCTGGAGGATGGTCTGGATGTGAAGCTCCTGTCTCTGGGCCGAACGGTGAGCTCTACCCAAAAACACTGGATACCTCCGCACCACTGAGAGACAGAAAGACAGAGAGAGTGTGTGTGTGAGAGACCGAGTGTGAGTGTGTGTGAGAGACAGAGAGAGAGAGACATTGTGGATGCACCCCAGGGAAGGTTAAGAGTAGAGGACATTGTGATGTCTCCACTGGGAGCCTTCATCAGGAGCCGGGCTAGGAGGGGCGACAGGAGATAGAGATCCATCCCACTGTCCTTGACTACAGGGGTGGATAAAACACATAGCCATCCATCTCCTCCTCTCCTCTTTCATTCTCCCCATCTCTGCTCTCTCCTCCCATGGGGACCTCCTCCTCCTCCACTCCACCCTCGTCTCTTTGAAGCTGTACCTCTCCATACCTCTCGTTCTCCCGCCCCGCTCTATCTCTCAGAAACAAAACAGGTTGACAGGGATAGTCGTTCCTTCTAGCTCCTTGGCATTGTGGCATGGAAGATTTCTAAGAAAACAGCTTAAGACCAAGACTATGACCCCTGACCTGTCTGTCTGACAGTCACCAGAAGGTCATTCATCAATGCTAGACTGACACACACGCACGCCCACACACAAATACATACCCTCTAAGGGAGCATAGCTGAGGGGACTGGGTTCCTCTGGGAAAGAACCCTCAGCCAATCGCAGGAGCAGGAGTAGTAACGTGAGGGGAGGGGCCATGGTCGTCATGGCAGCAAAGCACAGGCACTGTGAAAGGAAAGGGGAAAGAAAATTTGTGACCAGTCGGGTGGCTGTGCGTGTGTGTATATCTGTGTGTGTGTGGGCATGTGTGTGTGTGTGTGTGTAAGAGAGAGAAAGAGAGTGAACAAGCGGTCAGCGGGGAGTGTGAAAGGAGAGTGGGCTGTGTCAGAAGGTCAGGAGACAGAATGTTGCCACCAATCTGGCTTTAGCCCACTGGTCATTGTGTGAATGGACGCTCTATGTGGCCCCATTGTCCATTCTGGGCACTATGGCCTTTTCATGTGGGAAGGAGACTAATTGTTGAGTAATTTTAACTGAATCCAGAGCCATATACTCCCCTTTTTGGGCAGTATAGGCTGGTCACAGACCTTGAAGGCTGCTGTTGGAGCTAATGTCCCTAACACTGATTGTTTTCCTATATATGGCCATCCAAAGGTCAAGGAAAACTCTGTAGACCAGCTTGAGTCAGTCACTGTGACGGGAGGGAGGAGGGAGGGAGAGGAGAGGGAGATGCAGGTCATGTAGAGAGGGAGCTGGATGGGTGTGGGGGGGTGAACAATCATTCAGCATTCTACAGGGGTCAAGCATGCTAGGTGTCACGGGTAAGGGTGGATTTCTTTCAACAAAAGCCACCAGGGGGTCAAAAGGAAAGAATAACTGCCCCACACACACAAATTGCAACATTTAACAGGGGTTAAACAGTCAAAGTGTGAATAAACATTCATCGGCACATTTATCTCCACATCAATTTCACACTGAACCAACTGTGTAGAATAACCTTTCAGATGAGCACCCACACACATTGTCCAAACAAATGTGCACACACATACAAACAGCCAGCTGTTCGGTGCTGTTGCCACCATGTAACACCAGAAGAAGCAGGAGAGGAGGAGGGAGGGAGAGAGAGAGAACAGCAGAAGAGGAGACAGCAGGGGATGGGGAACTGTCAGTCTTGTACAACCCATAACGACGTTCCCAAACATGAGAATAAGATGGAGGAAAGAGAGAAAGAAGAGGAGAGGAGGAGAGGAAAACGACCTGGGAGGGGGGAGATACAAGGTCTGAAAGAATTGAGAGATTGAAGGAAACGGAAAACAGCGTACTATCTATGCTGTTTCAATCAAATGGACGTAGCTCTCTCATCCCCCCATCCCCTTTTCATGTCCACCCTTCCTCCCTCTCCCCTCCTCCATCATATCCTTCCCTCTTCTCTCTCCCTCAGTCGTTCTTTTCCCTCGCTCTCTATCTCTCTCCATCTCTGCTGGCCTGCCACAAGATAAAGTACAAATGACTGTTGTCACAGAGATAGAATAGAGTTGAAAGGTAGATGGGCTGTTGTTGCTAAGGTGATAAGATGACAGCTCTTATTAGATGTGCAGGAGCACGTACCACACTTACCCCCCCCCCCCCCCCCCCCCCCACACACACACACTGCAGTATGCAGCTGTCGTATTGCATTACAGGCACATGGCGTTTGAATGACAGCTGGTGGCAGGGAAGCCTAGAGAAGCTGAAGAGCCAGAGAGCTCCACTGCAGTCCAGATGAGCGAGGTGGCTGGAGGAACAGCCCCCCTCTCTCTCTCCTCAGTGGGGATGACTCTAGGGCTGCTCTAACCAAGGAAGGAGGACCCAGACTGAGTCTGGGGCTTGGCTGTCAATGCCATTCCAATATGGCCGATTCGGGAGATAATATAGTACCATTTTTCCTCCGTTCCATTTTGAAGCTTTAGAAAGGATATTTCGATTCCCTTACTATGACTGACCCCAACCGTGAAGCCAGTGAATATAGAAAATATATACAAAGACACACACACATGCACACACACATACACATAGCTTTCAACCAATGAGGGAGGATGCATCCTCATTAAAGTTTGTATTGATCTAGGTTATTGATCTCCAAAATCACATCAGATCTAGGCCACGGGCAACATATTGAAGAACACTATTGGCTATAGGGGTGTCAAGGGCTGTATATTGCAGCATGCTACTGAATACTCAGAGAGGCTCTAGGGCTCTTTATCAAATGCTATTGGCTATCCATATGAAATAAGAGCATTGGGAGGGAGAGAGAGAGACAAAGAGAGAGAAAGAGAGAGGTCAGGTATTTGTTCCACTCAGTTAGATCACTTTTAATTTGAGTGGCTTAATGATGTGATACTGACATGGTTGTCATGGTCACCAGCTGTGGGGGATAGATGGAAACAGTTACATAGTATAACATAAGCCACACATTTAGCCAATCAAATGCTTTTACCCACACCATTAAAAATCATTGTCTCTTACCCACACCATTAGCCAATAAGCTGCTATTACATATGATATCAGCCAATCAGTAATTAATTCCTCCTCCGTTATTACACAATCAGGACAACACCTACCCAAAACCTGTCCTTCTATCATTCTATCAAAGCTGAGGTGTTCTTCAGAATCTGCTCTCTCCGTGCTGCGTTAGTGAGAGGGCGAGGTCTGAGCAGGTAGACATTCCAGGGAGGTGAGCCTGGGGCACACTGCAGCAGGGAGGTGAGCCTGGGGCACACTGCAGCAGGGAGGTGAGCCTGGGGCACACTGCAGCATGGAGGTGAGCCTGGGGCACACTGCAGCAGGGAGGTGAGCCTGGGGCACACTGCAGCAGGGAGGTGAGCCTGGGGCACACTGCAGCAGGGAGGTGAGCCTGGGGCACACTGCAGCATGGAGGTGAGCCTGGGGCACACTGCAGCAGGGAGGTGAGCCTGGGGCACACTGCAGCATGGAGGTGAGCCTGGGGCACACTGCAGCAGGGAGGTGAGCCTGGGGCACACTGCAGAAGGGAGGTGAGCCTGGGGCACACTGCAGCAGGGAGGTGAGCCTGGGGCACACTGCAGCAGGGAGGTGAGCCTGGGGCACACTGCAGCAGGGAGGTGAGCCTGGGGCACACTGCAGCATGGAGGTGAGCCTGGGGCACACTGCAGCAGGGAGGTGAGCCTGGGGCACACTGCAGCATGGAGGTGAGCCTGGGGCACACTGCAGCAGGGAGGTGAGCCTGGGGCACACTGCAGCAGGGAGGTGAGCCTGGGGCACACTGCAGCAGGGAGGTGAGCCTGGGGCACACTGCAGCAGGGAGGTGAGCCTGGGGCACACTGCAGCAGGGAGGTGAGCCTGGGGCACACTGCAGCAGGGAGGGGAGCCTGGGGCACACTGCAACAGGGAGGTTATCACCTTAGCAACAACAGCCCAGCTTATTATTGTGTAATAAGCTGGAAGGACACCTACAAGGTCTGGAACACGACACACACCAATGTTTCTGATGTCTTTCCTGAAGGAAAATGCAGCAGTGTTTGTGTGTGTTGCATTTGTATTCAACTCCAACTCCTCACATATTTCACTGTGGTGTCTGGAGCAAGTGTGTTTTGGTGTATGAGGGCAAAATATATTTCTCTCTCTCTTTCTCTCTCTCTAGTTAGCTACTAAAGCCACTCTTCCCTGTGCCCCTGTTACCGTAGCAACCAATAGCAATGTCAGGCCACAACGTTCTATTGCAGCAGATGTAAAGGGAATCAGGGTGGATTCTGTCTCTTTTACACACATACACACACACACACACACACACACACACACACACACACACACACACACACACACACACACACACACACACACACACACACATACACAGGAAGGCTGTCTTTCAGAGAGGGGGATGGGGAGAGAGAAGGAGAGGGGGGGAGAGGGGCAGAGAGGAAATGTGTGATGGAAGATTAAGTGGACTTTACACCGCATTCAAATATTGACAGAATATAAGAATCCCTTCTATCAGCACTTCAATTTCAAATGACACTCATTTCTGTCCCAGTAAAACACTTCCCTTTCTGTCTTACACTGTTATAAACCATTTCCTGCGAGAACTGTGGATGATGGTTTTCCAACACAGCCCAACATGACAGCAAACATGATAAAAGATTTCATTACAAAACACCCCAAACCAGGACCACATCATAAATGAGTTGGATGTGGAGGATATGAAACGACTCTCATTACAGTCAGCTGCTGTTTACATTGGGCCATGCCTCAGTTATGGCTGACAGATAACCACACTGCCTGCCGGTGGGGAGTGATTGAGGAGTTTCATTGTTGTGTGTTCTAACCGAAGGGTGCCGTGCCATGACAGCGGAGAATAACACTCTACAGTGGGAAGGCTTTTAGCCGACACATGTCCTCTCTCTTCTTCTCGCTCTCTCCCGCTCACTCGCTCGCTCGCCCACCCTCTCCCTCTCTCCATTCTACTGTCGTCGTACCAAGCTGGCAGAGGTGCGTGTCGCTGAGAGACTGGCAGAGAGACTAAGACATGACGTTAGGCCCACAGACAGACCTGACTGAAGGAGACATATGTGAGGTATGAGAATCTGCTTTAAAACCATTGAACGGCCCCCTTCTCGCTCAGTCTCTCGCTCCTTGTCTCACCTACACATGCTGTACACACAACCACACTTTGTGTGCCCCCCCCCCGTACACCGTCCCCATCCCATGCATACTGCACAACTCTCACACACTCCCCACATTTAAGAGTCTGTGCAGGTTAAGAGACTTGGATTCAGCAGCAGCACCCGGGGGTGAGTTGTGTCTGTGGGGGGCGGGGGGTAGGGGGGGGGGGGGGTACACTGGGATAAGTGGGTCACCTTCACTTTCACACTGCTCCACTCTAATGGCCTGATACAGACAATGATACAAGCTCGGGCCTGTCTGCTTGGCAAACAGAAACCCCGGAGAAGACTAAAGAAAATGACCAGCTACACGCTGACTAACAAGCACTCAAAAGCAGACAAAGGCAGACCATGCCCCTCCTCCCCCAACACACACACAGATTTGCAGTAGAATCAATCAGGTCATGTCTTTATCTTATCAGCTAGGAGGCCTTAATGGCTAATACACTCTTTCCCTAAGTGTCTAGGAGTTGAAGAAATCTGGTTTTTCTCAGTTAAATGTCCTTATGCACTATTCCTTCTGCAGCCTCATTTATATGCTAATATGAAGGTTATGTCTGTACAAGGCCCCTACGCATCTGTGTGTTATCAGTGAAGTGTGTATGAGAGAGTGAGTGGAAGAGAGAGAACTAAAGAGTGAGAGAGAGATTCCCATAACCCCCTGGGTTTGGGCCATAGGTAATTATAAAGGCCTGGCCAGGACTGGAGAGGAGCCCAGACAGAGAGCCCATGTCCTCCATCTCCTCTCCTGCTACCAGCCTCTCTGCCCGCTGATGTGTGTGGAGCTCACCGTTGGACCTAAATAGTGTCTCCCCCGACTGTGAGCTGTACGGCTCCACTACTATACCACGACAGCAGTAAGTAACATGGGAAAGTGCCCAGATCAGATGCGAGGCAAACATCAAGACGAAAGAAAACACCAGGGTTTATATAACGCTGCTTCAGGGTCTGCTTTTAAGTGGAAGCGGAGATTGGAGGGAAAGGTTAGACAGCTGATCCTGGTTTGGCTGGAGGTGATGGGAAGCTGTTAGAAAGGCCAAGAGGGTGAGATCTCTATGCTCATTAACATCACACCTCAGATCCTAATGGCCTAATTTGCATATGCATCACCCCTTCTCTCTTTCTCTCTCCCTTTCTCCACCTCTTCTCTCAGTTTTTCCCTCGCTCTACCAGACATATACAGTAATATTTGACGGAATAGACTCAAAAAGGAACACTTGCATGGTTACAGCTTGAAGTCTCTTGACCCGTGGGTTATAAAGAAACAGCCTTTCAACAGCTAAGGCTGCAGAGGAAGCAGAGTATTTATGGTGCTGCACTAAACTCAGGAAAATACAGACAACACACATACACACACACATACACACACACGCACACATCTCCTGCGCAGCGCCGAGCTGCAGCAAGGGCAAACGTTACTACACAGAGCTCCACTGCAGCAAGCACATATACATTCAGTTCACAGCCCTGAGCTCGAGACAAGGACTTGAGTATGCAGCACACACACGCGCACACACGATAAGCACATAGGCTACTGTGGTAGGGCACACTCCAGCACACGTCCGTGAGTCTGAAAGATAGACTGCTAAACGGCTGTGGAGATGGGGGTACACTTGTGTCTTTGTTCACTATCACAGCTGCTGTAGCTGACAACCGTACAACTGCACAATGTTCCGTCTTGGCCTGTGTTAGTGAGAACCAGTGAGACAGGTTGATGAAATCGGAGCCACTGTTGTTTTCGGTGCTGCAGTCACCTGTAATGAAGGTAAATATAGCTTCTCTGACATCCGCCAACTCAGGCGATCGCATCTCTCCACAGTCAGTCTCCTTAGAT
Organism: Osmerus mordax; assembly: GCF_038355195.1. NCBI lineage: Eukaryota > Metazoa > Chordata > Actinopteri > Osmeriformes > Osmeridae > Osmerus > Osmerus mordax. Next base: position 7,001,380 of record NC_090065.1, read on the forward strand.
AATGAATGAGGTGTGCTTGTATATGGGTGACGCATTACAATGGTAGAGGCTGAGGCATACACGGCACACACACACATGCCTGCACATATACAATAGATGCACACGTACATTTACTCTCACCTTAGAACGCACGCATTCAAGTGCACACCTACGACAAGCACCGGTGTATAGACGTTGATCAAATGCGCGCACACACACAAACACACACACACACACACAATGATAGCTCTCCCCTGAGAGCTCTCTCCTCTCTCAGGTATAATTGTGTTGCTGTTCTCCTTCCCTCTCCTCTGTGGCGACTGGGCCTCTGATGAAAAGCCATAATTAAAAGAGAGGCCTCAGAGTCTGTGTGGAGGTGGAGGAAGGGATGGAGGGAGGGAGGGATGGATGGATGGATGGATGGAGGGAGGGAGGGAGGGAGGGATGGATGGATGGAGGGATGGATGGAGGGAGGGAGGGAGGGAGGGAGGGATGGAGGGAGGGATGGAGGGAGGGATGGAGGAAGGGATGGAAGGGTTGGGAGGAGAATAAGGAGGAGGAGACAGATTATCCACAACAAAACATAATCAGACTAAAAACCATCTAGAGTGGCAGAGACAAAGAAGTTGGCTGTGCTTTTATCTCCCAATAAAAACGTCTTCCAGCCCTGTCTGTCTGGCTTCGCTGCCTCGCCACATGCCAGGCATAAACACTCTGTTGCCTACCTAATCAGAGAACACACCATTGGATGGACGCAGCAGAAAAGTATGAAAAGGCTACACTTCCAAGAAAACTCCCAAACACCATGCATGGCTACAATAGAACAGAAAAGTCAAGTGCCAGCTCCACTTGCATTTCTGAAAAGGTTGCCTGTGCATGTATATATGTGTGTGTGTGCATGAGTGTCTCTGTGTGTGTCTGTGTGAGGTGGACTGATACTTTATCATGCAAATGAGGACTCGGGAGGTGGGAAACAGGAGAGAATAACTACAGTTCTAGAGAGAATACAGATACTGCACTTTGAGCCAACCTGAAGGTCAGTGCTGAGGGAACGGTCTAATGTCACATAAAATGAGCCAGTTAATGTCTTGTGATAAAGCAGCAGGCTTCTGAAAATGAGACAACCTGTGCACTGCAGCATGTACCTCAGACATCTGGATTCTAGTTGTCTATTTATATAATTGTTTTGTTCTGGAGCCTGCGCTCTGTGTACGGGTGCATGGAGTGTGTGTGGCAGACTTAGCTTAGTGTGTCCTGGGCTGCAAGGGTCTAGTGAAGCCACGTGCTTGTAAAGTAAATGTGTGTGAGCGTCACTATGCACACTGAAGAGACCACACGCTGAGCACAGGGTTCCCTGGATCGCATCTAGCTCTTGGAGGGCCCCTCCAGGAGGAAAGCAGGCCATAAAACGGACCATAAATATCAACACGTTAGAAAATAGCAGTCCGTGGAGCTTTTCATCTGACGCAACACACAGCTCTCACACAAGTTCAATATGTGTGGGCCACAAGGAAACCTGTCCCAACCAGATACCTGTAGCACCAATAAACATGTCTGTTTTTAATGTATATCAGAGAGGGAAAGGTGGTCTGTCACATACATTCGCCCAAAAGGTTCAGTGGCTGATATGGAGCTAACCAAATGGTTTTCTACAAGAGACCTGTCTTTGTTTGCTGTATACTGACAGTAGGGCCACATGGCTGAGTCCAGCACCTCTGCCCTCTTAATCTAGAAGAATGGCTTCCTGAGGTCCCTGCTCCTAGGACCCATGCTAGTATAGGTCATAAAGCAGATGCCTGCGCAGTCAGAGCCCTATAATCCATCTGAGCTATACAGGCTCTTTTCAGTCTTTTTTGATGAGCTAGTGCATTGGGAATCCTGTCGGTTCACAAACACTGGCCCACTGTGAAGTTAGAACGGCAAAGGATTTTCACACTCTGAGGGAAATGGGAGTTTTTAAATAAGAGGCTTTATTTGTCAGATGGCTGAGTGGTGAGGGAGTCGGGCTAGTAATATGAAGGTTGCCAGTTCGATTCCCAGCCGTGCCAAATGACGTTGTGTCCTTGGGCAAGGCACTTCACCCTACTTGCTTCGGGGGGAATGTCCCTGTACTTACTGTAAGTCACTCTGGATAAGAGCGTCTGCTAAATGACTAAATGTAAATGTAAATTTGTCAGGACCACAGTGCAGATTCATTTACTGCTTCAGAGAATAAGGAACAGCTATGGTGTAAGTGGATTGGAAACCTGGCTGTTAACAAATTTTTTATTGACACTTCCTCTTAGTTGGTTATCTCTTTCTGTAACTTTCAATTAGCACTGTTTTAACGCATATTGCAAAGGTGCTGAACTTGACACAGGAACTGTAACCTGTTAAAAACAACGCCCTATCCTCCTGAGAAAAGCCCACAGCAGGCTCGATTTCATTGGCTCTTTTTTGGTATTTTTTCCTACAATCCTGCATATGTTTGCCTGGAAGTGCTGTTATCAGCTTAGCATGTGTGATTGAGTAGGGTCCTGTCAGATCAATACTGCTCATTATAGTTCCCTATGGAACTAGACTCCCTCCAGGCTCAATTAGATTGCTTTTACCTGAAACCTTGACTAGTTTATCCATTCCATTGGGTTTTCAACTTGGTTTCTCACTTGATTTTTAAATTGAATTTCTGTGGTTCCATGGTGGTGCTGTTATTTTATTATGGTTGGATAATTGAGGTTAGTTGGCATTTCAATTGGTTTGTGTCAATATGTTGTTGTTAGAAGCCCTTTTGCATTGATGTGTTTGTTGGTGTTGTGGTGGTAGTTTTGAAGGGTTGGTGTGCAGTCAAAAAAGATTCAGAAGAAAACAGTGGCTGCACCTGTTGTTCCCTGTGGTTGCTGTGTGTTGGGGTCAGCACCTGCTAGCAGGGCTGCTGTATGGCTGTCTGTGTGTCCAGCAGGGATAACAGGGAGACCATTCACACACCCTCAGACTGTCTGCATCCCTCCTCTCTCACTCCTCCTCTCTCTGTCTGTCCAGCTCTTTTTATCGCTCTCTGCCTCTCGCTGTCTCTCTGCCTCTCGCTGTCTCTCAGCCTCTTGCTGTCTCTCTGCCTCCCGCTGTCTCTCTGCCTCTCGCTGCCTCTCTGCCTCTCGCTGTCTCTCTGCCTCTCTGCCTCTCGCTGTCTCTCTGCCTCCCGCTGTCTCTCTGCTTCTCGCTGTCTCTCTGCCTCTCGCTGTCTCTCTGCCTCTCGCTGCCTCTCTGCCTCTCGCTGTCTCTCTGCCTCTCGCTGCCTCTCTGCCTCTCGCTCTCTCTCTGCCTCTCGCTGTCTCTCTGCTAATCACTGTCTCTCTGGCTCTCGCTGTCTCTCTGCTAATCACTGTCTCCCAGAGCCTCATGCTAGTTCCTTAATCTTTCACTGCAATCTTCTCTCTGCTCTGATTTTCTGCCTTTCTCCCCCACCCCCTTTCTCTGTCTCATCAAAACATAAACAACTGCAATGATAGCCTGTAAAACTCTCTAGCCTTGAGTGTAAAGGGGGGACTTGTAAACAATAAATAATACATAACCAGTAAATCACTAGTGGCCCCAGTCGGACGGTGGGTAAGTGAGCAGTTTACTTGAGTATGGTGGAAGGCAGCTTAGAGGGCCTTCAGTGGACAGCTTGCAACTGTGCTGGAAATACAGAGACGAGGAGTTTGACTGCTTCCTCTGTGTTTGGTCAGTGTGCCGTGGGTGCTGGCTTGTTGATTCCTTTTATCTGAAACACAGCTTCCTGACAAATTTTACCCATCCAGAAGTCTGTTTGGATGATACGGATTTCACCCTGGGGCTTCTGAAACCCACAAGAATTGTGGAAGAGATGAAGGACTGGATAAAAGGATTGGGATTTTGTTTTGCTGTTCATTTAATTTGTGGTACACATTTAAGCCATACAAAACTAGAACCAAAAACTCAATGAAGATGCCAATGGAAGTGGAACAACCTCCAGCACCAAGACAACACAGACTACTGAGACTACCTATATATGGCATTTTGTGGAACAAAACTCCACATATACAACTCTTCAAATATACAAAGACCTTAAATAATAAGATAAATCATCTTAAAAGAGGGTTCTCGTACCTAACAAAATAGGAAGGTTTTTTTTTTGTATGACCCACGTTTCAACACAGCCTGTTCACCCTATTGGGCTCAAACACACAACACATCCTGCGGCTTCTGTAATTCTGCCACAGAGAAAGTAAGGATCTAGTCAATGGGATCGAAAGCAGGCACATCAACATATGTCTGACCTTTAGTCTGGATAATTGAAAGCCTTAATCAAGCCCATAATCAATCATTGATAAAACATAATTTTTCAATTCCACTCTTTAAAGAAAAGAGAAATTGCATGATTCTTATTTTTATATTCATGATTTCGGAATGATTGAGTAAATAACCTATACTTTATTGTAGCATGAATGCTCTGAAAGTGAACTGTCATTAGAAATTTTTAGTGCATGCTCCAAGCAACACAAAATGTGCTTTGCAACATAAAGAACCAATGCAGCTAATGAAATCATCCATTCTGCCTAAGCGAAAGATTTCAATGACACAAAGGCAAATTATTTACAATGTCTTGGGATGTTAAACAGTGGTAACCAGAGAATTGAGAACGTACTACTGTCGAACCAATAAACATATATCAGATAGATACACATATTTATTCAGACACAGGAACATGCATTCCATGTACATGTAACCTTTAGGAGTATAAGCCATTTAAGGTGCGGTCGCGGGGAAAATCTTATATGAGAATCTTATATTTCATTATACCTGTTCAACCCCCACCACAACGGTCTCTCTTATCTAATGTCCGTCTATGTCACAATTTAGCGCTCACCGTGCCAGATGGACAGGTATAGTGGTTCTTTGCCAGGTGCCAAATTCCCTCCTCGCTTCAAGTCGTTTGTTCTTCTCGCGGTACAGCAAAAGCAAGGGGTATGTGCCGATGTCCTCTTTATCCACAGGTCTCCGTAACCACAATGCCTTGGTAGGGTTTAGTTTTAGTGGCTAGTTCCTTTCGGCCGCACCTCACCTGCCTCTTCCCTGTACGACTTCTGCGCGTGGCCGCAACATCACCGTTATCTTTCCTTGTGAGCGCGTGCGAACCGCCCAATCAAACACACTCGTTGAATGAAAGACTGTTCCTCTTCTTTTTATATTATGCTGTTCATTTAGTCTGATCCAGGGCTGAGCTAAGCTATGGACCCAGACATCAAACATCCGCCGTACATTCCCCTAAAATGGAAACCTACAATAATAAATGCATACATTCGATCAATTGTCTTCAATACGCAAAGCTTTTCTTTGAACAATATCATAATTCTCAATTTACATCTGCTCCAAATAAACGTCTCTGACTGACGCAGTGAATCTCGTAATGGTCGGTAAGGGCTGGCGCACGGAGGGTCTGATCAGGGGCCGGTTGCAAGACCTGAGACAGAGCACCCCGCAGTTTGAGCTCTGTTGCCTGTATTGGTCCTCAGGCTCCTCCGCACCCCCCCCCCCCCCCCCTTTCTCTATCTTTTTTTGTCTGTCACACAGAGACAACTACACAAGCAAAATAAAAGTTGGATAAAACCACAGTTGTTTTAGCGTAAATGCGTTGTAGGCTTGTTTGTTACTATGAATTGCATCGCAAATCCAAACAACACTCAATCGGCACGAGCGCACGCACGCACACACACACACGCAAACACACACACACCCATACATACTCACACACACGCGCATACACACACACACACACACACACTTTCAATTCTCCAAAGAAGATGCCTTCTGTGTCCCCTCCTTTACTCCTTGTTCTTTGTGACTGGTAGATGAAAGAAAGAGAAGACCTTTTACATTTACATTTAGTCATTTAGCAGACGCTCTTATCCAGAGCGACTTACAGTAAGTACAGGGACATTCCCCCGAGGCAAGTAGGGTGAAGTGCCTTGCCCAAGCAACAACGTCAACCGGCAACCTTCAGATTACTAGCCCGATTCCCTAACCGCTCAACCATCTGACTCCCATCTGACTTTTGTCAAAAAATGCATTGTATCCAAATATATTTAATATTATACATTAAAAGAGTGAATATAGCTCAAAGCGCAGTTCCCAGGAAGCGCATTTTGTAGAATTGTAATTGTATAACAGACTACTCAGCATATAATAGGAATACAAATAGGCCTACTTAAAATTAAAGACTTTGTAGTGGGCAACGCCTTTCACTGCGTCACTTCCGGATCCACTAGGACAGACGAGAGTTCGGAGGAAAAAAATTGGCTGTCATGAAATCTAGCGAGCTAACTAGCTAACCTCAGATGACAGACAATTGTCAATTTAGATAAGCTAGTTAGAATACCGATGTCAAGGTTCAAGAAGGATTTTCGAAGTTTAGTGCTGCTTCTTTGTATAGATAGGAATATAGTCCCTGGTCAGCAATTCCGTTGTAAATTGGTGAGTGGTCGGCTCATTGATGTTTTGACACTTAGCGTATCCAGATATATGACTAGCTCTGAAGCCACAAAGCTATCTAGCTAGCTAACCTGTAAGCTAGCTTGCTATGACCACGAACAACACAGCCGCAATGGCCAACGTTAGCGTTTCAGTATGGACAAATATTGTATTTCCCAAGATGTGCTATAGATGCTTCTAAGATGTATTTTTGTTAGTGTAACTTACTAGCCGTCTAGAAATATGTTTGGATTTACTCGGTCGATTTGAAAATAATGGTTAGCTAGACTCTAGCTAGACTCTAGCCTAGCGCTAGCATTTAGAGCATCATCAGTGAATCTGACTCACCGCGTAACGTAATGCGGTGCTGAGATGCTTAGGCTAGCTACAATAGATAGCTAGCCAGATTACATCTTTAATAATACCCGTCAATTTACGCTACTCAAACTAGGAAGACAGTGAGCAGCCTTTAACATTTTTATATCATCTCTAACATCACTCCTATGTGGTCGTGATTAGTTTTTATTTTAATGATGATGGTGCACTGGTGTTATGGCGAGGTACATCGTGTGCGGGTGGTATAGCTATAATATTTCATTTGTATAGGTCTTGTAGCCAGCTACTTGATGATGACATCTGGATCGGTTACTTGCTAGTAAAGCGGGCCTTGCATGCTGTGTTATGTGTGATGGTCTCTCTGTCCTTCTTCTCCAGCCAGCTGAGTGAACAGAGCAGGTGTTGTTGGCACCTCTGTGTGCCATCCTCTATTCACAGCCCCTGGGCTACGAGAATCTAGGTAAATTGATCCCTTTCTATTTGCTTTAACCAACAGATGAGAACAATAATTTGTCAATCAACAAAAGACATCCCCTCATTTTCCCTTCTCTTTTTTCCCCATTCCATCCCTCCATTACTAGAAGATGAACGGTTTATCAATCCGAGAGTTATGTGGCCTGTTCTGCTGCCCTCCCTGCCCTAGCCGCATCGCAGCCAAGCTGGCCTTCCTCCCTCCAGAGCCCACCTACGCCCTGCTCCCAGACCCAGACACGAGTGCCGTAGCTGGGGCTGGCACCGGTACCGGCACCGGGGCGACAGGCGCTGGGGGGGCTCAGCCATCCCTGGGAGCCCCAGGACTACGTTCCCGGTTGGGTGGGGGCAGTGTAGGGGACAAGGGTGGCGGAGGAGGAGGAGTAGCAGGTAGCGGTGGGAGTGGAGCCTCAGAGGGCAGGTGGAAGCTGCACTTGACGGAGAGGGCCGAGTTCCAGTACTCCCAGAGAGAGCTGGATGTGACGGACGTGTTCCTGACCAGGTCCAGCCGGGGGAACAGGGTGGGCTGCATGTACATTCGCTGTGCCCCCAACGCCAGGTGAGATAGACCCCCCCCCCCCCACGCACACACACACCTTTCCCCTTACATGGGATTTTTTTAATGTTAGAAATAGCCTACCAAGTACCAATGCATCACCAAACCGAACCCCTCCCTCATACCTTTGGTTGACCTCCTCCACCTGCCAGGTTCACAGTGCTGTTCTCCCATGGTAATGCTGTAGACCTGGGCCAGATGAGCAGCTTCTACATCGGCCTGGGGACCAGGATCAACTGTAACATCTTCTCCTACGACTACTCTGGCTATGGCGTCAGCAGCGGCAAGCCCTCAGAGAAGAACCTCTACGCTGACATAGATGCTGCCTGGCATGCCCTGCGCTCACGGTAGCCTACCGCACACACACACACACACACACACACACACACACACACACACACACACACACTATAGATTTTTCACAAGTGCTGCAGTTCCCCATTTATATAGCTGACCCTTCAGCGTGCGTGCGTGTGTGTTACAGGTATGGCATCAGCCCTGAGAACATAATCCTGTATGGGCAGAGTATTGGCACGGTGCCCACGGTGGACCTAGCGTCCAGGTTTGAGTGTGCTGCCGTGGTCCTCCACTCCCCTCTCACCTCTGGCATGAGGGTGGCCTTCCCTGACACCAAGAAGACCTACTGCTTTGATGCCTTTCCCAAGTCAGTCCCCTACACGTCAACACAGACAACATACAACATATTCGTATCTGCCTCTGTGTATGAAACACAGAAAACATGTCAAACTTGTATGTACATTTGGTAATACCTATTTAACTTGTGTGTTCCAGCATAGAGAAGGTGTCTAAGATCCCCTCCCCAGTGCTCATCATCCACGGTACGGAGGACGAGGTCATCGATTTCTCTCACGGCCTGGCTCTGTTCGAGCGCTGCCCCAAGGCTGTGGAGCCCCTGTGGGTGGAGGGGGCTGGCCACAACGATATCGAGCTCTATAGCCAATACCTGGAGAGGCTACGACGCTTCATCAACCAAGACCTGGCAGCACAGCACACCTGAGGCAAAAGGAGAATGTGTGTGTGCTTGTGTGCGTGTGTGTTTGTGTGAGAGTATTGTCCGTATCCCCAATGGACTACTGCTTGTCTGTGTGTGTCTGGTGTGAATCTTTCAAATGACAGAACTCCTGATATATACACTCACCAGGTGATGTGTTGATGAGTACACATGGAGACTAATTGGAATGGGAAATGAATGTTTACGCTCGCGTGTGTGTGAGTTTCTGCGCCGGTTGTGTATGGTCGAGTGTGTATGTAGTCACCCTCAGTATGGCCGTCGGCTTTCAGGATGTTTCAGACCTCACTGACAGTCCCTCCAGCACTCTACTCCTGTCTCCGCGTGGTGTGGTGGTCCTTCTCCTGGCCTCACCCCCCCAGGGAGATGGGCTTCATTAGGACTGGGAATGGACTCTCCACCTCTGTCTGTAGACCGAGACTCTGTGTGTCCCCCCCTGTCCCTTCTCACAGTCCACCCCCCTCACGGAAAAGATCACAGAATGGCCTGACTTCCCTTTTTGTTTTCCTTACAGTGCAGTTACCTCCTATACGGGTCCCAGATGTGATAGGACTAGGTGGGATGGAGATATGGTCATAACCCCTAACTAGTCCTTCAGGATGTGGGAATACCTAATAGGCGAAATGCCTGTGACCTGAAATAGAACTGGATCTGTTTGTGGTTCTTTCTAAGGCTCGGTATTAAAAAACCATTCAAGGTTACATCCCTAAGTGGGTGTTATGCCGGTGAAGCCGTTTGGTCAAAGCCTTAGAGACTTTTCCCCTTTTTGTTAGGAAACTTTGAACACTTCCTGTGATTTCTCAATGTATGTTTCTAAGGTGGAGGAGGTCTTGTTAGGTGAATATTGTGTATCTCTGGGTGATCAGTGCTTTAGAGGACCGAGCGCTTACCTGGACATCTGGACGTGACTGTTGTCAGTCAGATTCACACGTTCAAACTGTCTATTCCACCTTCCATCTTATTGGTGTGCTGGTTTAATTTGGAGGTTTGAGTTACGTTGATCATCTGTTCCTGAGATGGTCTGCTGCTTCACACGTAATGGTGAAGAGATGGAGTGTGCTGACAAAAACAATTCCGTTTCACAAGCTAACGCAACAAAAACACTTTATGGGATATATACTGAACTCACATTCTTCTTTAGATAAGTTTCTCTTGTTGTTTTCACGAGGCATTTGGAACACGTAGGTGTTTGGATACAGTGGTGGCATCGTTGGTTCTAACAGATTATGGCGAGGTCTTTCTCAGCCTAGTGTAGGGTCTGACCTCGGGCCCGCTGTGCAGGAACTCTTCTCTCGGGTGGTTCAGAGAGCTCCATGTCTGACCCAAGCCATACGTGAGCCTCTCACTGTTGATGTGGTGCAGGTTCCACCACAGAATAACACGTTCACATTCGCGTTCACGCGCGTACACACGCACACACACACACACACGCACACACGCTCTCACATTGTACACGTACGTATATATACAGATCAAGCATGATAAGCAGGTCTTAAGTTCAGCACTATTGTACAAAGCATCCAAAGTGTAGTTAGGGTATACTATGTAAGTTTGTGCGTCTACTTTAATGTTACTGGCTGACTGACCTGCCCCTTTTCAAGAGGTCAGCGAAAAGAACACTAGTGTCTGGCCCTAACCAGATCCCCTTTGCGTAGATCTTGGAAGGTAAGGTTGGTACAGTATCACTTATATCTATCCAGTCCTTTTGAGATCCATCCAAAGAGCTTAAGGTTAGGGGCAAGGCCTAGTACGTGAGCATCCACCTGTCTGTCTCCCCCCTGCCTGAGCCAGTAACTGGACCTGTTCTTTGTGCGACGGACGTGCCGTGACTGTTCTGGTGCAGGTTAAGGTCACTACTTAGCTGTCTTCCCTGGGTGAGAGGGAGAGCCGGGAACATCCCCTCAAACTGGCTGCTCTCCACAATCCTTCTGAACAGGGAGCTATTCCATTCTCATCACATGCTGTCTCCCACATCATGGAAATCATTTACCTTGGCACGCTCTGGTCCAAAGCTCTCTTTATAGAGAATCGTGGGTTCTAAGCTCTCTGAACAAAGGTTCTGAGGTTCTAAGCTCCTTAAAGACCAACAGCTGGTACAAGAGACTAGAAACCCCCCCCCCCTCAAGCCCCACTCTGTGGTCACTGCAAGAACTAAGGCTCAGAGCTGGTCTTGGTGACGTGGAAGGGTTTTGAGAACAGCAGCTTCTTAACTGTAGGGAAAATGGCATCTTCAGTTGATTTGTAGTGGAAGGAAGGCTTTGTCTGGAGTGCAGCTCTATGGAGCTAGGTAAAGGATATAATGAGTGTATGAATATAGAATTGTGTCCCATAACTATGAACAAGTAAGGGTTTGGACACTGACAACTGTATGCATGTCCATTGTTTGTGTTTTGTGGGCAAGGTTTTGGGGGGGGTAGGTAATGTAGTGTGTATGATCAAGTCAGAGGGCAATAAACTCAAGACATTGAACAGTTTAGTGCTTTTTAAACCAGGGGTGTCAATTAATCTTTTTTTAATTATTACTGAAGTAACTAATGTATTGTTTTGAGTTTTGTGCTAGACCGGGTGGGGGTAATGCTGGGATGGGGGTATAGAAAATGGGTGGGTGGTTTCTATGGTTACTGTACTTAACTATCTATTCTTTGTTTGTATTATGATTTGTCAATCTATGTTTCCTTTTTTGAACTGAAAATATGATGTAATGAAATTAATTCATGGGACTGAATCTTGACCTTTTTATTGACCATGGACAATAATAAACAAGTTATGTACAAAAATGGGAACTTCTCTCAAATTTATAAACGCATAAAACATAATAGAAAATCACATTGTATTTACAATTAATCATTTACTTAAATGATGCAACTAAATCTCCAGATACAATCATTGAAACAAAAAAACAATAAAATGTGGATTTTTTGATTTATGATCTGATGGATTAGATGGTCTCATACTAAAAACAATATTGGTAATCCTGTGTGTGGTCTATGAAGAGAGCAGGTGCACATAGTGGTATTAAAACATGCACTGATACTGTATATTGCGTGAATATAAAGGACCATATGATGGTGGAAAGCTCAGATTTGTTAAGAATTGACAGTATATAACGCCCTCTACTGGTTAGGCAATGCCACAGACACAACCATGTTTCCAGACATTCATTCACATTTTAATATCCAAATATATTTCAGGGAATGTCTTTGGACTTGAATATGCAGAAAGTAATGCCAATATTTCTCATTTAACATCTTACTGTTGACTCAAAAGTGTTTTAGAGTTAGTAGCAACACTGCCTGAAAACATAAGAGCAGCCAACCCTATCTGCCCTTCTAGATGGAGAGCAGCATGATGTGTTCTTCTCTTGTGCTTCAGCTAACTCAGTGGTCATTCTGAAATTGTCAAATGACACGCTCGACGGGGCACCCTCTGGCAGGTATGAGGAAAAAGCTGCAATTTAGACCAAGACTTCCTGTTGTAAAACTCTTTTTCCCATGCCATCATCAGCTACGTTTTCTTGTACCTGCAAATGAAAAGAAAGCAGTGAGAGGAGGATGTAGAGAGGGCACTTTAAGGAGTGACGGGGGTTTTTGGGAAACAGGTGACATTCTTTCTAGGTGGCAGTGAGCCCCTCTACTATCCATTTGCAACGGCCTGTCTGTCTTTTCCCTATAGAAAAGTCAACACACTCAAAGCTTTTCTTGCCTAAGTCGCCATGTTTGCTTTGTTTTCTGTACATGTCTCATGGGTTTAGTTTTGTTAAGAAGCTTTTCTTAAAGTTTGATAGCGTAAATCACGTGTGTGTGACAGTGTTGACTCTGTACTTACTCTGTGTGGTGCAGGGAAAGTTCAGACAGTGCACCCAGAGAGCTTAGTTGTTCCTCCAGCGCTGATATCCTAAGACCGATGTACCCAGATGACAGCAAGAGCAGAATCACCCTAAACACAAAATCACACACACACGCACGCACACACACACACACACACACACACACACACACACACACACACACACACACACACACACACACACACACACACACACACACACACACACACACACATGAACCCTGCACACTATGGAGGGTTCAATTTGAAAGGCAAATTCATGGTTAAGAAAAACATCCTGCATCTCCCTTTCACTCTGGGGTGTGGCTGTGTAAGTGCGTGTGTGTGTTTGTCTTAAATTGGACCGACTTAGAACAGAGAAGTCCCTATTGGTCCAGTCTGAAAACACAGTATCTTTAGGAACCCATCTACCACCCAGGTCTATACTGTACCTATCTTATACGTCTTCCTAGAAATCAACCCAGCTAACAGAAACAAATCAGATAAGAACTGTCTCTTTTTCCCTTGCCAATCCAGATGGACAACATACCAGTTGAGAGAGATGTTCAATGTAAAATACTCATGTTATCAATACATTTATTTTCTGTTTTTGTCTCTTCTGTCATGTATTTTCTTTTTACAGTTGGCATTGTATTGGAGGATAATATACAAGGTCCTGGCTGGTCACTGAATGAACTTGTGTTATACTAGTTACTCCAAGGCAGGGATTCTTCCCATTAGATAGAAACACTCCACCAAAGACAAACTTGTTTCCATTGCAATTAATGTGTGAATCAATACGTGTCTTGCCTGAAATTCTGTGCTTATGACAGTCATGGACAGACCGGTTGTTACCAGAAATAGTCTTAAAATACATTATGTATGCTGAAAGAGAGCTTTCTATTGGCCGGTTGGAGACTGACGCAGGGGTCAAGGGAACACATAACCCTGACCATAGGGTTCTAGGAAACCTTGCAGTCTTGACATGGTAGGCTGTCCTTAAATACTGTGGCTGTCGTGTCTATGATCAAGTGTCTACTTGATTGTATAACAAACACCTGTTGGCTGTATATTAACTTCATTTTTCACCATTCCTAATACATTCTGTACATTAACCTTCATGCCTCTGGGAGACTTTGCTAGTTTTTTTTTTATCTGTTCATTTTTAGTCTTGTTGACATGCTGGTTTACAGTACTTTCTCTCCAATCAACTGGTTGTCTAAAACTCATAAACCCAGAACTAGAAGTTAAATTCACACTACTTCAGTGGAGAGTGAACACATTCTTCCACAAACGGAGTGAGGGCTGAAGAGGAGGACCAACACTTACAGAAGCAGAAAAATGTAGATAAGAGTGTTGAGGTTGCTAATCTCTCTCGGAGGAAGGAATGATTTTATGTTCTGTACCCACAAGTCACCTAAAAAAACAAAAACAAAAATCATTCAAAATGAACCAGAGCGTGTTTATTTGAGTATGTTGTGTGTGTGTGCCTGTGTGTGTCTGTGTGTGTGTCACCTGTTTCTTCTTGGTCTGAGATCTGCTCTCCCAGTTCTCTGCTGGTGCTGCTTCTAGGAGTAGAACCATTCATCCCACGTACTGTGGATGGACAACACAATGACAACAAATATTACAAATGTGAATCACAGTACTAGCATTTTTTTATACTGTTAAATATTCTCAGGTGGGATGATAGTGACCAATGGCAAAATATGAGAACGTTTAATCTGATAGTTCATTGTCTTTCTCTTCCCTCGCTCTCCCCCTCATCTTTTGTCTGTGTTACTGGGATCGGTTCTTCTCACCTCTGTGGTCTGGGCCAGGAGAATGGATACTGCCCTCCAGACTGGAGTGGCTTGAGACCTGTGGACGGACAGACAGGGCTCAACAATGAACGCTTCAGAGTCTTGGTCTACCTGACGCATTACAGGCGGTTTGGTTTGTGTTCCACCTTGACCAATCATACTCAACGTAACATTTAGAAGGGGGATTCTATACGTTTCTAGCCCTAGCAAGGCAGGGGTCAGATTAGAGGGTACAGGGGGGAGCTCCTTACTGTGTCCATGTCCGGTTCCGGGCTGTTCTCTGCAGATGAAACGTGAGGACTACTGTTACGACTCTCAACCTGACAATCACAAGACAACGAAGCAGAAGGCATTAAGGCCTTAATACCTTTATATACTTACAAATATTTACAGAGATTTGTAAAACTGTAGGAAATCAGAGACAGAAGGGAGGAGAGAGGAGGAAGTATATGGCCAGACATGTACCTGTGTGTGTGGACACACAGACTGCAGGAGTTTGTAACACAGTTCCCGGTTCCTTAAAGAAACAAAGGAGTGCTGAAAGACAGTAAAAAGAGACCAGATGGTTTAAGATTACAACTGCTGAGATATTGTTCAGTACCGGTTGGTCTTGTGTTGAACCCATGTCAGATTGAACAGATTAGACAAGTCATTTATGCAGGAAACAAAAGCTGTTCTACTCTTGTTCTTTGACAAATGAATTCAGACGGTGTGTGATGAGGGTGACGTTAACTCAGACCTTTTCTCCCTCTGTAGTCCTGATGGACAGCATGGACAAGGCGGACTTCTGCTTCACCTCCTTAATGTTGGACACATGGAGCACCACCTGTAGAAAAACCTGTTAGAGAACTGAACTCCCTCCCTCCCTCCCTCCCTCCCTCCCTCCCTCCCTCCCTCCCTCCCTCCCTCCCTCCCTCCCTCCCTCCCTCCCTCCCTCCCTCCCTCCCTCCCTCCCTCCCTCCCTCCCTCCCTCCCTCCCTCCCTCCCTCCCTCCCTCCCTCCCTCCCTCCCCCCTCTCTTTCACCTTGGTCTCCTTGAGGAGGACTGAGGAGTGGAAACACACAAAGTTCTCCGACACAAAGAGCTTCCCGTGATAAAGCACTTCCTTCTGCAGGGCACAGGTGAACACTGGAACACATGCACACAAACACACATGCTAACTAGGACACATTCACAAATGCACCCTACATATAAATAATTCGCTGCGAGGCAGAAAGATAGAACAGTCATGTCCTGGTGTCAATTTACCATGTGTCAAACTCTCGGCCTCAGGGATGTCCTGGAAGAGTTTGTGGAAGGATTTGTTGTGTTTCACATAGGTCTGCACCCCGTCTGGACCCCCCCGATCCAAGCCCTCCTCTTCTATGGTGTGGGACCTGGAGGGAGAGGAAGAGATGTCCTTCGATTTTCTTCTTCAGAGTTTACAAAGTCAGGGCCTCCCGCATAATCATACAAGGATAGCTCCTGTTTGAGGTGCCGCGCAGCCTCTGGACACTCCTAGCCCCAGTCCAGTCCCAGGAGTGTATATATGTTTGCGTGTTTGTGTGGATACAAGTGTGTGTGTGTATGCTTGTGTGTGTTTGTATGTGTTACCGTATGGAGTTACTCTTGCTGAGGCTCCTTCCCAGCTCCTGGACGTCTGGCCTGGCCTCCCTCAGACTCGTCCTGCCCTCAGAGGGCCTGGCCTCCCTCAGACTCGTCCTGCCCTCAGAGGGCCTGGCCTCCCTCAGACTCGTCCTGCCCTCAGAGGGCCTGGCCTCCCTCAGACTCGTCCTGCCCTCAGAGGGCCTGGCCTCCCTCAGACTCGTCCTGCCCTCAGAGGGCCTGGCCTCCCCCAGACTCGTCCTGCCCTCAGAGGGCCTGGCCTCCCCCAGACTCGTCCTGCCCTCAGAGGGCCTGGCCTCCTCCAGAAACTTCTCAGAGCTCCTCCTGCCCTTGCTGCTCCTGCGGACGCCCAGCAAGCCTCCACCCCCCTCCGGGAACCTGGCAGGACAGGAGCACAGAGCACACTGTGTAACAGCCACTGTTGGAGCCTCGGACCTTAAGAAGTTGTGGCCTGGAATGAATTTGCTTTAGTATCAATCTTTGTTTCTAGATTCACTGATGTTTGAATCCATCTATTCCTTGATTTGAATTTTAATGTAATTAGAGTGGTGAATGTATATGACGTAAGAGGTATTTTCTGTGAAAAGATCCTTGTAACTGGTAACCAGAGACGGAATTGAAACAGGGAACCAAGACAGCACAAGTTTGTTGGAAATATGACCTGCATAATCCAAAAGATTGTGACTGGTTCAAGTCAGTGATGACTCAGCAATACACAGCTAAACCCTACCTACCATAATAATGCTTGTTTTTTGCAAGGAAATAAACTTGAAATGGGTATCATGTGTCACATACTAAGTGTTCTTGATCTGTCCTTTTTGTTTTGCTCCTACAGCCCCAGGGCATCATATACACCCAGCGCTAGTCTTTCCTGGAAACTCTTCATGCAACCAACAGAACCAATCCTCACGGAAACAGAAGCCTTCTCCCTCACACACCAACACTACGCTGTCATCATAGAGGAGGCTGTCTCTGATGTGCCTGTGGAGCCGTGCGGGCCCTGCTCCTGTGGGCCACACAAGAGCTCTCTGGAGAATGAAAACCAACAAGTTTCTCTTTCTGTTTCGCTGAACTGCCATTACTCATTTATACAGAGCTCAATAAAAAAAACATATGGCTCCGTCCTAGCAATACTAATCTCGCATGCAAAATACAGGTCCAAACAAACACAGGGTGAATAAGAATGATTCACCCATCAGAGCTCCATTCAAGTCTGTTAAGTCAAAGGCAAGTGTTCTCTCTGTGTGTGTACGAGTGCGAGTGTATTTCCTCAACAGCATAACCAAGCGACATAGTGAAAAGGTTAGATGAGTGGATACTCACGCAAAGCTGTCCAGTGAGAACCTCCTGTTCTTAAAACTCATGCTGGGGAATGGAAATCAGTTCTCACACCACACACACTACAACCCCCACACACACGCACACACGGCACACTGTTCTGTTTTCTCCAGAGTCAGACTTTTGTCTCAAAACCTCACACATGCACTCACACACACACACAGGTGTATTTTAAATCTTCTCAATACAGTGCCTCTGTCTTTCTCTGTCTCTCTCACTTTCCTTCCCGGTACAAACCCTTCAAACACTGGCAGCTACTAGCAACCCAAGTGAAAGACAGCCTGTTTATGTTCCAAGCCTATCAACTGCAAGGATCTGTCGCTGCACACACCTCTGCTGCTCATAGCAACAGTTGCCACAGGCAGTGTATAACTGAGTCCGCCCACCTACATACCAGCCTCTTATGAGAGGCTTACACAAACACACAAGCCCGCATATAGTTAACGATTTGGCTGGGTCATGACAGCTCACGAGACCGAGTCTCATGTGTGCACCTCATAAGGTGATGGCTATCACCCATTTCTGATGGCTATCACCCATTTCTGATGGCCATCTCTGCGGATGCTGACATTCTTCAGGAACGTCAACTCTTTTATCTACCCACAGTTTTACATGTCTAGGAACAATTTGAAAACGTTTTCTTATTAGGTGACGTCTGAAAATGGAGGTACTGTGATTGAAGAAGGGCGTGATAGGATAGGGTTGATGAGAGAGATTCCTGTGTGCCGTGTCTGTGGAGGCCTGTAGCAGAGCCCTGCTGGGAGATCATGTACACAGATTGCCATGTCCTCCTCCCAGGACGGGACAACAGTAAGAGACACACTGTGTTCTCCCTGGCTGCTCATTGAATGACACTGTGTGCCTGGAGCGCCACATTCTGCTGACAGCCTGCCCTCAGCCATCATTCACTTCTCACTCTCCATGTACCTCTCTCTCTCTCTCTCTCTCTCTCTCTCTCTCTCTCTCTCTCTCTCTCTCTCTCTCTCTCTCTCTCTCTCTCTCTCTCTCTCTCTCTCTTTCTTCCTCTCTCACTTTCCCTCATGCTCTCACTGACTGTCTTAATCTTTCACCAACACGCACACACATTCGCAAACTGTTTCTCTATCTCTCTCAGTGTGTGTGTATGTGTGTGTGTGTGTGTGTGCTGTAAATACAGTACGTGTGTATAAGAACCTCCTCCTCTTGACAGAACAGCTCCATGGGGGAGCTGGAAGGGCCCTCCGCTTATCACCACCTCCACACACGTATCGGGCTTTGAAGAATATATTTCCCCTCCAAGAAACGTCACACAGCCTCTAGAGTTAGAGAAGCTGTGTGTCTCCAGAGGGGAAGTCAGTTCAAAGTGAATGACAGCATGACTATGACTACTGGAACTACAGCATTCTCATTTCTCCAGACCTGGAACATCGGGGCTCTGCAGGTCACGAGCTATAGAAAATGTATTTCCCTGAGAGTGAAGGGAGCACTAATGATTTGTTGATTTGTTTTAGGTGAACACAGAAGCAATTGTGGTTAGCAGACTGAAGACTGCAGGGTGCACTGCAGAGTAATATTAGTGGAACCACAGAACCACAAGGTCTATCTATTCAGCATGTTGACGTCTACCAAAACCAATCAAACATAATTACTATGTAGCTCTTTTTAATGACCAAATCACGATCTATATTAATAGCAGGTCCTTTTTCAGTGGATAAATATGGTAAAAACGGTAACTAGATAAACAATGAATGCGTAGGGAGTACTCCCTATATATCTTGGTGTGTGTGTGTGTACTGTGTGTGTACTGTGTGTGTGTGTCAGGGTCATGTTACGACCACGTCAGTACTCTCAATGTGGGGCCACAGGCTTCATTGTGTGATGAGGTTTAGGGTTACCATAGGGATATGACAAAATAGCCACTACTGAAATACTAGAAGTCAAAAGAGATTATTTTTTTCCAAGGATGAACAGATGAAAGCTGAGATCAGAGCGTGTCACCTTGGTACTTGTGACAGTGTTATATTTACCAGGCATGTTTCAGTTCAGATTACATGCTGTATGAATATAGTTCTGAAACCATAAAAATCATGGGAAGAGTTATCAGTAATCCATTCCCATTAAGTTTGAATGGTATCATGTAAGCCATCTCTGCCACATTTATTCTGTCCCATAAAGCTGCGCTTATCATTTTAAATACCTATGCTCTAAATCCGTCAAAGGATAAAGGTGTAAAGACATCCTGACACACACAGCAAACTGAGGTAAATCACACATCCCTCATAAGTACAGGTATTCTCAGTCTATCAGCTTGTTGGATCAAACTCTCGTAGAATGAGAGACAAGACAGATATGAAACAGTTTGTCTGTTGTCAGTTGACACATGTGCATGCACTGAGGCTGTATTGAAGACACATTATTTACTGGGGGGTCCACTTCAATAACAGTAGACCAGACCACCTTATAACACACTATTGAAAATATAATTAATAATAAATTATTATTCTAATATGATTCAAATCTATTTTACAGTAATAGTGATCAGGCCAGACAGACAGGTTGTGACATTCTTTGTCTATGGACTTGTACGGTGTACATCATGATTCAAATCTATTTTACAGTAATAGTGATCAGGCCAGACATACAGGTTGTGACATTCTTTGTCTATGGACTTGTACGGTGTACATCATGATGACGAACAAGTGTTTTTCATCCACAACTATATTCTCAAGAAAGCTAATTGGCATGCCACCTTCCAACGTTTTAAGAAAAAAAATTTTTTTGTGAGGTGAGTGTTTCTGTGAATGATGTATGGTGTAGCAGGTTAGCAACTATGGCTCCACCTAGTGGATATAAAAGACTTCCTTCACACAGTGATGCATTCTCCATGGTGGCCATCTCTAGATAGTGGCACCCTCCTCTCGCCCTCCCAACAAGCTGGTACCTTATCGCTATCCAAGTCAGACTGTTTAATTGACTTAGTTTTCATTATTCTCTCTGGATTTCCTCTGCCCCTGACCCGAGACATCTGATCTGAAGAGATGTAATAATTTACACAGGATTCAAATGGTTCATTTAACTGTATTTTCAATCATCCATCAGCTTTTAATACAAAGTCAACATACAATATCTACAGCCATGAGATAACAACAGAAATAACAGGTACAGAAGAACAGGGTATATGACGAGGTCCTGGGACTGGCCCTCACTTGATTTACTGTGTCTTTTCATTTTCATCACAAATTGATCGTAATGTTTTGTCAAGGAGTATAATCCATCATCAAGACATTTAATCAGGATCATATCAGGTCAATATTAAATTTAAAGACAAACCTTGTTGCAGTGTGGCAGTTTCTGTACAAATACACATGCTACCACATACTATTGTTGTCCACTATGTTTGTTGAGACTTTACTAAGTTACTGTGTACTGAATACAGCTCAGCATACTTCCAACTATTCTGCTCTATATGTCTAATTTCTTCTGAATGCCCCCAAACTCATATTAGCACGTTGGATTATTCCACTCTTGCTATAACAGAGGGGGAGTAAGAAGGGAACACTTTCAACTGAAACTATGTCTGGCTCTAAGTCTCTAACTAGTAGGACATCAGTATCAAATATCACTCCACGCAGAGTGCATTCAGTATACTAAAGCAAATAAAAAAGCACCAAAAATTACCATTAAAAAAACATTGACGATATCATACAGTAATGTTGGCTTGCCAAGTAAACAACATCTCATTGGTTATATTCGGTAAAATCCCAAATAAAACAGTAAGTAAATGAAACAAAAAAAGTTAAAAGTATTAACAGTAACAAAATATAATAATAAATATTAAAAAAGCATTTCAAATAAATAATTTAACTTAACAGGTGAATAATAACAATAAGGCTCTTTTTTTAATATAATAAGAACTACACCACTTCCAACCTCACATTATATCTTGTGCTCAGGCGCATGTACTGTGAAGAATTCCATGAAAGATGCTCTATGTACAAAACGAGTGGAAAGTCAAGAGTTCAGGTACAATGAAACCAAAGTGTGCTCTTCAAATCACAACACATTGAAGGGGAGAGTCTGGCTATGATTACACATCGAATCAGGAGAGAGAGGGGTGGGTTGGTGTCGAGGTACTTTTGAGGCACGCGGGAGAAGACTGTAGGGAGAAGATTAAGAGGTGTCATCTAAAATATTCTGTACAGTGAGACAATGGACAGGGAGTAGAACCTGGCAGAAACTTGGCAGAGAGCAGGGAGAGAAGGGTGGTGGTGGTGGAGTTCAGCCTGGGGCAGGACTGGAGTACTGTGACCTCCAAAGTCCACCTGTCAGAGCGTCTGCAGACACTGAGCATACTTGCGCCCCACAGGAGGGGGGATGTTGCTGTGAATCGCAGAATTCAAGTAGATTAGCTAAGAGAGTGAGGCCATGCTGCCCCCGAACACTGATCTCAAGTCAGCTTGACCTTACATCAGAATTGATACATCACCTTAGGAGGAAAAAAGGCCAAGCTGATCCCAGATCTGTCCAGGATGGCAACATCCCCTGGGCTACAATGTGACACAGTGCTAGATCAGCATAGGGACACATGATACTAATGCTAGCAGTAAAGCAGCAAAGAGAGGAACATCCAAATCAATGTAAGGCATTGACATGGAGAACAATGAGTAGAATTAACAAGTCATGTTTACAGTCATCTTACTGAAAATCTGGCAACTGTGAGAACCTTTCGAGATTTTTCTTAAGTCCTCCATGTTACATATGGCTCCAACACACACAATGAATATTGATGCATTTCTTGACAAACATGGTTTGAAATAAAATAGAGGAATGAGGACAGAGCTGTAACAAACAAGCTGGGCTGATTGATCACTGACTCTCGACACCATTCCTCATCACAGAATGAAGCTGCCCAGAGTCACTGATCGCCAAATCAGCATGGTCTTTTCTCCCTCAAATGGTAAGAGGCTTGATTGAAGAGCCTGGCTGATTGTAGATCAGTGCCTAAAGGCAGCTTCTGCTCAGGGCTCGCAGTCCATGTATGCAGGATGTTACACCCGATCTCTCCTGTTTTGAACTCTATCTCCCATCTGCCCCCGGGACAGCTTGTCTTGGCACTGTGGGTCGGGTAACCAGCGTCCAATCGGGAGCTGCTCCAACCGGTCCCCAGTCCCTAGCTCTGGTCCCACCTGGTCAGTCCATACCATGCTCTGGACTAGCTGTGTCAGACAGGCATCTGAGCACAGCACTGAGCCACACTCACAGACACATGACACGGTCACCATTACGTTCACCCCCTAGTACACCAAACCAGATAGAAAGATCACAATAAAAATCCCGAGTAGGGTGCAGCAAATATCCAGGCTTTTTAGTGTCCTTTGTTACAACATATATCAATATTTCCTGTTCTGAAGCAGTTTATATGGTTCACAGGTTGGTACTGGAGATAGCTGACCACCACGACACACACAGGTATTATACTTCCTTCACACTGGAACACTGAGGTAAGAATATGCAGGGTTACACATGAATAGTCTCCCACACCCAGAGAGTCTCTCCAGGACAGCTTCTGAAAGAGCAGCTAGGTGTTTGATGACATAGATCTGTTCTGGTTTTGTTGTTGCTTGTCTTGTAGTCGTTGTATAATTCATTGTTGTTGGAAACTTTCCCCCTCCTGTTGAGAAGGGTTCACCATCAGGTTGTTTTCCGCAGTCTGCTTGTGTCTCTCTCTCTCTCTCTCTCTCTCTCTCTCTCTCTCTCTCTCTCTCTCTCTCTCTCTCTCTCTCTCTCTCTCTCTCTCTCTCTCTCTCCTCCTCTCTCTTTCTCTGTCCCTCTCTCTCTCATTGACTCTTTGTTTGTGGACCTCAGAGCAGAAAGATGGAGGGATGGCCCCCCCTCTCTTTATGTTGCATAGTGGTCGAAGCTGCCCAGGTACTCCAGAGCAGCCTGATAGCAGAACTGGTACTCGTCCTGAGGAGGGAGAACACAGAGAACACAGGAGGAACCATTATCCTCTGGCACGACAGTCATCGAGAACATGGCCGGTTCACGCAATAGTTGAATTATCGACACTAAAACATGGAGTCCTTTGGGTGGGGAAACAGTTTAAGGAGGACTTTGTCACGTGACAAGACATGATGTCATCAAAGCTGGAGTGAATTTCCAGGCCCCAACCACACACCTCAGTCTGGACCATAGCAGGTCGCTGTGTCCGCAGCATCTTGACCGTCTGGAAGATGTCTACGGCTCCCTCGTAGCGCATCCTCTCCAGCACGATGCTCAGGGTGATGAACACGCCGCTCCGCCCCACACCAGCACTGAACACACACGGGTGTCCAAGCGCACACATACAGAAACAGACACATACAAAAACACATGTTCCCACATCCACACGGAATCATCAGCTATGACCTTACTGAAATGCTCGGCGGTAGTAAGTAATAGTAAGGCAGGCACACCCGCAGCGAACTCTTACCTGCAGTGAACACTGATAGGTCCGTCCTGGCCAAACTGTTCTTTAGTTTTGTGCACTTGGCCTATAAAGTCAATAAAGCCCTCCCCAGACTTGGGCACACCCTGCTCTGGCCAATCGGTGAACTGGAATTGACGCACCGTTCGTGATTGGCCATCCTGAGGAGAGAAGGAGACAGAGAGCAACATTATAGAAGGAGCAAATAGAAGACCAGTCTGAATGAAGGAGCACTTTATACAGTATAACACTCAGTCATGTCTGTCCTATTGTCAATCCATGTATCAATATGTGTAACCTGAATCAACAATAGAATAGAATATCTTTATTTGTCATTGCACAAGTACAACGAAATTGAGAATCTTTGTTCAATCTTTGTTACAAAAGCAAAACAATGTTTGGTCTGTCTGTGGTTCCTGCCTGTCGCCAGTTTGTCTGCTTCTCTGCCTGTCGGTCTGTCTATCCATCCGTCTGCCTGCCTGCCTGCCTGCCTTCCTGCTTTTCTGATCGCTTGCTTGTCTCTCTGTCTGTCTGACCACCATTGTGCTCTTCTCTGTCTGCTGTTCCATCATGTCTCTTCCCAGCCTGTTTGACTCCTCTCTAATGGAGATCAATACAGCATCTGTCAATGGGCCTTCAGCACAGGACAGGCTTAACAGGAGTAATCTACGACGGACACACGCGCGCACACACACAAATTTACAAACACACATACACACGCACACAGGCCAGGCGTCAAGCGAGAACATGCTTGACTGGAGTAATCTATGGCAGGTCGATAGGGCCAACTTGCTACAGCGCACACACACACACACACACACACAGGTACACACACACACACAGCTGATCGATGGAACACGCTCATTTCTACGAGTCGCCTCACACCTCTTGATGGATAGGGAATAGAGAGGAAATGTCAGAGAGTCTGATGTTACAGTTACTGAATACAATATGAAATAAACCACCAAGGGGACACACGCACACACACACACACACACACACAAGCACGCACACACACCACACTACACACACCACACCACACACACTCACCCTGGCGTCTGTGACTTTGAACTCTCGTAGGATGTACTGGGGCATGTTGTACTCAGCCATGGGGTCCACCACAAAGTACTGGTACCCGGGCTGAGCGCTCAGCAGGCCAGTACTGGTGACACTTCTCCTGTAGGGAGGAACACACACAGGAGGTTACAACTAGGAATATGTATGTGTGTGTCTGTGTGTGTGTGTTGTGTGACAGTGTCTGTTCTCTTACCCGTCCCATCTCTCTCAGTTTGGTCAGCATGACTACAATAGTAGAGTTGTGTTCCCACAGCATCCTCCAGAAGTCCTCTGTGGTCTCAGCCAGGGGGCCCTGGGTGGCAATGTATCCCCTCTGCTGCCTACACACACACAAGCACACACACACACACGCACACACACACACACACATGCACACAAACACACACACATACACACACATCGAAGCAAGTTAAATTGGACTCTGTGTATCTGATGACTGTGATGGGAGATGATGGCTGTAGTAGAGTATTTTTGACCCTATCACTTGAGCCCAGAGGACAAGATGTCATCACAAGGACAATGTGTGTCATGTGAAGCTCTCATAACCACTGTGTGACAGAATGTGACCAGATTTGACAGGTAAGAGCACTGAATTGAAACTCCTATCTGGTCCATTCACCATCTCCTGACGTTCAAGATAACGCTCCGTACCTGTATCCATCTATGTAGCTGGCGTTGACATAATCGGACCCCTCCAGGCCTCTGATTGGCTGGAGACAGACACGAGTGGTCTCATAGGGCATGATGTTGACTAGTCGGTTTTTAAATTTGTTGCTGGGCAGGTTGGCCGTTACAAAGCGGGACGTGTGGGCCTTGGTGTTGGCCAAACGCTGTTAAGAACAGGAAGAAAGAGTTAACCATTGTTTTCGTTGAATGTTCTAGAAAGAGACAGTCACGCTGAATACATTATCTATCCTGATGGATCGAGGCTATGTTGCAGGTTCTACATCAGCCTAATCTGTCATTGACATGTGGATCCCAGGTGAAAACATGGAGGTGAAATCATCTCCACCTTGAACTCGAGCTCCATGCCGGTGACGTGCTCCCCGGTCTCCACCTGGCCCAGCTTCTGCATGTACGAGTACAGGCTCCTGGCGGCCACCTCCGTGTTCCCGCAGGCCACGGCCTCCAGCAGGGCCTCGTGGATGAAGCTGTACTGGTCCTCCGTCTGCACCATGTAGTTGCGCTGCGACCTCATCAGGGTCACGTGACCGTAGATGTCGGCGGTGCGCTCGTGTCTGATTCGCTCCAGCATGGCGTCGATGACGATGAAACAGCCGGTGCGGCCCACCCCCGCACTGGAAGAGAGAGAGAGAGGGGATTGGAAAGGGAGGGGGGGAAATTGTAGGCATATGTAAGTGTGTATACGCATGTATGTCAGGTGGCTAAGCGGTTAGGGAATCGGGCTATTAATCAGAAGGTTGCCGGTTCGATTCCTGGCCGTGCGAAATTATGTTGTGTCCTTGGGCAAGGCACTTCAACCTACTTGCCTTGGGGAGAATGTCCCTGTACTTACTGTAAGTCGCTCTGGAAAAGAGCGTCTGCTAAATGACTAAATGTAAATATAAGGACTGTATGTATGTATGTGTAAGTGTGATTACCAACCTGCAGTGGGCGATAATGGGTCCAGCGTCTGGGGGGTTGCAGGCCTTGACCCTGCGCAGGAAGGCCAGGAAGGGGGTGGGGTACTCAGGCACCCCGTGGTCGGGCCAGGCTGTGAACTGGAACTGTCTCACCTCCCTCCGCTCACTACTGCCACTCTGAAACAATAGGACACGCAGAGAATTACACTCCTAATCATTCCCATTGTTAAAGGACACACAGTGGTAACCACCATTTAGCGTGATGGACATAAGGTCTATTCCACAGGTAAAATGCTGAGAGAGGAGGGGATTACAGGTATTAAGGATTTCTTGTTTTTACATCATCTATAAATGAGTCAGTGAATCAGTTTCCTTTGTCACCTAATTAGATAGAACTGATCTAGTGACAAACATGTTGACAGACATGAGGTTGTTTTCAGACACCAGTACTTCTGTGCTTGCCCTTGAATAGTCACCGGTTTTTGTTGACAGCATTTTCTTTTTTCGGCAGGTTGATATTTACGAGAGCTTCCTGGCAGTTAAAAGCATGCTCCTGCCCTACTTTCTCAGTATGTGGGACAGCGAGACCTGCTGTGTATTCTAAATGAGATACAACCCTGGCACAACACACAGAAGCCTCGCTCTACGACACTCGATTAACTGCAGTCTTTTAGCCTCAATCTTGTTCCAACTCGAGAGTGACAGTTGAGATTTGAATTCACGTCTGTTCTAATTATTTCTGCATTATAAGTGGATTGAAAGGCGTACGGTTCTGTTGGGGCATGACAGATGCCAGACAGGGGACATTTAA
The DNA here is from genome assembly GCF_038355195.1 of Osmerus mordax. NCBI lineage: Eukaryota > Metazoa > Chordata > Actinopteri > Osmeriformes > Osmeridae > Osmerus > Osmerus mordax. Next base: position 7,028,703 of record NC_090065.1, read on the forward strand.
ATCGAGGAGGAGACGGATTTGGGGAATGAAAGAAAGAAGAAAAAGGGGCAAAGACAAAGAGAGAAGAGCTGAAGAGAGACACGGTTTGAAAAACAAACAAACAGAAGACAACGTCTCTTCCGACTGTAGTTGAGTGTGTGTGTGAGCACACCTTGTGTAGAGAAAACGTGCGAACACAGAAGGTGGCCAGCTCCATGGTGTCCAGCAGAGTGACCTGAGTCATGCCGTATGTCTCAGTCCCGCGGCTCGGCCAGTACTGGTCACACTTGATCTGCAGGTGGGACGTTAACATCATCGTCATCATCATCATCATCATCGTCATCATCATCGTCATCAGTAGGAAGGCTCATTGAGTTTAAATCTTTTGGACATATTCGCTCTGCCCACCACTGAAACGTTGTAGCTGCTGTGTGTTTGTCATTGACTGGACAGGGTCAGTGAGGAGACAGATTGGTGACATTCAGTGGGTGACACTCCTCTCCACTGCACCCTGACGAGGACGGCAGGGCCCAACAACGAGCCCTGAAGTGGATGCAAATGACCCAATGACCCGCCAGTCTGGACAGCCCTTAATCAATGACAGTGTCCTAGATGATATGCCCTACTGCAATGAGCTGACGACAGCAGTGGATGACCTGTTGTCATGGAAACACTACCCTGATGGATGGCGATGCCCCAGTGCCACGAGATGAGCTGGGAGTAGATGAGTGAAGAGGGCTGCGTGGATGAAACCCAATTCAAAGCTAAATCTAAATGACTTTGCATTAGCCAGAGTCTGCCTGAAAATTCAGGTAGGGATGTTTGCATTTGTGTATGCAGGCCTTTGGTTCCATTGTCACGGACAAATAAACATTTGCATCCCCTCACCCGTGACTTCTCCTCCAGGCGGGTCATCATGACCACGGATGCGGCCCGCTGCTCCCACACCATCCTCCAGAAGTCTCCGAAGGTCTCGGCCAGGGGGCCCTGCGTGGCGATGTAGGCGTTCTGCTTCCTGTAGCCGTCGATGTAGTTGGCGTTGATGTAGTCGCTCCCCAGGATGCCTAGCGAACACAGCAACCATCTGGTCAACCACAATATTTACATCGCCGCTCCCCTGACAAACCTGCCTTTGTTTGCCTCTTGGTAGTTTACTCGATGAAAGAAAACACTGTTGTTCGATTCAATGTGAGAGGACATACATCCATACATTTACATAGTCATTTTTTTTTGCAGCATTTTTTTTATACATGACGTACAGTGTGGGGGGGTGAGCAGCAGAGGGGTGTGGGGGAGAGTACCTTCTATGGGCGCCAGGATGACCCGGGTGTGGTCGTAGGCGATGACGTTGGCGTAGCGGTTCTTGGGCTTGTTGACCTCCAGGTTGGAGTGTTCCCAGGTGAACTGCTGCCCCGGGTCGATGGACTGGACAGAAAGGACAGGGACCAGACAAGGAGGAGACCCAGTGGTTGGACACAGTCAGAGCAGACAAGGAAGACATGGCCATGAGGGATTCTGTACTTTATACTATCACCCAATAACAGTGCGCAAAAACCATGGTATCTTTTTTACAGTATAGAATGATGCCTATTCATTCATTATCTACAATACTTGATAAAACTAGCCGCTGTACAGTTTTCACTGTTAAGAGTCCTAGCTGTTATACAGTATGCACTGTTAAGACTCCTAGCTGCTGTACAGTATGCACTGTTAAGACTCCTAGCTGCTGTACAGTATGCACTGTTAAGACTCCTAGCTGCTGTACAGTATGCACTGTTAAGACTCCTAGCTGCTGTACAGTATGCACTGTTAAGACTCCTAGCTGCTGTATAGTATGCACTGTTAAGACTCCTAGCTGCTGTACAGTATGCACTGTTAAGACTCCTAGCTGCTGTACAGTATGCACTGTTAAGACTCCTAGCTGCTGTACAGTATGCACTGTTAAGACTCCTAGCTGCTGTATTGTGGTGCAGACATTGGTCAAGTCCTTGGTCCTGGAGAGTAAATCCATTCCAAGTCCTTGGTGCTCCAGCTGGCTCACCTCGTACTCCTGAGACAGACGCAGGTTGTCGTTGGCCTTGAGCAGCTCCGTGTGTTCGGCCAGCTCCGTGATGGGGAGGGGCGGGTGGCTCAGCATCCCTGAGGACGCAGGGCAGCACAGGGTTCAAGCACACAGCTCAGGGGACTAGGACGCAGATGGCACTGTTTATCTGCTCAGCACCAACGAGGAGAGGAAGGTGCTGTGTGTGTGAACTACCCAGGAAGACTCTCCGTTTACTGTAACATGACAATCATAGCATCCTGTATTCTGTGAGGTGACACCGATTTATCTTGCTAACCTGTACACCTCATATAAATGTATGAATAGGAATGTATGAGTGTATAACATGAAGCACACACCTTAAAGGTCAGTTGAACAAAAAAAAGCAATTACAGCAGTAAACTGTTTGATGTTTGCAGTATGCAGTGCAGCCGTGGAAAATCAATTTTGATGCGTGTAAGGGACAAAGTGGGGCGATTCGTTTTTCCTTTGATGTGGAATAGCTTTTCTCAGCGATCAGGGGAGCGATGACTCAGAGAAAACAACCACAGACAGAACACTAATTACATCACACACACACACCTCCCACACAGCAGGAGGTGGATAAGGAGTGTTATCCCCAGTACAATGTAGGTGTACCGTGCAATCTCTAGAAAACAGCATTATCCATGCAATCCCATATCACCATAATCCATTTATTACCAAAACCAGAACCTATTCTCCATGGAGTGTGTAAAATGGCATGAACAGCTTTTCAAACCATTATTATTCTGGAATTAAAAGACATGAATGTTCAAGGCACTATTCTTCTGTGTGAGACGTCAGAGATGCTGACATGCATGGGCTTGTGTTGGTGCTAATTCAATCCCAGCATGGTGTCTATCTGTGGAATCTACAACACTCTTAGAATCGTCCTGTCGCATTCTATGGCAGAGAGAGAGAGAGAGAGAGAGAGAGAGAGAGGGAGTGAGAGAGAGAGAGAGAGAGAGAGAGGGAGGGAGGGAGGGAGGGAGGGAGAGAGAGAGAGAGAGAGGGAGGGAGGGAGGGAGGGAGGGAGGGAGAGAGAGAGAGAGAGAGAGAGAGAGAGAGAGAGAGAGAGAGAGAGGGAGGGAGGGAGGGAGGGAGGGAGGGAGGGAGGGAGGGAGGGAGGGAGGGAGGGAGAGTAAACGGGAAAGAAAAATTGAGAAATAGAGACAGTTTCGAGTTCTGTTCGGTCTTCTGTCTAAGACAGATTGTATCCATTCAGCTAGTTTCCAGGCATCTAGAGAGAAAGCCTCGTGGGAGGATGCGTGGGACAAGATAGAGCTTCAAGGTTTTATTGCCTCAGAACAGTATTGACAAAAGATGATGATATTAAATTGCCAAATGAACATCCATTACAGTAGCTCTAATGGTTCCACATTCAGTTAATTTAACCAACAGCCAAATACCTGGCTGGTGAACACATTGGTAGGATTTCAGGGCAGCTGCTGTCTCTTGCAGTACCTAATAGCATGGCTCTACATACGGGAACCAAACCAATTACCTTGCCAAAGCACCACAGAAATAGAACTAGAATTTCCCACACATTCTATACAGAGTTCTTTTGCCTTGAGGAAGCATTTCTGTGTAACACGGTGGGACACAGGAAGCAGATCACTAGCTGGTGTTAGTGCCTGAGCAGCTGTGGTGCTAAGGCTCACAGCCGGTAGGGAGGCGGAGTGGCTCCTCGTTATCTGCCCATCTCAGGGGGAACAGGAAGTACCAAGCTCAGCAGAGAAAAAAGGAAAGTACTGTGCTTGTTTAGCACAGCTCTCTAACAGAACCAAATGCACTCTTAAATTTGTTTTGTCACTCAATGGAGAACGATAGGTCAAACCGATTTGATCATTTCTGAATGTCCACCTGCTTCCGTCTGGTCTGGCACGGTAACCTGGCGGCGTTGTGGAGTGTGGGTGGACAGAGACAACTACAGGTTTTGGGAAGAGAGCTGTTGCTCTGTGATGACTAAGCCATGATGACTCAGCAGTGACTGTACTACCTGGACGGCGGCCATTTTAATCGGGATGGAGATTTCGATGTGGAAAGTAAGTCTGTCAGGAAGACCATGGCGTCCTCATCCGTACATCCAGGGTTTGACATTGAGGAAGTAAGGCAGCTTTGGTCTTCACCATTATACTCTGTCCCCCAATTTGTGTGTGCGTTTGTGTGTGTGTGCATCTATCAACAGTACCTACCAGGGGTTTGGAAGTTGATGCGTCTCATCTCGACAGGGTCCGTGGGATGGTGTGCCATCATCTCAGCATTACCCAGAAGACTCTTGGTGCCCGGCTCGGAGTCCTTCCTCTTACTGCTTGGCATCCAAGAAGGACAGGGAAGAGGTTGAAAAAACAATAAGAAGGGGGAAGTGTCTGCAAAGAAAGCTTCTTAACACAATACATTTTCATCAAGAGGGAAGATGCTGTGTCATGCTTCCGTTAGTTATACAGTTTCACTTTGTAAAAAAAAAAACTTATTTTATTTTTTTTGTTAGAACTGAACTTCACTCGTTAATCTCACCTGTCAGGTTTGCTGCTTCCGGATAAACAGTGGCGAGGGAGGGAATAATGAGAGGAGGAGGAGAAGGAGGAAACAGACAGATGGAGAGAAAGAAAAATCAATAGGATGCATTTGTATTCAACAGCTTGATGACCTACAGGCTGGAGGTAACGTGGTAGGGCAGGGCTGTTTGCTACACAGGTGCACACCAGTCCTTCTGCTGCTAAACTGGTGGGAGACAGCTGCATTTTCACACTTATCAGTTTGCAAAATGAAGCGCGGGGACTTGACCATTAAGATAAAGTTTCAGCATCTAGGTGGCTAGACATGGCCGTGTTTTAAGATCCTCCTATCACTGCAATACTTAATGAAAAAAACAGACGATAGGAAAGAATAGAAATACCTTCTCCCTTCTGCTTTATCACTTACTTCTTGTAGAGGAGGATAGCGATGACGATGCAGATGATGAAGACCACAGCCAGGACGGGTCCCACCACCCAGATGAGCCCGTCCCCCGCATCCAGGGGCTGGGGGTCCGAGTCTGGGGCGATCACTGGATCTGTGTATGGGCTGGCCACATACATCTTCTACGACACACACAAAAGCCCACACGCACACACACACGCACGCACACACACACACAGAAATAAGGCATTAGAAGTCATTGAGATAAAGAGTGAACACCTTGGAGGGGAACTGAAGTGAAAATGATTGAATATTATTGCCTTTTTCATGCCCTTGTCTTTGACGGACGCATCTGTGATTGTTTGAGCAGCTCTGCCCGAATGATTGTAATATGAGGTGAGAGATTGTGTAGACAGAGAGAGAGAGAGGAAGAGAGACAGAGAGAGGGAGAAAGTGCTAGAGAGAGGTGGAGACAGGGGATTAATAAGATAAAGGGAACGAGAGGGAGGGAGGGAGGGAGAGATACAGAGAGGGAGCCAGGATAGTAGTTAAGAGGAAAAAGAAGAGAAATGACCAGTTCACGGCTCTGGTTTGTCCGTACCCCAGTGGTGGCGTTGAGTTCTGCCAGGATGAAAAAGACATACTCCTGTCCTGGTTCGAGGGCACGGTTCTCAAAGCCTCCATAGTCCAGCTGGTCTCCCAGGGTGAAGAAGGCGGGCAGGGTGGCGGGGGTGAAGCGGGCAGTGATGTAAGCCCTCCTCAGGTCCACCTGCTTCTGCTGCCGAGAGTCCCTCTGACGCTGGCTGATGTCCTTCAGCAGCTGAGGGGAAAAGAGGAGGGAGAGCGGAGATGTTTCGAGGGACGCGTGCTGGATGGGAGTACTGCGTGCGTGCAGGCAACGTGGCAGTCCTGCTCATACCTCCTCCAGGTCCATTTCATCTGGGCTCTTCAGGTGTCTGATAACACCCCTGGCTCTTCTTAGAGGGACCACAACCACATACACGTTCCTAAAACACACGCACGCACCAACAGTCAAAACAATGACTTTTATTAGATGACCAAATGACATCACCGATTGTGTCTGCGCTTAAGACGAAATGGAATATCATGAAGACGCAGCTATCTAACAGCTCATACTTGACGGGGCTGCGTGTCTCCAGCGAGGGTAAGATGATGGTGACGGTGGTCTCCGTGTCACGGGTGTGGTCCACCTCTGGGCGGCGGATGGTGATTGGTGGAGAGGTCTTGGCATGGATGCGGTGACGGAGGCCCCCCATGTTGCCCTCGGGAGAGGTGATCTTGAAGTCGTAGCTGGTGTCGGGCTTCAGGTTGGGGATGACCGCTTTCCTCAGACGAGCATCGACCTCCATCTTCTGACCGTTATACTCCACCTGGCCAATGGGCAGGAACAGGGTGGGGTTAGGGATTATGACATCCTGAACAGACGCACACACAGACACACCACACAGACACACCACACAGACACACCACACAGACACACCACAGACACACCACACAGACACACCACAGACACACCACACAGACACACCACAGACACACCACACATACACACCACAGACACACCACACAGACACACCACACAGATACACACCACACAGACACACCACACAGACACACACCACACAGACACACACCACACAGACACACACCACACAGACACACACCACACAGACACACCACACAGACGCACACACAGACACACCACACAGACACACCACACAGACACACCACACAGACACACCACACAGACACACACCACACAGACACACCACACAGACACACACCACACAGACACACCACACAGACACACCACACAGACACACCACACAGACACACACCACACAGACACACCACACAGACACACCACACAGACACACCACACAGACACACACCACACAGACACACCACACAGACGCACACACAGACACACCACACAGACACACACCACACATACACACCACACATACACACCACACATACACACCACACATACACACCACACAGACACACCACACATACACACCACACACAAACACCACACAGACACACCACACAGACACACTTACAGTGAAGCGGTAGGGGTAGGTGCTCTCAGGGAACTCCCAGGTGAGCAGGACGCTGGTCTTGGTTGCCAAATTGACAGAGAAGTTCCTGGGAACGTCTGAAAGCGAGACAGAAAACAGAGTCAGCGGCCAATCCCACGCTCCTCCTTGGCTCCTCCTCTCTGCTCGCAGCCCTGGAGGAAGGAAGGCAGGGAGACCGTGTCAGTGTCGGAGGGAGAGAAGAACAGATGAAGGTTAGCTAGGAGGATGAGGAGGTGCGGAGGTGAGTGGAGAGAGAGGCAGGGACAGCGACAGACAGACAGACGGTGAGAGAGTGAGACATGCCCCATTCTAGGCCTCAGGGTGCTCAGTGTGGGGTTGTTAGGTCGTTAGGACATATCACACATCCACAAAGGTACAGAGAGAGTTGGACAGGTCAAAAGGAGGTGGTAGATATATGTGATAAACCTACCTTTTAGATACCAACCGTGTCTCCAGTCAGTCAGTCAGTGAACCCATGCTCAACACTTACCTGCCATGACAGGACACGTCCTGTTTGGAATCAGAACTGTGTTTTGGGGATGTAGACAGTGTTGTCTACATCTTTGTCCACGCACATTCTGTCGCTTCGCTTCGTTGGTGAGGGGTGGATGAGGGAGGTGGTGAGTGGTAAGTGTTTGGAGGTGAATGGGGATTGCGAGGTTTTTTCCCCTGGTCATTGTAGTTCTCACCCCTGGTGCACTGTGATCAAAAGGGCTTACCCCTAAGAACTGGCCTAGAGTCAGGTCCACATTTTAGAACACGCCAGAGGTTCTTTCAATTGAAGACTTGACATCTGCCTCCGGGCCGGTGCTTACAAGGGGTGGGAGGGAGTGTGGGGGGGGGGTTAGGTCCCCAGAGCCACAAGCCTCAGGTCAGCCCTACCTGTATCGAAGGCCAGGGTTGAGCTCAGCAGGGGGGGGCTGAAGGGGCCTGAGCCAGCGCTGGTGTGCGCTCTCAGCTGTACCTCGTAGACTGTGCTGGGGTTGAGGCCCAGGATAGTGTAGCTGGACTCGCTAGCCGGGACCGTGACCAGCCAGGGGGCGGCGGGGGTGGCGGCAGCAGGGGTGGCGGCGGGCGGCTTGGTACCCCCCACCTCCCGGTAAGTGATCGTGTACTCTGTGATGACACTGTTCTCTTGGGCAGGGTCGGGGGGGTTCCACGAGAGCTGGAGGGAACAGCAGGTGGCATTGACCTCATCAGAGACCTGGGGGAACCCACTGGGCGGTTGATCGGGCACCTCGACTTCCTGCCGGGCCTCCTCCCCGTAGCCCGCGCGGCTCTTGGCGGCCAGGGTGAAGATATACGTGACAGCAGGCCTGATGTCAGTGAGCGTGTACGTCCTCTCCCGGGCACTGAGCTCCACCGTGGTGTCCAGAGTGGCGTTCTGGGGCCTGACACCAAGCCGGTACCCCAGAACCTCCACTCCAGCCTCCTGAGGACCGGCCCCGGGCCCAGAGCAGCCAGGAGGGGGAGCCCAACGCACCACCACCGAGGGACCAGGCTCTGGACGAACCCACAAAGAGGGAAGCCCTGGGACTGGAGAACAAGAGGAGCCCGTCACTAATCAAGTTGAGCCCATATCTTCAGTGGATGCAGTCGAGTAAGGCCTTGGATTGAGCCTGTTGTCAGTGCTGAGACAGAAGGAGAGCATCTTACCCAGCCCCAGAGTCTGAACCACCTTGGCTTTGCTGTGAGTTCCATCTCCCTTGGTGGTGTATGCTGCCACAGACACAAAGTAGGAGGTGTCAGGCTTCAGCCCCCCCACGATCAACTCCTGCAGGGTAAAACACACACACACACACACACAGACAGACAGAACACAAAACAAAACAGAGACAGAAGATAAACTAACTTTCCCTCTGAATCACTTCCTTCCTTCCTCCCTCTCTCTCGCTCCAGTTGAACAGCAAGGCTCAGCCGGGCAAGTCAGGCAGGTTATGTCAGAGGGAGAGGATACGGAACTTTTAAACCGGTTTTGCTAATGAGGATTCCGTAACAGTCTTTATGCAACGTCCTGTAAGTACAGTACAGCTGGAGGCGCCTGGGAAGGGTTCGATAGTGAGAGTGGAAGAATGTGTGGAAGAGATATCTGTACTCACATACTGAGCAGAGTCATCCTCCTCCATCTGAACCCACAAGAGAGACCCACAGGCAGACACACACCGAGAGAAGAGGAGAGAAAGAGAGAGAGGGAGACGGAGAAAAGAAGAGTCAAAAGATCAGCCGGATGGGAGGCTCAAAGGGGATGATGTACATTTGAGCGTGGGGAGATGTCTTAAAGGCAGGGATGGAAGTGAGGGATCTTGGAGAAGTGTGTCTAACAACGGAAGCTCCACGACTGTCGGATGACCTCACCTGGGAGTCGTCCAATAAGAGGTCTTTAATTCGAGGCAGGCTCCGGGATTCGCCGCTTTCCACGCGGCTGTAGTGCACTTGGTAACCACGGATCTGACCTTGCCGTTGCCCCGATAACACTGATCGCCAGGTGACCATTAGCGCAGAGGAGTTGAGGGGTCTAGCTTCAACCTGCCGAGGGGCCGCACCTGGGACTGAGGAACGTCACACACACACACATGAACAAATGCATGACAAAGCCTATCGTTTTTTATGAAAACACACACACACACCCACACTCACCATCCTCGCTAGTGCGGCAGAGTAGAGCAGGGCTGTCTGGTCCGGTCCCTTGTGTGGTGAAGGCGGACATGGTGATGCGGTACCAGGTCCACTTGTACAGGCCCTCCAGGAGCACCTGCCCCTGCTCCATGGGGATGGGAAACCCCTTCACCTCCTCCCCCTGACCTCCAGTCCCGACTGCAGCCCCGGAGCCTGACACTCTCTGGTAGCGCACGTCATACCCAGCCACGGCGCCATTTTGGTTGTCCGCTGGTGGCGCTTTCCAACTTACCCTCAGGGAGGTGGAGCTGGGGCTGTCACAGGACACGCCCTGTGGTGCGGCCGAGGGCTCTGATTGGATACAGGGAAGGAACAGTTGTGTAGGGGGAAGGAGTTGGTAAGAAGATGAGGAAGAGGCGGGGAGACGGTGATAGGGTGTGGAGCGATCGAGGATGAGAAAACCCCAAACCAAACACAAGGATGAGACAGAAGGGTAAAAAAACATAAATTACAATAAACAAAGAAGAACTGAAGAATAAGACTGAGAACCGAAGAACAAAAGAAATAATACTGACACGAAATAACTTCCTGGGACAAAGACAAACATGACTCAACCAAACAAAGACCAAGAACCCATAATGCAGTAGCAGAATGTTAGGTACAGAGAATAATGAAGTTATGTAGAGAGTGGGGTATCGATTTACTCAAAGTGGACAACTTAATTACGTCCAGTGAGTAGGAAGTGTAACTGATACTCAGTGGCATTTTCAGGTAGCCATGACAATGCACGGGTAGAATGTACAGTCGAAATTAGAGCAGGACCAGGATCACTGTAGACCACATTAACGTACACAAACAACAAAAACAGACGCTTTTATCGATGGACAAAACATAGAAAATTGGAGCAATATGAATAGATTGAGAGATTGAGAAGAAGGCACTTTACAGAGGGCCAGACAAACATACAAATAGACACACTGAAAACCTCACCACAACCACTGCCTCCACCACTTCACCGCACACACACAACCTGAGTACTATAGCTGGCCACACGTGTGTGAGAGTGTGTGTGTGTGAGAGGGAGAGAGAAGCAGAAAGTGAGTGAGAGAGTATCAATCCCAGCTGATAGGTTGGTGTGTACTCACTGGGCTGTGTAACCAGTGTTCTGTTGGCCTCAGGGAACAATCTAGATGTGCAGCAAAGCTTGCCGATAACCCGACACTCATAAACTCACTGTGAAATGAATTCTCCTCCGTGAAATGGGCTCCTTATCTCCTCCCCTACCTGCTAGCTCTGACTGTGCGCCAACACTTGACGGTCGGCCCTTCAATGTGAGAGAATCAGCAATTGACAATCTATCTGTTCCATGTGCTGTTCTAATTTCTGTGGAGGCTGTCTATGTGGTGTTACACTACATAGCATGTGTTGCTACAGTTCCAAAAGAACCTACTCCAGTTGTTTTCTCAGTGATGAAAACGTTTTCACAAGGCTCACCTGTAAGGTTGGTACAGTAAAGTACTTTGGACCCATTTCTGACTGTGACCGCTGTGATAACACAGTACATGACACGGCGTACTTTCCTTGAATTCTTTCATCCTTCTATCCTTTCCAAAGTCTTTCTCTCGTCTGCCAATGGGGACGAGGAGAAGGAGGCGAGGAAAGGAGACATGGAAAGGGCACCGTACTTACCTGCTCAGTGGCAAAGCCAACCAATCAGGAGCATTATGACCCGTAACCGATCTCAGTCCACCCCTCATTTCGAGAGAGTAGAAAACCGTGAAGGAGAAAACAGTCAGAGGAGGAATGGAAGAAGACGAAACAGAAAACACCGAAATCTGTTGTGCATTAGGAAAGGCACACTCCAACATAGAGGTGGAAAGAGGGATGGAGGGGAGTGTGGAAGATGGAGTGAAAGAAGGGTAAAGATACGACCGATGCGTCCCAGGTCTCAGCGAATCCGGAGCTGCGGAACAACAAAACTGCAGCATGTGTGTGTGTGTGTGTGTGTGAGCATGCGCGCGTCAAACACAAAGACAGACGTACTGGCTTGAGAGGTCTTCTGCACCAGCTCGTTGGTGAACGCTCCGATGCCTTTGTTCGAAATGGCGGCCAGTGAGAAGGAGTACTCTGTGTTGGCCTTCAGCCCCTCCACGGTGTACGAGGACCTGGGCCCGAACGTCCGCTTCTCCTGTGAGACAGCAGGGGAGAGCGACAGCAGAGAGATGGGGAGCAGAAAGAGGGAGGACGGACATGAGAGAAGGCAAGTGACGTAGAGACTAAATGACTCTTGAAGGGACTGGCCCGGCCCTGGTGTACCACCAGCGGTGGGAGCACAGGAAGGCAGCTGTCCTCACCAGGCTGCTCAGGCGGACAGGCTTGTAGAGCAGCTCATAGTTGACAATGCCCTCCTTGGTGTAGGCTGGTTCCCATGTCAGCTCGATGCTGCTGTCTGTCACCTTGCCCACCTTGAACTTTCCTGGCTGGCCCGGCACTGCACGCAACAATTCATTCATTTATATACACATACACACACATAGACCAACACACGCGCACACACACACACACACACACACAGACTGACCTCCAGGAAGCACTTTGACATGGACAGGCTCAGAGAAGGGCCCGTCCCCCACAGAGGTGAAGGCTAGGACCTGGATGGTGTAGGTCTCAGAGGGCACCAGGCTCTGGATGGTGGTGATCACGCTGTCCTGAACGTTGTGGATGTGCCACAGCGTCATGGACTGGGACGGGTCCATGGTGTAGTACACACGGTAGCCTTTCACCTGGGGGCAGAGACGGAGGGAGGGAGGGGAAGATGGATGGGAGGGAGAAAGATAGAAGGGTTGTGGTCATTTTTGTGAAAGATCCTTGTTATGCCAGGTTTCTTCATCATAATGCACCACTATAGTATTACCTCCTATAACATGAAAGAGCAATGGGAAGTCCTATTGACTTACCAGCCTGTAAACTTAATTTACTTTATTTTGTACGATCATAACCTCCTCCTACTTGTTTGTCTCACCTTTACTGATCATGTATTTATTATACATCACCATTGTTATGCAACAGTAGTACATCACTTCAGCATGTACTACTGTTTTTTTTCCAATTTCATTTTACAGTATTGTTGATCTGTTTTTGTTTGGGTTTTTATCTTGATTTCATGTACTGTACTTTGACCTGCAATATCTGTATGAAAATGTGCTTCATAAATAAAAGGATTGGTATCACTTCCATTAAATAAATAGAATAGTGTTGAATATGTCTGCATGAGAACACAAATGCAAATGAGTCAGATGGCTGAGCGGTGAGGGAATCGGGCTTGTAATCCGAAGGTTGCCAGTTCGATTCCCGGTCATGCAAACTGACGTTGTGTCCTTGGGCAAGGCACTTCACCCTACTTGCCTCAGGGGGATGTCCCTGTACTTACTATAAGTCGCTCTGGATAAGAGTGTCTGCTAAATGACTAAATGTAAATGTAAATGACCCACCTGTCCATTGGGCTCCTCTGGCTCCTCCCAGCGGACCATGACGCTGTTCTGGGAGATGATGCGAGCCTGGACGTTCCTGGGGGGGCTGGCCGGCGCTTGCTCCCCTGTCCGAGCCTCCACCAGCATGGAGGGGGGGCCTTGGCCGATGCTGTTGGAGGCCGAGACCCTCACCTCGTACTCTGTGTTGGGGTACAGGCCGCCGATGCTGTAGCGGGTGGTGGTGATGCCATCCACTGTCTCGTACTTGCTGTCAGGCGCCTTGGCACGGTACTGGATGATGTAATAGGACACGGGGTCAGGGTTCCCAGAGTCCCAGGTGATGGTCACACTGGTGGCGGTGGTCTCTGTGACGATGGGGGTGCCGGGGGGCTTGGGCAGAGCTGGGGTGACAGGGAGGGGGGAGGGGGAGAGTAGAGTGGATCGGCGTAAATATCACCCATTCATTCCTTGTAGATGACAGTTGACTTGATTTGAAGACAGTGTTCCTCAGCCTAGACTCGGGTCTGTCTTGCCCCTGACAAAAAACAGCCAGGTCATGGTTGGGGGCCCAGACTACAGTGCCTAAACCCTTACTCTTGACGGAGACCTGGGCGGTGGCCTCGATGATGCCCAGGCTACTCATGGCCATGCACGTGTAGTTAGCCGACTCCCGCACGCCGTTCAGCTCCAGCACGTTGCGGCCTACCGGCATCTCATCCTCGGGCGTCAGGTCCTCGCTTCCCAGCATCCACTTGACGTAGGGCATGGGGGAACCCACCGCCACGCACGTGATGTTGACGCTGCCGCCGGGCATGATCTCGTGGCTGACGGGGGCGATGGAGAAGCGAGGGGGCACGCGGCGCACTGGGAGGAGGAAGAGGAGGGGGAGAGAGGGGGAGAGGGAGAGAGAGGGCGGGGCAGGGGTGGCGAGGGGGAAAGGAGAGGTGAGAGGGTAGGGGAGAGGAGAGATAGAGGGGAAGTGGGGAAGAGAGAGAGAGGCGAGAGGGGGAGGAGAGAGGAAGAGAGACAAGACAGAGCAAAAGAGAAAGATAGAGGAGTCATAGAGATACAACAGAGTGAGAGAGAGAGAGAGAGAGAGAGAGAGAGAGAGAGAGAGAGAGAGAGAGAGAGAGAGAGAGAGAGAGAGAGAGAGAGAGAGAGAGAGAGAGAGAGAGAAGGAGAGGTAACAGGAAGGGGAGAATGAACTTCAGGGTTGTTGTTTTTTTTTTTACAGAAATCGTCACAAAGGGATATTTCAAAGTTAGGTCAAAGCTACTATGAGGTAGTTGGGAGACCACAGATGAAAACAACAGAAAGACACATTACTCATGTGGGGAGCTCAACCATTTGAGCTGCCAAGAGAAATAATAATAGTGTGTGATCATCTCTTGAGTGACAGTTCAACCAGCACATGAAACCTATAGTCAGTTTCTCATATTTCAAGGACTGCAGTCCAATCACAATTTTTTCTTCCTACAATCCCCTAGGGTTTTTGTTGTTACTGAGACATATATTACACTTTGTTTTTCAAAAGCTCTCCTTCTCTCTCATTTCAACGTTAATCCGAATACTAGTCTATTATGACAGCACCGTGCAAAATATAGTAATATATGGTTAATTTAAGAAATTCTTCTAAGTTGATATGAGTAAAAACATACATATTTTATCTACAGCTGAAGTCCCCTATGGCACTGCTTGGAGCTACAGCTTAAGAGGAGAAATGTCTACCTAAAAACTTCTGTGGGGAACTTAAAAGATAATGATCTGTGCCTTGGTGCCTTGGGGTGGTGTTATCTGAGGACGGTGGAGTCTTTTTTCAGATGGGTTTATTTGAGTTGATCAATAGATGGTGACATCTATCTTCCAGTAGCTAGAGAGTGGTAGTTGTCCTGAACGCTGCATCTGCCAGCCTGTACTACAGCACTGCACTGATGCACAGAGAGACTGAACTCATAGGTCACCTGCATGCCTGGGAGACTCAAGAGGAACAAGGGTGGAGAGACAGAAGGAAGAGAGGGACTGGAGGAGAGAGAGAGAGAGAGAGAGAGAGAGAGAGAGAGAGAGAGAGCTTAAGAAAGAGAAGGAGTGAGGAGTGATAGAGAAGTAGAGGTTTAGAGAGAGAGAAAGAAAGAAAAAGAGAGAGGGTGCTCCGGTTCTCTTCCAGACAATGACAGTCAATGTGGTGAAGAACAGCCACATTGCACACCCAGATACAACATGTAGGAAAGTGAAAATAGGAAACCTAAACATGTGGATCATGGTGATTCACTGTATGAACTGGAGTTGTGGCAAGTACAACACAGGCATCGAACACGGTAAGCTAAACGTCAAGACATCATGAGAAAGGGAGAAGAGGAAGAAGGACAAGAAGGGAGAAGTGAAACAGAGAGAAAGTGTGTGTGTGCATGTCATTAATTAAGTTAATTAAACTTATGCACTTGTGTCTTCTCCTACACACCAGGGAGCAGAGAGAAATGTCAGAATGCAAAGAGAGGTTTAAGAGAGGAGGACCAAGAGGATAGGGATAGGGACAGAGGGGAGGAGAGGGGAGGTTAGAAGAGGGGGAGGGGGGAGGGGGAGAGGGAAGAGGGCAGAAAAGAAGGTACCAGGAAGAAGAAAAGACATGAAGCTATTTAACAACACTGCCACACTCGGCCCACTCTTCTTGTGCAAAAATCATTATTTTATTAAAATGCTGAAGGACAACAGTAGATAAATACCCAAGACTGACAAAAACAATTGAAGAATACAGACAGACAGACGTATAACCAGACAGACAGACAAACAGACAAACAGACAAACAGACAAACAGACAGACAGACAGACAGACTGACTGACCAAGACCTCGGTATGAGAAGGACTGAATGCAAGGAAGGGCAGACGAAGAAAAAGAGAGACAGACAGACAGACAGCAGAGACACTGACCAGACTCCAAACTCAACAAAATGCGGGGGACAGATTAAATGGAGAGACCAGACTCCACTGTTTGTCAGGATTTAAACTGAACAGAACCAGATTTCAGGTCAATTTTTGAACTGATTTTAATACGATTTAAATAAGGAGCTTACTATTAGGGAAAAAAGTGGGTTATATCAATCAGTTCACCCAAGTATAGTTTAACTATAAAGAAAAAAGAAAGAATGAAAAAACACTGCCTGTATTTATTTTGTATATCATGCCCATGTTGAAGTGTTCTTTTGATGGATAGTTGAGATTGCTTCTTTGTATTCCAAACCAAGTACAATTCAAATCAATGACACAGCAAAAGTGAACATTTTATTTTTGTGGACATGATCTCATTTAACAAAACAGTGTGATCCATATTCAGTCACTGTAAGCTGCCAAAAGATACCCAGAATTGGACACCAAAGTTTAAGATGAAAAGAGACGTTAAAAGAGACAAAAATCAGTTGTTAGAACAGACTCCACAAATGCAGTGCGACGTGCTAGCATGCTACAGTATCATGCAGCAGGTGAAGTGCACACATCGCTTCTGCAAATAATGCAGAACTCTAGATCTCATGAGCAATCGAGACAGACCAGCATCCTAAAATATCAGCCTCCACATGGTTTTGGAGGAAATGGAGGGGAAAAATGTCCAAACTACAAGATCCAAGATACTACAATGACGTTGCTTTCCGAGAAAACTTAATTCTCTCTGAACCTTGTCTTTAGCTGAAACCCCTTCAACATCTCTATTCTAAGCCCCCCCCCCCCCCCCCCCCCCACCTCCTCTCCTTGAAGAGAGAATGAGCACTGTATAACAGCTGCAACACATGTAGATCTCAGGCTGCCTGGCATTTACACATAATCCTTCTTCATCGCAAGAAGACCCATCCTTCATTAAACGGCCTCACACACATACGCCACCCCATCTGCAACTCTACAGATGGATATACTGTACTTTCATTATAACTGCCACTCAATGGTAACCATTACATATTGTACACTAGCAACTGTGGAGTAATTAAAGTGGTAGAAACTGAATATATTACCCCTGAGAAGATTGTTCTGAAAGGCTGTGCATTCATAGGAGGCTAATTACTGTGTTGTGGAAGAAAGTTATTATTTATCCTTTTTCGCTTCTCTTCTTTCCTCTGAACATAATTTCTTACAAGATGATAAGTCTAACTATAGTGTCTAACTGCTATGGCTATGGTTTGTGAAATGAATTAGTGGTTATGATGATAGCATTTCCAGAGTGGATGGGAGTTGGGAACCACAGACACATCTGGTTTCACAGAACATGGAGAAGCAGAGCAAGGCCTCTGAAACACAACCACAGGGCGTCCAACACACAGTGCAACATGTGCAGGGGCCAGACGAGTAGACACAGACATGACGACTAGACACGGACATGGCGAGCAGACACACCCGACGAGCAGACACAGACACGAGGCAGCACATACATCACAGGGAGAGACAAGACAAGGCACAAGCCAACCACTGATATCAAATCAATCAATTGAATGTGAGCATAAAAGCCCCGTGCATATCCAAAATTATTCGGTATAAGCATGCAAACACTGCGTTTCTCTCTCTTTCTCATTCTCTCTCTCATTCTTTTCCTCCATGCAAACATGGGCTCCTTTTAATTTCCAATTCCTGGGTCTCCATGACAACAAGGACGTTCCATGCAGAGAACGCTGGTCTGGAGGAGCGGGTGGAGACGGGAGGAGGGGGGAGGGAAGGGGGGGGGGGTATGCAATACCAAGGGTCCGCATACAAGGCCTCACAATGCAGTAGTTAATGCACAGTGCTGCAGCGAAGGCAGCTAGCCTTCACAACAGGCTCTTAGCTATTCACCACATGGCCTAATGTCCCATCTTAATTATATCAGGTCATGTTTATTCCAAACTTTTCCAGCGTTGGTATATTTTTTCAGTGCTGATTGTTTTTCCCGCTTACTTCAGTCAATGAGGGTCTCTGAAAACATGAGGAAACCAAATAAAGGGCACACCAACCTTCTCGTAGCTCTGAGGGATGGAGGGGGGTTGATGCGGAACACAATGACGTGAGGGGGAAGAAAGAGAACGGGGGAAACACAGAGAGAATAAAAAAGGCCAGCGCAAAGCCTCACACCACTAAACCATAAACACACACAACACACACACGGTGTACACACACGCACACACGCACGCACGCATGCGCGCGCACACACACACACAGTGTACAGACTTACACACCTACACACACACATTCACACGCGCTTCCATACACCTTGGCTCTAAGGACCCCTTAAAGATAAAACCTAGAATTCAGATCCCACCCCACTTCTCTCCACCAAGGGGCAGCCATTAAGGCTATGATGTCTCCAGGTAATCAGTGTATGTGCCCGGGATATTGTCTGTCATCATTGAGTCAGTAGATATGGCTTGTGGTGGTGGGTGTCCCACAAGTAGCTTCATCACAACTTACAGTGTATACTTTTCTTTGGGTGTGTGTGTGTGTGTGTATGTGTGGTTGTGTGTGCCTGTGTGTACATTCCTACCTCGCACATACAGGTTGGCTGGGGAAGAGTAGCGGACACCCTGAGAGTTAGTGGCCACGCACTCATACTTCCCCTGGTCCGAGTTATCACTGTTCTCAATCTGCAATGCTCCTATGAGAGGAAGGAGAGAGAGAGACAGAGGCAGAGACAGAGACAGACAGAGAGAGCGAGAGAGAGAGAGAGAGAGGGAGAGGGAGAGGGAGAGAGAGAGAGAGAGAGAGAGAGAGAGAGAGAGAGAGAGAGAGAGAGAGAGAGAGAGAGAGAGAGAGAGAGAGAGAGAGAGAGAGAGAGAGAGAGAGAGAGAGAATGGGACAGAGAAACAGCATGGGGTTAGTAACACATACAGTCTTCACAAAGAATGCCACTAGTCAGGACCTCTGTAGGAGCTTGCCTGGAGTCAGACCCTGACCTCACATCCTCCCTCCCCCCTTCCTCCCTCCCTTCCTCCCTTCCTTTCTCCCTCCTTTATTGTGCTCTATTTGTAAAGCAAGCCTCTTATAGCAAGTCTCAGCTGCATATCAGTGACTGTGCCCTGATGTGCTTGTCCTGGAGCATCCAGTGTGACACACAGCCCATAGTAGTACAGGCAGCCTGTTTGACTTAGAGCCTGAAGTGGAACTAGAGCACAAAAGCTGGGATTACAAGCGATAACACACAGCAGGGAGAATAACACAAGACAGCAACACACATACACAAACATGCTCACACATAAAGGCTTAGAGCAGTGTGACAGACATACAGTACACACACACACACACACACATACAAACAGCTGGTCTGCAACTCATATGGGCTTAGGGGGGTGCACTGTGACTGACAAAAAAAGAGTGCGTGTTAGACAGGGTTGAGATTTCCCCTCCATAAGGCTGAATATCTGTATAAAGAGAGAGGGTGACAACACAGATCTGGGGTCTGAGTCACTGAAGCAGAGCAGCACACACATTACAAACACATTCACAACACACACACACTCACACAAACACTGAAGGGAAGACCATGAAGCCACCTCTTTGAAACACATATTGATATGTAACAATACATACAGACAAGACGGCATACAGATAGAAAGACATATGGACGTACAGACACACAGACTGACGGGCAGACAGACGGGCAGACATATGGATAGATGGACAGACAGACAGATGGATAGACAGACAGACAAGCAGGCAGAAAAGCTACACCTGAAGAGGAAATTGTCTGAGACCAGTGGTTCACCTCATTTGTTTTTTCTGTGTGTATGTGTGTGCGTGTATTTATGTGTGTGAGAGTGTGTGGGTGTGTGTCTGAGTGCCATTTTCAAGACAAGTCAACCACTGATCTAGAGAAGTTAAAGTTATGGAAACAAACTGCAAGCTCGGGGGAGAGAAAGTTTGTCTTATTAAGGAGCGGAAGTGTGTGTGTGTGTGTGTGTGAAGCCTATTGAGCTGACTCTTTACGCTCTGCTAGCTGCAGCTGACATGTCTTTGCTTCTCTCGTCTACAGATACATGAAAGGCAAGCAAGACAGCTCTCCCACCCCCCTTCCCTCTCCTCCCTCTCCTCCCTCTCTCCACCCCACCCCCCTCTCTCTCTGTCTCTCTCGTCCCTATGGTACAGAGCAGGAATAGGCTCCCAACAGGAATAAATTATCTGTGCAACAACCACGGCTTTAGAAGAGTGAGCAAAAGTGTGTGGGGGGGGTGTGGGGGGGAAGCTGAACAGGTGAAAGCTTGCAATGCAAGGACACATGAGGTCTTACACTAGCAAACAAACAAACAACTGCTACTTCTGACAAGGAAATATAGGGTACACATTTGAAAGAAAGTGAGAAAGAGAGAGAGAAGAGAGAGAGAGAGCGAAAGAGGAACAAACGGAGAGAGAGAGAGAATACGTTATTAGTGAATCAATGAGCTTCTGACAAGCTCAGCATCTGATTGGACGACGCACGTGGGAAGTGACCTCAGTAAGCTGATAGGGACGGTGTCTGTGTCAGTGTCTGCTCATCATGTGACACGTAACCATAGAAACCTGACACCTAATGGCAACATCTAGGTCAAGCAGATCCCCCCCCCCCTTTCTACCTCTCCTTTTCTTCAACTGCAGCCATCTTCAAAAACAAGACAGGTCTCAGCAACTCGGCCTACTCTTTCATGGCAGAGTGACAGAAGGAAATGAGACAAGGAGACAAATCGGTGTAGGATAATGATGGGAGGAAAGGGAAGGAACTATTTGGATGCATCCACAGGGGCTTTGTGGGTAAGTGAAGGTAGGGACTGGATTATGGACTGGATTCTAGTCACAAGTCAATATTCCTAATTTCTCATTTTTATCCCTGTAAAGTCCATTGCTATATGTTGTGTAGGTCCCAACTCCAGACACTACATTTGGAGTGCCTTCCAGATGAATGGGTTGGCATATCTGTGATCCCACAGCAGATGGTACTGTATGGATAATAGAGTCCCCCTCTGAGCTCTGGAGACGTCTGGAAACCTTTGACACGGCCCTGAACCATATGCTCAAGCCACAGGGAACTGAAGATGTGCAAGTGTGTGTGCACATGGGAGTGTTTATGTCTCTGTGCATGTGTGTGTGTTTCTATTGCTCCGTGCATATGTGTGTGTGTGTGTGTCTACTGGACAAGTGAAGAAGGTCCACGAGATGGAATGGGGGCAGGGTTGCAGACAAGGGTTTTTCGAAGGATAACTTTTGAACGCAATGGTTCTCAAAATGATTCGCCTCCAGAATTCAAATGAGGCTTCCAAAACGCTCTCGCGGCCCAACAAAATAACCCAAATCCAAGGAATGGAGCCAAAACAGAGACTCTGACGGCAGGAAAAGAGGAACTGGCAGCGATCCACCGTTTGGGAAACGCTGCACGGTGCTGATGGGGTCATAGTGGGTCTGTGCGTGGCCAGGCTGGTGAAGACATACTTACCAAAAGCTGCTGGACAGAAGAGAGAGAGAGACAGATGGGGGGAAACAAAACAGGAGTTTTGTTTAGAAATGCTAGACGGAGGTAGAGGGAGATTCTGATTGCAATGATAGAGGAAAAAAGAAAAATATTTCCTTGAAAAAAAAAAAATTGGAAGCACTGATCTGCTTTGCTTACCGATATTTTGCTCCTGACAGGGATGGGGGGAGGGGGGGGGGGGGGGGGGGGTTGTGGACTTGTGGGATGTGCCACATGTTTAATCTCAGTGCATTTTGGGATCTTGAAGATATGCTAAATGTTAAGGCCCTGAACGTGATCAGACAGAATGGTCACCCGCACTAAGTGAACACAGTGCAGAGACCAAGCGACAATAGCAGCCAGGTGGAACTGAACCACACACACACACACACACACATAAACCTTCTCTCTCATCTCCCACTCTCTTCCTCCAGCCCTTCTTTTTCTATTGTCCCTCTTCTCCCTCCCACAGCTATCTTCCTCTTCCTCCTCCGCTCTCCCTCCATCTTGGTCTCACCTGAGCGGAGCTGCTTGATGCGTCCCTTGCTGCTGCCTGGCTCCACAGGCAGGAAGTCTTTGAACCAGGAGATCTCTGGGTCGGGGAGACCGCCGGCCGCACACAGCATGGTGGCTGTACGAGTCCTCTCCACCACCTTCAGCTGAGGACCCATGTCTATGGTGGGGAAACCAAACGGCAACAGGTCTTCTGTGGGGAGAAGGGGATAGAGAGGGAGGGAGAGGGAGGGATGATGTCATTAAGAGAGCTATTTGATGCCCAAGTGTTAGGTTAGTGTAAATGTATCCTGTGCCCTGTGTCAGTGACAGGGGGTTAGGGGGGAAATCACAGAGCTAGTTAGTGTTCACGACAAACCTCGGCGGCGCACCCACAACATCTGGAGAGCACAGGCGGCGAACTGAATGCCAATCACCCAGCTCCCGTCAATCCCCTCTTCATCAAAGCTGTGTGTTGGATCTGATCAGTCTGGACCAGATCCATCAGATTAGTTAGCCATGTGGGCCAACACACTGATCTGCCACTCAGGGTCTGTCTGGCAGCTGACATGAGCGAGATGCAGAACACTGGGGGATCTGAACCCAACGCTCATTCCTGAGAGGTCCCCGTGAATGACTGATGCTGTCAACAGACACTCGTTTGCTGCGTCATTGATTTAGATGAGGATTACAGTCTAGTCACTGCAGACTAGCATGGTGATGGAGAGAACATCAATGAGGGCTTGTGTGTAAAGTCAGTAATCTCTGCAGGAGAACCAGCCATTATCTGGCCCCCAGTGGAACACCTGCAGGTAAAGGGGAGGTGAGGCCCTGCAACCCCCCATGGCGTTGCTGTGTATTGCTGTGTGTTGCTGTGTAGAATCATTATTCCACTAATAACTATGCAGAGAGCTGCTCAGAAACAGCAGCACCAATTAAGGGGTTCCTTGCAGGGGAGGGGCAGGGCACAGGGGGTAATAAGCAGTTGTTAACAGTAATTGTTAAAGTGTACCAACGATTAGACGGACGATCTGGGAGAGGGGCGTACTGTGGGCATGTCTGTGTGTGTGCACGTGTGTGTGTGCGTGCGCTCGTGCGCTCGCACATGCGTGTGCGACGTATGCGGGGGAACGTATCGGATGGAGTTGAGGTTATTGTGTGTGTGTAAAGACACAAACGCACACACAGCGACACACACAAACACACAGACACTTTTACAAGCTCTTTCTGAATGCAGTCCAGATGGCCAGAAATCTAATCATGCATTCATCAGCCCCCCTTCCTCCACAACCCCCCTCCCCCCTGCCTCCCTTCCACCTGACACCTTTTGGCAGGCTGACACACACACACACACACACACACATCTCCCCTACCTGGATACCTATGGTATAATTTTCATTTCCCTTCCTACAGAGAAGAAGCAATCACGATGACAACCATTTTTCTGCCTAATGGCCTCTGTCCTGTCATGCACAACAACGCAAGAGCCACCTGTCTCCAAACCCCAAACACAAACACACTCACCCAGACAGGCACACATCCCTAATATTGTACACTCATCAAAGACCCAGGCGAACCCATAACCTGGGATTTAAAAGCCTCTCAGCTGTCTGAGCTGTTATCTCTCTTTCCTCCTGCACTCTGTCCCTGTGATAGACAGAGCCATATGCCCTGTCAGTCCTGTAGCAGGGTGAGCACACAGCACTTGGACACTTGATCTCTCTTTCTCTATCTCTCTGTCTGTCTCTTTCACTCTTTCTCTCTCTCTCGCTTAAAAAAAAAAAATGGTTAACAGATTGGTTCGTTGAGCGAGGCGAGGAGTGGTGAGGAGAGGAGAGGAGAGGAGAAGGGGAGAGAAAGTAGAAAAGGAGAGAAACAACGAAGGGAAGAACAAAGTCAAGGAGAGTCACCGGGCCAGAGGCTGTGACAACAGCCTAGCAGGAGCTCAGACCACATCCCTCCCAGCTGTCCGGAGGACACTCATCTCCTGGGCACGGGGAGCAGGCCTCCTCACCCCCAACTCCCCGGGATCAATGCTAATGACCCGGCTGAATGGACGGCGGTGGTCCAGCCATTGACAGGGGAGGAGAGGGAAAGAAAGGATGGGGAGGGAGAGAGAGGGGGATCGATGGGCAGGTCAGAAGACTAGCCCCCTGAGGAGAAGAATATGCAAGGCATACATCTGCTCCCCGTCCCCCCCGAGAGAGGGTTCAGATGGGCTTTTTATCACCCTGCGGCCCCAGATACATAGACTGCCTGGATCTTAATTAGGCTGCAGCAGTGTGCGGTGGTGTGGGGCAGGGAGGATGTATCAGTGTGCGGGGGTGTGGGGCAGGGAGGATGTATCAGTGTGCGGGGGTGTGGGGCAGGGAGGATGTATCAGTGTGCGGGGGTGTGGGGCAGGGAGGATGTATCAGTGTGCGGGGGTGTGGGGCAGGGAGGATGTATCAGTGTGCGGGGGTGTGGGGCAGGGAGGATGTATTCCTGTCAGGTCATCCATCTAGATGGGTGATGAAGCAGTGGCATCATACATGATGTATTCAAGATGAGGGTCCTTAAACCAAATGGTTGAAAAGATGGATTAATGGAGGGATGGATGAAAGGATGGATGGATAGGCAAGCAGGCAGGCAGGCATACATGTGGATAGATAGATAGATAGATAAATGACAGATAGATAGAGAGTGAGTGAGTGAGAGAGAGAGTGAGAGAGAAATACAGATAGATAGATAGATAGATAGGATAGACAGACGATAAATAGATCAATTTAGATAGACAACTGCATGTGTACACTGTCTATTTGTGTGTGTCTGAGATTTAAAAAAGGGCCAACAGTTTTTCAGGGACAGTTGGAGAGGACCAACAATGTTTTTTCCCTGGGGTTGTGCGAGTCTGGAGGCTAGAGCCTGTAATCCTCGCCTGCTTGTGTTTGGAGAGGGACAGTCAGGCCTGGAGCCGACACCATCATGGTTAGCCAACCGCATCCAGGCAAACATTCAATTACCGCACATACACAAGCACAAACAAATACATGACAGCAAACACACAAACAAACAAACACAAAATGTTTTTTGTTCACTTTCTCACACAGACACACACTCATGGATGAGAACACACGCCTACATCTCGTTTTCACCCGAAATAACCGGAGCTTATGTTCTTGTCCTTGCCACAGACACCGAGGGAGATTGCTATTCTGTGTTATCACCTACAACTGTTATCCTGATGGGGGCTGGTCTACCACCTGGACTAGATGAGTTCCATTACAGTCATCTCAAATTGGTTTGAGTCAGTTTTCATTGAAGATATGTCTATGGGACCAGTATAAAAAACAATCTAGGTGAGCCACTGATTGTGACAGATGTCCTTGGTCGCCAGATAGTTTCAAGGAGACACTTTATATGTTAATAGAAATGTATAATGATGGATTACAGTCCGATGCTCTCACAGACTTAGTGCCACAGACCACCCCCTGATTCTCACCCCCACTTTCATCCTCTAGACCCATATATGGCTGGTCCCCATTTAGCCCCCCACCCCCCAAAGGCTCAACTCAGGCCTTGACAAGACCCCCACGACTGCAGGCTCAACACACACACAGACACACAAGCACACAGACCAGATATGAAGCACTGCTAAATGTTCTCCCGATAACTAATCCCACCATGGAACACGACGCTCTGCCCCCCTTCCTGCCATACTGGTCTGGACTCTAATCCTCTCAGGATGGCCTCTGAGGTTCCCAGTGGTTGAGCGCTGCCAAGGCAGACACCGAGGGGAATCAGGCATGTGGCCTGCTGTGCAGAAAAGAGTTGATATCTGCTGTGGTGGGAAAACATTCTTCCCTCCCTTGTCAATGTCTTTGTTTATCGTTCAGTCTCTCTCTTTCTGTCTCTCTCTCCCTCTTCCTGTCTGTCTCACTCTCTCTCTATATGTCTGTCTACCTCCATCTCCTAAAATAGGGCACTAGGAGGTGTTGGTATAATCAGGATTACTATACACAACACAACACGCACACAAACACACACGCTCACACACAAGATAACACATGCACTCATGTTACTGCAGTGATGAAATCTCTCGCCCACTGGAGGTTTGAAACACGGAGAGCTGCAGATATTACCATCCCTTAAGGCAGAGTGATTCCAGAGAGAGGGAGTGAGAGAGAGAGAGAGAGAGAGAGAGAGAGAGAGAGAGAGAGAGAGAGAGAGAGAGACAAGAGAGAGAGCGAGAGAAAGGGAATGGGGGGACAAAGAGAAACAAAGAGTTTGTAAAAGATAGAAACAGAAGGAGTGTTTCGAAAAAGAACAGGAATGGAGAGTTTGGAGGGGGAGGAGGAGATGAAGAGAGGAGCCCACCGGGGGGGCAGTAGAAAGGATGGAGAGCAGGGTAAACTGTAGTTTCAGGCTAGTCGCAGGGAAGGAGGGAAGAAGAAGGGAAGAAGGAGGGGAGATAGGGAGGAAGGAAGGGGAGGAAGAGAGTTGAAAACAACAAACTGAAAGGTAGAAGGTGAGGGAAATGTGTTTGAATACCGAGGTAAGCCTAGTAAGTATGTAGATAGAGAGGGTTACCTGGCCACTAAAGACAGCTTTGTTTGCAGCCATAATGACACCCACCTCCAACCACTTACCTAGCCCTGTTTCTGCATCCTGCTGCCTTGAGAAGCTCACATCCGGTGCATGTGCAACATCTATGGAGAGGATGACTCGTATGCTCTGTTATAGCAGGATTCCACCCTAAAGGGCTAGAATCTAAGTGGTAATGTCCTGTAGACCAGGAGAGTGGAAATTGGGCTGTGCGTGCATGTGTTTGTGTGTGTGTGACGGGACCATGAACAGATGGACAGGAGACTCTTCCCCAGGCTACCAGCCTTCTGCTCAACATATAAATCCGCCAAATCTACCACTTCTCCTGCCGTCTATTCCACCTCCTCCTCTGTACCACTTGTGCTTGTTTCATCTCTCTCTCCATCCCCGACTTATATTCCCCCTCTCTCAGTTCGACCCTCCAAACCCCTGTCTCTTGCCTCTTGCCATCTTCTTTCCTTTTCGTTCAATTTTCCTTTTCATCCCTCCATCCCTTGCAGAAATAAGTCTCCTGCCAAGCTCCAGCTTAATCCGTTGCCTCCCCATGTAGAGATGACCGGGCCAGCCACCCCTCTCCATCCCTCTGTCCTGTACAGGGCTGGGGCCCACAGCTCCCAAGCTCCCAGCCACAATCTGCAATGCTAACAGTCAGCAAGCATTGGCCAAGGCAGCTACATTAGATTAGTTTAGCACTGAGGAGGCTGGCTACATTAGATTAACACTCTCTCGGTCTGGCCAGCAAGAGCACAGATTCTGAAAGAGGAGCTGGAGGCTAAAACGCTGTTAGCTGGCACGCTAACTGGCCCTGAATGCAGCAGGCAGAAAAAGAACAGGTTACTGTTGGAACAGGTTACTGTAGACTGCAGGGGAAGACTGCTGTGTGGTTTTGTCACGTCTGCACTTGACATCATCGGGACCAAAGGAGAGAGATGTCGGGGAACACATACAAAACACACACATTGTACACACACACACATTGTACACACACACACGTGCCCGCACGCGCACACACGTCACACACACACACACAGAGTAGAACCTCTCTCACCTCTAATGATGGCCAGCTTGGCCGTCACGGCCTCTTCTCCCTCACTGTTGCGTGCCACACACTCGTAGACGTTCTCGTCCCTGGGGGCGCGCAGGGGCTGGATCCTCAGCACGGCGCCCGCACCCTCGTCAAACTCAATAGTCTGTCATCCACCGGGGCAGCAGGGGGAACACAGGACACGCTCACAGCAGGATCAAACAGACCGAAGACCTCTATAATACTGATCATTACTAATAGTAATACACAAGAATAACAGTAACACTATGTATCTTTTATTCATTGCAAATGAATATTTAAAACCTGTTTCCTAGGTTTATGTGACACGTGACACCAGTCTGACGTACACCCACCTCTATGCGCTGGGAGTTGACCTTTTTGCCCTTCTTGTTCCAGTTGACCATGGGCTTTGGGTCACCTGACGCCTGGCACACGAATGACGCCACGCCCCCTGACACGCCAATCTGGTCCCCGGGGATCTTGGTAAACTTAGGAGGGGCTGTGGTGGTGGTGTGTGAGAGTGAGTGAGTGAGAGGTAGAGAGAGAGAGAGAGAGAGAGAGAGAGAGAGAGAGAGAGAGAGAGAGAGAGAGAGAGAGAGAGAGAGAGAGAGAGAGAGAGAGAGAGAGAAAGAAAGAGATGAGAGAAAGATAAGTGAGAACGGCAGCCAGTCAGCAGTCAGTAAATAAAGAGAATACCACCTGAAAGTACTGGAACTCATAACCTTGGTTTCTAAAAGGATCCTACCCTGCCAGACAACTAACCCATCAGAATGGTTGGAGAGCTGTGGGTGACACACGGTGGCTGGCCTTGGCTACCAACCAGAGGACGATGTGAAGGTCTTCCTGTCTGCTATTAATAACAGATGTTTGCGAGCATCTTCAGATGAGAGCACTTCTATAGCACGCAGCACAGATTGTCGTGACACATGAGTGTTACAAGAGTAAAGGAGGTATTGGCTGGAAACTCAGAGGAGATCATTGCTGTAAATACACATGTATGAATATCTCTGCCATTTGCTGCTGCTGCGCCAATACATTATAAAAGAAGTGTGTGGAGAACTAATCCTGTTATAGAAGGTGAATATTATTTGTGTGTGTCTCTGATCAAATGTACCACATATGTAATCTCTGTTCCTGGTACTGTAGGTCTGTTGTTTCCCACTGTCAGTTATTACCACTAATAGTTCAGCGAAAATCAATTTCAGACACAGGTCTGTACATTCCACAAAGGGGCAGCATCTAATCTATCAAACTATTTCATATCTCATCTCAACTCATCTCTCTCATTCTCTCCGTCTCCCCTCCCCTGCTCTCTATTGTTCTCTTCCTTCGTTCACTCCCTCTCCCTCCCTCCATTCCTCAAACTCCACTCCACCACCACCCTCCCTCCATCCACCTTCCACCTCCCTTCCTTCACCCCCCACCCCTCCCTCCCTCCACCTTCCCCCTCCCTCCCTTCACGGCCCTCCCTTCCTCCCTGCCCCCCCTCCCTCCCGCCCACCTCTTCATTAGAATCTTCCTCTCCCTGGCCAAAGTTCTCTCACTCTGCGTCTGTGCCTGTTGCCATGGTAGCCGGCTTAACTCCTCCTCAGTGGCGGAATCGCTTCCATCCATCAGGGTGAAGTCAGCCTGACCCTCACCATAGCAACCTGGCTGCCTCCCTTTCCTCTCTCCTCCCACTCTCTCTCATTCTCTCTCTCTCTCTCTCTCTCTCTCATCTCTCTCTCTCTCTCTCTCTCTCTCTCTCTCTCTCTCCTCTCTCTCTCTCTCTCTCTCTCTCTCTCTCTCAGGGTGAGGTCCTGCTGAGTTGAATCACGTCTACTCTGGACAAGCAGGCAGGCAGGCGTAAAAAAAATTATAATCACAGTAGCACCCAAAATTCAATGACAAACTGAAAGCCCTTTCTCTCCTCGACAAACTTCACACTTCACTGGCTAACAGTCCCACACAGACCACCTATGAGCTGCGCCAAAGTGCTTCAACACAAACCTTAGATAATACCAACAGCAGGCGAGAAATTGTCATTTCTGCTAGGTGTTCTGTGTGAAGTAGATCGGTTTCAGATCAAACATGAATGGAGCGCAGTGACTGCTCTACTTGAATGCTATCTCTGTCATCCAGTTCTAAACCAAATATGAAAGATTTGAACACCAATTATGTAACCTTGCTTTACAATATAAAAGAACCAAACCCCTGACCTACCTTGTAAAAAAAACAAAAAAACTTATAGAATTCCATAAGTGTAATAATAGGTCTGTCCCTTTAAGAGCAGGTGTCTCTCTCCTGCTACCAGATATAGCTTTAATGACGGGCTGCAATATCAGCTCTGGGCTTCACTAATGAAACACCCGCAGGCAGGCTATGACCATCCATTAACCCTGAAGCACAGGAGTGCTTAGATACTGTGTTTGTGTGTGTTCAATAGGTGTTGATGTAGACATCAGTGGTGATCTGGTGGGTGTTCATGATACCATAATCCTCACCTTCTCCTGTTCTTCTCAAAGGAAACAACCTCTGTGAAGCTGCATGACCACGCAGAGCTTCTCGCCTTCTCACCGGCTCTGAGATAACTAGCCATGTCTTGGGCCTATTACATCCCATCAGATCTATGAACACCCTACATCAAAAGCAACCCAGGTCACATTTAGACCGGACTGTGCACAAAACGAGATGCTCTAAATAGATCTTCTTTCATTGGTTAATGTCAGTCCCCTGGTTGTGTTTGAAGGGCGGCAGCATCTAATTGAAATGTGCTTGGCGTGCTCTGCTCCTGTCTCCGCAGCTGCCCGCTCCTCCACTGTCAGGAGGACAGGAGACATTTGGAGACCTAATCAAGCTCGTGATGGAGTACGTGCTGACGCCTTCTCAGTGCTCATCACCGTCCATTACTAACACACAGGCACAAAGTCACACTCACACACATGCACACACACACACACACACACACACACACACACACACACACATGAAGGCACATTTAAACCCCCCACACCAAGACTGAGGCAGCACCCACCGACCATCGCTGACCGACACTACTTGTTACAGCTGTCAGTCAGCTGACAGACAGAGAAAGAGAGAGATAGACCAAAAAGAAAGAGAGGGAGAGGAGAGAGAGAGAGAGAGAGAGAGAGAGAGAGAGAGAGAGAGGAGAGAGAGAGAGAGAGAGAGAGAGAGAGAGAGAGAGAGAGAAGGAAAGAAAGAATAACGAGAAAGAGAGAGACTGCCTGACACGTTGTCAGTCACTCATGCTGTAGCTGGTGAGTCAAGTCATTTCCTTACCTAAGGCCTCACAGACTTGGCTCAGGGTGCTTGTTAGCAGGAGCACCAGCAGCAGTCCACAGGAGGGGGAGAAGCTGAGGCCGTACCCAGGGAAGAGCCTTTTGGACTGGGCAAAGACTCCACGGGCCTGGGTGGAGACATGGTGCTACCGTCGTCTTTGAAGGTGATGATGGCGGTTGGGTGGAGCTTTTCTTTACAGGGCTTGAAACTCTGAGGACATCGAAACAAACACATTTATTTTAATATCACATCCCACAACCTTCTTTCCGTCATTTGAACACTAATTTCTATGAAATTAGTCAGCATGAACAACACGTTTTGTGTTGTGTGTGTATACTGTAGTATTCATTCGCTTTTAACCAAAGTAGCGTACAGTGTGGGGGTGTGGGTGGGAGGGGAACCTGCAACCGCTAAATCTGCAGACAAATACTCTACCACTGATCTATACCCACACCAGGATATATATATATATATGTAATATGTGTCAGCAGATGAAAATATCTATCCCTGTGAGGACATTAACACGCACATTTCTGTTAATACAGGATTAGGTGCTCTGATTTGTCTGGCACATTTTTGATTTGGGATTAGCATCTAACGCTGGCTGCTGTGAACTATGGGGACATTTCAGCTCTGCACGGATCAGCTCCCCGATATTTCCGCTGGTGTTGCTGTTCATACCATCCGAGATGTGTGAGTTCAATCCATAACGTGAAACAGTAAAGTGAAACACTTAAACAAAGAGGTTTGAAGCTCATGAGTGAAGGGGGAATTGTAGCCCCAATTCAATATCAGCAAATGTATCAGAAGCCCCTCTATAACCACTTCTCCCTTTGCGTTAATCCCCAGCCAGATTTAGGGAATCACACACACACGGGCACAGACACACACACACGCAAACACGCACTCACCGATACACAGGCACACACACTTGATCCTCGAAGCATAACTCAGCTCTGACAGGCCCCGCAGAACACAGCGAGCTGAGCAGAAGCTCCCCGTCCAGGAGTCAATAACTCTTCAGCCCTATCGACCAGCGCCGCACCCCCGTCCCCCCTCCCGCTCCCCCCCTGTGTGCCAGCATGCAGGTGTGGGGCCACGGAAGACAGGGGCCTTTGTTAACCTGCTCAATATGTCATACACACATTTCTCATCCTTTCAAATTCCAACACAGACACACAGAGACACATGGACGCGCACACACACACACACACACAATCCTCACTTCATCACGTTGATTAGAGCTGAATATTGTTACCCAATACAGAGACATGTCATTCCGAGTTCCCGAGTAATAATGTGTGGTATTATCAAACCTCTTATCAAACTAATGATGTGCTCAAACAAATCAGTGTCTGGCTCTCTAACCCTAACCCTCAGTTTTATATCTAAAAATAAACCCTCTAAAAACTTATCTTTCTATCTGATATAGGTTACATTAAGCATCGCTTCACCTCTACCTCATCTAGCGTGGCTCTAAGTGCTGTCATGATACAGAAGCTTTAGGAGAATTCAATTGATGGAGATTTTCAATTGAATAACACGATAACAGAAAACAGATCAGATCTCATTCAAGTGCCATCACAGGGAGTAAAGTAAATCCTCCTCTCAAAGGAACTCAATTATCAACCCGAGAATCAAATAAGGATGATGCATAGAGAGATAAGGCATGGCAAACACAGGTCAGTCTGTCCCCTCCACTCAGGGCCTGACGCTTGGAGCTGGAACCTCGTTCTCCGGCAGTCTTCCTCTTAGCCTCTCCTGATAGACAGGAACAGTGGGACGGTGGAACCTCCTGCGGGAGAACCACGCCTGCAGCCTGAGGCCTCTGCCACTGGAAGCTCCAGCCCACACGCAAGGAGCGGGGTCAGAGGTCATGTTGGACTCCTGCCAGGGCACAGGGGCTAATCTAATGTGGCGTACCAGTCAGCCAGTCAGTCATCCAGTCAGTCAGTCAGTCAGTCAGTCAGCAGGGTGAGGGTCAGGGCACCAGGAGGTTTTACAGGCTTTTACAACTGTTGAACTACTGGGCCAGCTGTTAGTCTGATTGATGGTACTGTGCGTGTGTGTGTGTTCAACAGCTGTGGAGTGCTGGCTGTAAGCCTTTGTGTCGGTGGGCCACTGACATCAAGAGCAGCTCGCCTCGAGCAAAGAGGTCAGCAGGAAAAGGGAGGAGAGGATCCATACCTCTGTGTAGGGTCTACAGCCCTGTTCTGGACATCATTACCTCTGTGTAGGTCTACAGCCCTGTTCTAGACATCATATGTGCTGTCGCTGGTCCTCCGGCTTCTCATCCAGTGTACCTGTCAACACACAAGGAAGATATGGTGAGACCTCACCGCTTACGCAAACATAAAGGTCCACACACAGATGCACACACCCAGTACAGTAACAGATTGTCGAATTTGCTTTTTTTCCAGCGTTCACACCCACTTGTTAAATGACAAACCAGCTTGAGGTTCCATGTTCACCATGAACGACAGAAGCAACCCTTTTCCTCCCTGTTCCACTCTGGCCTGGCCTTGAGGATTACACGTTTTGTTTTTCTCACCCTCACCTCCTCCTCCTCTTACCCAGCATGCCCCTCACCACAACTGGGCTGAGGTAGTCTCACAAGGCCTGTCATCCATGACAACAAGCCAGTGCGCTCGCACACAGACAAGATCGGTTTCTTACCCCCCTTCAATAGCTGAAAGTTATACACAACCCTGTACGGCTCCCATTTCAATAGTATCACTTAATTAAGCGTTTTATTCTGACTGAGTGGCTAGGATATAGTGTTGTGTCATTTACAAGGCAATTAGGCTCTGTGTTGGATCCAGGTAGCTGTGCTCTGTGTTGGATCCAGGTAGCTGTGCATAGTGTTTGCTCCAGCTTCTGGAACCAAAAGTAGTTTCTTTGATGATTTTACCTGATAGAGCTGCAGCTCAGTGCTTCATACACAAAGCTGGCACAGAAACCCTCACACACTCGATTGGCACGTGCGTGCAAATGGACACACGGACGATAAGCATATACACCTGCAATCTCTCAAAAAATACATTTGAAGTAAGGTCTGACACAAGGTACGCGTGTATTTTCAGATACTTCCTGTGGCGCTGAGCAGAGGAACAGGAAGAGATTGTGCCTGTGACAGCAGCACGGTCTCTGTGACCCTGGACCCTTTGGCAGAGATTCCCGCTCCGACACACACACACATGAACACACTTACAGCAGATGGCAAAGCACCGTGGAGTGACAATTACTCTCTCTTTGCCTACCAAACACACACTCACACACACAATCAGGGAGCAGAGAGCCACAGGATGAGGCATGAGCTGCACCACCTCACCTTACATTTTTAGCAGCAGGACAACTGTCTGCATGTTGCTGTCAGCTACACCTCTCTCTCTCTCTCTCTCTCTCTCTCTCTCTCTCTCTCTCTCTCTCTCTCTCTCTCTCTAACACACACACACACTCCTTGACCAGCCACACAGCTCAGAGGACTGAAGCAGAGAAAAGATCTAACAACATGACTGATATTCTTCAAATATATATATATATATATATAAAAAAGTCCAAACATTCTAAACCGGAAAACTATCTGGAGATTATCCCATTCACTCGTTTTTAAGCTCTTCCCCAGGACGGCTTCCTCAAATCGCAGAGAGGATATGGCCGACATGGCAGAAATACAAGTTACCTCAGAAGCCCGGGTGCTTAAGCCTAGCTGGTAGTGATCACACATCCCTGGGGTTTCAAAAAGCACAAAATGGCTTGAACAGGAAAACAGTATGGTGTGTTTGTGTAAAGTATGTCATTTCCTTCCAGCACTTTTTACCATCATAGCAACAATCACCAACATGGTCAGCCAGCTATGCATCTGATGCATTTGATGACCATCCCCACATCACCTGGGCAACCTCTTGCTTTTCCGCAGAACCACGGCAACCAAAAGTCCCGGCAGTGACTGTGACGGGAGTACACCTCCTTCTCTGCCCACCACACTGACTGGAGCTCAGGGACCTCATCAATACAAGGTGTGGAAGCTGAAAACTAGTCACGCTAGGCCACGCTCACATCCATATGTGTCCTGGAGAAGTGTCCAGGTCAGCCAAGAGTGGGACTGTATCCTGACTCAAATCAAATTAACAGATGGTAAGGGTTGGTTTTATATGTTCGGGAGTCAGGTGCAGAGCGGTTAGGGAAGCGGGCTTGTAATCAGAAGGTTGCCAGTTCGATTCCCGGCCGTGCCAGATGACGTTGTGTCCTTGGGCAAGGCACTTCACCCTACTTGCCTCTGGGGAATGTCCCTGTACTTACTGTAAGTCGCTCTGGATAAGAGCGTCTGCTAAATGACTAAATGTAATGTAAATGTAATATAAACAAATAACTCTACATAGAGAAAGAAGGATTATCTGACAGGATATAAAACACAGTGAACGTGCTTAAAGACCAGCTGTGTTCTACACTGCTAAGGTCAATCTATGGTAGTTTAGTTGAGTATATTGTAGGCAACATGTAAAATGCCATTAGGATGACAGATGATATATCCAGCATGTGTGGCCTGATGTTACTTGACTTTGCTACGGTGTGGTGTTAATGGGCTAGGCCAAGCTCTGATCACTCTGTTCAAGCTGTTATGATAAAGCTGATACTGTCTGAATTAATAGAAAGGCAAGTGTTAAATACCCTACTTGCAATGAAAACAAACTACTATCATAACTACTATAATAATACTATGCTACATGCTTGCATACAGTACTGTCTGTAAAACATGTATGTCCTCTCACACACGCATGCTTGTTTACACACCACAGACTGAGCTACTGATGTGATGAAAACATCTTCCAGTACTAACAGTTTTAAACCCCCCCCCCCCCCCCCCCCCCCCAAAAAAAAAATAAAATCTCATTTCAAACGTTCTCATTGTAGCTATCACTTGCTTGGGAGCACACCATGTTTCTGTACACTGGCTCATTACGCAGAATGATGTCTGAGTCCTTGTCAGCTCACTGTCCAATTAGCATATCCCAGCGTGCATGTCAGAGACCTCTACCCACAACACATATAGCACACCAGTCCATAGATGTCTGCCCCGCCGCAACTCTGACTCCACCGTGAATTTCTGATCATTTTAATGATAGATGTAGATTCAGGCCATAGGCCAAAAGACCGCCAAGAACATTCTAGAAACTGGTGTTCTTTCATCACACCAGTCTTCTAACCATGCATTTTGCTATACGATCTGTAAAGATGTATGGTATTTTTTCTATACATATGTGAGACCTCCATCTATGAATCAGTGAATAAATAGGTAAAGCCATCTAAAAATCAATATGATGGAATCTGTTTTATCATATAAATGTGAATGGGGAAGAAAGTAGCTACTTGCACAGTAAAATAGTTGCAGTATTATGGTATACAGTAAATGGTTCACATAGGAGGTTTGTGTCTTGGTATTCTTACAAAGGCTGTGTAAGTTACCCATTTCATTACACTGGAGTTAAGTGTAGCTACACGTAGTACACATATGGCTAAACTAATGTGTCTTCTAGACCTGCCTCAATGCATCTAACCAAGTACTTATCTATTTATCGAGCTAGCTAGTTACCGACCCGGCCATAACTAGAGTAACAGTCCTGTTAATATTGACGTGTCTCTCTGAGCTCTGCAGCTGCTAAGCAGATGAAGCATTAAAGGCCCATCAGGCTGGAGGAACAGAGACCAGACAAGCTGCCAGGAGACACGCACCACAGCCAATTAGGTCGCTTCTGCAGGAGCCGACAGAAAGCTCCCTGACAACGGAGGATCATCTTCCTCCTCCTCCTCTTCCTCCTCATCGGCCTCATCATCACCCTCCATGGATCTCAATTTAAGTGACTTAAGAAGGAATACCTTCAGCAATGGTTTTATGAAGAGAGTAATAAAAGCTCATAGCCCAGTCAAGTCTTGTGAGTGTCTGGGGCAGGGGTCGGCTGCATTAGCCCCCGTCATGTCTGCTTGGAGAGGAGACTTAGAGGAGCACTAGAAAGTGAGTGCACTGTAATCAGCATTGATTCTGTACTTACTAACCGCCAATAATTGGACTCACAACTACAAGTGGTCCTTAAATGTATTGTCACTATTTCTGTAATATGTCAGCGCTCTTCTATTGGAGGATTCCACAAAGTGGAAAGAATTGAAAGATGGATTAATTGTTAACAGTGAAGATTTTTTGCACTTTTAAGTTTAGAATTACATCTGCTACAACATGTTACCATACAGTATCTATTCCCTTTCTTAGAGTGCAGAGTGGTTGGTTTATGATTAATGATCGTTCATGCTAAGATTTTCATAATTTTCTACCTTCCATCCGCCTTCTATGTAAACTACTATGGTGTTGATTAGTTGATCTGGAGTTGCACGTCTCTGTTTACCCAAGCCTCCCTCCAGGGTCTAACTACCTACTGTCATGGCAGCATCACCTGGATGGATGGTCCACATGGTGCTCTCCCCCACACCCTCCCAGGAGTTCATTATATCTGGCACATGCAACACCTTGCTTCCTGCAGATACTGTAGCAACATAGACTTCAGGACTAAAATACACATAAGGCTGTTAATACTCTTTATAATTGTAGGATTACAATTAAATATAGTGCCCTGCATTCATAGCACAAAACACATACACATATTTCTTCCTAACATTACAGTAAACTCATAGTCAATTCATCAAGTGAAAATCCACTTCAGGATGATGTGATACTGAGGAAAAGTGACAGGATTCTATGGTGATGGATGCATTTGTTTTAGTCAATTCAGGAAGCTATTGTGACCAGTGCTGATGGTAACCAGCCATCACAAACTGAAGCTTTGGGATGGAGATTAGATTTGTAACGCCAAATTAGTGTTTCTATGTGGGACAATAAAGTTGTAAATGAAATTGAAAGTCAGAGTAATGATGCAGAAACCCAACAGTTATCTTCTGACCTGTCTGTCACAGAGCACACACACACACACACACACACACTTGAGAGACACACACGTCTTGGAACACTCCCTCTTCTGCAAAGTCCCAACCGTCAATCCCTCCTGATCCCTCTCTCCCTGTGGTGAGGGATGACGATATGAAGATGCAGCCATAGCCACTGCTTCCAGAGCCACCCAGCTTTACCCGGTCCACAGAGAGATAGGTGGAATTGTTGAATGGAAAATAATAATCTAAAGCAATGCCCAAGCTATACCGTAGCCTGACTTACCTACTAACCAAATTAGAAAGGATCAGAATTTCCTGCGATTCATTTGGCTGACCTCCATCCAGGAGGCTTGCTTCACAACTGTAGGCAAATAGAGATTAAAAATAATATTTTCTTTGTAATAATAAAAATTGCCTTGTTTCAAAACCCTTTTCCTACATAGAGCATTAAGGGCTTTTGAACAGAATGTTCTAGTGGATATTCAAGACAGTTCTGGAACTTGTGTTGATTGCACAGTCTGGTTGTGATGAGCCTAAGTCTTTTCTTTTGTCAGCCATTTTGTCACTCAGCCTAACCCATGCTTAATGGCTTGTGTCAGTCAGGGATGTAACTGTCAAACTCACTCAACCACTGGACTTCCTTCTCAGTCGAACAATGAGCCGTGAGACAACACATTATCCACAGAGCACATGAATATACTGGACATGGGAAAGTAAGTAAGTAAGTAAGACTTTATTTATATAGCACCCCTTCATACAAGAATTGCAGCTCAAAGTGCTTAGCCTTTCAAGGCAATAAACGCCTTGGAATCTACATGATGGGAAACAGACTCTTTACTCTCATCGCCAGAAAATCAATAAGAACCTTTCTCGCTGTTCCCCCTGCAACAGGACACACTGGCATGTCTACTTGTACAAACCACATTCAGCCAGGAAGGATGAGAAAAGAAGAGGAAGAGAGATGATGGAGGGATGGCGACAGAGGAGAGGAGCAGCTGCAGTCAGCAAAAGGCTGTTTCTGAGTGTGTGCTGAGAGCAGAGAGGAAGAGACAGGAAGGCTGAGGGGAGAGGAGTGAAGATGTTGTCAGAAGTGGCATTTCTGCCTCTCTGGGAAGAGCAGGCAGGAGAGAGGAGGAACAAGAAGAGGGAGGATAGGAGAGTGAGAAAAGAGAGTTAGTGAAGGAGTGTGCATTATTCATCCCTGCTGACACACCACAATCTCTGATTCATCTGGAGAAGGGCATCAGTCAAGTCACAGCCCATCGTTCAGCTTTCATGCACATGCACACACATACACACAAACAGGAGTTGGCCTCCCTTTAGGGTTAAAGCTGCTATTACGACAGGTCACACTGAAGCATCAATAGTTGATTGTAGTTCTGGCTGGATTTGAGCAAGGTCAACCTACTTGGCAATAATATCAACTAGACTAGTACCAGGACAGAAGTAAAAGCTGCAAAAAGAGATTCTGAAGGTCCTCTGAATATATCAATCTGCATGACAACCTCTTATTAATCCTTTGACTCATGTCAACAGTGAACAAACAGTATACTGCCGTTGCAGCAGATCTGCAGTTACTAATAATCAGGGAATGCACACACGCAGAGAAAGAGAGGTATAGAGAGGGAGAGAGGTATAGAGAGAAAGGAATAGAGATAGAGAGGTATAGAGAGGTATAGAGAGGTATAGAGAGGTATAGAGAGAGAGAGAGAGAGAGAGAGAGAGAGAGAGAGAGAGAGAGAGAGAGAGAGAGAGAGAGAGAGAGAGAGAGAGAGAGAGAGAGAGAGA
The DNA here is from genome assembly GCF_038355195.1 of Osmerus mordax. Taxonomy (NCBI): domain Eukaryota; kingdom Metazoa; phylum Chordata; class Actinopteri; order Osmeriformes; family Osmeridae; genus Osmerus; species Osmerus mordax. The sequence continues at coordinate 7,068,382 of NC_090065.1, forward strand.
GAGAGAGAGAGAGAGAGAGAGAGAGAGAGAGAGAGAGAATCACCTTTTGCTTTACTTTGGCAACCAGCCCAGACTCAAACTAGTTGGAAAATACCTCATGGTATATTTAGAGTTTGCAAAAACAACCTTAAGCAAGAAATACTTTTCCTGCTAGAAACGCTGAATGACTGTTGCAGGTAGGTAGTCTGAAGCAAGGGAGACAGATTGGAGATTACAGTTTACTGCTGGCCAAGAATCATTGAAACATCGATCACAAAAAGAAAACCTTATTCACACGAGACTTGGAGGCTAGACTACAAAAGAAGAAATACATGATCCATTATTTGAATTCCAATTTGAATAATGTGTGGGCATAAAGGAGTGAATAAATAACTGATTTAAGAAATGTGTTATGTGGAGAATGAAAACGACAGAAATGCTCCTATTGGATACGACAAAAATAGGTAACAACTGCCTGCCTGCAACGGTCTGCATGTCCAGACCAATAACAGGCACTGTTAAATTGTGCATGATTAGGCTGTGCCAGCAAGCAACGGCATTGTACCAGGTTATTGATGCAGTACCCAATTTATAGACTAGGCCTAATGTGCATTCTAGAAAAAAATGCACGTTAGTGCTTGTGTGGTACTTAAACTGTCCTACTCGGAGATCAACATATTGCATTGATATATTGCATATTGTAAACAAAGGAAACCAATTGACCAGGTGTTTAATAGGCGCTAGACAGTCACTCAATTGCCTGATGAGTGATCCGAAATTTAACAAGGCCGTCCGCCTGGCCACCTGGTGTCATCGCCAGCCAAAATGTATGATGGTAAGAGAACTGTTACGAAACACGTTAAAGCTTTTTAATGAGGAGAGACATCTGGGAAAACAGAGAAAAGAGAGTTGCATGTATGATAGACTGGGAAGAGAACGTGGGGCATCCAAACCAAAGCAAATAGGAAACAAAGGCGACACTTCAGTCAGTCGGCCCGGGGTTTAGCTGGCTGGGGGACGCGGGAGATGGTGTTTCAGTGATGCGCTGCTGTCGCCAACATCTATTTCTCAGAGTGCATATCCGTAGTCAGGTCAGCCAGACATTTGGAAATATGCAAATATACTGTACACGTAGACAACAACTAAATAAAACAAACTACAAGGAAATGTATTCTTCGCAGTTGGTACCTTTTTCTACCGGTCGAGGTGTGAAATAACGCCCAGGGTGCGGTAGCATACTTAAACAAGAATAGCCTAACAAATATACCTATTCTATTCTCACATTTAAATACCGTGGTTGCAAAACCCAGCAACTTTTAATTGCTCAGAAATATGTTTACTATACGCCTACCTTTGAGGGTGCTCCGTCCTTTTTATTGTCGGGTAAATTCGTGTGGACGGACCTGCATGTGGCATCTTCGTCAGAAACACGACTCAGATTATAATCCTCTCTGACACCAGGGGTTTGGCTTTATTGTGGAGAATGCCCACATCACCGGCGTCTTCGACTGTTCTCTTGTCCTCTCTGCAGCGTTAGGACAGCTACTCCCAGACCTTTTGTCGGGAGACCATCGCCGGTCAGACGGCCTCAGATACTGCTGGTTGATGTCATTGATACTCCCTGTCTTCCTCCTCAATGCCCTCTCTCCCTCCCCCCTCTATCTCGCTTCCTCTCTCTACCTCCCTCACACACACCGATATTCTCCCCTCCTCCCCTCCATGACGTGATGTAGTCAAGATCTCCTATGGCAACCGTATCCTCATCACCCAAAATTGTATCATCAGATAGCGCTGGACCGCTGACACGGAGCTAGGTCAAGCTGAGGTAGGCATTCTAGATCTCAGATTTGATTCACAATGTCACTGCGAAGTTAGACACAGGAATATTTCCTACTTTAACTCACTGTAATTGTATTGCAACCCTCTGAATAACAAACATTTCTAAACACAATAAAAGTCCTTGGAAATGATTCACATTGTAAGAAATTACTGAACTGGAATTGTAATGTGTATTACAAAGCATTTAGTAAGAAACGTTACTCAACCTCCTCTGTCGACCCCATACACGCAAAGCACAGGCATTGTCAGCAGAACAGAGGTTCCTGTTCCCTGTGCGAGATACACTGCTCATATGCATATTCAAACAGCACACACACAAACACAAGCACAGCCCTGAACGCTGACGACTTAAACACACACACATATATGCCCTCTCTCACTTTTAGACGGGCCCTCCACACAATGATGATGATGAATTAGGCTACTAGACAACACATATCAGGTCCTTAGGTGTACAGACAACACTACAGTTAGGGAAGAGGTGTAAGTGTCGTCTTCAAACTGGTTGTTTCCCTTTCTCTCATAAAGGCAGCCTGACAGTTCAACAAAGGATAATGAGACAGCCAGTTCAAAGCGTGCGACTGGATTTCCTTTGTTACTATTGCCACCTAGTGGACTGTTTAGGAAGTAGCATACTCCTGACAAAGTACCGTAGATCAAAAAAAAACAAAACACAAAAAAAAAAATATAACATGAAAGTGAGAGTTTTGGTGGTGTGATGATGGCATCAAGAATATGCCAACCAAAAGGTTTCCAGGATATCCGGCTTGATTACAAATGCTCTTCACTGTGATTCCTGTTTGCATCAACGGTGACTAACTAGCCCTGTCCCTCAGTGATATGCCTGACCATATATTCTTACAGTGTCTGGCAGGCAGGACCGAGGGCGAAAGCCCCTCAAAATAGCAGGGGAAGTGGCCCTGTCTCCACCACTGCCCAGCAGTGACGTTAATTGCACGCTATTTATACTTTAAGAGCACAGGATGCTGAAAGATCAAGTTTCTGTTATGCTTTTTTTTCCACCTCACGTTTGAGAGAGAGAAAGTGAGACCACACTCGACAAATATGGAGGCGTAGGCTACCAGTTTGAGAGCTACAGAGTGGCTACTTGTAATGCAGGTATGTCATTTCCTAACTATTATAACGATGTCCTACAAACGCATTTACCCTTTGAGGTCTTATGGAAATAAACAACAATCCTAAAAACATTGAAGTTGAATTTTATTTGTATTTTTTACCGGAAAAGGGTGGTGAGGCTCTGCATTAACCAGGTGAGGCCCTTAGCCTTGCAAAACAGGCCTGAGAGGCAGGTGATTGGATCGGGTGTTCTGCCATCACACCTATTTCAATCCATCTAAATATAAGGATCTCCGTAATACGAGTGTGAAGACTATGAGTCAGGCCCAGCTGTCTAGTTCCTTTCCATAACCATCCCACCTCTCCACGAGCACTGGCTTAGGATCAGGTGCACCCACATCATACTTGGCCATGACAACTGAGGAGTTTAAAGAGATCTGACCCTAGACCAGGGGTGAAGGGTCATTGGTACTAACCAGCCCTTCTCAGGAGGGCAGGAGAGATGTGCACATGCTCTGAAGGGAAAGGACAGGGAGGCCAGATAGTTCCTATGTTCCCAAAGCTCAACCTTGCCACGTTCACATCAGCTCAATTACAGACCTGCAAAGAGAGAGAAAGAGGGAGGGAGAGAGGGGGGGAGAACAGATGCATATGGAGCAGGGAACAGAGAATGACACCAATTACTACAAGCTGGGCACAAACTCACAGAGAGAACAGTTGCCGTGATACTGAATTTTATTCAAGTATCTCCAACACAGTTTTTTGTTCTGAAGTTATCATCAGTTAAATTAATCAACCAGTTGAGAGAGATAGGCTCGTCTGTGAGAGTCCATAAGCCTGGATGTAAAGCCGTGTTTTAGGATTCAGAGCATTTCAAAGTGCATTCAATCTGATGGGGTTTTACAGAGGAACAGACAAACAAGAAAAAAGTAAACAAATTTATGATAAAACAGGATTAAATTTAACTGAGAGATCAATAAAAAACAAAATAAGACTACGATGCAGGTGCAGTTGGAGACCACATGCATCTGAGATTATTAGTAATAAATTATAATCATCGCATTTGATATCAAACACACTGCATAGATTCCAATGTTTCTGTGTGGACCAAGGAGAGGATTGCCTGAGACTATACAGATTAAGCCTGACCTGTCACTTTAGAGTAGGATTAGCCTACTCTTTATGGCCTAAAAACTCCTCATAGTTCTGGAGCTAATTGCTGCCCACCCCTGGGACTACTCCAGGGGTGGACCAAGATGTAACGCAAACACACTCATTCTACAAGACCTAAGCCATGTACGCAAGGCTAGGCTAAAATAGACCACACTAAAGTAGTACCATTATGACAGTCAGTCCCATGCGCAAGTTAAGTAGGTTTTCACCTTCTCCCTTTCTAAAAGGAGAAAAGGAAAAGCTGATATTTGGCACACTGTGTTAACCCTCTCCTTTACATGTGTAAGGTAGGGGAGGGAGGTTAAATAATGCAAGGTTGATGGTAAAAAAAAATATCTAGCCTACAGAATACCAGGCAGCCAAGCATAGCTTCATTGGTTCAAAGGAGGCTTACTGATAAACCTGCAACGCAAGACTTTGTAACTAACAAGCTATCCTACTCACTCTTCATCCCTCATGCAGTTGACCAGATCACCATGTCTTAAGCCTGCCTAATACAGCACTTTTCACTCCCACAAAAACAATTAGCCCCACCCAACCACTCAGACACGGCCACACTGATGACAGTCTCTCTTCTTACCAGGGGAAAAGAGGAAGAATGGAAACGATACACAAAACCCAAAGCAAGTCCAATGTTTTACCCACCAGAAAACAGCAAACAGAAATCAAGCACTTCAATAGTGTCCATGTGTTTCAAGGTACCTGACCACATTTGGGCCTCCAGACCCCACCAGACAGCCCCCCCCCCAGCCCTGTGTCAGTGTGTGTGCAGTCGCCAGCTGGTTTATTACGGTGTTTTGGTCAAAGACAGTCTGCTTTTGGAAGGAAGGAGCGGGGGGGGGGGGGGGGGGGGGGGGGGCAGGGGAGGCTGGGGGAGTAAATACAGAGATGTGGGGTAGGCCCGGGGGACAGTCCCAGGGTGTCTGGTTAAGGGACATAAGGAAGGGTGGGAGGGGGGTGGGGGGGTCAGTGAAGCTCGATGAACGCTTCCATCTCCTCCGAGATGAGGCCCTTGTAGGGCAGTCTGTGCCTCTCGATGGCCCGCGCCGCCAGGCACTGCAGGCTGACGTAGTTGAGCGGGTAGAGGGCCGTGTGCCCGCTGCTCTGCTCGTCCAGCAGCTCGTACGCCGTCTTCCGCTGCGCATTGGTGGCGTCGAAGTGGGCCCCCCCCCGCACCAGGAGGGCCATGATCTCCGGGCAGCCGTTGCCGGCGGCCGTGTGCAGCGGCGTGTTGTTCTCGCAGTCGCGCGAGTCCACGTCGGCGCCGCACTCCAGCAGCAGCGAGGCCACGGCCAGCGAGGGGAAGCGGCCCACGGGGTAGCGGCCCACGGACGTGGTGTCCTTGTCCACCGCCATGTGGAGGGGTGTGAAGCCGCTGCGGCCGCGGGGGTTGAGCTTGAGGAGGCGGTAGACGGTCTGCTTCTTCTGGTGCTCCTGCTCGGGCGAGCACTCCAGCTTCTCCAGCAGGAACACCAGGTGGAGGATGATGGACAGGGCCTTGGTGAACTGGGGGGCCTCGGGGGGGTTGTCTCTCTGGGCCACGGCGCGCTCCACCTCCCTCACGCTCTTCCCCAGGACGCCCATCAGGTCGTGGAAGGTGACCCGCGTGGCCAGGGTGCCCTTGGCCCGGTCCTGCAGGACGAAGGAGAAGAGCTCGGCGAAGGACAGGAAGCTGGAGGCAGTCATGGGGCTGAGGGGGTCCAAGTTGCTTTGCTGCATGTCCAGGGCGTACTTCCACAAGCTGATGCAGCGCTCAAAGTTGCCCGAGTCGGCGTAGACGGCCCCTCTGTAGCGTATGTAGTAGGAGGTGTCCGGGTGAGAGGGGCCCAGGATGCGCTCGCGGACCAGCAGCGCCTGCATCCGCATCTCGTCTGGGTCTGTGATCAGAGCCTCCAGCTCCTCTGCCGTGCTCACCTCCTGCGCACAGTCGTAAGCCGGCACCGGGGGGCCCGGAGGAGGCTTGGCCAGCAGTCCAGCCTTGTCCCCGGGCTGTCGCAACTCCATAGCCCTCCTCCAGTATCTCATGGCCCCCAGGAGATCACGTTTCTTATCCACAAAGGTTGCCCCGAGGAGCTCGAGTGCATCGATGCGTTCTTCTCTGGAGGAGCGAGGCTGGTGGGCGAGGTACTCCACTATATTGGTGTGGCCTGTCACGCTGGCGGCCAGGAGGGGGGTCATCCCATAGCCGTCCCTCTCCATGCGGGCATTGCATTTCAGCAACATTTTCATGATATCCAGGCTACCAGACTCTGCACAGTCGTGGAGAGCAGTATTGCCTTTCACACTTTTTCGGTTAACGTCAGCGCCTCTCTCCAGGAGGAACTTGGCAATTTCTTTGTGGCCCTTGTAGCAGGAGATCATTAGGCAGGTGTGACCATGGCGGTTAGCTACCTCCATGTCAGCTCGATTCTCCACCAGGTAACGAACAATCTCTAGGTGGCCGTCAAAGCAAGCAGCCCGAAGGGGAGTTGAGTTGGTCAGCGTAGTGTTGTTCACAGAAGCACCGTGTTTGAGTAGCGTCCGGACCACAGGGAGGTGACCGGCCGCAGAAGCCGCCCACAATGGCGGGGCCCCTTCAATCGTCTCGCCGTCAAAATTGACTGAACCTCCGAGTTCCACATTAGCTTTACAATGTTCAAGGAGGTAATCAACTACCTCTAAATGTCCATAACGAGAAGCGATTAAGAGGGGGGTGCCTCCCTGTGTTTTCTCCTCGGCAAGAGCCTCTAACTCTTCGGGACTTTTGTTGCTCAGCAACTTCTGGATAAGTTTCAGCTTACCATCTCTGGCCGCGTTGAAAACCGCAGTCGTTATATCCATTTTACCGTCTTTCGACGCTTGCCATCTACCCCCTAGCTATGTTTTTAGAACTGCGAGGAAGGAGCTGCCTCTTTAAAACCCGCAAAGACAGCTTGTCCGTGGCTCGTTTTCTCCCTGGCATTTTCCTGCCATTTTGAGGTTGCCGTCAAGATGGGGTTTGTGTTGTTTGACAGGTCTATGTTTACAATTTACTATTGGGAGTTTGGGTAGTGTAGTTTCTGAGACCATTTTGTACAATGAATCGAAACCAATGTCCTCCAATCAGCACTGTATTTCCCGTCAGACATTGCGGAGGGATGACGTACTATCAGACGCAAAGATGTGGAATGTGTAGTTTTTAAGAAAATGTGTTCCCTTCAACGTAAACCTAATTAAACTACAATTCCCAGGAACATTGTAGATACATAACACGAATGGGGATCAGCTGGTAAAATGTATGGGGTGACTTAAATTAAATTTACGAAAGGATGTATCTATCTAACTACCGTTAATGTATTAATATGTAATCAATTAAGCATGTATTGGAGATTTGGGGTGCATGTGTGCGTCTAAGTTTCTGACAGAAAGAGAACGAGACCACACGTAACTGGGAAATCTCGCATTTGACACCGATACTGTCTTTCTTACCCTTTATCAATAGGGGGCAGTACAGGCTACGGTGAGTAAAAGACGCATTTATCTAAAGCGATTTACAGCACAGGGGGACATGAAACCTACTGGTCTGGAGTCAAAAGCTCTAACCACTGAGCTATACCTTCATTCATGGATGGAAGCAGAATTTCAAAGTACTTGCGAATTATTTTTGTAAGCATCTTTGAGTAGCGAGATCATTTAGTGGGAGACAGTGCGTGTATTTGTGCAGTGTATCAAGGCCATTGAAAATGCCCAACAATGTAGTTTTTCCAAAATCCTAGCCTCACTGGTCAGCAGAAATGCACATCAGAAATTTAGCAGCTCTAACCAACAATATCAATCTCAATGAAGGCTTTCTCTGCTCCAACAAAGGCTTTTTTCCCACAGAGAGCAAGAGAATGAGTGACACTGAGATAGTAATTTGTGTGAGTTCAAGCCAAGCCTTGTCTGTCCTGTGTAATCTTTCTTTCAGAGAGGTGTAATGATAGTCAGCTCATTCAGCTTTCAGCTTTTAATACCCCCTACTTGTCTCATTCCCAGAGGAGGCACACAGGCTTGAAAAGAGAGTGAGGCTCCACAATTTTAATGGTACTTTGAAAACAAAGAGACAATACAGTCTCTACAGACCAGGGAATTACACTTCCTGTGCAGTTACCTCAAAATAATTGTTATATGGGCGATGACTTCCAGACGTGTGAATATGCGAATGGTCTCACTCTGTCAAAACTTTAGCAGACCTTTAGGTTTTAAAGGCACATCACTAAAAGCTGTGAGCAAACTTTACAGCTCAGATAAATTGCTATGGAGGATAAAAAGAAAATATATGAATGTTGACAACTTCACTGTACCCATTAGCTTGGAAAGAAACGGTTTTGTTCCAGATTTTTAATTGACCATTTGGCAGGTTGTAAACAAGTCACAAACATCAATCATCTAGATGTAACATATGATTCATAGAAAACAAAGCCACACATATGGTATCACTTTGGCACCTCCCAAAGAATCAATCACACTCCACAAACACTGCTTGTGCATGCAAAAGTACATCTTGTAAAAGCACATAGTCATTACAAAACCTGACTGTAAACAGAGTATCACAGCTCATTATCACTGATATGGAACTCAGCTACATCACAATATTCACCAAGAGCTGGATAGGCTTATATCTGCAGGCCACACAAGGCTGTGTGTGAGAGAGAGATACAGAGAGACAGAGAGAGGGAGAGAGAGACAGAGAGAGAGAGAGAGGGGGAGAGAGACAGAGAGGGAGAGAGAGACAGAGAGAGAGAGAGAGAGAGAGAGAGAGGGAGATAGAGAGAGAGAGAGAGAGAGAGAGAGAGAGAGAGAGAGAGAGGGAGAGAGAGAATCACCTTTTGCTTTACTTTGGCAACCAGCCCAGACTCAAACTAGTTGGAAAATACTTCATGGTATATTTACAGTTTGCAAAAACAACCTTAACCCTTGTGTTATCTTCGGATAACACAAGGGTTATCCAAAGAGAGAGAGAGAGAGAGAGAGAGAGAGAGAGAGAGAGAGAGAGAGAGAGAGAGAGAGAGAGAAAGAAAGAGCGCATAGTATTGTACTGCTGTGAAGTCAGATTTGGATGAAATTCCATAAAGCCCACTATCGAGAGAAATAACATTAATCAGTAATATGTGCAACTGAACATTTCTCATCAGCTTGTTTTTGTTTGAATAATGACTTGGGTGAGGATATCCTGTGAACGTTCACCTGAGGTCAGCGTGTATACTGTACTGTTAGTGTGAGCCATAGCTTAGTCCCATGTCATTCACCTGTCCTGTCTCTGTCAATATCTAGTGATGAGAAGAGGAGTCGAACAGTGTGTGTTGGCGTGCATGCATGCAAGTGTGCATGTGCATGTGTATGGGTGTGTGAAGGTATACGCATGGGAAGCGAGGCGGAGGTCTAGCAGCCCGGGAGCAGCTCGCTGAGCATCACCTCTCGCTCTCCCAGCAGCACGTTCCTCTTCAGGCTGGTGCCCTTGTTCACCACCTTCATCTTCATGGCCAGGCTCTTGACCTGGGCCTGAGGCACGGCGTCGAAGAAGAAGTCCTCGTTGAACACCGGGTTCCTGCTGTTCTTGATGATGGTGCTCCTCTGCTTCTGCAGCTTGCCAGGGTTCAGGTACAGCGACACGCAGCAGTTGATGCTCTTCACATCCGTCTGGCGGTCGTACAGGTCCTCGGCCGCCAGCACGCGCACCCTCAGCCGGGACGCGTCGGCGTCGTAATGCGTGCTGAGACGCAGGGTTCCGCCCTTGTGGAGGTTGACAGTGTGCTCCCGCTGCTGGAGGTCGGAGGACGCTCCCCCGGCGCCGCCCTTGCGGCCCTTGCGGAAGGCGGGGGAGGGCGGGCAGCGCAGGCGCCGGCGTTGCAGGTTGGGGCTGTTGTCCGCTGAGCTGCACTCATCCGTGGAGAGGGAGCTGTGCCGTGCCAGGGTGCGCTTGGCACGAGACACCTGGCAGAGAAAAGGACGGCAGGGAGAAAATATGCTTAGAAACTTTCTTGATTTGACATGCAGAGAGTGGGAGAGAGCGATTGGCACACAGGTGTTCAAGAGCCCCTACCTTAGCCTGAGTCTCCTGGGTGATGGAGCGTAGTAGTGAGGCAGAGCGGGAGAGGAGAGGGGAGGTGAAGGGGGAGGACTCAGCCGAGGAGCAGGTGTCACTCTCCCCCCCGCTGAAGTAACGGTACGGGTTGGTGTCTGCAGGGGCCAGGTGGTTCCCCCCCTGGGTGCTTCTCTGGACGTTGGGGGAGGTGAGGGGGCTGTTGGGGTCGCTGTGGAAGAGGGATTCCTTGCGGCGGGTGTGGGGAGACTCCACCAGGGTGGAGAAGCCGTAGGACGTCTGGGCCTTGGGGACGTAGGGCAAAGACATCGCTGTCTGGGACTGAGGGTCCGCGTTGGTGTTGGGGTCACCTCCTTCTCCCGGGCCCGTCGCGGGGTCGTCGGCACTCTCAATCTGGATGATGTGGCGGTTGGCAGACTTTAGGAGGCTGCGCGTGTCCCCTGCCAGGCGAGAGAGCAGGCGGGGGCTGCAAGGGTTCTTGCTGCTCCGGCCGGGCGTCTGGCTGCAGATGGCGTGGTCCGAAGCAGAGGAGCGCAGGGAGGAGCGAGGCTGGGGCTCTGGAGTGAGAGACTCAGCCTCGGGGGGGCAGCAGATCAGTTTGGGGGGAATGAAGAAGTCAGGGATCTTGTCTGGGGTGAGGATGTTGCTGTAGACCGAGAGTGGGGTTGTCTGGTTCTGTCTGCTGTTCCCGCTTGAGGAAGATCGAGATCCATTGCCATCTATCGAGCCGCGGAGCTTCTCTAGGAGCCACATGCCTCCACAGGAAACTCACAAAGCTGCACACATACACACATGCACAAGGGATTACAGCAGGGAGACGTTATTGATTTGTTCCATGTAAAACATGGAAGATGTACGACTGAAATCTAATTACATTTAATTGTAGGATATAAATCTATTTTCACCTGTCAGGGGTTTTGGACTAGTTTAGCTCGATCGATAATAGAATATGAAGCTATATGTTGGCCCATTGACTTCAGACGCAACAGCGGCCCTCTCTTCTTAAATGTCACGGCACGGGCGTCCTTCCTCTCTAAGGACTGAGCCTCCTTATTGAAGTATACAAATGATTCCTCAAAATTGTACATCAACAAAAACAGCGTCTCATCAAAGGTTCAAATAAGCATAAAGTGCCAGCAGCCTGTTGCTTCAGTGCCTGCATTCCGCAGTTGGAATTTCCTTTCTTGTTATGGTAAACATCAATGCTCATGAACATGCCAAACACTTGTAAAAACTAATGAGACAACTAGACCACAACTGAGAGTTGTCTCATTGGGTGTGCTTTGCCTTCGGCAAGGGCACAACCTTTGTTCTCTCACATATATATTTATATATTATTGTTTATTTTCGCCCCCTAAGGATCAGTCAATATTTGGTCTACATACACAACGGCGGTGTCAAAAGGTTCGTCTTGGTAGCGATTGCGTTGGTTATATTTTTATTTACGTTCCGTTGCATGGTTTAAGTAGAAATTGCGTTTTTGTGGTGAAAAGTGAAGCTAACGGTGGCTAATTTGCTAGCCACAGTCACTGACGTTACGAACGTCACTACGTCACTAACGTCACGAAAACACGCGTGACTACCTGTAGCAGAACATTCGTTTCACGTCTGTTAACTTGGGGGATAGCTAGGCTAACTATAGCTTTACTGCAAGGCAGCTGCAGAAACGCACTTTACTTTGTGATGTGAAACACAATTATGAAATGTAATGTACAATATTAGCTGATATTATTAAGGAAGTAGGCCCACATCTACTTTTGGAAACGGTAGTCTACTATTTCACTGAAGCATTAGCATGACATTAGCCTCTGTTGCCCGGGCAACACATACTACAGTGGTCTAAGATGCATCTGTTTTCAATCGTTAAAATAAACATTCCTCACAAATACATTTTCGTTGTAGGATTTATTATGACATTACATTACAAGTAAACGATTTGTTGGTGAAATTATCATTACCTGTGGTTTCAAACCAGTGTTGCTCACTGCAACGCTGTAGCCTACGCGAGACACTACAAAAACATCTACACAGCTGTAGGAAGTCAAACGGCGACAGAACATGTTTGGCACTCCCCTTACTTAAATCAAAAGTCTATCTAACTGCTAACGTTAACTTCATTGCCACAGCCTAAACTTTGTCAATCTGTTCATGAAAATAATTAATTTCAGCCTAAACCGTACAACGGAACGTTAAATCCAATTCAACCAACGCAATCGCTACCAAGACGAACACAGCAGTAGTCTAGTACTGTACTGAAGTAGTACAATTTACCGGGGCAGCTTCTCCACACAGGGCTATATCGCATTTTGCGTTGTTACTGACAATGATCGCTACCAGTGAGCTTTTTATGAATGAGCGATTTTCCACTAAATAAATGTCAAGCTTATTTACGTTTTTGGGGGCATTTTTCAGTTAGCAGATGGTAATGTTTGAATCGCGATTCCATCTTCTACTGCCGGTAACGTCGTAGAATAATCTTCAAAGGGGGTTCTTTATTAATGAATGAATGCAATATGAGTAGGCTAAATGCCTGAAAATATCACAAGAAGGGAAAACTTAAAAGGACGTTTATGTCATAGAGATTAGGTCAATTTTTACACCGGTCTGCCAAATGTATTCATTGATTCAGCTATGAGGCTGCCTCTTGCAGGGGAAATGAGAAGACGTCATATTTCATTCTACACTTAACTCATATTTTGAGTTGTAAATGAGCAGCAAAAAAAGATGCTTTTAAATCTATGTAATCTTTATAAATAATAAGTATGCATTTTTATATAACATATACAGAAATATCAGTTGTAAAAATGTCATTCAAAAACGGACCCCTGTGCAACCGACGCAAGCAAGCACACCCTGCAATTACCCCAGAAATTGTACCCTCTCTAGTTCCACTTGAAATAGTAAAGGCTATAGCGCGCAACCGTGTCATTGTTAGGCAAACAAACTAAATTAAAATTGGAAATCCAATATATACAGTACTGCATTGGATATATGTATAATTTAACAAACAAATTTCGATTATGGCAGCTATTTGCCGCAACCTAACTGCAAATTGTGGAGGTTGTATACAAAAATCGACTTTTACGCTCTTAAGGCTAAATGCAGTTTTGTCATATTATTAAAGAAATAGTTTATAATAAAAAATAAAAACAACTTAAAAACATGATTCCATAACAAGAATCATGAAAGGAATCGACGTAACTTACCACACAACGGAGCACCTGTTGAACTGCGAACTGTCGGAACTCACCGTTCAGCTGAAGTGTTGACTTGTACGCCCCCAAATAAGACCGAGAACACTCGTTCACATGCACTCATCTCCGTCTCCAAGCTCTCCGTGCGTAAAACACTCCACGGGGGTATTTCCCATCATAGAAGCCCCACGGTTTAGGTTTGCCTTGAGAACAAATATTGTCTGACTGATCACTCCCATTTAATAAAGGGAGCTTTATATGAGGTACTGTTGAATATAAACCAATGGGAAGGTCCCAAATGTCTCAATGCGCCAAAACAGTTTTGTAGTTTCATCAGTTTGACCTTAATTGTTTATCGTTAAATTCATACACTATACGCTATTTGATTGAATTCAAGAAAATTGGCCAAATGCTATTTGTGTTTACATGCTCAGGAAAAATCATTTCACAGAAGGATGTATCATTTCACCATCCCTTGGGATTTAGAAGTGAAACAAAACCAAATATCAAAGAACAATAAATGTCTTTGAATCTTATTGGAATAAAACTGAATTTTATACTTTGCCCAGAGCCATTCCCAAGTAATTTGGGGGGTCCTTCTTCAGTCAGATTTCAGGACATTAGTGCACAATGGAGTAGATGGACTGGTCATGAATGCTTCTCTATCGGGTTACAGTATATTGCTAGGCCATCTGGAAAAGGTAGGGGAGACCTATATAGGAGAGTGTAACCTAAAAATGCATTAGAGTGTCTCTTACTGAAGCAACAACACACCCACACAGGCCTCAGTAAACCAATGAGAAGACAGTGATAAACAGCCTGCCGGCCAGAATGGTCCTGCTGAGAAGATGGGTGAGGTTTGACCGAAGCAGCAATCTTAACGGTGGTTTGCAGGGTGCTATTAACGGCCAGTAGTAATGTTCTAGTAATGTTGCTTAACATTTTTTGTTTTTACTTTTCTGGGACTATAGTAGACTATATGACTATATATGACTATATACACATACTACATACTATACATGACTATAGTCATCAATTCTGACTACTAGTTCCATCCCAGTTCCATCCCAACCTGGCCAGAACTATAGTTTAGTCTACCCCCTCAGAAACCCAAATGTTGTTGAAGACCTTCAAGCCTTCTGGAACTGTCCTTTCAGCACTACATCCACGTAAGGACCACGGACAGCTCCACACTTTCTTCACTCAGAGTTCCATAAATAGCTGTAGCAATATGCTTGGTTATAGCAACTCTGTTAATGTAAACAGCACCCCTCTGGTTCTTGATAAAGCCACATGCTGGAGGAGTGTGCTCAACCGCCCTGGCAGTCACTATGGTAACCATGGCACAACAGAGCAGTGAGGCGTTGATAGGGTTGAAGAGATAGATAGGTAGATAGATAAATAGATAGATAGAGAGAGAGAGAGAGAGAGATAAAGACAGAGATAGAGATAATACAAGAAAAAAGAAAGAGAAAGAGAGAGAGACAGAGAGAGAGATAGGCTGAAATAGCAGTTGAAGTGGCTTTCAGGTTTATTGTTTGAACAGTTGAAGAGCCCAGTCAGGACCAGTTGTGTGAGGGCATGGAGAACTGGGATCATGTTATCCTGACACTAGAACACATGCAGATCCCTAAGTGCTTCTGTCTTAAAACAGGTTTAACACTGCCTCTAAGATCATTAACTCCCCCCTCTCAGGTTCAGGGGAAAAGTTCACTTTAGTTTTTTTATTTGTCAACTGTAAAATATAATCCATTATTAATATTATGTAAGACTTCATATACATTATGGTGCAATTTTCTGTTGTTGTTGTGCAGGAATAGATTGGATGGTACAAGAGAACACAGTAAGGCACATCTGCCTTCTATTATACCATTTTCTTCCCAGTCACCCGAGACGTCAGGCCAGGTATTGGGTGTTTATGTGTGTTTGTGCATCTGTGTGTAATATGAATATTGTTTGTGTCTATGCATGAAAGGGTTACAACGAGTATCCATGGTGACGGGCAGAAGTGAACACCTGCAAATCAGAATTGGACTGTGCTCTTACAGGAAAGCTCTAATTGGGAAGAGAGCAAAGGGGGATTTGAGAGAGATAGAGAGGTAGGGGCAGGGGAGATACTTTTCATATTGTAGAAGACGAAGAGAGAGAGAGAGAGAGAGAGAGAGAGAGAGAGAGAGAGAAAAGAGAAAGAGAGCGAGAGATAGTTAAGACTAAGTGAGAGTTACAAGTGATTAAGGTTCACCTTAACCCTTAAGGAGGAGCATGCATCTCATCTGTCTAGTAAATGCGGAATACCGCCATCTAATGAACTGAACCCAGGCTAGATGGTATGCTAATGAAGCCATCGCCGTTCCTCTCAATCAACAACCTCACATTCCTCACCAGGAATTCTGTATCAGATTATTGATTTAAGATATTTCTAAGCCCTACTTCAACTGAATATGGGCTGTGTCTCTATTGTTCAGACTGACAGAGAACATTTGACTCATACCCCGTTGTCTACACGCTGTACTCTATGTGGCTCCTTATTTCAGATTGAAACATTGCTCAAGCCTCGGTAGACTGCTCAACAAAAGCGTACACTTCCTACACATGATAAAGACAAACACATACATGCTGCTGTATAAATACTTACAATCCGTCACCCACCACACATTAACGCACACACATGCACAAACGCACACATACATAGACAAGGTTATGCAATGTTTACGGTGAGAGTGTTCAGTTCTGTAAGCTCAGTCGGTTTTAATTGGAGTCAGTTGTAAAGCTTTGATAGAACAAGTTTGCTTCTTTTTTTAACGAGGTCCATGCCAAAGCTCCATCTTCCTCCCTCCTCTCCTCTCCTTTCTTTCCTCTTTCCTCTCTTCCTATCCTTCCAACCCGATGCACAATCACAAGCACAGTGCCCCCTCTTTTATCTCAGTTCTCTTTTTATTTTTCATAGTACTGTTGCTCTCCAGTACATTAATTGACATTACTTTCCATGTAAGATGGCAATATTCAACAAGACATTACAAAAGCTGACTGCATTTTAAAATGCCAATTGATGAACCTTTTAAGAAACTACAGTATTATTGACAATCTCTCTCTCTCTCTGTCTCTCCTCTGCCATCTCCATCTCATGCAACCTGTGTTAACTCTACAACTCTCTGTCTCCAACCCACCATCACTTGGGGCAGGGGACATCTGAGCTCTCACTGGTGCAGGACGACTGGCCAATTATGCTTTGTTCCTGCCTGCTTTTGAATGAGTGGTTGTAGGGGGAGTGAGAGCCTATGAGCAAGACTGGGGAGAGACGAAGACTTTCAAAACAAGAGAGGAAGTGTGTATTCATGAAGTTATGGCTTGCTTTGATGGGCCTGATCAAAGATCTGACAGCCAGGGGGACCTCACAGTCTTGGAAAAGAAAGAGGATATCAATTGCCCTTCATTTCAAGTATGAGCGACACAAACAAGAATGCACATTGTCACACTTTCACTCATAACGACACACAAGTTTGGCTTTATTTATCTGGCAGTCTGCAAAGAAATCTGTAAACTTTTTATGGTTTATCATAATATATTGTAGATTGAATGTAACTTTGATGTTGGAGATCATTATTTCGATGTGGATCTACTTGTGTCGCTTCAGAGAGAGGTGGCCATATCATGAAAAAACAGAGAGTTAAACCAAGGGAGATGAAATGGGGCCCTAATCAACTGTGGTGAAATACAGTTGGCCAAATGACTTTTAGACAGAATTGGTTTTCTCGTCATTAGTGCTTAAAGGGTTGGGTAATGATACATTTAGTCTCATCTCCTGGGTATGTGTGTTTATATGTGTTGCACCCCTCCAGTTTCAACACCAACAAGCACACACACACACACACATAAAGAGGGAGTCAACACAACTCCATAAGACATTACCCAAACACTTTCTAGCTTTCTAACTGTTTTATGGGTCCTGTCTTTATTGTATAAGCTGCCTTCTGTCTTGTCTTTTGGCTTTCCTTCTGTCCCTCTCCTCTTCGGTCTCTCCTCTATCTTATTCTGTTTGTCTTAGTATTTGCCCTGGGCTTTCATTTGTTGGTCTGTGTCTTCCAGTATATCAGATAATCCACGTCCCCATTTATCACCACTGCAGCAAAGCACCCACCACTAAGCCCCTTGGAATCCACACAGAGTGTGTGTGTGTGTGTGTGTGCACTGGTCAGCATGTGTTTGTGTGTGTGTGTATGTGTGTATATCTCTGTTACAGCCACATACACAGTCCCTTGCCATCTGGGTTTGTTGTTTCAGGTCATAAAAGAAGACATCAACTCTGTTATAGGAGCATTCATCATTATATTGGATCAATGTAGTTCAGCATAATGTCTCTGTTCATTGATTTGGTAAACAGACAGTGTTAGATCCATACTGGACATCACCATTCTGTTAATCAGCACACACCTGCCTGCCCTGCCTATATTTACATTACTAAATACATGTCCTTGTCAATAGTCTCATGGTACATCAAGGTTGATAACAGAATACAGCTGTCATCATCAATGAGGCCCCGTTGAATAGTTCTGCATAATATATTATTCTACTGGATGTGCAACATATTATCATTAATTAAAACGTGTACTGTTCTGACACCTGCGCCGGGCATCATGTCCTCCTGTGTTACTTTCAAACACAACTTTATACTATCAACATAAAATGACAAAAACATATCCGCTGGATTGTGTCTCAGCATGGGAGTGGTGTTTCTCCTGGTAAAGGACTGGGAAGTGAGGGGGAAGCAGCTCCAGGCCCAAACAGGTGGACACATTCTCCCCAGCACAGTCACATGACATGAGATGAATATTGTGTTGGAGCGGTGGGAGAGAGCTTTATCCCCTGTAAACCCTGCCTGATCCATCAATATCTACATATGCCATAGCAATCCCTTAGCCCCTCTGCTTCTCATCCCTCTCTGCTGTATAGCGCCACTTTAGTGATAATAAAGAATCCAGCCGAAAAGGCTGTAAGATTTCTGTTTGCTCTTACTTGTCAAACAGCAAAATTAATCACATCATGTAATTGATTATGTTCAGATATAACGTTGACGGGTTAGATGGGAGAGGAGATTTGTGAAGTAGGTGAGTCATCCTGCCTCGGTGCTACCGAGTGAGAGTTAAGGATTACAGTCAAACTAGGTTTACTCTAAGCATGGTGCTATGTGTAATAATGGGGCATTATTTGTAACTCCAGCCCTCCACTAACCATAAGTAAAACGCCCCACATGTTCCAGACACAACGCTAATGCAGGCGGAGCCCATTCAGCTTTTTGGGTGGAGTTTGCTCCTTGCCTACCAGTACTGACATCATTTCCAAATGAAAAAGCTTCAGTCTGTGTTCTACCATTTCATTTCTGACCCACCTTTTGTTATTCGATCCTAGCTCTCAATCTTCAGCTCCCCTTTCCTCATTGTCTCTGATTGTCACTCGTCTCTGCTTTATTCCTCCCTCTAGCCCTTCTTCCCTGGCTCTCCCTTATGTCGTTTTCTCATGCTGAGTCTGTTAAATGTCAGGAGTGCTTCTGATTTGTTTTTTGTTTTTTCATCCTCCTGGCTACTTACTGTGTTGATTTGACAGACATGATAAAGTCTTCTCGTTACTTTCTCTTCTACCCCCGCATCTAGTCATTGCTGCCTGCGTGTGTCTGCGTGTACTTGTGTATGTGTGTGTGTGTTTGTGTGTATAAATGTGTGTTTGCATCTCTCCTCCCCCTGCATCTCCCAGGCATCTGTGCTTCCTTGACATGTCAAACAGAAAAGTCACAGCGTGTCTGTCGTAGCAGTCAATCTTTAGTTTCATCTTCAATCTCCAACTAACAGTTGCATTCCTATTAATCAGCCAGATAACAGAGGCCAAATTGAAATATGTTTTTTTGGATGAAATAAAATCAATTAACAACAAGGTGTCACAGAGGAATTGAAAGGGATTTCATAGAAGTTCACCAAGAGAACTCAGTATGGGGATAGAAGCCTATCTGACCAACTAACACCAGTCTGGGCCCGTTGACATTAGAAACACACATCTTAATTCTGGGAACTGTTGGGTCCATTTTCCAAGCTACAATAGTGTATAATTCTCTTTGAGCTTTCATTTGGAGAATGAATAGCTCCACATTAGTTTCTATTTCCCATTCATTGTTATATTTAGAGAGATTGTTCCAGGCTGATGGATTCTATTCAGCGCTGCCCCAGTGGTAAAGTGCTCTCCTGCCGTCTTAGATGCCCAACATCAGCAGTGTGCCTGAGGGGGGGGGGGAGAGGGGAAATGGAGGAAGTGAAGCAGCCCTGCAATCAGACGAGTGCAATGAAATGAGGACCCTCTCGGCATACTTCTATGGCCGCTCTCGAACTCTTGATTCCGTTTCTTCTGAGCGGCTCTTAGCCTGGATATTAATAGGGAAGCTAGCGAGTGAGTCACAGCAATGCCTCAGTCTCTAAGTGTTTGTGGATGATTTGTTGTATTTATAGTAGCCCATGCCCACAGCATGGAGGCTTTAGAAACAGAGCAGTACAGGTAATGACAGGATGCCACACCTTCTCGCTGACACAAACATCCACACGTGATTGTTGTTTAAAGTGAGGATCATGACAATGGTCATCAAGGAGATTGCTTCATATCAGGATGAAATAACATTCAAATCTATGTTAACTAGCCAAGCCCTTTTCTTATGGTCAGAATTGGTACGTGTTTGACCGACGGTGATTTTCAATGTATTTTCATGCCTTCAGGTTTTTGTTCCCCCCTCTTGCTGTTCAGGATTTTTTAAGTTAATCAATCTTTCGTCTCCCGACTTTTTCCAACTACTCACCTGTCTCACTATTCCGTCACCCTCTACTCCTTTCTCGCCCGGCTTGGCCTCCTGCGGAGGTCTGAGATGAGGCTGTCAGTCCGACACTGACATGACAAAGAAGTGTAACCAGGAACTCCCTGAGGCCTCTCAAAAACACTTCCATTCCAGGTTTGTGTTCTATAATTCCAATCATGAAATTTGATTTCTAACCCAAATTTTGGTGGTCAGAGTCAAGGAATGGTTTGTATTCACTAGACACAGCGTTAAGTTCTGTAACCACATTTCAGTTACCAGTCACAATGAATAAAAATAATCTCCCAACTACAGAGCAACAATAACATATCAACCACAATAGTGCATGGTACATACAGTATCGTCTGCTAAATAACATACTCAAATGTCTTTGTTTCTGACCATTACGTCAACTTTTGAACACTATACACTCTCCTGTTTGACATGTCAAACCAAGTGCATCACAACATCTCAACAGTCAGACAGAGACTGTCAGAGCCGGGACTCGAACTCGGGTCTATGGTGTGAGGGTCGGACTCACAAGACAAGCAATATACTGACAGAGACATGTCATCTGGCTCCTTGAAGGCTTCAATAGAAGGGCCTGGAGTCACAGTGTGTTGCTTCTCTCTGCTGCTGTCTGGCTCCTAGAACATGTCTCCACAGTTTGAATAAATGGCCTAGGACACATCTACGATACTGTTAGCATTCAGAGTGGAGGAGGAGGAGAAGGAGGAGAGAGGAGATGGGCGAGAGGAAAGTAGACAGAGAGATTGAGAGGGAGGGAGAGGGAGAAAGAGGCCGGAGGTGGTGTGATAACAACAAGCCTGCTAGGAGAGTGGGAGATAGCACGACATCATCTGTGGTTATTTCTATGGTTTACACTCCCACTAAGTGGAGCAGACTGTCCCTCAGTTAGAGGTGGACAATGAGACAATGATCTGAGTGTTACATGTTATGTTGGGGGTGGCAGCCTCTGTTCGAAATCAGTCGAAATGTTTAACCAAACTGAAACATTTGACTTCAAAACAAGAACATGGAATTAATCAAATAACACATCTAACGACTTTTGCTCTTTATGATTTATGTATTTGTTCTGCTAATTACTCAGGTTAAAAGTATATCTTGGATACACTTCATTGGTGACATCCAGCCACACACAAACACACGCACAGACACTCAAACCAATACACATCCACACATGCACACACATAATCAAACACACATTCTCAATGTATCACATATTTGCTTCCCTATGTATTGTGTACACACACATCTATGGCACCCAAACCATCCCATCTCTCCTGTCTGTGCCGACAGGCTTTCAAATCGTGCCAACTCTTTGATGCCATCTCAGACACAAACAGGGGAGAGTTTATGGAAATTCAAAACTCAAGTGGAATCACATCAATTCCCTTCAGATGTTCATCTTTTACTATTTCATCCTTCTCACAGTTCCACCATCCCTTCTGTGTTCTGAATGTGTTGATGTAATCCCCTTGGGCTTCTCCCGCAGGTGTGAGAGGAGTACACCTACTGACCTCAGAACAGGTCGGCTGTTCTCTACTGGAACACCATGCTCTGCCTCTACTCCTTCTATAAGCAGAATATCATAGCTCTACAGGGCCGGTGTCCTTCCTAGTGCAGCCCTGTGCGATCTAGCCTGAAGTGTGGGTGTCATGAGGTGAGTGGTGGAATAATACAACCGCAGTATAGCACTCAGAGCTTGTATAAACAGTGGTGTCTTGGTTGGTTAGGGTCAGATGTGTGGGCAGTGGAAAGACTTGCTTCCCATCCAAAGCAGCACATCTAGCACCACTGGTGTGAACGAGCCTGAAGAAATGAAGGTTCAGCCAGTCACAAAGGGCGACAGCTACTCTCGCGTGCAGGGCTAGAGTTGGTACAGGACACAGGTGACCATCTGGATGCTAGTGTGTGGGTCTTGGTTGTGTTCCAATCTGTTCCAGGTCACAACCTATCCCCAGTGGGAGACTGGAAAAGATCTTAGAATGTTGAGGGAAGGTGTCAATGACAAATCTCAGCCATGAACCAAGCACACATATCAACGCAATAAACCACAATACAAGAGCATATATTCAAGTTCCTTTTTGTGAATGTCTTTATCAGAACTGAATGGGCTCACAATCTATATAGCACAAAGTTCAGACTGTTGTAGAACGTACATTTGTTATGCATAACAGTACAGTGGTGGGTGTTCATTGAACAGGTCTGAATGGCTTGATTTCAATTATTTCAATTTGACACCATCTGTCAAGCTCTAGTTTATTTCAGACTTACACACATTGTATACTGCACACACACACACACACACACACACACACACACACACACAAACATACATTACACACAGTAATAAAGAAGGAGATTAAAGGAATAACTCACATCAGTGGGAAATGCAGTCAGGGCATGGACCACAGCAGGAGTTCTGGTGGCAGTCACTAGCACACAGGCTAATAAGGAACTGTGAGTGTGTGTCAAAGCAAATCAGTGGCTTCTGTTAGAGAAGCAGTTCATAAACAAAACTGATACCCAACAGGGTGAAAAAGTAAAGCACTGAAAGTAAAGCCCAACAGAAATAGCAAAACTGGGGATTACAGAAAAAGAAAACAAAGTAAATTAATGAGGAAGCAATGAATGAAAGAGCGAAAAAGAAAGAAGCATGGTGAACACACACTCCCTCGTAGCAGGTCAGGCCAGCTGGGAAGCAGCAGGCAGGTGCTTGGTGAGTGTGTGGCTGCTTCTCTCAGCTCGGTGGTGTTGTTAACATTCTCAACATTCTCTAACCCCAGAGCTAGGGGCCAAGCGCTGGAGCAGTGAGTGGCAACAGCTTGTCTTCATCCTCTTAAATGGCTCAGAAATACACTTTGTTGTCACATTTTCTATTCTTAATATTTAGCTCGCTGGTGAGTCATGTCCTCTTCTGATGTCCTTGTGTGTGTGTTATTTCTGATGTTCTGAAGCCGTTTTTTGCAGTCTGATTTTAACCTCTTGACAAATAAACTTAACTGGTCAAGTACCATGATCTATTGATGTGTTTTCAGATCGCTAAAGAGCATTGATTGCAAGAATGACACTTGAACAGAATATGCATGCCTTTAATATCTACAGTACAAGCTAAATCTTTTGGTGGTGGTGGTGGGGGGGCTAGCTCTGCGTTTGTGATTGTGAGATGATTAACATGAGCATGCCATGGGAAACTCCCAAGTCTAAGAAGTTAATTAGTGGGGCTTAACATGAATCACTCACAAACACACACAGACACACACACGCGCACTATCATTCTATGGGGTTCACATCTTCAAAAGATGAGAAGCTTCTGATTAAGTGTTGATTAACTGTTGTGTCTGCCATGGGTTTTAAAGGGAACCCCTCCGAACACTAATGAAACACCTTATAACCAATTAAGAGTTTAATTAGGGTTTTGCTTCAAAGAAGCGCATCACCGCAGGGGTGATTCCCTGTATATGTGGGATACAGACCTCCAGAGCACATTTGTGAAAAAATATTGTAAAAAAAAAAAAGGTTGTCATGTTGTTTCTCTTATCTTCTTTTTTCTAGCCTTTTAGTCCTTACTTTTCCTACACACACACACACACACACACACACACACACTTTAACATGCTTAAGCTGAAATAAATAATACACACATAAGCAGAAAACAAAAAGATAATTAAAGTGATGAGCATAAGGTCAGAGCATGACATTTTAACATCATGGGGTCTCAATCATGCTGCATGTCAGCTCAATGCTCTTCTAAAAGCTTTAAGCAAAATATGGAACAGACACACACAGACAAGCGCTCACACAAACATGTTTTGGGGGAAAAGGGGTTTTCACCAGATCAAAGTTTGTGTCTGATCATAATGACCAGTGGTCAGGTCATCACTGCAGTAACAGGTGAGGCAAGGATCCATGACCTTCCTGTTTCATTTATGAAACCATCCCCAACACCAGGAACCAAAACCATAACATCCCGCTAGTGTTGTTATATAGAGGGGGAAAATTGGAGGAGTAGATGGGCACAGTACTGGTCCCAGCACATTTGGCGCCCTTGGCAATGGCTTCCTATAGGCTATGTCGCCTATAGGAAGGACCGGTCCTTCCTATAGGCTATGTCGCCTATAGGAAGGACCGGCCCTGAATGGGTGCACACGAAAGACGGTGTTAATGAAATCAGAATGTCATAGTTCAGAAGGAAAGAAATGCTCAGTTGGGAAATATAGTTAGACGGAAGGAATAAACCTCTATCAATGCCTTCTGATATTTAGCCCCACTCTTCTTATGAGTACAGAATGTCTAATATTCTCTGTGTGTGTGTGCATGTGTGTGTTCTCTAATATTTCATATTTAATACATCAACAAGATACCAATCAAAGTTACAGTGAACGTGTTGCTTGGAAACAGCCTCACTGTAACTGAGCCTCCACTATTGCCCTCCCCACGAGACAAAAGAATATTTGAAGAAAAGTTAGGGTGAACCTCACTGTTTCTAAGCAACACGTCAACCATGTCCTTTGAGTATCCTTATCGACTCCAACGTGAGGGGCCATGTCAGATGGCAGATTTAATGAGTAAGTCAGAGCCATCTTTCCAACTGGTTTTCAGAAACTTGGACCTGGTTTTCAGGGAGGCTGAGTTTGGAACATCTGGTTTTTGAAGGCTCAGACCCCGACTCCAGCTGCTCCTTCTGTCAACAAACACACAGGCCCACATGCACACGCATACACACACTGGCCCACATGCACACGCATACACACACTGGCCCACATGCCCACGCATACACACACAGGCCCACATGCACACGCATACACACACTGGCCCACATGCCCACGCATACACACACTGGCCCACATGCCCACGCATACACACACTGGCCCACATGCACACGCATACACACACAGGCCCACATGCACACACACATGCACACGCATACACACACAGGCCCACATGCACACACTGGCCCACATGCACACACTTACACGCACATACACGCATAAACACACAGGCCCACATGCACACACACATGCCCACATGTACACACATACACACACAGGCCCGTATGCACACGCATACACACACAGGCCCATATGCACGCACGTACACAAAGCCACAGACAAGCCAAGAAGCAATAGGGCGGCTGTTGCAAAGTCACAACAAGATGCCTTGTGGGAGTCTTTCTGATCCTGGCGTAAACCTTAATTTGAGATAAATGGTGTTTTAATCTTCCTGCTATGCATCCATTCCTTCTCTGTTTCTTGATAAAATGATGGGGGGATATATGTCATCATCACACTTCTAAATGTCCTTCTTTCTACATCTACTCCCTTGACATATTTCACTGTGTATGTCAAAGCACATTCTTTAAAACAGATGGCAACCTATATTTACATTTACATGTAGACATTACCCTTGTGCAATATGTGGTGGAACGGTTGGCAAGGCAACAGAACCTGAGGACTACGTTCCACGGCTCGACACCTTTTTTCCATCTCCTCACCTGAACTGATCTGAGACAAGTCCTGCCGCTCCATTTTTCCAAGAAAAAAAAAAAAGGTTCTGTGTCTTTCATTGTACTTTATGACTCGATCAAGTTGGTGTCTTCTGCGGGGGCAAAAGGATAGGATGGGTGGGAGAGCTTCTGCTCTGTAGCCTGTGTGTTAGAAAGCGCCTCTCCTGCTGTCATACAAACACAAACTGTCAGATATTCACAGTTTGGCTTCACAGCATCACAGTACACACACAGCCCCGCCTGTAAAGGACACACGAGCCAGAAGGAGGAATAGGAGATGGTCACTTTCTCTGAAACAGTCCAAGACATCCAAATATCTAAATGTTTAATAAGGACAATTTTGTTATTTGTTGTTTACATGCTAATGTGTAATGGGTGTAAATATAGTACACCAAGTTCAATATTGGATACAAAAGGCAATGCTAGGCTTCTAGCGCTCCCTGTTGGTCATCTGCTATAACTGCTTGTGTCCTTTTATCAGTCGCTAATAAGGCTGCAGAATGAGCATTCAAAGTCAATTTGGGGTTAGAAAATAGCAATTCAGAACAGATATGATGATAAAGGATGTATAACACAATAGCAGAGCTACAAAATTCACACACACTTTAAACGCATTAAAAAAAAATCTTTTCCAACATAAAATTAACAGTTTGCAGAACTTTTTGGAGTAATTGATATCGGTTGAACGTAGGTACGCTTGTACATCTACTGCACTAGTCTGTAGGTAATGTAGCGGCCCGCAGTTTCACTTGGCCTGATGATTTTCACCACCTGTTAGAGCAGAGGAAGAAGGAACAGTCATCAGCCATGCAGCTCCACGATGGTCCACCCTCCCAGGGAACTGCATGGTGTGTGCATGTTTCACACCTGTCCTCTTTTTAGCCCAAAGTATCTGGCCACAGGGTCTCCTGCTTGGATCCTGGGCAGCTGGCTCTCCTTTAGTTTACTGACTGGTCAAGGAAACCCTGATGGTAGACATCATATTGTCCTATATATATCAACACCGGACCACAGCAACCCATGTAGGACAAGCCACTACAGCTTACTCCTAAATAATTATGAGAAGCCATTACTTTATTGACACACACAGAAACTAGTTTTATCCATAAGACTACATGTGTTAGAAAGGATACTATCGAGCCAATAGTTCTGTCAGCTCCTCCTTGGCCATCACTATGTGCTCTGGAACCAGCTGAGGTAAGACAACAGAGGAGGAGAAGTGTTCATATTTAATCGGTTAATGTACTAAATCAGTCAATTATGAAGACATTAACAAATAATGTTGTATGTTGCGCACACACACACAAACACACACACAAACACACACACCCACACACCCACCTCATGCTCTGTGATGTTGATAAGAAGCTCCTGCTGCAGAAACTGCTCCAGGATGTATTTAGGTGCCATGTCTACTAACGACTGAAACGGAAGGGACAAGGAAAGTTAGTATGGTCTACTTGTCCCATCATCTCCTTCTCACTGATATGAAACAGGAAGCTGACAAGACCTGTTTGGCAGAAGGCGTCATGCCCATCTGGACCACAATTATGGCTCGCGTGATGTTCTCCTCCTGCATACGCTGGCAGTACATCTTGATGGTCTTAATTCCCACCTTGGGCTCCTCTGTAGAATAATAAATGTTAACTTAATATGATACGGGATGAACTCAGCGAATGTGAACCAGCGTCAAGTGGGTGTCGTACTAGAATTTCGATGTCTGAAAAGATCGGTAAGTACCTGGAAAGAAAACGAACATTTGGTCAGTTGGATCATCGTTGTGGGCAACAAGCACTGTAAGATCTGTCCGTCGTGGGCGTCCTTCACTGGGCTTGTCACCAAACTGGCTCTTAAATTCGTCCAGAGTCTGATCTAGCTCATCTTGAGTCACCAGGTACCCGCGGTCGTGGCACAGCTATAGGATTTAAAGGAAGATATCAGAATTCACCAGCAAAGCACTGCTATATCAGAGTAACTGAAAGCATGATGTGTAAAATGTGGCTGCCTGTCTAACCAGCTAAAGTTGGATAGCTACCTGCCAATGCATCTTTTTTTCCACGTGTTATGTGACGTATTGATGTTGAGGAACGAACCTGCATGATAGTTTTACGTATTTTCCATAATCTGTAGGTTTCTTCTTCGTCATCCATTTGTTGATTAAGCAATTATGCCAGAAATATACAGAATATGCCTCGCTATAGCCGTTTGGCCACAACGTTGTGAATTCACAAAAAAGTCATTTTGACACAGTCGAACAACTTCCGTACTACAAGGAGTTTCCATAAATATCGCCTATTCAAATATCGTCTCAAAAACAACCATTATACAAATATACCATCACATATAATTAAGACATCCTAAATTTATAATTAATGATTGTATACGTTGTATAAATCCAGCGCTGCGATGGCTAGGGATAGTCAACTGAACTAGATTTTTTTCCGGCGAGGTTTTGGCAACCAAAAAGGGCGGTTTAAGGGGTCCTTGTGGATTTCATGGGCGGGATTATAAATCGTTACGCTGTTGCCTATGATGTGGGTCGTAAAGCCAGCAGTGTTTGTAGTCGGTCTGCTAGGGTGCAGAGGAATAGCTAGAGCGATGGTATGTATTACATATTTACATAAACACTAGATAGTCATAATATATTCTGAGTTTTGTTTCATGTGTTGTTATTAAATTTTCAAGTTACAAAGGTCATGGCCACTTCTATTTTTACTTTGTCAGGTACCACAGTTAAACTAGTCCGATGGCAAACATGCACCCTACAGTACTCCAGCTCACACGTAGCTACTGGCTACTTGGCTTCCTTAGCTAGTCTTGCAAGCTAATGTTACCTATGTGTATGCTAGTGTATGTTGACAACACAGTTAATTTCACCGTTTGAAAATGATAGATAACATTACTTGCTCATTGTACTGTATGCTGTCTTGAGTTTTGTATTCAAGGACACGTAGCAGCAAGCTAGCTATTCTAGCTTTCTTCAAAAACGACCTGTAGTTATCTTGTTAATCGCAGTTCAGAAATTGAGTTGAATTGAACCATCTGGATAGTTGTGGTAATTCGTATGATTTTGGAATTCTTATGCCCTCTGACTCTACCAGTCGTAAAGAATACACTATATAGGCCAATCCTTTACGATTGAATGAGTCCGATTCACGCCTGCTCTGTTAGATTCCATTTGACAGATCTAGGATCAGTACTCTCCAAACTGGTCAACACAATGAGATTGGAAACCAAACCACCCTGCTCTTAGTAAGGACCTCAAACTACGGTTTAATATGCAAGCAAATACCTAAGCATTAGGCCATTCAATTGTTGAAGAAACGTTAAATCATCAGCATTCCTTTTTGCTGGTACTGTACTGGTCAGGGGGGTTTGACTCCAATCAGTCAAGATGGTTTGGCAAAGGTTTCAGATATCAAACACCCTTCACCTAGACCAGTCTCTTTATGAACCTGCTGCTAATCCCCTTGAGGATAAGACCACCTGCAGGCTTTGTGCGCTAGCCTAAACCATAGAAGCGCCTTGCTGA
This sequence comes from Osmerus mordax, assembly GCF_038355195.1. Lineage (NCBI taxonomy): Eukaryota > Metazoa > Chordata > Actinopteri > Osmeriformes > Osmeridae > Osmerus > Osmerus mordax. The sequence goes on from NC_090065.1 coordinate 7,097,572, forward strand.
CTAACAGTTAACTGGATCAGGTATTCACTTCAGAGCACAACCCAACTGTTCATTACCAGGATCATCCTGATGTGCTTATGTGGTTGTGATGAGGATAGCACATCTATCTCCCTCCATGTGCATCAATGTTTGCAGTTTGGAGCAGTCCTATATCATAGAGTAGGATTGTTTGCTGTTCTGCAACAGTAACTCTCCTTGGTGTATCTGGTTCTTGGATTGCTCTCCACTCCCTCTCTTACCTCCAAGTTCCAAGGTCCAAACATTTCAGTCAGGCAATTGACACTATTGTCTCTGATGTAAAAACATATGAACGGAATGGTGTGTCAAGTAAATATTTATGACAATGAAACCTGATAAGTATAAGTAAAGGAGAGGAAGCCATCATACTATCTGTCCTTATGAAGTTGTCTGACTAGCTTCCCTACCTCTTTCACTCCTTGTTTGGCACATTTTCTGTGATTCAGTCTTGACTGGCTCCCATTTTCTTCTTCTTCTTCTGCAGTGTGCACAGGTAAATGATTGGAAGACAGCCAAGTCTATTTACGAGTTCTCTGCCAAGGATATAGATGGCAATGATGTGTCTCTGGAGAAATACAGGTGAGGAGGCAGAGCAAGATCATACAGGTTTCTCAGCATCTTTGTTATCACAACACACTGCTGTTCTACTGGTGTAAAAATAAATAAATAATACTACTAAAATAAATCTTGGTTAATTATTCATCAAGAAAATGATCTTTCTCAATCTCTCCCTTCAGAGGGTTTGTGTGTATCATCACAAACGTAGCTTCTAAATGAGGTAAGACCAGGGTGAACTACACTCAGCTAGCGGGAATGCACGCCTCCTACGCTGAGAAAGGTTTACGTATACTTGGCTTCCCCTGCAACCAGTTTGGGGGACAGGTAAAAACAGTCTTTTCGTTTTCTCGTTTGAGTTTTTTTGGACATGGATTATTTCTAACATTCTAGTGTGCTTTGTCACTGTTCTCCAGGAACCCGGTACAGAGGCTGAGATCAAAGAGTTTGCTAAAGGCTTCAACGCAGAGTTTGACCTCTTCAGTAAGATTGATGTAAATGGAGATAAGGCACACCCTCTCTTTATGTGGATGAAGCAACAGCCCAAGGGGAAGGGAACTCTGGGAAAGTGAGTTTTTTGTTTTTCTGATGGGACAATATGCCCTGGTCAATATCTGTCCCTGATTTAGCATACACACAGACAGTAAGAAGAGGTGAAATTGTCATTTTGACAATAAATGAAGAAATTAAATCTAAAGTAAGAATACTGCTTACTTTTACATTTATTCATTTAGCAGATGCTTTTATCCAAAGTGACTTCCAAGAGAGAGCTTTACAAAAGTGCATAGGTCACTGATCATAACAACAAGGAAGCCCCAAACATTGCGGGTAGCCAAAACATGAACCATACATTGTGAAAAACCAAATAAGTGCCAAAGGCCAGAACCACAAGAGCATGTAGTTAAACAAGTTACAATTACACTTTTGGCTCATGATATTTTGTTTGTAGTATTTTGATTTTTGCTTTCTTTGCAGTAACATCAAATGGAATTTCACAAAGGTAACAATTTGATGTTTTCTTTAAATGTGACATGGTTCTGTTGACAGACATCTTAACATGTCTCTTGCCTAAGCAAGCGGGGTGATTTCTGGGACATATTCGTTTTTCAGGTATTTGTGATGAAAGGTGACACATGAAATGTACCTCCTTTTAAATAAAATAAAATGTTTATTTTCCAATAGTTTCTGATTGACACAGAGGGCCAGGTTGTGAAGAGGTACGGACCAACGGATGATCCCAGTGTAAGTACAGGAAGTATTACATATTGCGTCTGTTAGCGGAAGCTGCCTGCTGTCAGTCTTCCACATAACATGCATCACGTTGTACACTGGATGGCCTATTTAGCTCTGAAAGACTGACACCTAGTGGCCAATGTAGGGGTAGCAGTGTGGCTGTTGTGAAGGGGTCTGCTGTATAAAAGTTACGCCAAATCTTTAATACTATATAGTTATCTACATTGTGTTGCAGTGATCTTATCCCCAGCATGGTTTTGATATTCTAAGTTGTATAAATTGTGCTACAGTGTTCAGGATGTAGGAGTCAGACTATTACATTTAGAATAGTCCTATTATCGTACCCCTGTCCATGGTGCTGAAAACGACATGCTCTCCCTAAGGCTCATTCTAGCCTCTGTCTCAACAGGTGGTTGAGAAAGATCTACCGAAGTACCTGCCAAAGACTCCGTAGTATTACTCAGTAATACGTCTGACCCCCTGACCTCTCCTGTGGGAGTGTGGGTGTCGGTGGGTGTGTCTGGACCGATGACGGCCTGTCTGTAAACCCGCCCAGCGTGGAGGACAGACCTGATGAACCCAGCGTGCAAACCCCCCAGAACCAGCCACACTACACCCTACACGACCACAGGAGAAGAGGGCTGTCGGATCAACACAGCTGTTTAGTCAGATCAGGTTGAGCTTGTATCCCACATGAAATCTCTCCCCCCCACCCCAGATAATTTATAACCAAGGCTGAACACAGTACCTATTCATCTTTAATGGCACTTTAATGGTCTTTTTAGTGTCGAGCTTCTGTCGTTTTCTTTTTGTTCCTTAAAGGAAAATAAATTAATTAACGAGGTCACTGACCAACATATTCATGAATTGTGATGTATTTGACGTTGTCAGTTTAAACAGATGTTTTAGAACAGATTTGCAGTATGCCAATCCACCATTGGATAGGAGGAAGCATGATGACCAAGGCACCAACATAAACCCACGCAGATTAGAATTAATCCCGTACTTCCAGTCTTCAACCGCACGAGGATGCTCTAGTGACAAGGTATTTCAAAAGGCAGAGTGACGCACTACAGCGGTGGTTTTACAGGGCTGCATCTGGATCGAATGCGAGGGAAAGTGGGTGGAAGGCAGACAACGTGCCATATTCGACAGCCGTTAGGTTATGACATTTGACCGAGTTGAACAAAAATACTAGTAACGGATGCTAACGAAAAACGACGAGGACAGTTATGTTTCCAGCGTGCTGACTGAGTGTGCGCATACCATTGCATTCGCCCTCTCGTTGATGAAGGACACTGCTACTCTTCACTGGGGACTGTAGATGGATGACACTACCGCTGTAGCGGGGGAGGCCGGGAGACGGGATGACAAGGAGTCGGCCGTGGGCCTCACTCTACCGCTGGACCTCGCGGACACGGGTTTGTATTGTAACGCATTTCCAATCTAGATTAGAGTAGGCCCTGTAGAGACATTAATACATTTGATTGTACAATGTTTCGATGCAAGTTCGAATGGCGGCGTGACTGTGCAGATAGCTCTACGATACATTCCTCTACACAGGACAGGATAATGTATTATTATTACTAAAATCTCTTCAAACCAATCTTCTATTGATGCTTGCGTGCGTTTATGCTGGCTCAAAACAGCCGCTAGTTTCCAATCCAAATTGGGTTTACCGCAGTGACTAACTACGGGCCAAATTCCAAAATGTGTCAAAAACTATAAATAGCCTACGTACTTTTATAATAAATGAGAACACAATACCGGTCCGAGAAAAGAAGACTGAGATGTGTGACGTGTCCCTCAAGGCGTTTACCGACATATCAAGTGTCCCTGTGCCAAGGTAGGCTACTTGAATTAGTTTTATGGAGCATTAAATACAGCAGTCACTAATCATACTTGATCTGAGTAATCTATAGCCCCAACAGTACTGTGGCTGGGAAGAGAAACAGTAGACAGTGGTCTGAATATTTAATAGTCAGTAAGCGTTCCAACTTCGGGTTCCTCGGGTGTCACAGAGTTTTGCTGAATAGAAACTCGCAGCTAAGTGTCAGAATTTTTTTTTTTTTGTATTCAACACACACAGACTGTTGCTCATAGTCTGTAATACATTGTACTGGCTCCCAGGGTAAATACTTTTTATTTCATTTTTAGAACAGTTCACATTTCTCTTATACCAATAACTGAGGGGATTCTCTCACTCTCACTCTCATATACATACACATACACATACACACTCACATTGAGAGGAGGAGCACATTAACCACTGTAATCAGCTTATCAGCACACAGGCTCATGTGTCAGCAGCAAGGCAGGCATCTGGTCCACTCCTCCCTTGAGCTCATCCCTCGCTCATACTCTTCTCTCCTCACTTTTAAACCTAAAGGTTCTAGACACTGATCTAGCACATACTGTCCGATTCCCCATGAGTAGTTTCCAAGTAAAAATGTTGACTGTATATGGTGGGGAAGCTTACAATAGCTATCAGAGTGCATGGCTGAATGAGTGAAGCACCAGCCTGCCTGTATCACCTAAATCTACAGTACCCAGAGTACATCCTGTTCTGCTCCTGCCAGCTCTGATCAACCTATCAGATTTAGACATCTCCTTTCCCCATGGTTACTGTACAAACTGGTCCATGGATGGGGTGTGTGTGTGTTTATGTGCGTGCGAAAATAAGTGTGTGTTTGTGTTCCTGTGTGGGTGTGTTTGTTTGCCTATGCGTACAGTGTGCATGCTAACAGATGTTCCTGGAGGTTTAATGTAATAACCTTGTTGAGAGCGAGAGAGAGATAGAGAGAGAGAAAGAGAGAGGGAGAGCTGAATGATTCTCCAGGCAGCAGGGGTGCCTCTTCAACTCATGCTAACTGTACTTCCCAACAGCACTCTGCAACAGGCGGCCATTTTCTGAGCTGACTAGTGAGAGGTCTAATCCTTTTTGCCTTTAGACAAACACTCTCACACACAGAGATTGTCACAAACAAGAAGATCAGAACCAGTACAAAAACATTATTGATTTTCAGTGCACTGCTCTTTAAAAGATTCTTAAAGGATTAACTTGGCCCTGTTGAGTGCAGCATTGCAGCATTGCGAAGTCATGAATGTTGGAAAAGTGCTGTATAAAATCACATGTAATGTTGAGTATAGTCTGACTTGAGTGTATAGATTAGTGTATATATATTAGTGTATAGAGGACTGTGTGTCTCTTTGGGTTCTGGCTCAGTGTCTCTTTCTCTCTGGGTTTCTCTCGTTTCCGTTTTCTCGATCTGGGTTTCTCTCGTTTCCGTTTTCTCGATCTATCTTTCCCTCCCTCCCTCTCTTTCTGCTGGGCCAACTTCCTGGTGCTAGATTTCCCATTGGCCAGTCCCAGTCCTCTCCCTTCACTCTGATAGGTTGCTGGAGGAAGACATAGGGTTGACCCAGGAGATGCCACAGGTATCAGCCAATGACAGGGAGATCAGATTAGTCAGGAAGTCAATCCAATAGAATGTCACCTTCCCAGGCCAGATCTGAACCAGGAATAGACAGCAGAGTAGCAGCAGACACAGACCTCTGTGATACCTCAGGCACAGCCTGCACAGTGACTAGAGGGCTGGATTTAGTCATTTTTATTTTGCTGTAATATCCTACAACTGGAGTGGAGTTAGAAAACCTGCAGGTGAGAGATGTTTGCAGTTCGGAAAACTCTGTGCTCTTGCAAGGTTCTCATTTATAATGTAAACACTCAAGGAGTTAATCCGCCTTCTAAATTGCTCTCTTAATAGTGAAGCCTACCTTATTGCATAGTCGATGTGTGCTGCATTACAATGAAGTGACTTTCCATTTAAAATATTTAGAATCCTAATAAATAGAACTGGAATTCCGATGTAATGTGGGCGTACTGCGTAGGGAGTTAAACCTATACGACTTGTTACATTGTTTGTTTTGTTTCAGTATTGTAAGAGGGAGGGCGATCACTATGAGATGGTCCATTAATTCCTTTTTGGAGACCATTAGAAAATGAGTCTACATAGGATGGAGGGACCCCCAAAATACATGAACATCCCCAAGAGGTCCTTTACCTGTCAGGGCATCTCTCAACACAATCATACAGCAGAGAGAGAAACTAAGCATGACTTTCAGCCACTACTAAATGAAGTATTGATGATGTCCTCTACTCTCTTCTCTCGCTCTGCTCTTTTTTCTGTTTTCCGTTAACAGAGGCCAAGAAAGCTCACATAACAGAGGTAAGTTCATTGTCCATGTCTCCTCTCTCTCTCTCTCTCTCTCTCTCTCTCTCTCTCTCTCTCTCTCTCTCTCTCTCTCTCTCTCTCTCTCTCTCTCTCTCTCTCTCTCTCCCTTTCCCTCTCTCTCTCTCTCTCTCTCTCTCTCTCTCTCTCTCTCTCTCTCACACACACACATTCACATACATTATGTTCCACAAGCCTCTCCCATTATCGGTCATTCTGATGTTTCTCCATCATGCCTGTGTTCAGATGCCGTCTCCTACAATCCAGCTGGGTCCAGGCCAGGAGAAGAAGATAGGCCACCGGAGAGTAGACGCTTCTGGAGAAACCACCTACAAGAAGGTCCTCTCCCTCTCTTCTCTCTCTCTCTCTTTCTCTCTCTCTCTCTGTCTCACCTCCCCCCTCTCTTACCTCCCCCTCTCTCTCGCCCCATAACCCCTCATTTTCCTCTACTAACTATAATGTATCCCACTGAGAATAGTAGATATACCATAAATAGAGCTCTTCCAGACTCGCCTGTAAATCGTCCTTATTTAGAGCTAGAAGGATCTCACAAGCCATCTACAGCATGAGTACACTCTTGAAATGTGATGTCCAAGCTTTGTCTCCTTGTTTACTGAGGCCTTCTGTGTGTGCCCCTCCTCCAGACCACCTCGTCTGCCCTGAAAGGTGCCATCCAGCTGGGCATCGGCTACACCGTGGGCAACCTGAGCTCCAAGCCTGAGAGAGATGTACTGATGCAGGACTTCTATGTGGTGGAGAGCATCTTCTTCCCCAGGTGTGTGTGTGTGTGTCTGTCCTTTTTGTTTGGAGAGCATCACATGGCCAATTTCTCTCCCTTCCCAAAATGGATGTAATGCAAAGAATTGTGATCTCTCTCCTCCCTCCCTTACTCCCCAGTGAGGGCAGTAACCTGACCCCTGCCCACCACTACCCAGACTTCAGGTTTAAAACCTACGCCCCTGTGGCATTCCGCTACTTCAGAGAGCTGTTTGGGATCCGACCGGATGACTATCTGGTGAGTCAGTTCCTGTAACCCAGCTATCGCTGCTGATTACCTTACTAGGAGTATCACACATTGTTTACATAGAGCTTACTTGACATAGAGATGTTTTATGAAAAGGGATTTTTCATCTCGGAGTGCGTCTTTATGCAAGATAAATAAAGCTGTAGAGGTGTGTCCTGTGTATTCAAACACACACACACACACACACACACATATACACAAACACACGCACATATACCTGGGAACCTACACGTGTTAACAGAACCTAACAGCCTCAGACACTCACCAACACAGACACATTCAGTCACACGTATAATCTCACATTTTACCTGCGCCAGATGGAGATTAGCAGACTAATACCTTCAATTTAAAGCACGATGGAAGACACCCGATTTTTGTGAGTGAGAGAGTATGCGTGCGTTGGTTTGCACTTGTGTGTAGCTGTGTATTTTGTGCACATTTGGGTTGGCCTGTGCACAAATGCTTATGCGTTTACAAGTAATTGAATGACAATGGCACTAGATTAATAATCATTGTTCATATCCAACACAAATAATCCAGTTTTTACCGTTTCTCTGATAAATACAGCCCACAGGCTCCATGTTGACCTAGACTACAGAGTAGTGGGGTGTGTACCAGCAGAACCACAGCAGAGTAGTGATCTCCATCTCTGTAAGCTTGTTAAAGTGGCTGATCCAGTATCAGGTGCCTGGCCCAATGTCCTGTCCAAGCTAACAAAGACTGCAAGGTCTTTGCAAGGACCTTGCAACCATACAAGGTCTTCAGTGTTACGGAGATAGCTCCTGTCCTTTGCCACTTTAACCATTTTAGCGTTGCTAGCTATTGACCTTCTGATCTAATCTAATCTGTGTGTGTGTGTGTCTCCAGTACTCTTTGTGTAACGAGCCGCTGATCGAGCTCTCCAATCCGGGCGCCAGTGGTTCCATTTTCTACGTGACCCGTGATGATGAGTTTATCATCAAAACTGTGGATCACAAGGAGGCGGAATTTTTGCAGAAACTACTTCCTGGATACTACATGGTGAGTGTTGAGGCTTGGCAAGGTTTGATACATGGCTGTCTTTACCTTCAGCCTTACATCCTGGAGTTGACCCGGCTCAGCTGTGACGTGTTTGGAGCTTTGTGTGTGTGTGTGTGTGTGTGTGCTATCAAGTAGACATGGAGCACCTGGGCTGACCCAGGCCAAGAAGTCTTGAGACCACACACACTAAGCACATGCATGGCCAGGCTTAGCCTCTGACAACTCACACTGTCTGCCAGGTGGCTAGGCCGGGGGAGGGATCCACAGGGATCTCTCTGTCTCTCACCCTCTCTTTCTCTCTCTCCCACCCTCACTCTCTCTTTCTCTCTCTTACCCTCTCTCCCTGTCTCTCTCTCTCTCTAAGGAGGAGCCTTGTAGTGTGGACCAAGTCTGTTTCTCCCCATTCTAGTTTTACCTTACTACAGCCATATCAACAGCTGTAGATTTATGTTCCATACATATGGTATAATGTTAACTGTTTAACAGGTGTATGTAATATAATGAACAGATCAGAACTCTATTCTTTCTCCCACATTTCTCTCCTTTCCTTCCTCCTCCTCTCCTTCCTCCTCCAGAACTTAAACCAAAACCCAAGGACCCTGCTGCCCAAGTTCTTCGGCCTCTACTGTGTCCAATCAGGAGGCAAGAACATCCGCATCGTGGTCATGAACAACGTCCTGCCCCGCTCCGTGCGCATGCACCTCAAGTTCGACCTGAAGGGCTCCACCTGCAAACGCCGCGCATCGAAGAAGGAGCGGGAGAAATCCTGCCCCACGTACAAAGATCTGGACTTCCTGCAGGACGTCCCTGATGGACTGACACTCGACCAGGACACCTACAGCGCCCTGGTCAAGACCCTGCAGAGAGACTGTCTGGTGAGGAGGGAGGGAGGGACGGAGGGGGATATGAGACAAGGAAACATACCAGGGGGATAGAAAACCACCCTTCAAAAAACCAAATTGTGTGTGTGTTGTGTGTGCAGGTGCTGGAGAGCTTTAAGATCATGGACTACAGCTTGTTGCTGGGCGTCCATAATAAGAACCAGGCTGAGCGAGAGCAGCAGTCCCAGGGCTCTCCCACAGGGGGCGATGACAAGAAGCCAGCACCACAGAGAGCCCTCTACTCTACTGCCATGGAGTCTATTCAGGGAGGGAAAGCATGCAGGGACACACTGGACCACGATGACACGTGAGTCACACACACACACGCACACACACACTAACACACAGGAAACACACACATGAACTTGGCTTTCCCGTCTGTCTCCAGGATGGGGGGGATTCCAGCTGTGATTGGCAAAGGAGAACGAGTGCTGCTCTTCATAGGGATCATCGACATCCTCCAGTCCTACAGGTAGACCTCTCTGACCCACCCAGGCTTCTAACATGAGTCATAAGGGACGACTCATGGTCCACTGAGTCACAGAGTTGCATTGTCACCTGCAGTATGTTCCTGACCGATTCATTGGTCATGCCCTGTCGTTTCAGTAATGGATCTGTTACCGCTCTCTCCTTCTCCTTTTGATCTCTCCTCCGTCTCTTGTCTCCAAGGCTTATCAAGAAACTGGAGCACTCCTGGAAGTCCCTCATCCATGATGGGGTGAGACGTTTCCTCGTCCACACACACCATGCCCATATACACGCGCGCACACACACACACACGGACACACGCACTCCCACTAACACTTCCACACACACCCTCTCGTTATCTCCCTCAGGAAACAGTGTCTGTTGTCAGGCCCAGTTTCTATGCTGAGAGATTCTACAAGTTTATGAACACCACCGTTTTCAGGAAGAGCTGTTGTGAGTATGCTTACACACACACACACACACACACACACACACACACACGCGCGCAAAAACTCACACATAACTACAAGCACACACTAAAAATGTTTACCAGTGGTGGGAAACCTAGAAAAAAAACACATGACCTCTCCTCTGTTCATCCCCAGCTCTGCGGTCCTCCCCGTCTAAGAGAGGGCGAGGGGCTCTCCCTGTGCCCAGACACAGTGCTCCTGGGGCAGGCTGGTCGGCCGGCCAGCAGCCCTCAGAGAGTGAGGAAAACCAGGAGAATCTAGAGAACCTAAGGGGAGCTCGCTGCTTTCCCCTACTGGAGGAGGAGGGTAAGACAGGATTGGTCCAAAGTGACTTACACTGTGAAGGTATGCATAACATCAATGTAGTTACATATCTCTCTCTCGCTCTCTCAGGTCATCCATGTACTCCTCCCTCCTTTGAGGATGCCACCACAGTGTCTATTGCTACCACCCTGTCTTCTAACAACTCTCTCCCCACCACTCCCTTTGATACACCAGAGCATCCCCGCTACAGGTACACACACACACACACATACACACACATACACACACTCAAAATGGATAGAGAGAGATATATATTCTCACCTCTGCTTTCTCCCCTGCAGGCGACAAACCCATTCGCCCAGTGTGGTCAGGTGAGCCTAACACAAACATCCTCTGGAACTAGGCTTTGAATCGTGATGTAGAGAAATGGTTGTGTCTGAAGTTTCCTTCTGGCTTCTAATGTCACTTCCTGTGCTGGCCCATGTACTTCCAGGTCACAGCAGGAAGTGGTGGAGGTTCATGAGGAGAAGCAGCAGAACATCACAGTGGAGGTGGAGTTGACGTAAGCCTACAGCACATACACACACACACACACACACACACATAGACATACACACAGACACATACACACATAAACATACCAAGTTTCTCTGCTGTGTTTTTCAGGTGCAGACCGGTCCCTGTGTAATAAACATTGTTGTGTTTCTCACAGTCAGGCTCCTAAGACCCCTGAACTGACACAGGGGTCTGAAGTGGTCTCCCCTGCCCCGCCCTCCGCCAGCCAACCCTCCTCCACCCTCCCCGCTTCATCCTCACCTCCCTCCATCCCTTCCTCCTCTGCTCCCCTATCCTCCACCCTTCCCCCATCCTCCTTCCCTCCCACTTCAACCGACCAACCCTCTGATGCCCCTCCTTCCACTCCTCCCTCTACTCTCCCCCCCTCCTCCCATCCCCCCAGCCTGCCTTCCTCAACCCCTCCTTCCACTCCTCCCTCTACTCTCCCCCCCTCCTCGCATCCCCCCAGCCTGCCTTCCTCAACCCCTCCATCCACCCCTCCATCTTCTGCTGCTCCTTCCTCCTTTCCTCCTTCCTCAGCTCCTCATCCCTCCTCCTCCTCCACCCTGCCTTCATCCACCGTTCCATCCTCCTCTGCCTCGGCTGCCCCCCACTCCTCCACCCTCCCTCCTTCCTCTATCCCTCCCTCAGTTCCTCACCCCTCCTCCACCCTCACCTCCTCCACCCTTCCCTCGACTCCTCCCTCCTCGCTTCCACCAAGCCCCCAGGTGAGGGCGGGGCCCCCGTCGTCCAATCATCTCTCGGCGGCCAGCAGCCACAACTCACTTGAGGGGGAGGTGCCTGTGTCTGACATCTACTTTGTAAGTCCCTCCCACCTCTCTTGGCTCCTGGTCACATGTTAGCTCATTAAGCAGACGGTGTTGGAACTCTTGGTCCTTGTTGAGTTCAGATGCTGTGTCTTTTTTCTGACAGTGGCACAGTCAGGACAGCGTGTTTGAGCTATGAGGGTGAGGGCCAGTGTGCCTGTGTGTGTGTGTGTGCGTGCGTGCCAGAGTGAGTTGAATTTCACTGTAGCTATTACATTTTTTGGGAACGAGAACACATGGCTACCTATGCATGTGCCCGAGTCTTAATGTATGGACACACCAACTGAACACTTAATGACATTTAGTCATATAGAGGTAATTGCCTTGGGCTTTGCATGCTGCATGTGTATGTGTGTGTGTGTGTATGTGTTGTGTCCTTTGTCTTTTCTCATCCATTATCACCAGTGACATTCTAAAGCAGAGCATCATGCTTCATGTGGTCTGTACTCTGTCCTTCAACCATTTGAGCCATGTCTACATGTTCTCCATTTTCACTCTCTTTTTCTTTTTCTCTCCTCTCTTCCATCCCACCCCTGTCTATTATTTCCCACCTGTCACTTGTCTCCTGTCCTCCACACACCCTCTTTCCTCCTCGTGTGTGTGTGTGTGTGCGTGCGTGCGTGTTTGTGTGTGTGCGCGTCGATCAGTATGCGGATGGAAGATATTGGGTGTACTCTCCCGTTCTTGGCCGTCGTAAGCTAAACTCTAGCTTGAGCTACAACGTAAGTCACAGCCTCTGTAGCAACCTAGGGAACACCTGTAGCTGCCCGCCCTCTCCTGAACCCCCCTCTGCCTCAGTCACTGGTGAATGGGTGGTGTAGAGCATGCTGCCACTGGAACAGGACTGTACTGCACCTTTAACGACAAACCCTCCGCTCTCTTCTTCTCTGCTTCTCTGCTCAATTCTGCTCTACTCGACTCTGTTCTACTGTGCTCTACTCTAATCTGTTCTACTGCACTCTGCTCTCCTCTCCTCTGTTCTACTTTACCCCCCCCCCCCCCCCCCCCTGGCTGGCTGGCTGGTGTGCCTACAGACTCAGGAGGACAGGAGCTGGGTATACTCTCCTCTGCACTACGGCTCAGAGTCCAGACCTGCCTCCGACGGAGAGAGCGAGACAGTGAGTACACACTTCACTCGCACCCTTCAGACAAGTGTGCACTTGTCATTCATGTTTGGTCCCTCCCTCTGTTTCCTTTAAATGCCCTTCTCGCATTCACCCCGTTCTTGATTCGTCTCCCCCTAGTAAGCTGAGTGCTGTCCATGCTGAGGAGAGGAGCTGCACTCTGTCCACACCGTCACTGATGCTTTATGAAGCCTGTACGAATGCTCCCAGAAGCTTCCATGATGCTACATAACCTCTGGTGTCACAAGCTGCACATGGAGACTTGTTATACGGACTGGGATTGAGATAGAGGAAAAAAACACACAAATATATACACACACACACCAATATATAAACAATCACACACACACACACACATATACAAACCTAAAAAAAAAAGTATGCAACACTATTGTACTATTGGGAAGTAAAGCAACGTATTGAATAGCATATCTGTAACCACCTCAAATACACCATGTACAAACTTAACTCCATCCAGAAGACAACTCTGCGTCTGACCCAGAGAAGTGACCCTGGCTCGGTACCTGGTAATGTTATGTGGTGAACATGCTCTTCCAGTGTTTGATATTTCTGTTCCTTGTGCTGGTCTCTCAGTCATGATGTGTTCATGTTAGTTCAAGGTTGACTATCATGTGTTCTAATGAAGTATTGGACTGGTGTTTTGTCTTTCTTTGTTTTTGGTACCTTTGCATGGTGAAGGTGTGGCTTTTGGTTTCCCAGTTGTTGTTTTGTCGTGTGGGACGACGTTACAGTCTCCAGGTGTTCTGACATGCAGTGGACTGTCTCCTAACACGGGAACCCACAAGTCTTGTTTTCCTGTGTTTGGGTCCCGTACCGTGTCTGTCCAGACTCTGGCTATGCAAACAGACCACGGTGTGTGTTTAAGTGAGCCCTCCAGAGCCCTCCTGTGCTCCGACACGTCCCTGTGGTCATCCGAGCTCCTCAGTGGGACACTTGTTGCAATATTCATAATCAATGTATTTTTAGCACTTTATAAGACATGTATCCAACAGTGGTATTGAAAACTGTTTCTGGTTTCAATCGTTGATTCTCTTTACTTTCACACATGTATAGTACTTTGTTTATTGATGTATTTGTTTATTGAACTTACTTTTTGAAATGATCTGTAGTATCTGGTGGTTGGCTTATCAAAGTGATCCATAGGCCCATTCTGCCAACTGCAGTGTTTATTGATGATATAACTGCCTTATAGAGAAGACCTTCTATTTTCAGTTTCCCTACATATTTGAATGCTTTTAGAGATGGCACTAATGTATTTTGTATTATTATTGATCAACAATATGATTTGATTTTCAAACATTTAATGTTTTGTCCTTGGCTTTAAGGGAGGTATCCTAAGTCTGATCTAATCATTTCAGGATCCTCAAAGGATTTATTTTTGAAAAGAAAATGAAAGGAAATAATCCATAATCCTGTTTGTTGGTGAATTGTAGAAAGTCTACATCATTGTTTGTGTGTGTGTGCATGCATGTGTGTGAGTGTGAGTGAGGCCTCGTGTCAGAATGACAGAACAAAAGAGAGAAACAAATGGATGGAACGATGTAATGATCAAAGAAGACCTGTTGCTCTCACGCTGCCTACCATTAACCAGAGGTACAGAGTTCTTCCCAGGACACTGTCCCATCAGCTATGAGCTATTAGCTGTCAGCTTTCAACTATGAACCATTAGCTGTTAGCTATCAACCATGAGCTATGAGCTATCAGCATGACTATGGCTGAAGGATATGCACCTCCAGGGTCCTCAGAGGCTCACATTGGAACAACAGTCATTACTAAGTCTAATAAGAAAGCCTGGGCATGAAGGTATCTGCTTGCTACACAAGCTGAGATGAACCTGCACGTCATGTGGACCAGGTTAGCCCAAGCTGTTGTGGCGACCTGAGGATTGTGTTTGGGACTTCCTGTATATGTTGATAAGAGTATACTGTGATATGTAACTGTGATGGTCACATGTGTCTGCTGAAAACAATATGCCTGTCTGTTTGTACAGTGTTTGTAAAAGACGTTAGATGATCACTGTGTAAAAAGATTAAAGGATATCTTGTGTAAGAAAGGAAATTACACATGATGTCAATTTGTGTTTATTAACACCTGAAACAGCTTTCCAGCTATAATGTTTTTTAAATTCGATTTTTAAGTGAACAAGGGCATTTTCTGCACAGAAGAATATATTCAAAAGAATGCACAAAGTACAATTATTTGACCACGTGTTGTGCTGGAGCTGGAACCATACATTGTGTTTACCTAAGCCAACCACTAGATGGCAACAGAACACCCAAAAATACAACGATATTATAACTTACTCTACCACTCAATCATTGATTCCACTTCAAAATGGTTGGGAGTTACCAAGTGTGTGTGTATGTTTGTGTGTGTGCGTCACACACTTGAGAACCCACCAATGCTTATACATTCCCTTTTCTTATATCTTGGGGTTGTGGTATCTCTAAAAACAGACACATACAGAGTTTGATGTGAATATCCGGTTCTTTCTGCCCTGGGTCGACATAACTCAGTCTCAACCAGCATGAAGAGATATTGTTAGTCTCTGGTAACACACAAACACATACAAAGCAAACATCTCCGTTTCTTGCTTACACTTTGTCTCTCGCATGCTCTCGCATGCTCAGTTTGGGGGAAGAGGAGCACAACTTAAAAGACAACAAGACAACAATTGTCTAAATATATGTTAGGAATATGTATTTTAAATTACATGACCTACTATCAACATAGTAACCGACATAAAGCAGTCTCTTTGAGCAGACATCCTGTGTCTGGGGGTAGGACCTCTGGATGGGGTCAGAGAGTCCTGACCTGTGTGTGTAGCAGAGCTGGAATGAACCATCACACAGCACAGCTTTCATCTGCAGCACATCCAAACAAATGGCTTTGTTCTTTCAAAGAAGAGGAAGAAGAAAGCAGCCGAGAAACAACAAACAGGGAGGGACAGACAGTGAGAGTGTGCGTGTGATTTAGAGTCTGTGTGTGTGTGTGTGTGTGTGTGTGTGTGTGTGTGTGTGTGTGTGTGTGTGTGTGTGTGTGTGTGAAAGAGATCAAAGCTGTGAGGTGAATTTTGAATCCCTGCGTGGGAGGTGAACCCTTACACACCTGCACACCCTACCCTTCCCTGACAGCCCCCACAGTGGTAGAAGACCATCTCACTGTAGGAGTGAGTTGAGCACCTTTGGAATCAATACCGTCCTATTTACCTCACCTGCCATAGATATCTGTTGCTCTTAACACTAGGATATTGTCTGAAACACAATTTAGGTGACGTGCATAACATTTAGAAGAAAAATCCTTTCTTCCTTTTGTAGTCTTTCACGTGTTCCTTACCAGGCAGTATCTCTCTACAGTTTTTACCTTCGCCAGGAGGGAGAAAACAAAGCCATCGATTTCTAATCCTAATCCCCCTTTCTACTGCCTCTCCTATTGATCATCCCTCCATCCTTAATGAGATGAGGAATAGAGGACTGATGAAGGACAAATCTCCCTCCGTCTCTGCAGCTCGGAGCCTTTTCTCTCCTCGTCTCCTCTACTCTCCCTCCCTGATATGAGTGCTTTCCCTTCCCCTGGTGTCTTTGGATCCCTGTGGAACCAAGGAGCCCCAAGGTGCTAGAAGTGCTGTGTGTTGGTGGTGTGTCTCTGGCGATAAGGACACCAGAGTCAGACCAGGATCGGGTGTCTTCCTCCAGGGTTGAGGGTGGGTGCTGATCTGTGGGCGTCTGGGAAGCCCTCTGGGTCACTGCTTGTTAAAGGGCTATACAAAGAAAATGTGATTAGATGTACTTTGATTTGATTGACTGATCACCTTCCTCCTTCCTCCTCACAGTTTAGAATCTTGGCAGTAAAGATATCCGCCCTCCATCCCCAAAACTCTCAACACCCCCGCATCCATCCTATCCTAAACACTCCACCCACAGCCAGCCCCTTGCTCTGTCAGCGAGGGTCTAGTGTTTCAGTCTAAACAGCAGTAATGGTCCAGCCTGTGTTTGGCTTTAGAGGGCCATGTTCTGGGCTCTGAGTACCTGCTATTCTATGCTAATGGATTCCCCCTGCTGGAGTGTAATGCTATAGCTGGGCTTTCATCCACTTGATCTTATGTAAACATTGTACAAGCTGTGGGTCTACATCTTGGTTTGTCCTGGGTGTCATTATCTGGGTTCATTACAGTGGCTGCAGACACCAGAGTAGGTTGCTTTGACCCCACTCTCTCACTTCCTGGTTAGTGTGACCTCATCTGTGATTCCTTCACTTTCTCCCAGTTTTCCGACAGTCTCTCTCAGCCCAGTTTCTCTCTGTTTAATCTCTTTTGCCCCAGTACATCTGAATCTTGTCTATCTCTCGGCCCAGTCTATCTCCATCTAATCTCTCTTAGTCTAGTCCCTGTCAGGCCAGTCTCCAGACAGGCAGGGCAGTGCCTGCAGCAGCACCACGGCAACCCTCAAACTAATATTATGGGCTGTTTCCCAGATCCACATAGAAATACTGGGAGGAAGTCGTTATTTAAATGTAAATAAATGATTGTCACTGGTATTTTGGTTGTTTTTGGTTATTTTGGTTGATGCCCGAGTTTCCCCATTGTGGGACAAACAAAGCTATATCTTATCTTATCTTTGTTTAAGACGGTATGTTTTTTGTATCCAAGATAGAAGACTGCAAAGTGTCAAATGTGATTGACTACTGTTGCCTACAGATCAGAGTTAGGGTGTGTGAACTCAGGCAGATGGAGAGGGTGTGTGTGTGAATTTGATGTGTATGTTATGAGTGTGTGTGTACAGCAGTGTGGGATTAATGTTCATCCACAATCCTATTCCCCAAGGGATTATGGGTAAACAATGACAGGGACGTGGGAGGTCTGCAGACCACACCCTCCAACCCCGACCTCAGGAACGACCCATGAGTGACCCCTGGTGTGAACCAATAAGATCTAATCATCTGCCACCAACAAACCTGTTTGGGGAAAGTCAGCTTGTGTTGTGGTTCAGCTCCAGTATTGTCTCCTACAACTGAAAACACCCCCACTCATCCAGATGAGTCTGGGAGTTATTTCCACATGTCAGTTTTAGTGAGTTTGTGACTTATTAGGCTTCCTTTCCTAGAAGGTTTCCTTTCCAGTGAAAACAAACACTAATCCACATAGTTTGACAGTACCAAACAGCAATTCTAATGTGACTCCTCTATCAAAGATCTAATCATATTGATGTGTCAGCACACAAATGAGGAGTGATAAACAGTCACTGCAGGACACAAAATGCTACAGGTTCAGTTCATGTCTGCTCATTTAAGCTTTCTCTAATCGCCTTTTAATGTCTGTTAGACTCATGAATCGTCTGATAATGTCTGTCAGATGTTACCTGTCGGCTAGCAGCAGGCAAACTGGGTTCAGGACACGAGTGAGTGGCTCAGATAATGAGAGAGAATGGGGTTGCCAGATTGGGCAGGTGGTCAGGAAGAAGAAGGGGGGGGTTCTGGAAGCTGCTGAGAAAGAGAGAAAGTGGAGAGAGACATTACTTTGGGTGACATTCTATGTCTCCTCTATCCTGAGCCCATAGCATGCACACACACACGCACACACACACACACACACACACATGCGCGCACACACACACAGAGACTTACAGCCACTCCATCAGGGTTACCGTGGGAATGCCTGTGGCATTATATCATTCATTGAGGTTAGGATTTTAATCCTGAAACAAATGTAGACCCTGTGAGTGTGTGTTTGTGTGTGTGTGTGTGTCTAAACCTCATCTCACACACATTAAGACATGGCCGACTGCGCAGTAAAGACACCCCACTGCCACTCCCACATGGAAGAGCAGACAGGATTAGCCAGCTCTATAAGAACACTAATCTGGCGACAAAACCCCTCAATAATGTCCCACTGAGAAAGAGAGAGGCGGAGACACAAGGAGAAGGATTCAATTTAAGCTGTCCCTCTAAGTTTCATATATGGAGAGGGCAAAAAGATACAGACAGAAAGAGAGAATGAGAGAATGAGAGAGACTGGTCATGTGGCGCATGTCTGCTTTTTGGCCTGTAGGACTGGTATGTTCCCTATGAACCAACACACAGTATATTAGTGTGCCACAGGATCTGCTGTATGCAGGTAGAGAGAGAGAGGCGTTCACGCTGTAAAAGCTACTTTTCTGTACGAAACAAATGTGCTTCTCCAGGGTACCAACATTCATAAAAAGATTAATTTAAATATTTTGGCAATGGTCTGAATTACAGTCCCTCTATTTGTGCTGCTTCCTTGATGCTCAAACCAAACACACATATTTACATACACACAGACACACAGAGAGCTATCCAAATCTGTGCCTTACACAGTTAACAGGATCAGCTCTGCAAAATGACTGTCCTACCATATCTCAGCCCTGCACCCATACCCCCTAAAGGCTATGTGTGTGTGTGAGGTTGTAAGTGTGAGTACAGAGTATTTTCTCTCTCTGTACAGGACTCATATGTATATATACAGTGGTGATCCTATGCTCTAATGCTATGCTAATTGTAATATTTGAATGGGAGAGCACTTTGTCCAGGACCACTGGAGCAGGCATCGACATAAAGCATCTTAAGGCACTGTGCAGGATGCTGAGCCTGAGTCTGGGGCTGGCTAACTGCATCACTGTGCTGTCTGTTTCATCTCACTTCAGCGTAAAGCAGCCTCTTTTTCTCCCCTCCCTCTCTCTTTCTTGCTTGCACACTCTCCTTCAGACAGATCCGCCTCATTAAACATCATCAGCATACTGCCTGCTGTGTGAGTGTGGATGTGTGTGTATGTGTGTGTGCACCGGTAATATATGCGCTTCTCGTTAGTATGGGAAAACATTGACGTTTTGCAAAGATCCCAGATCATGTTTTCCTCTAGTTTATGTATCAAAGGCTTCCTCCAATCAGTTCTCCAGTGTGTTTGTTTGTGCCTGTGTGTTTGTGTGGTGTGTTCTGGAGACAGATGTTTGTGTGTCTATGTGTGGTGTGTGTGTTCTTTGAGACAGATGTTTGTGTGTCAATGTGTGGTGTGTGTGTTCTGGAGACAGATGTTTGCTGATTAGACAAATTCTGACTGCCAGCTCAGCTGCCTGATTCACCTCAGACAAAAAATTGACGAAACACAGGCTCTCATGGGGACAGCTTCCTCCTTCTTTCAAACACACTCACTCTGCAACATAATGGTGTGTGATTGTGAAGGCAGCTCTCCAGCAGGGTTTTCCTCAGGCTGTTTATTCCTACTGTTCTGTGCAGGAGACTTCCTCTGCTCACACACACACACACACACACACACACACACACACACACACACACACACACACACACACACACACACACACACACACACACACACACACACACACACACACACACACACACACACACACACACACACACACACACACACACACACACACACACACACACACACACACACACACACACACACACACACACACACACACACACACACACACACACACACACACACACACACACACACACACACACACACACACACACACACACACACACACACACACACACACACACACACACACACACACACACACACACACACACACACACACACACACACACACACACACACACACACACACACACACGTCTGCTCAGGCTACCTGGCACCACCCTCTCTTCTCGGTCATCAGACCAAAACTGTCTGTAGGCCTGCTCCTGACACACAGCGTGAATTTAGGGCATTTATTCAAATCCACGCATCTTTCAACATCAACATCTTTCAAGTTTCTATTTTACAATGTACAGTCTAAATACAGTAAAAAAAGAGCATAAATTAATTAATTCCTTCATATAGTGAAATGTGTTTGAAAATGCTAACATTACAGGTAAGCTGCTGCTGATCTATATCCCTAGGCAGAGCTAAATAAAACAAGACCATTTATACAATGTTAGCATGTTCATGTAGTTTCAGATCAGACACACTGTACAAGCTGAGAATGATACATTCACCTGGACTCCTCCCTCTCTCAGAATTGTATCTTTGCATATTTAAAATATTCAAAGGCTGACAGACACAAGAGGTCATCAAACACTGTCTCGCTCGCTCGCTCACACACACACACGCACACACACACGCACACACACACACACACACACACACACACTTTCAGTCATGCATGAGTATTACGCTCCTTCTGCTCCAACAGAAGTGAAAACAGCCCTTTAAGAAAAAAGACATGAGCCCACCAAAAACTGCATCTAATGTACTGGGACATCCTGGAGTACCCGAGTGCTCATGGGAGATGTAGTTCTTCTTGTACTAATGACTGAATGGGATAATGAGCAGGACACGAGGAGGTCTGAAGGACTTTGGTAGCCATATGTCACAAAATAGGCTACCTCTGAACAATACAGTGAATTTCTGTAAGAGCTTAATATTTCTACAAGCAGGAAGAATAATGACTAAAATGGCATTGATCGTTGGACATTCAGAATAGTCAATTAAGAAACAGACTATACAGCAATGAAAAAAAAAGTCACATTAAAGTCACACGAACGCCACAGAAACGAATGTAGTTCTTTAGTTGTGTCCAGCAGCGTATGCTGTCTGTGTCCACCACCTCATGTCTGACGGCTTAGAAAAGTGCGCTTCTTCCATCTTCCCTTACTCCGTCTCTCTCCTGTCTGTTCTGTTTGCTCCTTTTGCTTCCTTCCAATGGAACTCCCTCCACACTAGAAGTCTTAAGTGTGTGTATATGTGTGCCCCAAGCTCACACTGGAACCATCCCATCCTGGACTTGTTGCATCTGGGACAGCATTTCCTGTTGCAAACTAGCCAGAATCAAGTCCTGGTGTGATGCTGTCAGGATTCCTGCCCTGGCCATGTCCCTGATGAGATGAGAAACAGGAAACAAATATAGACATTTGGGGATCAGAAAGTAGAAAGAAAATCCCCTTAGCTGGAGACGCTGGTGTTGTGAAGGTGTGACCTTTAGAGGATGTACTCACTGGTGTGTGAGGCCCAGCAGGCTGTCTGGCCTGCTGTATCCTGCTGCTGCCAGACTCTCCCAATACCTCTCCATGCCAATAGCCTGCAGCCACTCCAACACTGACCAATCAGCCACACACACCTCCGGAAGCACGGACACACACACCTCAGAGCCCACAGGCCCCAGCAGAGTAGGAATGGGTCTGCAGAGAGATGGGGAGAGAAAAAACGACTGCTTAGAACCTGTGTACAGCTGAGTGTGAGGGTGAGTGTGTGTGTATGTGTGTGTACCTCTCAGAGCCTGTCCGTCTCAGGGTTCCTGGGTTGCGTATGAGTTTGTCCAGCATGTTGAGGATCTGGCTGAAGCTAGGCCTCTCTGATCTCTCCCTCTGCCAGCAGTCTAACATGAGCTGGTGCAGACACACTGGGCAGTCCATAGGGGGCGGCAGACGGTAGCCCTCTTCGATCGCTTTGATCACCTGAAGAGAGAGAACGACAAGGAGAGACAGAGACAGAGAGCGAAAGAGAGACAGATAGAGAAAGAGAGACAGAGAGAGAAAGAGAAAGAGAGAGAGATAGAGAGAGAGAGAGAGAGAGAGAGAGAGAGAACAGAGACAGAGAGAGGAGAAAATAGGTTAAAAGAGTGGTAAAAACGGTGAGTGGTATTCAGGAAACATCTTCATGTTTAGAACAGGTCATTCCACGGGAACACTGGTCTCTTAGTTGTGCTTACATCCTGGTTGTTCATGTCCCAGTAGGGCCTCTCCCCATAGGACACCACCTCCCACATGACGATGCCATAGCTCCATATGTCACTGGCTGGGCTGAACTTCCTGTAGGTGATGGCTTCTGGAGCGGTCCATCTGATAGGGATCTTCCCCCCCGGAGAATTGTACGTGCCAGTCAGCTCCTGCAACAGCCCGAACAACAGATTAGATTACAAACGCTGTATTTGGAAGTTATCAATGCTATTAGAGCTCTAGTAGGAGATTGTAATAACTAGTGTGTGTGTGTGTGTGTCGTACCCGTGTGGTGTATGCAGCCTCCGGGTCGTCCTCCAGGACTCTGGACAGGCCAAAGTCAGACACCTTACACACCAGGTTGCTGTTGACCAGGATGTTGCGTGCTGCCAGGTCTCTGTGAACGTAGCCCATGTCTGACAGGTACTTCATGCCCGAGGCGATGCCACGCAGCATGCCCACCAGCTGGATCACCGTGAACTGGCCGTCATGTTTCTGGAGGGGGCAGACAGGAGGCAGGTCTGGTGACAATGCAAAAACTCACAGACACAACACTCCTCATCTCAACACACAAACTTGTTATCAGAACACACACACACACACTCACCCTAAGGAAGCAATCAAGAGATCCATTCTCCATGTAGTCTGTGATGATCATCACTGGTTTGCCTAGAGAAGGAAGACACAAGCTTTATTTAGGAAAACTATAAACAACATGTAAACATCAGCAAATTGGCCTATGTCAACAACAAAAAAGTCAGACAATTCACAATTTGTCAGACTCACATCGTGTGACCACGCCCTCCAGCCGGATGATGTTTGGGTGGTCAAACTGTCCCATGATGCTGGCCTCAGACAGGAAGTCCCGCCTCTGTTTGTCAGAGTAGCCCGCCTTCAGACTCTTGATGGCCACATAGATCTCCCTCTTCCCCTGGAGACGCAGACGACCACTGCACACCTCCCCGAACTCTCCTACACACACACAGTCAATAAAATGGCAGTTTGTGTGTGTGAGAGTGTGTGTGTTTATGTGTGTGGTCGTCTCCTTACCCATGCCAATGACTCTCTCTATGTGGATGTTAGAGGCGTCAATCTCCTTGGCAAACTCGTGGACAGCCAGGTTAGGATCCTCATAGGTGAACGGGTCTATGTAGATCTTCACTCCTAGGGAGACAAGAGGAGGATGAATATGTGTGTGTGTGTATGTGTTTGTATGCGTGTGTGTGTTTGTGCAGTAGTGCACCTGGGTTGAGGTGTTTCTCCTCCTCTGAGTCCTGCTTGGCTTTGCTGTACTTGCTCCTCCTTTAAGAAAACAGCAGAGTGGAGGGAGTCAACTAAGATCTAAATGATGGATTTGTCCCATTTGTCCCTTTCTATATTATTTAGGAATTGTTTGTGTGGGTTATATATACTTCCACTGTAACTGGAGGTGAGGGAGGGTGGAGGGAGGGGGAGAGAGAGAGAGGGGGGAATGGTGGAGGGAGGGAGGGGGAGAGAGAGGGGGGGGAGGGAGGGAGGGAGGGAGGGGGAGAGAGAGGGGGGGGAGGGATGGAGGGAGGGAGGGAGAAGGACAAGGACTGAGGGCCTCAGGATGTTGAGGATGATATGAAAGGTGTGTCATGTTACCAAACCTGTCGGAACACAACATATTGTGTGTGTGTGCGTGTAGGCCAGGGTTATTGGGATACAGGAGCTACACTGTTGTTGTAGACACGACTGTTAAATCAGGCACAAGGGGATTATCACAGTCTCCACTCTAATCCCCCATGAAAGCTCCAGGTGACATACACACACACATCACTTTACAAAGTGGTGTGTGTACTAGTTGGTGTGTTTGTGAGTGTATGTGTTTGTGGGTGTGTTTGTGCATACCTGCGGCCAATGATGAAGACTGTGGAAGAGATCAGCAGTACAAGCCCAACCCCGCTGATTGACAGCAGCAGGAGGGCGGGGTTAACTCCCTCTCCAATCAGAGGGAAAGGATCTTACAGGGGAGGAGAACACAGGCTAAGAACAAGGAAGTATTTTGGAACCACAAACCAGTTTGATGGACAACCAAAGAGCTGAAACAACAATATCATAAGGGACCCAAAGATTGTTTTAAGTGTGACAAGTAGGGTAGAGAATATGCACCTACTAGAATGTACAGCACAGTAGAGTAGAGGGTACCTGAGTTAGTTGAGAATTCAAACGGAGCGCTGAACTCTCCGTATCCGGCTGCCGTCCGAGCGCGCACATGAAACACGTACACGGTGAGAGTGTTGAGGCCCGTGATGTCAGCAGTGCGAGACAGCGTTCTCATGATGCGATAGGACCTCTCTTTCTGATCCTGAGAGGGGGAGGGAGGCCTGAGTCAGTGCCTGATGAGAAAAGTACACAAAAACACAAACTATATTTCCCAGCAGCCACTTCACCTTCTCGTAGTACTTGACTTCATAGTCCAGGATGACCCCATTGGGTCGGTCTGGCTGTTGCCAGAACAATGTCAAACTGTGCCTGGTGACATCGCTGGCTTGGACGGATGTGATAAGTGAAGGAGCTGGGAGGAAGAGAAGAGAGGAGAAAAGAGAAGAGGTTAGGTATCACAGCAGAATTTGTCAACATACCAATCCAGATCAGATCGTTTCCCTCGGGTCCGCGTTTGATGTTACTGACACACCGCCCCACCATCCCTAAGCCTTGACCTAGATCACACCTCTTCATCACTTCCTTTCCTTTTCTCTTCATCATTGTCTCTGCTGCTTTTGTGTTGTTCTTCTCAGCGCTGCCTGAGAAGACCTTTCTTGGCAGACCATGTTGTTGTGTCCAGGAAATGTTTAATAAGTCATGTGACCAGGGCCACACAAACTACTCTTAGAAAGTTGAAATGAGATGTCTTGTAAAGTTTTTGCAGAGCTCCTCCAGCAGACTTTCTCATACATGCTGAGGAAACTGATACCTACACACACCTACACACACCTACACACATACACACACAGCACTGCACACATCATCACATACTCCTAATCTGATGATCCTCCCATCCCTTTCATGTTTCTGCCCCACCTATGAAGCTGGTCATAAGATCTATGAGACTGTGTGTGTGTGTGTGTGTGTGTGTGTGCGTGCGCTCGTCTATGTGGCGCTGACCCACTTAGAGGCCACAAGCATTGTTTGTCCATTGCTGGAGTAAACACATTACTCAGGTATTCTGTTGAAGTACGAACATGCACACAAACACACTCTTACACTTACCAGCCTGGTTTGTGGTGACAGTCACAGACACGCTCTTGGCCGCCCCTGTGCTGTGGGGCTGGGAGACCCCGTTGCGTGCGTGTATAGTGAAGGTGTAGCGCGTGTGCGACCTGAGCTCGCTCACACACACTCTACTGGTCCTCAGATCCATCTGCTGGGGCAAGAAGACGACGTCCGGACCACAGGGCAGGCAGAACTGGACCCCAACACCTGGAGACACAGGACCAGAGGGTTCTCCAGCCTCTTCTGACCCAGGTTGGACCACAGATCCCAGAGTGGACTTACTTCCGGGTCCAGTCCACGAGCCCAAAGGCTCAGTCAGGGTGTGATTGCCACTCGGACTCCCGGTTGGACTCTCGCTGCCGCAGATCAGGCAGTCCACGCTGTATCTGATGTCAGTTCTCCCTCCCAGCCAGCGAGGGGAGCTCCACTCCAGAACCACAGAGGTCTCGTTCACCACAGAGATCAGCTGCTGCGGGGCTGAAGGGGGTTCTGGGAGACAGTGGGTGTCAATCGAACATTTTAGCTGAGGTTGAAAATGTTAGCTTTTCAGAGTTGGAAAACAGCGATACATTGTTAGTGATGGAACATTACTAATGTTCCATCTCATACTCCTAAGTTGATTTTGGGATGTTTTACTCTGTGGCATGTTTTATCAGTATTTCAATGTGTCGTTATGGGAGAAAGAGAATGTTTGTGTGATTCACATTTTCTCAGGCTGCGAAAACCATGAGCTGTATATAGGCATAATTAAGTTTATGACAAACAGAAGGTTTCAGTCATCTATGTGTGTGTGCGCGTGGGAGAGCTAGAGAGAGGGAGAGAGGGAGGGAGAGGACACACAGAGGACAGCAAGAGAGCGATATCATAGATAGCTAGGCAGTCAGAGTCAGAGAGAACATGACTGGCATCTTAGTCATAGGTCACTGGGTCAAAAAACAGACGCAGCATTGAGGTGTGGATGTGTGTGCACTTACGTGTGCAGGGCATGGATGCAGGGTCTGTGTCTGAGCGGTAGTGACCTGGCTGGCAGTCACAGATGGTAGCAGCCTCCATGAGAGACTGGCTGTGGGGGGGGCACTTAGAACACCCCCCCTCTGAGGACAACCCTCGGTAGAAACCCACTTCACATGCTAGAGAGAGAGAGAGAGAGAGAGAGAGAGAGAGAGAGAGAGACGTTCTTCCGTTTACATTCAACACAAATAGCTGCTAATGATGAATGCCCCGACATAAAATCAACGCTAAAATTGCACTGAGAGACATTTCTCTATGGTACACTCTTTTATCACTGATTTCTTTCAAGGATGCCTTTCTTTTTAATGAGGTTCTCATCTCTCCGCGTTTGACAGTCCTCCCATTTCTGATAATCCCTCGTTTTCATCTTCCCTCCATTCCCGTTTCCAAGGGTGATGAAGTCATCCCACAGGGAGGGGAAGAGGAATGCAGGAATGACAGAGCTCCGTATATGTGTGTGTGTTTGTGTGTGCGTGTTTGTCAGAGTGGTTTATGACACCCTCATCAGAAGAGGAAGTCTTCTCTGTAATTTACACACACACACAGACCATTCCATCCCATCTGTACAAGCAGCGATAGGATCTCTCACACACTCCGGCTCCCCCTCCCAATCACCCTCTCCAGCCCTCTCTGTTATTTTCTTCTCTAACACTTCCTCCTCATCACATGCCATCTCTCCTTCTCCCTCATCTTTTTAGTCCTCCCTGCTTCGGCGTGTGAAAGACAAAGGAACGCTTTGAAGCTTGCTAGTCGTTTTTATAGCTCTATTTATCGATACTGGGTCAAAGATAGACGAGCAACACACACTGAACACACACACACACAGGACACACTGAACACACACACACACAGGGCCACTGTGTTGCAAGTTATGGCTGTTTATAGATTTTTGCCTTCAGGTTTAGAGAGGGTTTGAGTTGATGTTTTGCTCATCCTTGCCCTCCTCAGTGACTGCTTGTGTTGGTGGAGGAGCCAGACAGTTCATTCCTCCATCCTCACCCCGCACCAGTACAGGCTTAGAGGGAGGGAGAGAGGGGCACAGACTGAAAGAGAGAGAAGTTTTCCATCTCTGATCTACTGAGGATTTCTTTAACAGACAGGAGAGGGTTAATTACAGAGCCAGGGGGTAACTAAGCGCGCACGCGCACACACACACACACACACACAAACACAAAAACACAATGGCCTGAGCAGCTTTTGTCCCCAGCCGTCTCTTGTTCCCCGGTACAGAGGGTAAATTGAAGGCAGGAGAGAACGTTTGAAGCCAGAGTCAGTCTTTAGCTTACTCTCTACTGCGCCTCTCATCATTGTCTCTATCTCTCTCTCGGTTTTCTCATCATTTTGTGATCTCCCTCTCTTCTGTGTTGTAATGGTTTGAAAAAAAGGGAGCGTTGAGCTGAAATAATAGTTCATAAGAGTCATTAACCCTACACGAACCCTGCACAGCACAGGGCCAGATTAGTGCTGCCATACCCCATCAAACCTCACATGCACACATCACCGTGTGTGTGTGTGTGTGTTTAAGTTAATAACAGGTTGGGTGTATCATGTGTCGATTTGATTGACAGCTCTACCGTCATCCATCAGGCCCTGCAAGACAGGGACCCTGCCCCTCAATAACAACCTGGTTTGTGTGTGAATAGAGAGAGAGAGAGAGAGAGAGAGAGAGCGAGAGCCAGAGAGAGAGCGAGAGAGAGGGAGACAGAGAGAGAGCGAGACAGAGAGAGAGCGAGAGAGAGAGAGCAAGAGCCAGAGAGAGAGAGCGAGAGCCAGAGAGAGGGAGAGACAGAGAGAGAGAGCGAGAGGGAGAGAGGGAGAGACAGAGAGAGAGAGCGAGAGGGAGAGAGGGAGAGACAGAGAGCGAGAAATAGAGTGAGGGAGAGGACACAGAGGACAGTAAGCACCCCCATACATACATCTACTTGGAGGGTAGCCCAGGAATGTCCAGTGTCTGCCAGGAGAAGCAGGGGGGGGGGGCATTGGGATGGCAAGCGGGGGAGGAAAGGAGGAGGAGGGAGAGGAGGAGAGGTTAGGAGGAGGCGGAGGGGAGGGAGGGAGGAGGAGAGGTTAGGAGGAGGCGGAGGGGAGGGAGGGAGGAGGAGAGGTTAGGAGGAGGCGGAGGGGAGGGAGGAGGAGAGGTTAGGAGGAGGCGGAGGGGAGGGAGGAGGAGAGGTTAGGAGGAGAGGTTAGGAGGAGGCGGAGGGGAGGGAGGAGGAGAGGTTAGGAGGAGAGGTTAGGAGGAGGCGGAGGGAGGAGGAGGCGGAGGAGGGAGAGGAGGAGAGGTTAGGAGGAGGCTGAGGAGGGAGAGGAGGAGAGGTTAGGAGGAGGCTGAGGAGGGAGAGGAGGAGAGGTTAGGAGGAGGCGGAGGGGAGGGAGGAGGAGAGGTTAGGAGGAGGCGGAGGGGAGGGAGGAGGAGAGGTTAGGAGGAGGCGGAGGGGAGGGAGGAGGAGGCGGAGGAGGGAGAGGAGGAGAGGTTAGGAGGAGGCGGAGGAGGGAGAGGAGGAGAGGTTAGGAGGAGGCGGAGGGGAGGGAGGAGGAGAGGTTAGGAGGAGGAGGAGGGGAGGGAGGAGGAGAGGTAGTGGGGGGCGGCAGGTGACAGAGAAAGGGAAACAGTTATGAAGCTGAGTCTGATGTCTGTGGAACCCCAACCACGCAGGCCTCGCATTCCTGCATTCTATATGTGTGTGTGTGCACACGTGTCTGTGTGTGTGTGTGGTGGAAGCGGGGGTGGGGTGGGGGGTCTATTGTGTCCTTCTCTCCCAGGTCTAACATCAGTAAGCAGTTGCCAGCCAGCCTTTGCAGCCAGACTAGCTAGAAGCTATTTGGCAGTGGAACAAGCCTCCTTCCATCTCCCATCAAACTACTTTTACTGAAGCATAGAGCTTAACTACTCTCACCCTCTCCCATCTCCGACCCCCCGCCCCTTCCTCTCCCTTTCTCGCTTCATCCTCCTTTCTTTTCTTTCTCCTCCTGCCTTATATCTATCCAGGAAGGAGGGGTGGAGGGGTTATTGTTGCAGCAAGCTTTTGACATGCTAATGGGTTCCCTGTTACTTTAATAGCTCTCCAATACACCAGAAAGGGATTTATTCGCCATGAAAGTTTGCACAGACAAGGAATTTGCTTTGGCAGGAAGGTGCATACAATAAACATATACCTAAAATTTAAATATGTGGACTAACTATACTAAGGGTACATAAACTAGCAGTACTAAGTGGGATAAATATAAGTTGCCGACGTAAGTTACACACGTTCTCCTTACCACTGAGGCGTTCTGTCCTCCAATGTAAGCCTCCGCTGGCAACAGAGCTTGCTCAATCAAAGAAGAAAAACCCAAAACACTTTCTGCACCGACGGCACAACCTCTTGATAAGTCTCCATGTTAAATCGAGAACAATGAACAGACTGAGATACGATCCCTCTTCAACCACATTCCTTCAGGCTAAAAGGACAAGACCCTCACTTGACGTCCGTCCGTCCTCTCCTCCCTCTATCAATCACCAGGACAGGTGGCACATCGGTGCCTCTCCTTCTCTTCGCCCAGGAGAGAGAGAGAGGACGGACGATAACAGAGGGTCAAGGAGAAAAAACAAACACGCGCGCACCCATTCTCTTAGCTTGATTTGCAATGTGCCTCATTTGCATCTAAGGTGCATGAACAACATATGTAAATGATGGAGCTGATAGCAATCAAAGGGCACCTTTCTGGCGTGTTTAGTCTCTCTGTTCCCTTATCTTCTCTCTTTATCTTCCCCTCCTCCCCCCCTCCACTACTTCATCCATTCCTTCATCCCTTTCTCTCTGCCTGCCTGCTAGGACTCTTTCTCTCATTCATTCCCTCACTCACCGTCTCTATCCCCTGTCTATAATCAGGCACACAAGCACACTCACAATAATTATTCAAACTGAGCATCCCCTTGTTCTAGAGACAGAGGGAAACAGAACAGACATATCCATGTGAACACTCACACACACGTCCTAATATAATGAGCACAGTCTCATATCTGATGATAATTACCCTGGCTGACAATAATATTCCAAACAGAGCCGTTTCATTATCTCTCTCCACTCCCTCCCCCTCTCTGTCCACTTTTTCTCCTCTCTGTCCTCTCTGTCTCTCTGTCTCTCACTCTCTCTTCTCCTCTCCCTCTATCTTTTTTCCTTCACATTCCCATGTTGTTCTGCGTATGGCCTACTAGTCTGCAGGTGCAGAGATGGTAAACACAAACCTGAAATCTCTCTACTAAACGCTCAGACACTAAACTAATCCCTCTCTCTCCCTCCATCACTCTCTCCTTCTCTCCCTCCCTCGCTCACACACACCCACAGTCACACCAGAATGCCAAGTTAGCGCCTCCAGAGTCACAGCAGATGAACAGCTAGATCTGCACACAGTCCTACACCGGCCCTGAAACCAAACAGACAAAACCAATAGATCCTCTTTCTCTTCTCAGTCTGGCTGTGTCCTTCACATTGAAACGCTCTCTCTCTCTCTCGTCTCTCCTCTCCTCCTCTCTTGTCTCTCCTCTCCTCCTCTCTTGTCTCTCCTCTCCTCCTCTCTTGTCTCTCCTCTCCTCCTCTGTTGTCTCTCCGTCCCTCTCTCGTTTCCCTACGTCTCAGTCGCCTCACAGCTGTCAAACTTTTGACGGCTTCATCAACCTCGGTCGTGACCCTGCTCTGCGCAGCTTAACGGGAGGTGTGTGTGTGTGTGTGAGTCATTGTGTGCGTATGTGTATGAACGCAGGAGTATGTGTGCCTGTCAAAGTTTTGGACGGCTTCATCAACCTCGGTCGTGACCCTGCTTTCTGCAGCTTAACTGGGTGACTCTGTGATTGTGTGGGGTGTGTGTGTGTGTGTGTCAGAGTTTTTGACAGCTTTATCAACCCCAGTCTTGACCCAGGCCATAATGGGGGGGGGGGGGGGGTGAAGTTGGGTGGATAGGCTCCCTTTCCACCCAGTGACATAGCAACAATAGTGGTGGTGGTGGTGGGGGGGGGGGTTCTCATTGATGCCTTCTGCCGTCAATGGCTTTTCCACAGACCCCTCCCCCCATTCACAGAATAATCCTGCCTTCCTCCTCCCCTCCATTCCCCTTCCCCTCCTCTCCACCTCCTCTCCGTCTAACATTGAAGATGAACCACTGCACCCCTCCAACCCATCTCTTAGAACTGTTTTTGTGTGTGTGTGTGTGTGGTATGTAGACAAGAGTCCGGGCACGCGAGGCTGGGAGAAGGAGACACCTTTTGACCTCCTTCATGAGAAAGGAGGAGAGGGGGGGGTTCAAACTCTCTTCTCCCTCCCTCCCTCTTTCTCTCCATCGCCTTTTCCGCAATCTCCCCACTCCCTCACTATGAATTACTTTCTCGCTTTCCCCCTCATCTGCTAACATCTCGCCCTCTCCGTCTAACCCTTTCTCCCTCTATCTCTCTCATTGGTCTTCCTGCGGCACATGAATCCTCACAGAGTAGTCACCAGTCACAGTGAAACACTCTGGCAGCTTGTGGACTCCGGAAGCTTCTTGAGAGGGTTTAGAACACCCTTGTCTCTGTGTCTGATTCATCCCTGCTATGAAGAGGGGCCCAGAGAGATAGCACTCGACATCTGCTGGGGGAGGCAGAGTCAAGGGTCCCTCCTAAATCTTGTTGAAGAGAAACGTCTTTGAGACATCAGGGACTCCCATCCCACAAACACCTCTTCATCTCCACATTCAAAAGAGAAAAGGGAGAGAGGGAGGGATGGAGACGAAAGACAACTTGGTGTCTGTCACATAAAACATTTTCCGAACCCCCGGTTTTCCTTCCAGACACACACACACACACACACACACACACACTGATACTGTACGACTGTGTTTGTTATGCAATTGGGACAGGCATCGTAAATAATACGAGACACTATGCAGTATTTCACTGACCATCAATACAGTGTGTGTGTGTGTGCGCGTGATTGAGTAGAGAGAGTAACGGCCTTGTAAAACTTCTTTCATGATAGCCTGTTGCTCCAGGACTCTTTTTCCCTCCTGCACACAACATCCAAACCACCAACACTCATGTTAAGTCCTAGAGCCACGGGTTAACCGAGACCTTATATAGAGAACAATTACTCACCACCAAACATAGCCTGTGGGTTGGATAAAAAGCTATATAAAGCCATATAAAGAATGTTAATTCTGCTTGCAGCTTCCATCATTTGCAATTCCCCAAAATGCTGATCTCCAAACTGGCTAGTAGTCTCACTTAACATTTTACGCTCAGTTAGTATGAAAATGTAGAAACCAACACGGCCTACCTTGACAGGCTCCACCTTTCTCTTCGTATCCAGGGTCACAAGCACATCCACCAATAGGAACCAGCCATTCTCCGTCTGCGCCGCAATACATCTTAGGCTCTTCCCTCTCCTCGGATTGGTTCACACACGACCCCCTGACCTCCACCAGAGAGGAGGTGTCGGCCCCAGTGACGGTATCCGGGAAGGTTGCCAGGTTCCGGACGGTGAGCGGACAGGTCTTATAGAAGACCCGGACGGAGACCAGGGCGATGCAGGCGCCCACATCCTGGAAGGCCAGGTAAAAGCCCTTCCTGGTGGTGACCTTGACGTCGCGCACCTCCGTGTTCAGCTTCATGACGCGGTCGCCCACGTCCACCTGGTGACAGAAGGACAGCCGTGAGGTTAGCTACTGAGAGAGGAGAGGATGGGACTTGCTCTCTACACTGCATAGCCAGCCTCACAGGCTCTCTAAACATTGTATTTAACCTTTTAAGAAAAACTCAGTAAGTGGGAGATTGAGGGTAAAGGCCAGAGATGCTGACAGAGATAACTAGAGATGCTGACAGAGATAACTAGAGAGGCTGACAGAGATAACTAGAGATGCTGACAGAGATAACTAGAGAGGCTGACAGAGATAACTAGAGATGCTGACAGAGATAACTAGAGAGGCTGACAGAGATAACTAGAGAGATTTACAGAGATAACTAGAGATGCTGACAGAGATAACTAGAGAGGCTGACAGAGATAACTAGAGAGGCTGACAGAGATAACTAGAGAGGCTGACAGAGATAACTAGAGGGGCTGACAGAGATAACTAGAGAGACTGACAGAGATAACTAGAGAGGCTGACAGAGATAACTAGAGAGGCTGACAGAGATAGCCAGATTGTGGTGAGACCTGTGTAAAACTCTCGTCAGCGGCCACTGTGTCTATCTTGGTGAAGCTGCTTTCTCTGATGTAGTCCTGCTTGGCATCATTGGACTCATGGGAGTACAGGTTAAATGTTTCCTGGGTGACAAGAAGAAAACATACAAAACAATGTTCAATTGTGATGTAAACACCTGGTTCATGGTTGTGTGCCTATTCAGTGACAGTGAATAGCCAGTACAGGCTGTTGCAGTCCCGGAGGGTGAACTTGACCTCCACATAGACCCTCTGGGCTCCAGACCTGGGGATCCAGTCCGTCCTCAACCAGTTGTTCTGACTGGGTTCTAACACGTTGCACACCTGGTAGGTTCTGATAGGAACATTCTTCTCATCCATGATACTGACCTCCTCCCACTGGCAATGCGCACACACACACACACACACACACACACACACACACACACACACACACACACACACACACACACACACACACACACACACACACACACACACACACACACACACACACACACACACACACACACACACACACACACACACACACACACACACACACACACACAACAACACAGTTAGAGATGAATATGTCAACATCATGTCAGTGATTACACAGCCCCCTTAGTTCTTTGACACAATTGACTAAGAGACTTGGACTGTGACCTTCCAAATAGCTGCATTGGCCCAAGCAAGCTTAATTGGCATTTTATTACTGCCAAATTATAATCGGCCTTCCATCACCCCACTGATGAGAGCTGTGTGTTTGTGTGAGAGTGTGTGTGGGTGTGTTTGTGTGAGTGTGTGTGTGTGTGTGCACGTGTTTGGCAGAGGTTTTAAAAGCCCTTATGGGGCATGGTGCCTTCTTTTCTTCTCTTGTTTGGAGTCTTTATAACCAGACAAAAATCACAGCTGTCGGAAAAATAAAGCATTACACTCAACCCAACTGCGCATAGATGAAGTGTGAGAGTGTGTGTGAGTGTGTGTGTGTGTTTGTGTGTGGAAAGGGATGAATATAGTGAATATGGGCTGTGAGTATGTGTGTGTGTGTGTGTTTAATCAAAGGCTCAGTGCGTGAGGACCAGGACCTTGTCAATCATGTGGTGTGAGAGAGAAAGAGAGCATGGTGACTGCAGAAGGAAGAGTCAAGTTCACCAGGAACTGTTAAACCAACAAAGAGTTAGGGAGGTGGATGGTGGGGGGATGGTGGGATTGAGGAGGGGGAGGGAAAAGAGGAAGGGAGGGATTTCAGCCAGAGCCTTCCAGCTACATATCTGAGCTAGACACCATCACCCAATCATCTCTTAGCCTGGCCATCATCAGTGGGGGAGCAAGGCAACACTCACCCCTCCCTCTGTTGGGCTGGCTACCCACTTCAGCTCTCCAGGGACGGTCCTTGTGTCTAGTAGCGTCACTGAAATACACGTATTCACACAGGTGAGACGGGTCACATAAGGAGAGAAACAGCAGGACACGATTTCCAAGGTCTCTCCGTTCAAGTTATGATTGGCAGTGGCCCAGGTTGAACGATTATTTTGGTGTGATAAAGTTGTAGGGTGTAAATGTTGCAGCCAAATATCGATGCGCATAATATTTAAAGGATGCCTGGAATGTTACAGTCAATGCTTTATGTAGGCTAATTAGCCACACGCCACTTTTTTTTTTTTATAACAGACGATTGCTTTAACAAACATATCTTTACATACTATCTTATTCAAGTGTATAGGTTAGCTTGAACAAATTAAAGAGCACGCAACAGAATGATCGTCAGTGACCAACATGCTCAAGACCATCCAGGGGACAACGCTCTGAGCGGCGCTGGAAAGGGAAGGAGAAGGACATTCCACTAAATCCCAAAATTCTGCGTTTTCCAAATGCAAAAGCGAGTCACAATAACATTTGTGTGTTTCAAATGTGACTAAATAGCCTACTGTTCTCATGACGTGTTCCCCTATGCAGATACGGAGCAAATTCAAAAGCAGCTGAAGTCGCTGAGCCCCCCCCCCCCAAATACATCTACAGACTCCTACCTTCGTTTGGAGGGTAAATCCGTGAGGTAGAAACAGCACTTAAAATCCAGAATGACAAATACGACAATCGTAATAAATTCGTTGACGCCATCTGTGCGTTATTGAAGTGTGTGTGTAATCCGTTTGCTCCGCTCACGGGCTGTAGAAGCTTCATCCCGAAGGGAAAAGTGTGTGTGTGAGTAATTGAGTGTGAAAAAGCGCTGCGAATGCTGCTGGCACGGGGCGGTCTTTCCCACTCTGACGCATGCCTCGCCATACCCACAATTATCAAACAGGTAATCATGTTGGTATAAAAACCTTTTGTAAAAACATTGTAAAGCCGAGGTTTGTACCATAATGTAAATACGTTTTCAAAAAGTTCATTCATGTACTATGAATTCATTTCTTTATTCCCCGTTCACGTTGCCTAGTATTATCATATGGCATAATATTAACCGGCAAAATTAACAGGAGTGACTTTATGACAGTATCATGATTAGGCTATCGAACAGACACCAGTTGTGACATCAGTGATAAGTGATTCATTTTGTGTTAGGGGACATCATTTTAAGCAAAACAATAGCAACACAGTTACTATGAGTGAAATCACAGCCTGTGGTCACGAGTGTATAAAATGTCAACGTTTAAGTGGCTGGAATAATAAGATACGCGATAGTACAGCCCAGATTAACCTACAAAAACGGACTTAGTAATGATTCAAATGTTGTCAATCATTTCTATTTACAACGAAGGACACCACTTGAATGATAAAGTATTGGAGGTAAAAAGTAAGGGGCAGACACCAAAGCACAACAGCGGCCTCTGTTGGCACCCCAGCCAGGAGGAACTACAACTAGACGTCTACAGATGGAAAGTATTCAGAGCAACTCAAGCTATCATCCTAACTGATCTTTTATTGGTAAAGAGACACATCTAATAAACCCCTTCAGGGCAGCAATCTCTTAAGAGACACAGCTACTGAGGGGATGGAACAAGGAAAAGGAATCAGGACCCCCAAAAAGGATGAGGATGAATTGGAGGGAGATGGGGAGGTGAAACAAAATGGAGGAGAGACGAGTATTTAGAGGCAGGGTTAGTGACTTGTCTGCCCACGCCCGTGACACTGGTGAGCCATGGTACAAAGCTCATTCCTGAGTGAGTGCTGTAAACAGATGATTCTTTTTTTATAGTTTGCTGCTCTTGAGTTATGTACATGGCTGCTGCTTGTGTTCGCCGACACCGAGAGAATGTAAATAGTGTTTTCGCTGTAGTCTAAATGTATAGGGCTGATCTTGTGTCGGGCGGGGCCCTGTGGCTTGTGTGTGTTTGTGTGGGTCCGGGGTGTGTGTGTTTGTGCTTCCGTCTCCATCTCGCTTTGTGTCGCTTCAGTTGCTACGTTCTAACCATCTCGTCCCCCATAATGCACCATAATGGACCCAGGAAGAGCATCTGGCGCTTTGAGAGTGTAAAACCATCGCCTCGCATCGACCTGCCACTCACGCCCTTGCCTCCATAATACCGTTTTCACGTTGTCATTCTCCTCCAATCCCACGACAGACTGCGCAATCACAAAGACCCAATTAGCCAAAGGGGGATGGCGACTTCGCTCCGAGAGCACGAACCAATCGCATGGCCCGCTGGAGGACGAGGACCTATCGAGCGGCGGCGCAGGTGGGAGGGGTCTCGTCGCGGGGCAGCGGTGACAGGGTGACATGGTTGGAGTGTTGGCTGTTGTTTCTGGTCATTTGTGTCAGGAGAGTTTTGATTGATGACCGTCGGGATGCTTGTCCCTTTCTCCCTTGAGGTTCCCATGTCTGCAGGGACAACACACAACCCCCCCCCCCCCACACTCCCCTGCCCTCCGCACCCTGGCCCACAAACCCACATATACCTAGTTACTCACACAAACACTCACCAGATCACACGCAAGCTCACACACACACACTGAAGTACACACACACTGGTTTTGTTCCTGTTCGGGGCCCCAGATGACTCCTGCCCACGCATCTGCATTGTGTTCAAAATAGTGAACCCGAGTGTGTACGAGCTGGAGATAGAAAGAGAGGGAGAGGGCAGAATGGTCATGGTGAGGAGGGGGGGGGGGAAACCTGCCAGCTAGTCTCGTTTCATAATGGAGTATAATATAAGGTGTAGTGGAGTGTGTGTGTTAAGACTTGGCCTCGGGGATGGTAGGTGTGTGTGGGTGTGCTGAGATAGATGAACAAAGGGAGAGAAGAGACTTTTAGATATTTTGAAAGCTCCACCCTCTCAGCCAAGCGTGGATCCTCAGAGAACAAGACTTTCCGTGGAGCATCCTGTAGGCAGTGTCTGTGAGATTTAGGTGGCACCATGCTACACACTCTTCTGGTGCCGTTCTCTGTACTGTATCTGCTATTTTGTGCGTGTGTGTGTGTCTGGGCCTTATATAGAATCAGAACGTCATTAGCATGTTGGAGGCGTATCTTCTCTCAGCGCTCGCTGTTGCAGCTGTCCCTCCACGGAACCAAGAAAGTGTGTGTGTGTGGGTGTGTGTATGTGTGGCAGTGAGTGTGATACGGTTCACTAAGCGCACAAAAGAACAAGAGAACAGCAGGTGTCATCAATAAAAAACAGGAGGAGGCAAAAAGTGTGTACGTGTGTGTGCGCCTATATGTGTGTGGTTCCATTCGTTTGCTCACTTTCATGCTGGAAGAATAAAGCTTGGAGCCCTGCCTGGCCCGCTCTTCTCCCTGTCTTCCTCGGGTTTTTTGGGTGTCTTAGAAGAAGAAGAAAACATCAAGTGTTTTCATGTTCTGTTTGTATACTGTATACCGGTTGTGTTGTGTGTGTTGTAGCACAGTGTGCAAGAGAGAGT
Organism: Osmerus mordax; assembly: GCF_038355195.1. Taxonomy (NCBI): domain Eukaryota; kingdom Metazoa; phylum Chordata; class Actinopteri; order Osmeriformes; family Osmeridae; genus Osmerus; species Osmerus mordax. Next base: position 7,136,234 of record NC_090065.1, read on the forward strand.
GTGTGTGTTAGTGTAAACATTGTGCATTGGCAAAGCAGTTTTCTTAAAACCCATCTGTTCCTCTTGTGTGTAAACCTTCTCAGAGCTACACTAGGGAATACAGTGAGACAGAAAGAGAGAGCGTGAGGGAGATATACCTATACTGGGAGAGAGGGGGCACGAGGGAGAGATACCTATACTGGGAGAGAGGGGGCACGAGGGAGAGATACCTATACTGGGAGAGAGGGGGCACGAGGGAGAGAGAGGAAGAGAGATTCCCATGTGGTCTTGATTCCATCTGTCAGTCAACAAAGTCATGATGACACCCAGGGGTCACCTTCTGACCTCCAAGACTCCATCCCCACTTTCCTCTGAGTGTGTGTCCGTGACAGAGAGAAAGAGAGATTGTGTGTATGAATATGTGAAAGTTGATGTGTGTGCGTGTGTGTGCCCTTATCTTCCCTCCCCTGAGGAGCCCATCCTGTTTCCCCTTCAGCAGGGCGACCTGGCAGGGAGATACCATGACCTTGTCTCTACGGAGGGAGATAAGAGTCCACCCTAAAAATACTCCCCTCTGAGACGTCCCCCCCATCTCTCCGTGGCCCATCCTGGGGGTCTCCACCACCATGGCTGATATGGAGAGAGTGCGACCAGACTGAAACACCTCCAGGCACTGCTAAATGTCAGTGTGTCCTGCACTTTCTTTCTTTCTTTTCCCTTGTTCCCTTCATTCTCAACCTCCCTCTTCCAGACTCGGTTTTCTAACTTTCAGTGTCACCTAAATGACTAATTCATTTTTTCCGTCCTACCCTCTTCTGTGGCTAACCTACACTCTCGTCTGGACTGTCTCCTTAGTGTTCTCCCACTCTCTCTCTCTCTCTCTCTCTCTCTCTCTCTCTCTCTCTCTCTCTCTCTCTCTCTCTCTCTCTCTCTCTTCCTTGGACACATTGGCAGATGGGATGTGGGTGGAGAAGGAGAATCTAGGTTGCAGTGGGCTTACTTCTATCAAACAACTAACCGCAGTTCCTCTCTAATACCTTCACTTTTACTTCAGACAGGAATCCAACATGTCATTAAAACGGGGAGCCTGGGCATGCCATTGGCTGCGTCCATGGCGACGTTCACTATGTGTGTTCTGTACGTGCCCTGGGATGGAACTGTGACACATTTACATTTAGTCATTTAGCAGACGCTCTTATCCAGAGCGACTTACAGTAAGTACAGGGACATTCCCCCGAGGCAAGTAAGGTGAAGTGCCTTGCCCAAGGACACAACGTCAGTTGGCATGACCGGGAATCGAACTGGCAACCTTCGGATTACTAGCCCGATTCCCTCACCGCTCAGCCACCTGACTCCCCACACATGCCCGAACAAGACACATGGTCTTGTTCGGGCACCATCAACGCATGGCTGTGTTCTCATTACCATCTGCCTCTGTCCATGGCGCCTGTGCCGTTTCGTTAAGGGTTAGTATGTTACTAGCGTCTTTTCTTTGGGGGGCAAAGACTGGGGGAGGGGGGTCCCTTTACTTCTGTTGGGCCAAACCCACACAGGAGAATACAATTGGGTAGATGTGTGTGTTTGTGTGAGGGACCTTTCCTTCTGTTGGCTCGAACCCACGCAGGTGACCTAAGGGGTCTAGGTGTGGGTGGACAGCTCAATGGGGACTCCCTCCCTGCCTCGCCCCCTCCCCCTGCCTCCTTCCATCCACCATTGTGGTGGCAGAGTGAGGGAGAGAGGCCCTGTGGGAGTCCGATGTGACCAAACGACTCAAACTCGAGTCCTGTTCCTAGAAGTGCATTTGTTAAATGATACAAGTAAATGATAGTTTTGACCAAGTACGAAAATGCTGTCCAGTGACTAGGAGGGTTTGTGAACCCTGTGTAAATGCTGGCTTAATGATGTCTTTCACATTGTCTTTTACATACACCCCCCCCCCCCCCCCCCCCCCACACACACACACACACACACACAAAGTCATCTTATATCAAATGCTTTTCTGGGATATCCCTTTCAAGTGCTTCCCACATGTCCAGAGGGCCAGATGCCTCTTGCTGTGTGTGTGTGTGTGTGTGTGTGTGTGTGTGTGTCCTCACACATACAGAGGATGTTTTCTTTGCCATGGATGAGATCTCAAGTGATATGGTTATAAGGAAATAACTATACAGTATGATAAGTACACACCTTTTCAGGATGTTGTGTGTGTGTGTGTGTGCTGCATGGGGAGATAAGAGTGGGACATAAAGAGGATTAGCAGGGATTAGGCTGTAAAACCAGAAGATTGCTCGGTTATCTTGTCACCTTTCGTTTATCAACAGTGAGGGAAGGGCACCACATACCCACATACACACTTACGCAATCCTTTCAAGCTTGCAGTGAACATGAACGGGAGCCCAGACAGGAGTAGACAGGAAGAGAGGCGCTTATGAGACAACAGAATACCACCCACTACTGGTTGTGCTAGGAATTGCATAACCAAGTCTGGAAAATGCTTGTGTGTGTGTGTGTGTGTATACGGGGGCTAATGTAAATGTGTGGCATATGAGTGTGCAAGTGCAGACTATAGCAGTGAAAAGCACCTCCAGTCAGGCCACAGTGAGTCATAGTTTTGAGAGCTGCATCTCTGGATCTTGACCCTAAACACAAGTTTCACAGCAAAGATAGTAGTTTGTCTTTGCCCTCCATGAAAACACCCCTCTCAGGATTGTCATTCAGTCTTGTACTCTTCAAGAAACAAGAAACTCTTTGGATATTAAGTCAAGTTATTAGATTATAATAGTTTGTGAAATGTTGTCATTATTTTTAAGTCAGGTTAGAGTGCTTTAGTTTTTACTATTTACATTCTGTAACTTACTGAGTTAATTTGAGTTCTTACTGTTTAACCAATACTTTACCAGATAGTTAGTAACTTATAAGTGTGTTATTGTTTGTTTGTTTGAAGGCATATAGGTTGACAACTTAAGGATCATCTCTTATCTAGGTCAGACTAGCATGAAGTTTGTGTAAAACTTCTGCAAAGACCACTAAATAGGTCACAGTGACGAGTGGTTTTATGATGATCATGTAGAGTTCCTGAAGCTCACCGCACACACACTTCTGTTGCTGACTCAGTTCAATTTGCATCTTTGAATTCTGAAATTAATGTGAGATTGTTTCACTCAAATAAAACATTATTCTGTATATTATTTAAAAGTATAATATATTAATACATTACAATAAAACAAATAAGACGGTTTTGGGGAAAAATAACTGCATTTAGAAGAGTACCTGGCAGCAGTTTGATGAAGTCATGTGTTTTTGTGTACTTTATGGAGATCAGTACTTGTCCATCCACATTGCTGACGCTAAGTACTGTTTCTATCCACGTGCAGCATCTGTCCATCCAGTGATGGTCTCAGAGCACATGTTGAGATCTCAGCATTACACAGCATCAACAGCATTATACAAAGGGTTGTGTATGTTAATGTGTGATGTAATTGCACCACTAGCATCTCTGGCTGAGGTGACTTGGTATCAGGATGGGCATCCTGTTCCCAATTCACTTACCACACACAGGCCTAGAACGTACAAAACACGTTAAATAACATGCATTACACACACACACACACATATACACAGACACACACATACACACAAACACACACCCACACACACACACACACACACACACACACACACACATATACACAGACACACACATACACGCATACACACACCCACACATACGCACACAGACACACATATACACAGACACACACATACACGCAGACACACAGGTACACACAGGGTATAAAGGAGCAGGCTGTGTGTGTGTTTGTGTCTCTCTTCTCTGGTACTTCAACCCTCAGTATGGCTCCCAGATACCTGGTTACCAGGGTGATCTCCCTGCTGTGCGTCACGCTGAGCATGCTCAGTCCACCTGCGTCTGCCTGTGAGTTTACCTGATTATCCCTACGTCTATCTATTAGGTAAGGTGGAGGTAGATTACACTGGTTTGGATAAGACTACTGTAACTGGCAACTCAATGGTTTTAAGTGTTAGCATTGGTTGTTACAAAAGGCACAGTAGGGGGAGGTGTGGGGGAGGTGTAAGGGGGAAGTGTAAGGGTTAAGTAGATGTTGAAAAGGGGATAAATATCTTCCACACTGTACCAAGTTTCGCTTGTGTAAAAACGAACAATCTGTGCTGCTGACTAAACTATATCTTATAGTAAGATTTCAATTAAGTGGTTTTATACAATGTTGTGTGTGAGTTCAGATGCCCCCCGTACCTATGCCTGCTGTGTGAGGTACACCAAGACCCCCCAGGATATTGATCTGATTAAGGGCTACATTGAACAGAAATCAGTGGAGGTCTGCCGTATCAAAGCTATCATGTAAGCTTGAGAACAACATCCCGCCAGCACGCACAGGCTCTCTTTGGGAGGTACTGTTGAAGATAAACTGTGTGTTTGCTCTTGCAGTTTTTACCTCAAATCCAATACAAAGGTGTGTGCCGACCCGAAGGCTGGCTGGGTGAGGAGTGTTCTGAAGCAGCTCAGGTACAGTCTGACGTCTCACTTATTTCAATGGTTAATCTCACGACATCTCACTTCACCATGACAACCCGCTTGTCCCAGCGCTTCAGTAAGTTAGCATCACTGGTCATACCACCAGTTCTAGACCCCCTGTTGTGTGTTCCATGCAGTGTCAAGCTGGAGGAAATGTCTGGTAAGACCGCCCCTACCCAGGGAAGAGGCAGGAGCCTGGCCAGGTCCTTCCCCGGCAGCAGCAACACCACCCTGTAGAGCTGACACGCCATGAACCGCACTGCTCAACCAGCGTGAGGTGGTTGTTTTGGATTGTTAGGCATTGCTTAAAATGTCAGGGGTCTTTCTGTTAAAAAGCTGAACTATTCGTCCACTGCTTTAATAGAAAAGCTTTATTTTAGAACTGTTCTCTTTTAATAAATAACAATTTGAAATGATACCTTGCTGACTGTGTGTCATGTTTTCAGTAACATTTGAAACGTGGACCATCACTATACAAGCACAATGCTGACACATATCATTGCAGAGACACACAGATCAACAAAACTGCATGATATGAGGTGTGTTCCGTGTTATGTATGTGTTATGTGTTATGTGTTCCGTGTTATGTATGTGTTATGTGTTATGTGTTCCGTGTTATGTATGTGTTATGTGTTCCGTGTTATGTATGTGTGTACACCTGAACACCCTCCAAACAGTGGATGGAGCAGTAACTGTAGTAACTGTTCTCTTTTAATAAATAACAATTTGAAATGATACCTTGCTGACTGTGTGTCATGTTTTCAGTAACATTTGAAACGTGGACCATCACTATACAAGCACAATGCTGACACATATCATTGCAGAGACACACAGATCAACAAAACTGCATGATATGAGGTGTGTTCCGTGTTATGTATGTGTTATGTGTTATGTGTTCCGTGTTATGTATGTGTTATGTGTTATGTGTTCCGTGTTATGTGTTCCGTGTTATGTATGTGTGTACACCTGAACACCCTCCAAACAGTGGATGGAGCAGTAACTGTAGTTCTTTTCTTTGTGCAGCCTGCAATAATACATTGCACCCAAAAGGTGGCAGCAACCACCCAGAACAAAGCTGACTGAGAAAACTGAGCGATTTTCACAAACAAACTTCATGACGCAAACTTAAATTAATCATTGCCTTCAAGACATGAAGACATTCCAATAACAAACTTCAAGTTTCATATTGATATTTTTTATTGGTTTATAACTGACTTTACACAATTCCACTTGAAAATATTTCTAGTCTTAATAATTTAACTGATGCATCATTGTATTGCGATGGAAATTGAAACCGCTAATAATAAATAAATTAAATAGCTTTCTTCTGATATGCATTTTGTCAACCATTTAAATAACATAAATTAAGATGGTTGAAGTATCGAACATTGCTGGTCCCTCAGGCAAAGACGATAGTGCTGGGCAATAGATAAAGATGAAGGCTTCCTCTATGGAGAACTGGTAGTTTTGGCTGCCTGCACCTTGCGGGCTTTCCTAGAATTCCTAGAATACACAACACACAGAGCAAGCAAGACAGTTAGTAGGTTGCTTCAGGATATATCTCCTACACATCAATATTTCTTTCCTTTGAGTAAAATCCATATCAGGAGATTAGAATATGACTCAGTGTTACACCACTCTGTTCGTCAGTACAGTGTACAGTGTTGTGTTTGGATACTCACTCGAGCTCTTTGATCCTCTGGAACACCCAGTCCTGTTTCCAGTGGCTGCAGATTTGTCCCGCCTCTGTTTGGAAACTGAAAGAGAGAAAAGAACACAGCTTTAACCTTGACATTGAGAAGGTTACTTTTTCAAGCACACTCCAGCTAGCATGGCATGGATGCTTGTTTGTGCTGCTCTCTAACAGTGTTGCAAGGACATGACGTTCTGACACTGCCTTTAGAGAGTGGTTGTGGTTGTGTATGTAGGGAACAGGAAAGGATGAGGGTTGTTCTTACAGGACTGCCCGGACACAGGGAGGGTTCCGTCTCTGGATGGAGTATCCTGTGATGGGAACCGTGATGTTCTGTGTGGAAACCTTGGTGCAGCAATCGTAGACTTTAGACTCTGAAAACACACACTCGCATGTTAATCGTATGCATTGCATCAAACCACATTTATACCAGGCGAAGATGTTTGTTTTTCCACTCCTGGGGATTGGAAGACTACAGCCTTAGTACAAGAGGAGTCTCACCCAGCCAAATGCATTGTGTTCAGGACTCCTAGTAAGAAACTGTACTCACCAGTCCCTGTAGCCATGAGTGCCAAAGTCACAGAGAAGAGAGCGATGCAGGCCAGGGATCCATAACTCAGCTGCATGGTTGCTCTGGAGGTTGTGTGGTGATCTTAGCTGGTGCTGGAGGCTGGAATGGATGGAGGATGACTGCTGGCTCTTGAACAGCACCCTTTATATTGCAAAAATGAGGAACCTGATGTCTGTGGATCCTTCTGTGGAGGCTGGGGGATGGAGAGGATGGGGATAGAGACGGAAGGGTGGGGTGCTCAGTGAATGCTGTATTTCATCATCAGAAGTTTCCCAGAATTATTGCTTAATGCAGCAATGGGTGCTTCTGACTAACAGTAAATCTTTGAGCAATACACTCTATGGGTATATGTACAGGACACATAGGCTGGGTGAGTCTTAGGGAACCCTGAAAAGCTTAGTCAGGGCTACACCTCCTTGTGAAGAGGTGGTTAGGAGAGGTTTAGGATTATAATGTCGTACTGCATTGTGTCAGTTTTGTTCCAGCTCTGCCAAGTAGCGTTGAGCTCTCTGCAGGGCTGTGGTGAGGGGGGGGGGGGGGGGGTTAGGCCTCAGGGATATAAAACATGCCTGCGTCCATTTGTGATCCTTTTTAGATAACTTACATTTCTGCTCATGTGTTGCTATTTCCAGAGGCTTTCTTCTCAAAATGATAAAGAACATTCAAGGTCATCTGGTGATGTCAGCAGGAAGGGCTGGCATCAGAGACATCACAAGATCATATCTTGCTGATGACAGCATCATTTCTTCACCCCTCTCTATTTCTGTACCTCCTGGCTCCACTCCGGATCTCATGGTCATGGTGAGAGCAGAAGAGAAAAAGGGGAAGGAAGAGGATAGGAATACTTTTCGAAATCCTGCCTTCTGGCGGGACAATTCTCGCCCCAAAAATGGTCAGGATGTGGTGGATTGAGCTCTCTAGTCATCATCACTGTTGAATTGGAGGGGGATGGATTAAACCATGAACCTTTTACTGGCCACCGAGCCAAATCTGTTGCTGCTCAGCCAGCCCACATACAGCTGATGCTGAAGGGGATCAACTTGTGCCTGTCCACCAGTACTTAGAGGTGTAGGTTATACATGCTGTAGAGCTCTGCAGAAACTTGGGATTCCCCGTAACTGAAAAGGAGAAGCAACAATTTCTGTCTGTGTATGTGCACTGTTCCAGTCAATGAGATCTGCTAGGCTTTGGAAGAAGACAGAAGATTGTGAAATATGGCAATGACTGAATGAATGAATGAATATGAAAGTGTGCCAAGAACTTCCCCATTGTCGTTCATTTTCCATTCTCATTCATAAGTCATGTGCTTGCCAGATTGCCATGCCAACGTGACCAATGCATCAATGCAACAGTGAACTGTATCTTTTGTAAGTTTTGACATGGTTTGTCATTAGCTTGCCAGACTGTGGTTTCACACCTCCATCCTCCATCTCTTATCTGTGTCCGAAAACACGGATTCTCTAAGTTGCTAAAGTTAGTATGTGCGAGTCGGGTCAAGTAAGGTCCTGCACTGAGCCCCACGTAAATTGAGAATTACAACATTTAAAAACATTGACATCTTACGTAAACCCACACACAGGCCAATGCTTTTTATTGGACCTCAGGCTTAACCTTTGACCTGCCAAACAATCCAAACACCATCTATGTAAACCTGTAGCACAGAGTTCCAGCCATGTTACTGTAGTAAAGTCTGTTGTGGAGAAGGATATATCCAATATGTCCATAGTCAGCTAGTAACCTGGGTCACAACAGGGAGCCATCATCTCCCCACCCACTCAACTAATGCACTCAATTAACAACCAAGTATCAGGACCTTGGTTGGAGTAATAAAAGGCTGATACTGTCTTGCTGCAACTTCCTGTGTTATTAGTGCAGGGTTGTTTTAGTCTTTGAGTCACACACAGGGGTGCAGTCCCTCAGGTCCTTGGCTGAATCCCCTTCTGCTCTGAGATTCAGCCTGTTTGGCTAATCTGAATATGAATACATTGGCTGTAATCGTTAGTTAAGATGTTAAACGTTTCTTATGTTTGAATAGACTTCTCCAGCCTCAGGGTGTGTTACTTAAGGACTAGCCCCAAGGCTGTATTCTCTGTGAGATTCTCTTTCGCTGTGACTTTATGTCTGTCTGGGTGTCGGTTTCACTCTCTTTCTTACTTTCTATCTCTATTTCAATTTGAAGCCACACCAGACACATGTGTTTAGTGTGTCTTTTTAAATACAACCCCCCCCCCTGCATCTTTGCATCTTTTCCCTGAAACTGGAACAAAAGTGTACATGTGTGTGTATGTCTAAGTATGAAAAGCCCGCATCTCAATGAGGCTGCTGCAGGTTTGAATGCATCAACAGTCTATTCTATGAACGTCAATTCTAGGAAGTAAGTGATAGTTTTAAAAACCTAACCAACAACTTCACAATGGATTGTGGTAAGCGTTTACTGTAACAGGATGTTAATATATAATTATTTGGCTGTAGAAACATCTTCAACCTTGTACCAGACCTCAGATGCTGCAGCAGAGATGTACAATTTTGTTTTTAAATGAATCTCAAATATATTTTTAATTGTTAGTGTTACAACGTGGCCATAAAATATATGATGGCTACTCTTTTCAAATTGGTGCAGAGACATGCATGTTGCCATACTCCGGCTCTTTAAAGAGTTGGTGGTTGAGCATGAAAACCTCCCTTGATCTCTGTCCATGCAGCACAAGGCTTGCACAGCCACGAGTGGGTTCTTTGACCTAGCTAGGGGTTTGTACAATGGAAAGCTTCTGTGACACCTCATCTTATGTGGGGGGGAGAGGACTGTTTTAGTGGGGGGAGAGGGCCACAATAGCTCTGTACTGAGGGAGGAAACCCAATCGGGTAACTTTCCTCTATGTGTGTGTGTGTGTGTGTGTGTGAACGTGGCCTCAATATGGCCTTGGCCTCAATATGGAAAAGTGAATGCCTTTGTTTGATGTCGGTGGGCTTAAAAGAGGATTGCAGAAGAGAGTATGTCATAACTGACAGAACTTGCCTGACACGATGAAGCTGGCCTGCGCTCTCCTGCTCTGCATCAGTTGTCTGCTGATGGACACAACCTCAGCCCAAGGTAGGTTTCAGACTGGGTTTATCACCTTCTGGAATTACAGTGGTGATGACGACGGGGATGTTGATGAAGATTCATTTTCCATCCCGTATAGTTAATAAGGTGGCCACCTGTTGCCGTAAAACCGTCAGGAATCTGATCCGTCAAACCATGCTGGATTCCTACTACGTTCAGGACATCGCCATGTGCCCCATCAAAGCAGTGATGTAAGTTATCTAAACTTCTGATAACTAGATGTTTATAAACTGGTTTAACATGTTCTTCTTCAACTGTCCAGATAATATTATTATACAGTAAATCTAAATGCTTACTTTTTGTTGGCTGAATGATCACGGATCACAAATTGCACATACGAGTATTGTGTATTGTTTTTGTTCTTATTGTTTGTTATCTCCAGTTTTGTTACAGTGAAAAATATAAGACTGTGCTCAGACCCCAACGATCCCTGGGCCCAGACCGCTATGGACTACCTGGACAAAAAGAACACCTCTCAAACTTCTCACACCACGCCACAACTAAAACATCAACAACCCTTTCACAAAAGGCCAACAAGAGGCCTTGTAAAGCAACACACAACATCCTCATGACTCAGAGCAGGAACACTGATTATTTGAATGTATGACAAATATGCCTTTAAAGAGATACCTTTATTAATATTATTAGATTATGTGTACATTTTTCCATCAAGAAACTATGTGTCCTCGACTGTGAATGTGGACAATTATTGTGGCTCACCTTGATTTATAGATGCTAAAATACTGTATATTTATATATAATTGTAAATGTACAAAGTAATGGCAGTTTGTCTGGGAAGCCTGTCCATTGCCATTCTCAATAAAACTTTGTGCAATAAGAAAGAATGTGTTCAGAAACGATCACAGAATATTTCAATCACAAAATTGAATTCACATGAGTTGACGTGGCGTGTTTCCAGCAGGTTTATTCACAGAGGTTATGTAGAGGGCAGTGGTGTAGAACAGAGCAACACAAGGGCTTTGGTGACAGCACTGTAAACAGCAGCACAGTAGTGCTGTCGCTTTAGGCTGCTCATGCTGCATGTAGAGTAGAGAAGCTTCTTCTCCCCTCTTTCTTCTGGATCATCTCCTTAGAAAACCTTAGAAGATGTTAACACGGCACCTACACGGATATATCTGGTTAGGCCACCATTCCTTTCACCTTTGTTTTATTCTCAGATTCAGATTCAGTGGCTACAGGATCTACCATATGAAAGGAACCTTCAGAAAACGTGTGCAGTGGCCTCTCTGTGCCTCTCTTCTGCATGTTCCAGACCGTCACCATTCCAGTATGACGTGTCTGTCATTATTTAGCGTACGGAGTATCAAATGGTGGTCCTAAAGACGATGGGGTTCTTAATTTAGCATGTTTCCACGGCAGTGTGAGAAGGACGCGTGGGTTCTACTGTAACGGCTGAAAGGTGGTGGGAGTGAGGATTGGTGAGGCGTACAGAAGACTTTCAACCACAGTGGGTTTTCCCCCTCGTATGCTGCTCTCTAACTCCATCTCTGTTTCAACCTACATGACTGGAGGTTGTGGGCTAGTCACATGTAGGGGATGAGATGATCACATTGTTCTGCAGATGATATGAGCATCAAACTGTAACCTAATCGTTACTGTCGTTGTATGTAAAGTCCCTGAGATTCTACAAGCTCTGAAAAAATGTATTGTGTGTTGTATTTCCAGCATGAGCCCTCTGACATCCTCGACAACAATAAGTGAGATTGGTAAGGTTGTGAGCGATGGTTCACGTCTGTTGTTGTGGCTGATGGTTTCAGAGACAGGAGACACGATAATGGGTCTCTGACCACCATGCAGTGGAGTAGACCTACATTGTGATGGTTCTCCTAGTGACCCAGAACTCAAAATGACCTGTCTCTTTTGTTCTCCCCTCAAGGTCTAGCTCAGAATGCCAGGGTCAAGACGCTTGGCTCCTTGTGAAGACAATGACTGAAGGGATTGCTGTTAACAGTGAGCAAACCTGCTAACTGTCTCGCGGTTTAGAGTTTGTTTGGTTGTGGGAGTGATTTGTTTCTTAGCTTAGAGAAAGTTAATGTGTTGTGGTTGTCAGGGGAACAACAGTGGGAGTCATAACCTTTCTCTCTGTCAGACCACACACACCCTCTCCATCTTACTATGGATGACTTCATGGAGACACACACACTATTTACACACATTTTGTGAAAATACAGTTAGACTTAATAAAGACCTTGCTCTGTTGACTTCAACATTGAGGATGCGTTTGCATATCGGTGTCAAGCTTTCATTCTTTCTCCACCCTGCAAGTGTGGTCTGTTATTTGTATTGCTGCAATGTTTACTTGTGGTGAAGAGGAGATGATAGATGACAAGCCATGATATTTCCTGTTCTACATACTAACAGGGTATTTCTACGAACAAAGGCCTAATGAATGATCACTATCATTATAAACGCACACAGACAATGTTGGGCTAGGTTGGGTGCAGGAAGTGGTGATTGTTGTGGCTGACAAAGCTACACATCAGTTCCAGAGAATTACACCGGCCTAGCACCCTAACATGCAGAAACTATCAACACAATGTGATTGATTTGCCAAGTCTTGCAGACTTAGTGTGTGTTATAGACAGGGGTGTAAGCACAGACTCACTACATGAGATCATATCTAACCCACATGTAAAACCTTCCTTATAATGAATGTATAACTGTCAAATCAAGTTAGTGGGATTAAATAAATCTCATTTACCTAAGTACACCCTGACTCATGTGTAGAGAGCACCCAGAAGACCAAACACATGACATGCACACACACGCACACAAACACACACACACGCGCACACACACACACACACACACACACACACAAACACACACACACGCGCACACACGCACACACACACACACACACACACACACACACACGCACGCACACACACACACACACACACACACACACACACACACACACACACACACTAAGGGTATGGATCCAGACTAGGTGATCTGGAAGCAATGTGCATGCTTAATTGGCCATCCCAGTGACTGGTGGCTATGTCGTAGCAACAAACACTGGAAACTCAAACCAAGCCTTTATACAAGTGGTAATGTGTCGCAATAAATATTCATTTTAAAGTTTCTGATTTGTGTAATTAATTAATACAATTCAAAAATATGTCTGGAACCAGGATGTTTTTATTCACTGACATCAACAATATTCAATTTGATTTGTGGAGACAAAACAAAACAAAAGTATGTGTATGTTAATATGCAACGATACTTACATACATATATATATCAAATGCAATATAATACTGTATATATTATATTTACACAAGTATACACTTATACTCATATATTCATATGTATTGCTACACACACTTTCATCACATCAAACAGAGCAATACAAATGCATGTGTGCTCTGTGTCGTGACAACAAGCTCAGTTTGACAATCTGTGTGCTGCATTACAATAAGACTCTCAAGATCTAAACTTCTCTGCCTTTCTTTGCGGACTTCCTCTGCCCTCTCGGTCCAGGTTTCCTGTTCCTCCTCCTTTTATTCTGTCTTTTTCTTTGACCCCTCTTTGACCCCTTGTGTGGTTCGTGAGACACGACTGGTCCATGGCTGGTTGTGTCTCTCTTCTCCTCTTTCTTCGCCACTTCCCCCAATCCCCTCTTCTCCTCCTTCCTCTCCACTTCCCTCTTCTCCTTGTCCACCTTACCCATGGTCTTCTTGCTCCAGTCACTGTTAGGTGACGAGCAGATCCTAATTCCTTTCTTGGTGAAAAACCTGGAAGTGGAGAAGTCATTCACATCAACCTCTGCTGAAGCAGCTACAGTATGTATCACATGCTGCATTGTAACAGTTTATTCCAAAGATCTAGTAAACCAAAAGGAAATTTGAGTTTTGTTGACAGTCTAGTTAATACGAGTAAATCAGAGGGACCAAGGATTGTAAGGAGCCCGTACAGGACAGTATTCGACTCCTGTATGGTCCTGTGTTTAGTGTACTTCTCCAGAGAACATAACCCCGCTGAAGTACTCACACTATGGCTGGGATATTACAGATTTGATCAGTCTGAACCGTGTAGTCCTGTATCTGGTCAAGTTTGACCTTTGTTGTGGAATGGAGTAAACAGCACGGGGCGGAAGGGCCGTTATCTGTGAGCAGAGAGAGAGCAGACATTCACTGACACTGGACTGGTTCAGTCAGACACACAAGCACACATACAGTACACACACAGACACACAAACAAACACAACTACAAACACGACAAACACACACACACACACAATGCTTTCAAAATCAAGATCATTGGAAAACTCACTTGCGTACGCCCCAGCCATCCATGCTATGATGGAGAGAAGCGTGGAGGAGACCAAGCTGGACCTCATCTTCAGGTGCTTCAGGTTCAAACCTGTCAGTAGCAGAGTAAAGATCTGATATATCCTGCTGCTGCTTCCCTGGATCCGACCTAGGACTCGTACAGCTACAATTACCAGTACATATGTTTCGACCAAAAGGACTACTTAGCTATCTTCTGTTTAAATCTACCTTCTCCAATCCCCTGACCTCTGTGATGTTCAGTGCTCCTCTGGCCCCTGGATCTTATAGAGATGAGTCCCTCCCCTCTCCCCTTGAGTTCTCACCTCCACCCCCCACCTCCAGACACACAGGCCTGCACACTCACCCTGCCCTCACCAGAGGAAACAATGAGAGCCTTCTTTGAAAACGACCCCTCATTGTGGCTTACACAAGCATACAATGGCACACCAGCACACACACACACACACACTTTCAGAAAGACTTACACACAGAAACACATACACACTACAAGCCACAGGTCGTTCTCTGGAACACGAACACATCTGTGGTGTGGAAAGTGACGGCATGGTTGCAAGGTGTTCATAAATGTTTGTGGACAGGAAGCAGCCCCTGTTCACAGAATGGCACAAAGTCTCCACCACAACTCTTTATCCACTTCACACAACATGCTAACTCGTGGACATGCATGTGTATGACCATGACACAAAATGCCTACACACCACATGTTCCTTTCCGCCGACCCATGTATGTTTAGCTCTCTTTCTCTTTCAGGATCTGGTAGGATGTGTATGCATAGGTGAGTCGTCTTTCACAATTACAGTTTTTTTCAAATGCTTACATTTACAGTATTACACAGTACGAAAGAAAGAGTGTAGTAGGACAGAAACCAAACCTAATTTTGAAAAAGGTGATTACGGAATGGTGTGTCTGTGTGTGCCATGAACTGTAGCATACAGTAATGTATACTATTTTCTACAATATTGTCAGAATGTCTTCTTACAGTCACTGTACTGTTGCACGGTATGATACAGTAATCCACCAGACTGTGACCAATCATACAGTGCACTGCAGTCAATGGATGCATGGGTGCTAAAATATGTTTGTGTGTAGTATACCGTGTGTTGTGCTGAAACAGCTATTATGTGTACATTAGAACATGTGTATATTACAGTATATTGTTACATACCTGTTATATTTTCTACAGTAAAGGTTCAAATTATACCCACCACTGTAAATCAACTCAAATTAGGCTATTTATAGGCCTATTCTAAAGCCATGATTGGTTGGTGTTGAGTAAAGCAATGAGTGTTTGCACATGTGAGGAGTTAGTGTAAGGCACTGATGAATTAGTGTGGCATTTTGATTGATTGTGTTTTAAAAAGGAAATCAAGATGCTTCCCGTTAGAATTTTGTGTGTTACATGGAGAATTGTGTGTTGTGTTTTGCAAAAAGTGTTTTGTGAAATTGAAAACGGAGTCAAAGGCCCAAAATGTGCGTATGGTTTTGCAGATTTGAGGTGTGGTTCTGGTGTTTGAGTGTCAGGTTTCAAAAATTGTGTGAAAAGTAAGGAATTTGTGTGTAAGCATTTGAAAAAAAAAACTGTAAGTACATTTACAGTTTTTTCCGATTGCTTAGACACAAAAATGTCAAATAAGACACAGTTAGTGAAATCTGACACTCAAGGAGCACAACAGAAGGCCAGACCTGCACAACTATAAGCACATTCTCATCCTCACACTATTTGCAAAATACAACACACAGTGTTTTGCAAATCACTAAACACACTTTTCTACATTAGACACAGAAATGTAAGATTATGTCACTTCATTGCCTTTTTTAGGCACTGCCTTGTAAAATGCCACACGTGAACGAATGGATCAAACACGGGCGTCAGGTGTACAAGCACTAAACTGTAAACATACCAATCAGGTGTAAGCACTATAAAAAGGCAACAGATCAGTGTACCTGTCCTCATCAAAAATGGAAGGCAATGTTGCAGGTAGAGGAAGAGGGAGAGGTAGGATGAGAGGGAGAGCCCGTGGAGGAAGGTAGGGAGAGGGAGAGGTAGACCTGGAGGCCGTGGAAGAATAGGGCCAAATTTACAGTATCTAATGAAATTCAAACAACATTGAACATTGGTTGACCATGTTGTGAACCATGGGGCAACATTGAGAGAGGCTGGACAGAGAGTTCAGCCCAACCTCAGCAGATATAGTGTTGCAACAGTAATTTGGACATTTTGACAAAAGCACAGGTAAAAACTACTATTCTGTACTGTCTCTACAATACAGTACAGTAAAATGTAGCTACATGTAGCTACAGCTATATGCACTACATCAGTACTTTTTTTGTACATATTCACTGCAGTCCATGATTGAAATAATGTACTGTATTTCATTTGATGTATTCTTTCTTTTGTCTCCACAAATGTATTTGCTGTGTTTACAGACTACTATTTTCAGCAGTGTGCAGTACTGGGGGGTATTCGTCGTAAAATTAGCTCGCTAAACCGCTTAGCGAGCTAATTTTCAGGCTAAGATTTAAAAAAAAAACGCCCCTCTTTTTGGTTCGTGGAAGCAACTTTCGATAAATCACCATAGTAACATATCAATTAGCACTATCCTGCTCCAGAGCAGGCTAACGTAAGTGTAGCTGGATAAGCTTGCCACACCCCCGGAAAATAACATGGCAGCTCCCTTTTTGAGATACCCAGTTGACCAAGGAGCTATATTCTAGTTCGATTACCTTTACATACCAATAGAGTTATTCGCGATCGCCAAGATCCTTTATTTCACACGGATGAGTTCTTGTTTGAGCGATATCGATTCAGCCGACAAGGACTAATTTATTTGCAAGACCTTCTCTGGCCGTACATTGCAAATATCACACGCCGCAGCAAGCTTTATGCTTTATTATGAGTTTAAGCTGCTGTATGTGAATATGTAACGCTATGTTTTAGGAAATGTCTTGTAATCATGTGGTAATGTCTTGCACGTGCAATTTTCCTGATACGTTTAGCATGATTGAAATATAATTGCACGTCCAGATTTGGATGCGGATCAGCCGTTGCGGACCAGCCGTTGACGAACCGATATTTGCTGTTCTCACTCATCTCGCTAATGTTAACGGGCTAAAGGGACAATTGATTAACTTAGCTTCAACCCTTACGACGAACGGGTCCCTGGTCTTGTTGGTTGTGTTTGGTCAACCTATTCATGTACTTGTACGTACTCTACTGGAACAATATCTCTGACAAAATCAAGCAGGTTCTATCATTAGAAAAGAATAGTTAGTGTAAAAGTGTTTTACATTTTTCACTACAGTGTGTAACAGTGTGTAACTGATTCAAACAGAATCCAATTTTATGAACCAGGTGTGTGGCATATGGTGACAGAAATGTTTTTTTTTACATGATTGTATAATTTTGAACGAAGTGTTTCATTTTGCAAAAGATTGGAGGTGTTCTCCTACTTGTGTGTCTAGTTGTATGAATCGTGTGTTGTGTTTTGACAAAGTGAGCCCTGTTTTCAAAATTGTGCTGAAGCAATTGGAAAAAAACTGTATTTGACTGGGGCGAAGATTTGCATTTGAAGAGCTGCATTTTGTGAGTGCTTTATTTTACTGGAGGCCTTAGCCACAGTTTAATGTAACCCCCAATAGACTGTCTGAGGACAGACACTGAGGGAGAGACAAAAAGAGAGAGAGGGGGAGAGACAGAGAAATATGATGATAAGATGAGCTTAGCTCTCTTCATGTTTTGGATGACCTCATCAGTATTCCTGAACAAAGCTGATGTCTCATGTGACGAATAAAGTTGTTTGCTGTCCCAGCTGGACCAGTAGATGCCTAATAGAGAAAGTTCCCTTTCTCTTTGGAAAACATCAACATGAATACGCACTGCAGCTTTTTCTGCTCTCTTTTTCTCACAACGGCTTGTGTAAACACATAGTGTTCATTCTCCATGTTCCTCTTTTACTCAGTTCAGTTCAGAATGCTTTATTGGCATGCATGTTCAGGTTAAACAATATTGCCAAAGCAGTCCACAGTGAAGGAACAATATATTATTTCCAACATACTATATCACAGCATATGATATGTACATACTCTATCTCTTTTACTCTGTTCCTCTCTCCCCACCCTAGCACCCCCCCCCCCCACACACACACAAACACACACACAATCAACAATGCATACAAGCAACCAGTTTATTGACACAGGCTAGAAACAACCTAGCTAGATTATTCACTTGTTGTGGTATCCAGTCATTGTCCCTTCGGTGTGTCTGCAGGTTCAGCGTTGGCGTGGCAGATGGGAATTAGGATCTTGATAAAGCGGGAGATTGGAACGGAGCTTCGCAGGAAATTACAATCAATACTGACTCTCATATCCTCATCCGATATTGATCTGAATGTGGGTAGCAGAGGCACATTGTCAGACTTGTACATGCATGCTGAATGGGAACACACACACATCCGCATAGGGGTTGCATTAAACAAGCTTATTGTTTTATAGAACCCCGGGGAGATAATAAGGGTGAGAGCAAGACAAATATCAGACATCACACACACAAATACACACACACATACACACACACATACACACACCACACAGACAGACAAAACCAGAACTCTGGTAGCTCTATGATTGAATAATTGAAAAGTGTAGCGCATTGCATGGGTCTACATTGGTCTGTTCTGTGTATCTGTGTACCTGTCTGTTGTGGGTCTGTTTCTCTGGATGTCATCAGTCATCAGGTACTGGGTATTGTGTGATTTGTGTGTTCTGGGGCTGGGATGTTGAGATCACTGTCTTTTCTCATATTCTAAATATCTGTCTGTGAGTCGAAAGCTGGGACTTGGCTGATGGCAAAACACACACACATACACACACAAACATACAAAAACACAGTGCCAGTTTGTCGCCAATGCCCTGAATAAGGCATCTTGCGCCAGACAGCAAGTTAGATAATTGTAAAAAACAGATGTGGGTAACACAGATGTGGGTAACACTTTTCATGCAAGTCATGTAATACAGTTTTTCACAATTGCTAAAACACATTTCTTGAAACAGTCATCCATTTTCTCAAAACTGTATACACAAAACCTCATCTTCAAGCCCTATTTACAAAACCTCGGAATCCTCTTGCAAAATGAAACTTTCACCTCAAAACTGTTTTACCTGTGCTCAAAATCAAACTCTGCTCTCAAATCATAAACAAAGTGATCAAAATTATATACTTTATCAAGCAGTCAGTAAACAATACACCAAAAAATAGAAAACACATTGTTCAAAATATATAGTTCTTAGGGGAAAGTACATTTTTAATCTCAAAACAAATGTCATATTTATCCGTCATTGTCTTTTGATGAATGAAAACATGTTCTATCATAGTAGCTCAAAATTGATCAGAAATCATTACTCTGCTTTGCTCTTTGCAATTTCTTTTGTTCTTTCTCCTCCTTGTACCCCTATACAGTGCTGTACCCTGCATCTCACGACTCACAACTCACTCTTGTTCTTTGTTGATATGAACCTGCAACCAGTCAAAATCTGTTGAGCAGTCAGTACTGTTACTGTAACAAATGGAAAGCACAATGTTCAGGGCCATACCATTTGTTCATTATACAGTATACAGCCTACAATGCACTGTACTACAGTGTACAATACTATACAGTACAGTTTTTTCCAATTGCTTGGACACAAAAATGTCAAATAACAAACAGTTAGTGAAATCTGACACTCAAGGAGCACAACAGAAGGCCAGACCTGCACAACTATAAGCACATTCTCATCCTCACACTATTTGCAAAATACTACACACAGTGTTTTGCAAATCACTAAACACACTTTTCTACATTAGACACCGAAATGTAAGATTATGTCACTTCATTGCCTTTTTTAGGCACTGCCTTGTAAAATGCCACACGTGAACGAATGGATCAAACACGGGCGTCAGGTGTACAAGCACTAAACTGTAAACATACCAATCAGGTGTAAGCACTATAAAAAGGCAACAGATCAGTGTACCTGTCCTCATCAAAAATGGAAGGCAATGTTGCAGGTAGAGGAAGAGGAAGAGGGAGAGGTAGGATGAGAGGGAGAGCCCGTGGAGGAAGGTAGGGAGAGGGAGAGGTAGACCTGGAGGCCGTGGAAGAATAGGGCCAAATTTACAATATCTAATGAAATTCAAACAACATTGAACATTGGTTGAACATGTTGTGAACCATGGGGCAACATTGAGAGACGCTGGACAGAGAGTTCAGCCCAACCTCAGCAGATATAGTGTTGCAACAGTAATTTGGACATTTCGACAAGAGCACAGGTGAAAACGACTATTCTCTACTGTCTACAGTACAGTACAGTAAAATGTAGCTACATGTCGCTACAGCTATATGCATTACATCAGTACTTTTTTTTTACATATTTACTGCAGTCCATGATTGAAATAATGTACTGTATTTCATTTGCTGTATTCTTTCTTTTGTCTCCACAAATGTATTTGCTGTGTTTACAGACTACTATGTAGCCTACTACAGTATTTGATTTGAAATATGTTTTGATTTTCTGCACAAAATGCAACCGTTACATAGACAATTTGTAAAAATACAGTAAATATTTTCAGCAGTGTGCAGTACTGGTGTGTTGTGTTTGGTCAACATATTCATGTACTTGTACGTACTCTACTGGAACAATATCTCTGACCAAATCAAGCAAGTCATATCATTAGCAAAGAATAGTTAGTGTAAAAGTGTTTCAAATTTTGCACTACAGTGTGTAACTGGTTCAAACAGAGTCCAATTTTATGAACCATGTGTGTGGCATATGGTGACAGAAATGGGTTTTTATACATGATTGTATAGTTTTGAACGAAATGTTTCATTTTGCAAAAGATTGGAGGTGTTCTGCTACTTGTGTGTCTAGTTGTGTGATTCGTGTGTTGTGTTTTGACAAAGTGAGCCCTGTTTTCAAAATTGTGCTTACGTAAGCAATTGGAAAAAACTGTAAAAGGGACAAAAATAAAAGGAGTAAACATGTGATCAATGTGCTTCTTCTTGTCTTTTGGCTGGGTCAGGCCAGAGCACTTCGTCGACATCACAAGCAATATTTTCCCACCTTCAACAACCTGTTTGCTCTCTGAACTGGCTTATATTGGTTGTGTCACATCATTTGAAACAAGTCAAATCAATTTTGAGTGGTTGTGTTTAGTCAATGACATGTTTTCTCTATTTGTATTTGATTGTTGCCATTTGTGTTTACCAGTATGGATGACATGTGCATTAGAGTGCAGAATGTGTTTTGAGAATGCTGAAAAGTCTATGTGAGATCTGCAAATTGTGTTTTACCATGTGAAATGGTTTAAGGTATTGACAACAGACTGCACAATTATCTACATGAGTTCAGGCAACTGAGAACTTTGTTCAGCCAATGGGTTTTAGTGTTTTAGCAATTAAGAAAAACTGTAAGCATTAGTTAGCCCCTCATAGTGGCGGAGGTGAGTGGGTGGTTTTGTGCCAAACCAACCGTTTTCAATGATCAAAATGATGTACTTTAAATTTGTAGTTTATAGTTGGTAGTTTACCTAGTGTTGGGGATATGATGAAGTGTTTGATCCATTCAAAATGCCAAAGTCTGTATTGTATAAAGAAGACACTAGCAGGAACGAACAGTTTTTTTTCACACACTAAATGAACTAAAGGAAGTAGTCATTGACACCATAAAGTTGTCCGTGACACCTTTATTATAGGATGCAATACAGAGAAATTATGTTAGATATAGGAATGGAATACAGAATTGCCTCCTGGTTTAGACTTTTGGGTTTGTGAATGGAATAGACTGCTTAGTGACGAGTTCAGGTCATGAGAATAGTTTCTTCCACAAATAAAAAATAAATAAAAATAATAATAATTGGTCTCTAAATTTAGTGCTGATTGTACAGCCTAAATAGAGTGCTTTACTTGAGCCATAGCAATGAACTGAGCAAAAACATTTCCAAATGGATGTGTTTTATTTTTTATAAAATGCTAATGCTACACCTAGTTTTCCCTATTTATGTTCGATAATGCAAACACATTAGTCAAAAGCTGCCACTCCAACAGCATAAAAACGAAATAAGGCCTTTGTGTCATGAATAAATAAAATAAAAAATACACTGTAAACTTTCTAAAGTGACAGTCAATGGAACATGCACCTATACAGACCCCTATGTTAGTCTAGTGAGGCCAGAACTATGTTGATTAGCATTATTTGAGAAACAGCTTGAAAAAAAGCTAATGAACTGGTTACTACAGAGACTTTTTTCAGACATCCTTCTTCAGGTAGGCACACGTGCTAGACACGTAAGCTTGGTGTGTGGTTATTTACTGTATTTATCTGTCTATTCTGACAGTCTCTTGTTTGTTTGACATACATGTACCTAGGGTGGAAGACAAGGCAAGAAACCAGTTTGAAAAATGGGAAGACGAAGACACAAAATGTGAATGTTCTTACTGATCAAACATAATGGCAATAAACACATACTTTAGTGTGGGTTTTGGTCTAGTACCATTCATGACTCCTACTGTTCTATTGGCAACTCTGGCTTTCAGTTCAGGAACACGATCCACAACAACTTATTCACTCAAAGACTTCTGAGTGCCAGTTTTACAAGAGCAGTCTTTTTTTGAAACCCATTGATACTTTGATATAAGAAGACACTAAAAGACATTTAAATTCACACATGCTTCAGCTGATTACAAGTAAAGACATTCTGACGTGAACCATATCTTACACTTTGTTTTGAAATTTGCTAAGTCCTGATAGGAGTCCTTTACGTATTACGTTTACAATGGTATGGGAAATCCTCTGAAAAAGTGTTAAGTGTAAGCACACTAAAGATAGGGCATGCAAAAGTCTGACTGGAATGTGTCATAGGTTTTACAGTGTTATTTTGGAATTACTTAAACTACATATCTTTGAAAAAACAACTGCAATAGAGGTGGGGGTTAGGATAAAACAGGTAAAGCTGTATGGATAAATGATGGTTTTAAAAACATAGCTGTCTAGTTATATCTAGAGAGCGGTGGAGTTCATGTGTTTGGCACAGCACAAAATATGCAAGTATTGGAAGGAAGGCTGTCCATATTTTGCTTGTTTATTTTGTTTAACCATGCGACTATTTAAAAAATAATTAAGCTTATAATATTTGATAGGGGAAGAATGTTCTCTTTTAAACTGCTACTATGAATCCAGTCAGTTCTCGTTTATTGCCAATATGCCTACTAGGTCTCTGGCTTCATTCCTTAGAAGATTTTCCTAAAATGTTGAAACTGGTTAATAAAGGACAGGTGATGGGACAGTTTTTTAAAACATTTTAGCTGCTGTGTGGTTAGATGTAGTATCATTTTACCCAACTGAAACAATGGCTGTTTGTAACCTGAACCCCTTTCTGTTAGGATACACCTATTCTTTGCATGTCAGAGACAAAACGTAGCCTTTGGGCAATCAAGACCCAGATTATGACAATAATCTGGAGCATCCATGCAGAGCGCCGCTGGTTTTTTATTGATGAGGGCATGAAGGCTGTGTTCAAGAAAACAATTGTTCACAGGTCTGTCAGTTTGGGTACACACTGTTAAGCCTGTCTAGAAGTAGGAGAATGAAGAAACTTTCTTCACAATTGACAATTTGTCTGTTACTGTAGATACGCTTCATGGTTTAGCAGTGTATGTGTATGGCAGAAGTTCAAAAGTGGGAAAACAATGACTAGTTTGTCTTTTTTCAATCACAGCTAGATCCAATTCCAGAGAATCCCCTGTCTCTGAACATGAAAAGGTTCTTTGATGAGACAGACTGACTGCTGGTCAGGCGATGTGTTTTGTAAAAAGCAGATGACTCCGGTCATTTTTTGAACTACTATTCTGAGGTGGGGTGATGCTTTCAAACCTCCCAACAGTGTCTCCCCTGGATCGATACACAGACCTTTGGAAGACAGGCCGAAAAGGCTCTTCTCTCTTCCACTGCCTTATTCTATTAATCTTACATTATTTTATTGGTTGTTTTAAAGATGCAAGATACCACACAAACACACACACACACACACACTTATCTAAGTGCACTTCACTTGCAGTGGATTTAATTAAAGTCTGTATATTCCTACCTACATAAATCTAATTTCACCAAGAAATGAAATCAAACTGTTTCAATGCATTTTGTCCTATTTGTAGGGTACCATGTTCAATGCAGAGGAATGATAGTGATGTCCCAATAATGATCAGGCTGCCTCCTTAGGTCTGTGACAGGCAGCCTTTCAACATTGGTGTAAATTAATATAAATCCAAAGGGATTAAAATATATATTTGAAAAGGTCCAAGCACCATTCAGGCTATTTTCTAATTAATTTGAATCAAAGAATACATTTTCATTTCATTTCAAAAATTGATGGAGTTCATATGAAACTGACCTCCACCCCGGTATCAATCTCCTCTCCATTGACCCTTCACACAATGCCGCGATTGTGGATCAACCGTCCGTTTAGAAACCATCAATATCGACCATCACAGCCGACTGTATTACCATACATATTAGCATACATTCTGCCAGGAGACGAATATTCTAGAGTCTTAGAATATCTATCAGACAAGAGAATAGGTGCAGCCGTTGGTCACGACCAGCCTCATCTCTGGATCCACGGTCCATCGAAGCTGAAGCGCGCTAATCAATAAACTGTTTAATTATTGGAGCACTCGGCTTTGCGGCTGTTCACGGTTGAGAGACGATGCTGCAGCTGATCTAGAAACGATCATTTCAGATAGATTAGTTTTACCGCCTCAATAATAGGCTGTCTCACTGGACTCTGGTCTTTTCAATAAGATGGCAACTGCCCCCTCCGCAAGATGATAAGACGCAAGCTTAAAGTTTTTATAGTTCTGGGATATCAGAACCGTTCTAGTTGGCACTGACGTTTCAGAAGGACTAAAAAAACAAGCACTTACAATCATGCATTTTTGGTAAGATGCCACTAGATGACGCTCTTTGCTATAAAAAAAAACAAACAAAAAACGAGCGCTTAATTAGAGGCAGCTTTGAGAGTTCAACTGGTTTGTTACCTAAAAATGCAGAACAATTTAATGACATGTCCCTACTATAGACTGCACTCTGTAGGCTTGTCTCAGGGGCTTATGGTTTTGCTGCATTACGGTGATGAAACCTAGCTGTGAGTACAGATGGAGACATGTAATCTGTGGTGTAACCTACCTGTAACCTTCTTTTTGGGGGACTTCAAATGAGCTTTAATGGGTTCATGCTTGAACCATGTATTACCGAGATCAAAGACCCTGTCCCTTTGGACCACTCTTCTCATTCATGCCTTGGTGCATCCACGTCTCCCTCCTGCTCTGTTCTGCTTTGATCCTGCACTTTAACCGCCCCATCTGAGCAACAATGAATGCACCCCTTCTTAGTGTTCCCCGCTCCCTCAAACGCACATATTTGAATGCTCTCTCTATCTGTCTAGAACACACACACGGACACACACCCACATCCTAATCTTAACTTTCACTCTCCCCCTTTCTTCTACACCCTTCCCCCAATCTGTCTCTCCCTCCTTCCTTCTGCCCCCTCCTTCTAGATCTTCCCCATTCTTGTCGCTGAAGGGTTAAATAGGGTCACAGTCAAAGCTCAGAGCTGAGAAAGTGTGTGTGTGTGTGTGTCTAAGAGTGTGGCCTCTCTGTTTGGCCGAGATTATACAGAGTTCCCGACCTCTAGGTGCTGAGAGGCCCATGTTTGGAAACACAGGCAGTGGCTTTGTCCTCACTGGCCCAGCAGGGGATCTCTGTCTGGGGGGCTGTCCTCAGGCGAGCCCCTGGATAAAGCTAGGCCTCCTGGTCTGGCGTGTTCTCCAGCCCTGGGGACTAACTAAACACAACTTGGCCAGCTGACCGCCACGTGCAGGAACTGTGGTTAAGTTGGATGGGTAACTGGGATGTATTGGACCTCTAGGCTAAACATTGATTCCAACTCCCTCAGCATTGACCCAGTGTGCTGGCCCCTATTGCCATTCAAGTGTATCAGCTTGATCAGATGTTTCAAGATATGAGAGAAAGCTCCAGGGCATGTGTGTGTGTGTGCGGACAGATATTGATCAAGGCGACATGGCAGTATGGATGGAGTATGGATCGCAGGCAGCTGTGAGGCCTGAGTGAGCCTCTGTTGATCTCCTTGTCATGTACATAGATTCCTGAATGCGTCATTTGATCAACGCGGATGAATTCGTTTCAGTTTTAGGTCAAAGTGAGTCTGATTGGTGGTCTCGGGGCATGCACACACACGCACACACACACACACACACACACACACACACACAGCAAGCGAAAACACACGTGGTGCTGTGGTTATTAGCAGCATTACCACAGGCAATGTGATCAGGGTGCGGACAGGATGATGTGTTTATATCACCAGGAGGGAGAAGGGGAAGAGAGGAGGAGAGAGATGAAGTGATGAATGTGAAAGAGAGGAGACAGGAGAGGGGGAGGGGCTGAGGACCAATGTGGGGAGGAGATTGTAGAGGGAGATAGGAAGCAGCAAAGAGACTTCCTGTACTGGTGTGAGGTGTGTGGATTGTGTACAGGATATGATGGGGGAGGTGTGTGCCAATCAGATTATAGACCAATCACATGTGGCCCATCAAGCTCGGCAGGGTTAAGTCAATTACACACACACACACACACACACACATACACTCACATACACACACACACATACACTTGATCTAGACATATGCATGGAGATACATTTATTTTGCCCCCTTTTTCCGGCTAGTTTATAGTGTGTGTGTGCTGTGTGTATTTGAATGACGAATGGATGGATGATAGTGCCCATGTACTCTCTCATGAGAGCCTGAGAGATTTTAGACGTCTAGCCTCAGTGATGGTTTGAGAGCGCACCTCTGGGAGTGGAGTGACACACACCCACACACACACACACACGTAGATCCTCTGCGGACTGCCTGATAAGCAACATTACTCTGCCCCTCTCTCCCTCTCCCCCTCTCCACGTATTGCCTTTCATAAATCTCTCCTCCCCTCTCGCTCTATCTATTACCTTTCACTACCATCCTTCACTTTATCTTGTACCCTTCTCTCTGTCACGCCGTGCCTCACTTTCTTTCTCTCCTCCCTCACTCTTCACTCTTTCTACCTTCTCTTTCAGTCTCTCTCTCTCTCTCTCTCTCTCTCTCTCTCTCTCTCTCTCTCTCTCTCTCTCTCTCTCTCTCTCTCTCTCTGTGTAATGGGGCTAATTTGTTTAGAACACAGAGAGTGTCTGTCCATTAGTGCAGGCCTGTCTGTGTTGTGAGAGATGGTGACAAATCCCACATGTGCATGTGTGTGTGCATGCATGGGTGTGTGTGCATGCATGGGTGTGTCTTTACAAGTATACACATCTGCGTTCCCATACATCCTCCTCGGTTCCTCTCGAAGTTTTGTCGTAGGTTAGAATGGAAGTTGTATGTCACCCAAGGTAGACCGTATAGAAAGCATGGTCTCTTCACGGACATATAAATCAACAACATTTCATGGAGTGACATTTCCTCCCCAAATCAACCGAATGAAATCATTAGAGTTTCACATTCAGTTTCCTGGCCCATAATGACATCACCACCAAACCAGGCAGGGCCATCCATGCACAGATGACAGACTACCGCAAACAGAACGACTGTGGTCTTATTCTTAATCATCTTATTCCTGACAGCCCCATCGATAAGGCTCCGACCACGCAGGAGTCCTTCCTCCCCTTGGCCAACTAGCTGTCACCCTCTGGCCCAGCTCCACTACTATCAAATCCCTGTTTCTTTCCATCCTTGCCTCCTTACTCCTAATGACATGACATGCTGACTAGACGACAGCCCAAGTAGGGCTGGGTCCTTTATTTTCTCCAAATCTTTTGTAGATCAAGAATAAGGAGTGTAGGGGGGGGGGGTCAGAAATAGGGATGAAATAATTCAAGGATAGATTTGTCTTTTCAACCTTTGTCTTTATAGAGAATATCTATCAGTCCCCCCCCCCCCCCCCCCCCCACACACACACATGTACCTATGACATACTTCAGTTTCTCTATCTCAGTGCTGAAGTGGGGTCACTTCAGTTCCCGGAGGAAGCTGATACAGCAAATCAAGGTCAGTTTTCATTGATCATTAAATCATGCTTCTTGTTTCAGAGCCACAGGGCTTCCCAGAATCCTCCTTAGTCTTCCTGGACCCAGCTCAAGAAAACCCTCACTCCATTTCAGTCAGCAGTTGGAGCAGTATAGGTGTGTGTGTGTGTGTGGTCTTTGTGATACAGGGGATGTTGTAAAATCATTACTGGAGTGTCACATTAGTAGACCACGCCAGCTGAATGAGACAGGTGCACACAAAAGAGCATTCATTTAGAATGCTCTCTCTCTTTCTCTCTTTCTTTCTTTCTTTCTTTCTTTCTTTCTCTCTCTTAATGGTGTCAACTCTGTGAATAAGGAGAGCTTCCCTTTCTCCTGTAACCAGCCCAAACTGGCAGAGGTTCCTGTCTCTTCTTGTCTCTCCTCAGTTTGAACAGCCGACAGTGGAGGGCTCTGGTGGAGGGAGGATGGGGCCAGGAGGCCTAGGGCCCCTGATAGAGGAGGGACCTGGACCTGGACCTGCTACATGGTCAGAGAGCGGGGGTTTTGGATACACGTCTTGAATGGTGTTGATAAGAGTGGGGTAGGGGGAGATTTGGGCTCGGATTAAGGCTGGGGTTAGCTGGGGGTTTTGGGGTCTTCATGACTAGGGGGCTCTGGAGGCCGATGTTTGGCCCAGCCTAGAGAGTCAGACGGGGGCAGGGAGGGCTTTGTGTGCTGGCCCTTTCCCACACTCCCTTTCACCTTTTGTTTTGTGCCAGCACCGGGATCCTCTGACATGACGAATCACCCCGTCTGTCTGCCTGCCTCTATCACAGTGTGTGTGTGTGTGTGTGTGCGTGAGCGTGTGTGTGTGTGTTTAGATGTCCATTTTGTGCTTGGACCCATCACCACTACCTGTTTTCTATGCTCAGCCTCTCTCTTTTCTTCAGACTCCAGAGCTAAAGGAGTTGAGGTCTCTATGCACTGAAAGCCTAAAACACACACACACACGCTCACACACACACACACACACACACCATACAGACACACACACACTGGCCCTAAATGCCAGCACCAAGCTGTTGGCCATAAAGCGTTCAGCCAGCCACAATAGAGCTATTACCACATGAGTGAGTCTGAAAGGAGCAAAGGATGTGTGTGTGCTGGCTGTGTGTGTGTTGCGTGTGGTTGTATGTGTGTGTTGTGTTGTGTGGTGTTGTGTGTGTGATGGGGTTCCTAGCAGGGCAGACGACCCTGTCATCACCTCTGCCCTACCCCTGCCCCTCACTTCTACCCTGCTACCCTCCCTTCATACTCTCATTAACGATACTGTTTAACTGTGTTTGGAAAGGAACATATAATGTAGATGTATTTGTTGTGTGTGTGTGTGGGGGGGGGGGGGTGAAGGAGTGTGTTGATGTTGAGAGAAAGATGGAAAAAAAGAGAGAAAGAAAGGGAGAAAGGGGGAAAAAGAGAGAGACCAGAGGGGTGAAGGGTGAGACACAGAGCAACAGAGTTCAAACTGAACTCAAGAGAATTAGAGAAAGAAGGGTTGGGGTCTGAACTGTTTATATAAGAATGAAAGACTAGAGGAAGATAGTGAAAGAGACAGTTGTATCACTTCCTCCAGAGAAGAAAAAAAGAAAGAGAGCAAAACAGTGGAGAGAAAGGTAGAAATTAAAAGAGGTAAATAAATGATAGAGTTCTTCAAAACTATTCTGTGTGTGTGTGTGACCATCAAAGGTCAGCAAAAGCAGCAATTTACACTGGTCGACTGATGATCTCAGTTATCCCTTTGGGCTTCCAGCATGTGAGCGTGTTGTGAGTGTGTTTTGAGTGTGTTGTGAGCGTGTTGTGAACGTGTTGTGAGCGTGTTGTGAGTGTGTTGTGAGCGTGTTGTGAGTGTGTTGTGAGCGTGTTGTGAGCGTGTTGTGAGTGTGTTGTGAGCGTGTTGTGAGTGTGTTGTGAGCGTGTTGTGAGCGTGTTGTGAGCGTGTTGTGAGCGTGTTGTGAGCGTGTTGTGAGCGTGTTGTGAGCGTGTTGTGAACGTGTTGTGAGCGTGTTGTGAGCGTGTTGTGAGCGTGTTGTGAGCGTGTTGTGAGCGTGTTGTGAGCGTGTTGTGAGTGTGTTGTGAGCGTGTTGTGAGTGTGTTGTGAGTGTGTTTGTGTGGGGGGTGGGGGTAGTCACAGGGATTTGAGGGGCACATCACGCCGTCACTGGTGGAATGCATTACAGAGCAGTGTTTTGTCACCAGACGGATGAATGCAGCTTCATGGTGAGAAGGAGAGAAGAGAAAGAAAGAGAGAAGAGAAGAAGAGAGAGAGAAAAAGTGTGAGAGAAGAAAAAGAAAGAGAGAAGAGAAGAAGAGAGAGAAAAAGAGTGTGAGAGAGGGAAAGAGAGAGTCAAGAAAAAAAAGAACTGGTAGTTTTTTCTCCTCACACTCAACTAGGAAATTAGGTCATCCGACTAAAGCCGGCGCACGGAACAAATCGTCATCATAATTGGACCCTTAACAAATCTCTGGAAGTAAGAGTGTGTCTGTTCACACACACACACAGAAAGACAGACACACACACACACACAGACACACATACATGAAGGTTGGAGCAAGGGAAGGATAATCTAAACATAAATCACTGTGTGTTTGAGGGTTTTATAGCTTTTTCAACAGGCTAATTTCAGACAGAAGCCTGATAAAGAAATGTTAGCGGTGGTAAATATAATTGTGGTCGTGAACCCACGTTAAATCATCCTTGGGTTTGCCTTGTCTGGAGGGGGTCGGAGAGAGCGGGGTGAGAGGGGGGTGCTCTAGTCCAGGAACTGACCCATGGGGCAACAGCTCACTACTGATACAGCAGCGTATACATTTATGGTCAACTCAATTCGATGCAATCCTAAAGATCCTATTGTAGGCAGAATGATGGAGAGAAGTTTCAGATGGGTGTCATCCAGTGGGTGATTATTTTATGGATCTGAAGACTTTGGTTGAGGGAGACACTAACAAGACTGTAAGTGGTGGAATCCTTAACATCCTTCACAAATGTGCACACACACACACACACACACAACACACGTGCACACACACACACCCACAACTACCCACACACACAAGCACACATGAGCAGTTAAGCGAGAGAGGGTGAACATGCTGGATGAAACACACGTCCCTGTTAGCGGAGTCTTTCTCCACATGGGGTGTCACAGTCTGCTGGGTTAAAAAGCATCAAGATTGAGAGGTTGACCTCCTGCACTCTCCCCCCTCCCCCCTCCTCATGCTTTCATATGACAGGCAGAACACATGATTTATTCATCCAGAGCCCCCTGCACACATACCGACAGTCTGACACACACGTCATGCTAACTGCATTTTAAACACCCACTTTACCTCTACCTGAGAATACATCTACATCTAGAATCTGAGGAGATCGAAGATGACAACGAAACCTTCCAGGCTGTAGCCTGACACTCAGAAAAGGTTGTATCTTTATATCTAGTGGTGGTTTTGTAGATCAGAAACTGCTCTCACATGAAGAGGTGCATGACCATCTCTGGAACTAAAGACCAAGGCGAATGTCAAGGCTTATGTTGTGAGTCTTCAACCTGACACTGGGGTTGGAGTATATGTGTGAAAGAGATGCTGAGAGGCTGATTGTTATGGAGTTGATTTGGTGACAAGGGAGGAAGCATGACTCATTTAATTGACTTCCTAAACCCCAACACCCACCACTGTGTGGAAGTATGGAAAAGCCCACCTTGACAATGCATTGTCGCATTCCAATAAGTTTATATAAGCTACTGCCTCAAAATGAACTAAACGACAAAACTAACATTCCCTTTCTAGCCTCATGACCTTAGGCTCATTTTAGACTGATCATCAACAACATCTTGGATTTCTTGAAAGTATTCCAAAAGTAGGCTACAGCGATGGAGAGTTGTGCGCGCGTAGCCTAAGGGTTCTCGCGCTTCCATAGCATATCCCAGGGAGACTTCGTGCATGTGATTGACAGCGCTTGGCTTGCGCCGGACCCTCCTTCCCACACGTCTCCTCCTACTTTCCTGCTCTCATCCTCTGTCTCCTGTCTGCTCCTCTCCCTCTCTTCACAAACGCGTGGGCTCGTTTACCAACTCCATACCGAAAACAGGGATGCAGCGAGCGCGCGGCGCAGCCTGAAAAATGGCACCATTCTTTCCTTGGATCTATCCATCTCTTTTCTTTTCTTCCCTTTTTATTTTTCACGAGCTCGTGCCAAGTGCTGCCTTGCGGAATTACCCGGAGAATGAAGGTGAGCGTAAAAGGGGTTTTACTCCTATAGGTTCGGGGATGAAACGCTGGGGTTTTGCGGTGTGCGGTAGGTGGTGGGCGGCAGCCCCCGTTCCTCTCGTCGTAGATGGAACGGAGAGTCAGCCGTTAAGTGCACTGTCGGTGTGGTCGCTATGAATCATACATAAGGGGAGACCAGAGAGAGTGAGAGAGATATAAGTAAAGAAAACAGTCCATCGTTTTTTCGTTTTAAGCACATTGACATTAAATTTGTATGCTTCAATCACGCAGTCAGCATCGTGAGTAGAGTAGCTTACACAGTTGCTTATGGAATCATAACAGTGGCAGCATAACTTATACTTATGTTTTGTTGCTATAGCAAGCATTTAGGAAACACTACATTCAGTGTAAGGTCTATATACCTAAGGTGAATAATGCCAAGATCTTTATATCAATAATTACCAAGATTGGCTACCTCCCACAATGATATGCAGGTATATTCATGTTAAGCAATTGTTGTATCAAATCATTCGGATGTACGTCTATAATTTTCTTCATAGACTAACCCCGGACTTTGGAAACAGCAATTATATTTGATTTGTCACAGCTGCCTCTGAGCCTCTTGTCCTTTATTGTATTACCATTGATGCTCAGCTTGAAACGAAAGCCTAGGCGTAGAAGCTTCTATGTATGTTTATACTTCCTAATAAACTCTAGAAGTCAGGCAGGGCCGAGGATTTTAGAACGAATTGTGAGGAAAATTTGAGATGAAATGACATTGCCCTCAGTTTGGGAGATTCTTTGTGAGTGCCAACACAGTGATAATTGTGTGTCCCGCAGTGCCAACACAGTGATAATTGTGTGTCCCGCTTTAGGCTACGTCTAAGTAGCGGTGAATGGTTCCGTCGTTTTTGTACAACTAAATCTTTCAGCAAAGTTATTGTCTTTGTGTGGCTGGATGGAGCGCACCTACAGTCTTGCGCGGTCCCCGACTTTACGAGCTATGTTGCGGAATAAAGCATTCTATAGATACAATAGATACTGTACCTCCTACACTCTCGCCCCTATTGATAAGTCTTTCTCTCTTTCTCTCTCCCGCTGTCTCTGTGAACGTACTGTATGTATGTGTGTCACAGCCCTGTGGAGTGGATGAAAGGCTCAGGGGGACGGGGCTGGGAGGAAGAGAGATGAAGGCAGACAGGAGAGTATGTGAACAAGAGGAGGTGAACCAACATAGGAAACAACAGTGACAGATAGAGGGAGAAACAACAGGCTGTTTAAATATTAATCTAATGAGCATGCATGATGAAACCTACTGGAAGCAAAGGAAACTTGTGTTGATTTAGATAAATATGTGTGCGTGAGTGAGCAAGACAGTGTGTGTGGTGTTGTTGTGTACTTGTGCATGAAAGTGGATAAAGGTTATTTCATGAGTAAAGTGTTCGTGTTGTGACGTTGTCCTTATCAGTGGGAATTGAGAGTGCCTTGCTCCTAGATATTTTTTGCCTGTGATTGTGTTGTACAGCTGTAGGATTATATTTCAGATTCTGTGTGTGTGTGTGTTTGTCTCCTCGGTGATAGCCGACTGCCTCAGAGAGTTTGAGGGGGTTGACAGGTCGACGGGCCTTGCTCAAGACTAGGGAAATGCTTCTCTCATCTTAACAGGCACTGACTGTGCGTGTGTGTGTGTATACGTGTGTGTATGCGTACGTGTGTGTTCATCGTTGCGTCCCCCAATCATGTCCGCATCCTGCTGTTTCCCTCTCAGTCTCCAACTATTGCCCTAATTGGCAAATCCAAGTATACCGTGTGTGTGTGTGTGTGCATGCGTGTGTGTGTATTCCGTAGGCAGCATAATCCAATGAAGCCAGTCGCCTGAGTCACAGTACGCTGTGCTTTGTTTTACCTTGCAGCCTCTCTCTCCCGCTCTCCTCATATCTGTCTTCCTTCCATCCCCGCTCGTCCTCTTTCTCTGTCTGTCTTTTGGCATTCATACTATGATGCTCTGTGAGTCAGTGTGTGTGTGTGTTGTGTGTGTACGTGTATTTGTGTGTGTTATTTGTGTGTTATTTTAAGCGCCAACAGTCCATCTGAATAGGACCGAGATCAGTGGCTGTGGGAATCCTCCAGGCTACTCTCTGTCTTGGCGGCCTGTCCGAGTGTGTGTTTGCGCGCGCGTGTGTGTGTTTGTGAGTTTGCAACTGCGTATGCCTTCTAAGCAAGACCGTCTCCACCTTGAGACGAGAGACCCCTTTCTCTGAAATGTTTATTTCAACCAGCAGAGGGCGACCTCCTCTCCTCTCGCTCCTTATCCCATGCCGTAAGTTGTTTTTCAAATAAAGAGTGTTTATGCTTTAATAGGGAGAGATCATTCATGTGTATGGACTGAGACATTCCCAGGTTACTAGATGTACAACTCACCACGGCGCATACCTGCTACTTTCATGTTACAAATCTACAGAGGGCTTCCCTTTAAGGCGCCCTCTGTGAAAATGGAAGATGTATTCTTCCTGATTGACTTAACGTCACACACCCTTGCCACTCTTGCCACGTCACACACACCTCTTCATTATGAGCAGCGGCCAGCGTCTCTATAACTCACTCTGTCAGTTGGCTGGTTCACAAAAATGTCCCCACCCTTTTGCGGCCATGTGGTTGCAGCTATTGCAAATGTCTGCTTGTTAATATCATGAGATCGTTAGCATGGAGTATGAGAGGGTCAAAAGTCATTTCTGGTTTAATTGCTTCAATCTATAATAGTTG
Source organism: Osmerus mordax (assembly GCF_038355195.1). Classification (NCBI taxonomy): domain Eukaryota; kingdom Metazoa; phylum Chordata; class Actinopteri; order Osmeriformes; family Osmeridae; genus Osmerus; species Osmerus mordax. The sequence continues at coordinate 7,171,562 of NC_090065.1, forward strand.
TACTTATCTGCACACCCTGTCTGTGGGTTTGTGTTCTGTGTGTGTTCTGTGTGTGTGTGTGTGTGTGTGTGTGTGTGAAGGAACGTTAAAGACATTGCACCCCTACCATGTAACGGCCATGACCCTGATCTCCCTTCCTCTCTTAGATGAGAAAATTGATCTCTCTTTCTTTTCTTTCTCTCTCTCTCTCTCTCTCTCTCTCTCTCTCTCTCTCTCTCTCTCTCTCTCTCTCTCTCTCTCTCTCTCTCTCTCTCTCTCTCTCTCTCTCTCTCTCTCTCTCTCTCTCTCTCTCTCTCTCTCTCTCTCTCTCTCTCTCTCTCTCTCTCTCTCTCTCTCCACACCGTCCCTGTTTGGGACCTGTTCCTCCACTTGCAGTGCACCAGCTGCGTGACCCTGGAGCTACAATAGAGCTGCTGTAATGGGGTGGAACCACCAGATCCTCTTAACACACACACACACACACACGTACACACACACATTACCTAATGTATGGCCCTGGGCTGATAGTGGGCTGTGATTTGCTGGTCACAGTCTACAGTGCAGTGTGTCGTGTATCTCCTGGCCTGGGCGGTTGGGAATGGGAATATGAATACAGCTCATTGAGAAAGATGTCTGTGGCAATGATTGCTCCACAGCCTTATAGCTTGTGGGGAGGGCTTTAGAGAGAGAAAGAGAGAGTGTGTATGTGTGTGTGTGCAGGGCTACAAAAGACCTAATTCTCCATAACATGCAGTATAGCTCCCCCCTTCATCACCCTGGGGTCAGCACAGGTTTCTACTGTTGCTTCTATTGTCACTTTTTGTTGTGGTTCTGTCTGTCGGCTTCTTTCACAGCTTCCCCAGGACAGGTCATTAGCTGATCTGGCCCGCTACCCCCTGCCTGCCTGCCTGTCTGCTGGTCAAACCACCAGACCTTGACCCCTAACAAACTAGTGACCCCCATCTCTACCCTCCTCTCTTTATCTAGTGACCCTCTTCTGTCCATCTCCCGCCTGCTTTCTTCCCATGGATTCTCTCCCCCCCCACCTTCTGCAGTTCCACATAAAATACTAAAATACTACCTATTCCCCTCTTTATCTCCGTGTTCCCTCTTTCCTCCCTCTCTCCCATTCTGCTCCTTATCCTGCATCCTTTCGTTCTGCTCCTCATCTCCTCTCCCCTCCCTCTAACTCCTCTCCTCCTTTCCTGACCTTTCATTTGGTTTAATTGAATTTGTCTGTTTGCTCTCCTCCCCGCCTCTCTCCATCTCCCCCCCCCTCCCTCCTGTCGTTCATTCTGCTGGCTGGGCCCGTGCTCCGGGTCTAAACGGCTGAATTAGTAGGTTTCCAAACAAACAGCGTCGAGTTTGAATGACTGATCCACCCCTTCTCTCTTCCCTCTACTCTCACCCCCCCTCGCTTTCATCACTCTCTCCTTTTTCTTCTTACACCACATATTCATTATCGTCTAATCTCTAAATACTAAATAAATGTTCACAGTCAGTTACACATTTTATCTTCCACTCTCTCTCTCTCTCTCTCTCTCTCTCTCTCTCTCTCTCTCTCTCTCTCTCTCTCTCTCTCACGGTCCTCAGCACCAGAGATACTGAACGTAACACCGTGTGTAGACAGTGTCCTTAGATGAGGGGTGTGTGTGTGAAATGTTCAACTTGCATTGTTAGTCTGTGTGTGTGCGTGTGTGCATGTGCATGTGCATGTGGGTGTGTGTGTGTGTGTGTGCGTGTTCTCTGTCAGACATGGTTCGAGGACCAGGAGTGTTTTTCTCAGACAGACTTCTCCTGGTCATCTTTGCAGTGTCTGAATGGGGCTATTTACAACCGCAGGTCCAATTTACACACCTGTCACCTAGACCTGTCTAACACTGTAGCCTAGCAAAGGGATGTGTGTGTGTTTGTGAGAGAGAAAGAGAGAGAGAGTTTATGTTAAAATGTCCCTTCAATGTGGACTGCTTTGGCAATACTACTCAACCTGAACTGTCATTGCCAATAAAGCATTCTGAACTGAACTGAGAGAGAGAGAGAGAGAGAGAGAGAGAGAGAGAGAGAGAGAGAGAGAGAGAGAGAGAGAGAGAAGGAGACATTAGACTTTATGTAAGTTCTCAAATTAACACTGTAAATGTTAAGTTTAAGCTACTCTGGTAGTAGCCAAGAGCCAACAGCTCAATAGAAGAGATAAATAAGTGCTTGTTCTTGAGGTGTAGTTTACTGTAGTTTACTCTGTTGATCCAGGTCTTTTGGCATGTCATTTCATAGAACCATTTGAGAAAATGTAACTTGTGGTGTTCTCACTCAGACCCATGGAGCCAATAGTGCTTGACCCTGAAAACCTTTTATGAAAAGCCTGTCAGAATTCTCCTCCACTGGGTTAGATGAATGGTAGTGTGAGTGTGTGTGTGTCTACTGTGTGTGTCTACTGTGTGTGTTTGTTGTGGGCCTCCCTTGGTTCCACAGCACTCGTGTTGCTCTAGTGTCGCTTGTAGCAGCAGTGTTTACGTGGCTTCTTGCAGTGTGTGCGTGTGTGTGTGCGCGCAACTGTGTTCCTCGTTTCACCTCTCTTGTGGAAGGGGCTTATTAAAAAACAAGTGTCTGAATCTGACTAGGTGTCAGAGCTTGACAGAGGCAGCCAACCTTGGAATGTTACAACAGACACACACACACACACTCCAGAGTCTCCTCAAGCGACAAACTGGGGCAGTGCTCCTGTCACCGATTGTCAGGGAGTTTCTCAGCCTCCTGCTACTGTATGCAAAACAGCAAAGAGGAAGTGGTAACCAGGACAGCAGTCACACACATCCCCTCATGTCACTGCTGCCGCAGCGCAGGCGGCAGGGGGGCTGGCGGCCAGGGGGGCGCTGGGATGACCTCTCCAGAGTCGGAGGCTTGATGAGAGGGATGGGCGGATGGACGCGGACGAGACGCTCGAACACGGCTTTGAGAACGGAGGGGAGAGATGGGAGGAGAGGGCGGGGGAGGAGACGCCATGGGAGGAGCAGAGAGCAGCAGGGGAGAGATGGGAGGAGAGGAGCGAAAAGAGAGGAGGGGGAGTGATGCTAGTCAGCAGGGCTCCAGTTGGTCTGTCTGTGAGCGAGAAGGGGGAGGAGAGAGAAAGAGGGAGAGAGAGAGAGAGAGAGGGGGAGAGAAAGAGGAGAGAGAGGAGAGAGAGACATAGAGAGAGAGGGGAGAAAGAAAGAGGAGAGAGAGGAGAGAGAGACATAGAGAGAGAGGGGAGAAAGAAAGAGGAGAGAGAGGAGAGGAGAGAACCATAGGGGAGAGGGCCCAGCATGACTCCAGTTAGAGCCTAATGTTCAAAGCCTCCCAATCCGTTGCCCTGACAACACTCACTCGTTCAGCTATGCTCACAGTGGAGTGATGGGAGTGGACAGTGTGTGTGAGCACCCTCACTCTCAACCATGGGATTGAGTGTGTGTGTATGTGTGCGCCGCTACCCGTCTGTGTGGTGTGTGCACGATTGACTGAGAAGCGAAATATTTTGTGTATGGTTTATGTTGAGATGTTCAGCAAAGAAGAAGTGGTAACCAGGACAGCAGTCACAAACATCCCCTCATGTCAGTCTTATGTATTTGTATTGGTGCATTTACATGGCACTGTCATTTGTGTGGTCTCCATTATATACCGGTGCTCTTATTGAGCAGTCTGCCTCTCTTTTTGTGGCATTGGCAAGGCCTTCCATGGTATGTGTGTGAGTGTGTGTGTCTGCGTGTGTGTTTGTGTGTAGGTGTCTGTGTGTACGGGTCTTTTTGTGCGGCCTATCAATGGCAGTGTTTCTTGGCAGGTAGATCACAGCTCCTCTCTGCCCAGCTGAAGCGAAGGATTACAGAACAGAGTGAAAGAGATAGAGAAAGGGAGAGAGGGAGAAAGAGAGAGAGAGAGAGAGAGAGAGAGGAAGAGAGGGATGTCCTTATATGGGTAAAGAAGGTGTTATGAAGGAACAATGCAGATTACTGTTTTGACACTGAAAGGAGGATACAATGGGATTTCTCTCTCTCTCTCTCTCTCTCTCTCTCTGTCTCTCTCTCTCTCTCTCTCTCTCTCTCTCTGCCTTTCTCTCTCTCACACACACAGACACACACAGACTTTCTCCACCTCCCCCAGCTCTTTCTGTCTCTCTGGTCTTCCCCTAAACTCTACAAATGTAAAAACCACAGGCGGGTGCCGATAATCAATAAGGCGTCATGCTCTGGTGTAACCCAACAGCCCTGAGAGCATGTGTGTGTGTGTGTTTCAAGTGTGTGTGTTGGTTCATTAGATATCCTGAGCCAGGTCTGAGTGAGTAAACGGTGATCTGGTGTTTTGCAGGTCTGGCCAGCGTAAGGTCTCACAAACACAGAACACACACCACTCGGAGAGAACAGGTTTGGTGTATTATCTGTATAGTGGTATAAAAGTAACATTTAAAAAGAGATGCCAATAAACACACACACACACGCGCACACACACACACACACACACACACGCACACACACACACACACACACACACACACACACTGGTAGAGTCAGCAGACAGGAAGCCATATATTCATTATAGATGAGTATAGTCATTGATCAGAAGTGATAAGTGGTATTGACAGAAGGTGTGAGGGGAAGTTTGTGTGTTTGTGTGTCCCCGGCTTGGCCTGAATTGATCATAGGAAAGACTAGAGTAAGCACTGTCGGCTCAGAGGTCACCCCCAGTCTGCAGCGCGGTGCTATTCCAGCAAGCCGAGCGCTACAGAGATACACACCTCTGAGACAGGGAGACAACCAAGATTTTGTAGCTATTGGAAATAGGTTGTCTGCTTCAACAAATCATCGAATGAAGTTAATTTAATTGCAAAATTCATTTGCATTTGTTCTTTTGCCTACTAAAAATGGAACTGTACTAAACTCCATCCGGGAAATACAATAAAGTGTCGTACATCAAGCAACACAAGTGCTAAATATGCTTGAGTGGCACGATTGATACGCTGAGAATCCCCAACGTGAAAGTGTTCCAGGTGAAATGTTCTTCTGCATCTGCGTTAGTACATCCCATTAGCTGTGCTAGCTGAGTGCTCAGGGTCGGCTGATGGATGTCCATGACCGAAACAGTTTAGTCTAACAGTCCTTTATTCTCCAAGTACAGAGAGCTAGTGGGGGGTACAGCTGACCTTTTGCTGCACAACAGGACAGATTCACTGCTCATTTCTCACACACACCCACATATACACACAACCCTACACACACACATCACGCAAGACATTCACACACACCTTCGTGCACAGCAGGCCATACACACAAAGACACATGCTAATTCATTATGACGCCCCCCCCCCACCCATTCTGGTTTAGAGAGCTGAGCAGGAAGTGAGTCTATTGAGTCTATTAGAAAGACAGAATGCAGAATGAGAGTGTAGAAGAGGAAGGTCACTGTACACATGGTTTTATACAGATACTGCTTTAAACCTCTCCAGCCTTAATGACCCTGACCCCTGTCATGGTTAGAGGCAGGTAGGCAGGTCTGGGTGCTCATGGTTAGAGGCAGGTCTCAGCAGCAGAGAGAGAGAGAGAGAGAGAGAGAGAGTGAGAGAGAGAGAGAGAGAGAGAGAGAGAGAGCAGTAGCTCTGCAGATGGATGGTAATTAAATATTAATAGTTAGTGGTTGCGAGGCCTTGATTAAAGCTTGAATGGGCTTCAGAGAGAAAGTTCACACGCGCACAGACACACATGTGCACATGTGCACACAGTGTGGAAGAAAAATGCTTCCAAATCTAAAGAGTAAGTTCGCCATGGCTGCCTCTCCACCCTTTCTCCATCACTCCCTTTTTCTACCTGTCTCTTTCTCCGTTTCTCTCGCCTCTACCATTCTACCCCTCCCTCTTCCTTGTCCATCCCTCTCTCCACAGTTGTAGAAGGTCTGTGTTGAGGCGTGTGGTCGTGAACACGCATGTGCATCCACCCGCTCATATCCAAGTCTTGTTTCATGTATCTGGCTTCACCACTTTGAATCTGGGACTGTCCATGTCGCATGATTCAGTGTGCAGAGGGTGTGTGTGTGTGTGTATTCTAATGAGTGTGTTCTCCGTCTGCAGTTACGTTGTTGGACTCCATGTCAGCTCCGGGGGACCTGGAATGGCTGGCCTACCCTGCGGAGGGGGTGAGTACTGTACAGCACATTACATCCCTCCCTGTCACACTGTTGTGGTTTTGGCCATCATGGCTCCTGTTAGTGATGATACATACATACAGTAGACAAAGTCACACATATATTATGGCCTCAGATGACAGTCCGCTCCCAAGTTCTGGTTATGTGTGTTTTTATGTGTGTGCGTGTGTGTGTGTGCATGCAGATTAGAAGCTGGGGATGGTGCAGGCGTGGAGAGGGTACAGTATGGCAGAGCGATGGCTGCTAAATCGGGAGTCTAGAGGGGGAATTTTACAAATGATTTTCGCTGCGCTGAGAATACAGAGTACTGTGACAGTCCTGAGTTCCTTTCCTTTTTTTGGGGTTGAGAGTTTTGGGAGAGGGGGGGTGGTGAGGGGGCCTTACATAACGGGATGGTTTGTGTTGCGTAACAGGCATATATATATACCGTATATATATATGCAGGTAGGGGAACCAGGTCTGGAGTCCCCCCCCCCCCCCTCTACTTGTTTACACACACACACACACACACACGTCAGAGGCATCTGACGATCAAGTCAACAGAGAGGGAAAGGTAGAAGAAGGCCAGGAGGAGAATGAAAGAAAACGTTGTTACACACGACTAAAAGAACATTCTGGATGTTTGGTGTTTTGGTGCCAGTAGGTGTGTGCTGCGAGGCATGATAGAGCCTGCTGCATGTCTAGGAGGTCGTTCAGAGGAATGGAACAGGGAGGCGCGGATGGGGGGGATGGGGAGCTGAAACCTGGAATCCTTTATGTCTTAAAGGGAAGGGAGATTATGTTTTTGTTATGTTGGTAGGAGGGTAGTTCTGTTGGTTAGTTCGTATAGAAGTGTATCACTAACAGTCCACCTGGCCAAGTGTACTGATGGTAGTATAAGTGATTTCTGGTTTAAGCTTAAATAGAGACATTGTAGGGACGTCAACATCCTGCTCCAGATCTCAACTTGGTAGGAACATCCCTCGCTCTGGAAGCCGAATTAATCTGTGCCCAGTGACATTCAGACACTCAACGCTAAATGGTGCGAAATAACCACTAGGTTTTATTGTCCGGGCTAACCAGACAATTTGACTCCTGCATTTGGACTAGTGTTGTATCTTTTCAGTTTCAATAACAAGACTCAAGGGGTGGTCTGGTGACAGAAGATTGTAGGCTGGGAATGGAGGCTGGGTGATGGAGGCTGGGGATGGAGGCTGGGGTTAGAGGCTGGAGCTAGGGCTGTGCTTGAGGCTGAACTGAGAACAGGTGGCAGCAGACTTAAAGGTAGCAGGGGAGGATGAAAAATGGTTTTCCGATGGACGAAAAGATGGCAGAGAAAGAGAGAAGTGACATGCTGTGTACGGGTCTCCCATGGTCTTGTGTTTCATACAAGGGGGATTATCTAGTTGACCTTTGAACTCCTAGCCGGGAGACAGGTCATACAGAGAGGCATTCCCACCACTCACAGACGTCTTGTCTCTCTGAATCAGTCTAAAACCACACTTGACCCCCGCAGGTCAGACTTAATCCAGCCCGCGCAGTGCCAGATGTGCCTGTGTCTGAGTGGAGCGACCCATTTCTGTCACAGAGCGGGGGTGTTTCTGTCGAGGGACAGAAAGCAGGCGCACAAAAGTAATGATGTTTAAAAACGGAGGCCCCTTAGCATCTTTATTCATTTCTCCAGGAGGCCCCCAATCTCTCTCTTCTTTTTAGCTCCTTCTCTCTCTGTCTGAGACAGGCAGTGTCAGAATTTGAAGGCCAATTATGTCCAAGTAGGTGTAACTACCAGATGATTGCAGAGGGATATTATGTTAAGCTGGTGGATGGTGGAACTTAGACCCTGATCCGGCATTTCTGCCTGCCTTCAAAGCAATCAAGCAGGCTGGGCTGTGATTGGCGGAGTGGACGGAAGGTTCAGGGATAAAGGTTCCATCCAGAATGCTAACTAGCAGTCCAACACACATCACTGTCGCAACTGGCTCAATGGCTGAGAGGTGGGTGTGTGTGAACACACAGAAGACTGTTGTGTGCTCGTGTGTACATGCACGTGCTAGTGTGCGTGGGCATACTTGTGTGTTTTTGTGATTACGTAGTCGTGTCTGTGTGTTTGTGCGTCTTTGTGACAGTGAGAAAGTAAACTCTTCAATATGACTGTTCAGTTTGTCCTAGCCATCTGCTGAATTAGCTGACAGTGTTTTGCTGTTAAACAAACAGCTGGTATTAAGCGGGAGCACGTCAGCCTGCAGGAACCCAGCGGTCCTCCAGAACAAGCACTCGGACAGTGAGCAGAGCCCTTCTGAAGGAAACAAGGTCCATGGTCCGCACACAAGACAGGAAGTCTGTAATCCTCACACTCCAACTCCAGCCCTGAAAAAAATAAACAAAGCATTATAAAGCCCTCTTTATCCTTCCCCATAAAAGCTTTAAACACTCCTCTCGAGGGACAGAGCAGTGTGTGTGTGTGTGTGTGTGTGTGTGTGTGTGTGTGTGTGTGTGTGTGTGTGTGTGTGTGTGTGTGTGTGTGTGTGTGTGTGTGTGTGTGTGTGTGTGTGAGAGAGCACGTGTGTGTGGGTGTGGTGGTTGTGTCCCTCCCCTGTGATGTCTGACTGGTCCCTGCTCTACACAGATGGGTACGTTTAGCTGCCAGGCGTGCCTGTAATTTAGCCTTGTTCATTCCTCATTCTCTCTCTCTCTCTCTCTCTCTCTCTCTCTCTCTCTCTCTCTCTCTCTCTCTCTCTCTCTCTCTCTCTCTCTGTCTCTCCTCTTCAAACGTTTTGTTTTTCTAACTGGGAGTAATTACATTCCCCTGTTGCCCTTGCAAATGCGTGTGTGTGACGTCATTGTGTGTTTAGAGTGTGGGGTGAGTAAGACACATGTTGGTCTGTTAGACCAGTCCTCTGTAAGGTATTAGAGTCCAGGCCAGATCTTTAGGTCTGTGGAAGTGTTCAGGGCCCAGGCTGTGTCAGGACAAACTCTGGAGGTCTGTGGAAGTGTTCAGGGCCCAGGCTGTGTCAGGACAAACTCTGGAGGTCTGTGGAAGTGTTCAGGGCCCAGGCTGTGTCAGGACAAACTCTGGAGGTCTGTGGAAGTGTTCAGGGCCCAGGCTGTGTCAGGACAAACTCTGGAGGTCTGTGGAAGTGTTCAGGGCCCAGACTGTGTCAGGACAAACTCTGGAGGTCTGTGGAAGTGTTCAGGGCCCAGGCTGCAAGGCGTCAGGCTATTGCTGGCTTGTTGGGCCGTCATAACGAATTATCTTCAGAAGCGGAGACCTAGGCGGACCCGTCTCGTCTGAAGCTCTTTTTCTATCATGCCCTCCCACTCTCTCTTTCTCTCTCCTTAGTTCTCTCTCTCCCTCATTTTCCCTCTCTGTCTCTTCCCCCTCCTCTCTTTCTGTCCAACACTCCAGTTTCATTTGCATCCCACCCAAGAGAGATGACAGGCGAAGTGGAGCCCAACTTCACTGCCCAGTCTTACATCTGTCTGTGTGCGTTTGAGGTTGGAGGGTAGTAAGGGATGTGTTCATCACTCTGCAGCTTAGACGTAAACACTGAAGACTGGAGCTCAGAACTGAGTAGGAGGTCTCATCTATTTACCCCAAATAATATTTTCCATTCAACGACAAATGTGCATGCAGTATGTGTGTGTGTGCATGCAGTGTGTGTGTGTGTGCATTCATTGTGTGTGTGTGTGTGCATGCAGTGTGTGTGTGTATGTGCATGCAGTGTGTGTGTGTGTGTGTGTTTAAGCCTGGAAGTCTGCTTCCTCTTCAGTAGATCAGATATCTGAGTCGTTGAAACCGCACTGGTTTATTTTACTTTCCTTCGAGAAATAGAAATGTTTTCTCTGTCATGAAAGTGTGTGAGTGTGTGTTTGTGTGTTTGTGTCTGTGTGTGTGTGTGTGTTTTTCTGTTTGAATAGAAACGTTTTTCTGCTCATGCGAGAAGTGTTCTCAATTACTGGCCCATTCACAAGTGAAAACAGATGGTACCAGATGACAGAGTAGCTCTGTCCCACCTCTCTCACTGTCTATCACACATGCTGGGCACACACACACACCTAAACACACACACACATAGTTACTATACATGCAGATTACATGTTATTGAAAACAGGTATACTGTGCCGTTTATCCGAAAAACAAACATGACTTCCTCAAGTTGATGCAGATCCCCACTCACTCCAGCACACACAAACTCTTAGTTCCCGTTGAGATAGGACCTGCCCGCACGTGGCAGCGCACGCACTAACACCCTACCCGTGTCCCCAGTGGGAGGAGATCAGCGTGATGGATGAGAGGAACACCCCGATGAGGACCTACCAGGTGTGCAACGTGATGGAGGCCAACCAGAACAACTGGCTGAGGACTCGCCACATCAGACGAGAGGGAGCGCAGCGCGTCTACATCGAGATCAAGTTCACCCTCCGAGACTGCAACAGTCTGCCTGGGGTCCCTGGGACCTGTAAAGAGGTCTGCAAACACACACACACGCGCACAGACGTTTTTCTTCATTAGGGTATGTAGGAGAGCTAACTGTGGGGGGGGGGGGGGTGTTCCTCAGACGTTCAACATGTTCTATCACGAGTCCAACAACGCCAACCTGTGGTTCATCAAGGAGAGCCAGTATGTGAAGATAGACACCATCGCGGCTGACGAAAGCTTCACACAGGTCAGTACCCCCGCCCCCCTGGAACCATGACGTCCCACAGGAGTCTCCACAATCACCCTAGGACCGTGTCCAGCCAGCGGAATCTCATTACGAATGTCTGACGTAGACATTTATGTTTACATTTAGTCATTTAGCAGATGCTCTTATCCAGACGCTCTTATCCAGAGCTGTTATCCAGAGCGACTTATATCTATGAACATATCAATACATCCCCCCTCCCCTCCACCCCCTCTGCCAGGTGGACGTCGGCGACAGGGTGATGAAGCTGAACACGGAGGTGCGTGACATCAGCAACCTCTCCAAGACGGGCTTCTACCTGGCCTTCCAGGACCTGGGTGCCTGCATCGCCCTGGTCTCCGTCCGCATCTTCTACAAGAAGTGCCCCCTCACCGTGCTCAACCTGGCCACCTTCCCCGACACCATCACGGGGGGCGACTCGGCCCTGGTGGAGGTGCAGGGCGCGTGCGTCAACGCCTCGGAGGAGCACGAGACCCCCAGGATGTACTGCAGCGCGGACGGGGGCTGGCTGGTGCCCATCGGGAGGTGCGTGTGCAAGCCCGGCTACGAGGAGCACAAGGGCGTCTGCCAACGTGAGTCTCTGTGTATTTCAAGTGTGTGTTGGTGTGTGTTTATGTGTGTGTGTGTGTGTGTGGGAAGTTTTAGGCAGCATCCAAAACAAGATGGTTTTGTTAGAGAGGGAGTTGGCTCAGAGCAGTGTTTGTGTTTGTCTCAGGGCTGGATATCTCTTTCACAGCATATTGATGTGTTGAGAAGACGGGACGCCTCAGGTGGGGCTTCATAGAGTTGTAAAACTGCAGATGGTGTGTGTGTTTGTGTGTATGTGCGTGTGTGTGCACACTGTTAACTTTCCATTGTCACCTGTGGCAATAAGCCGGCTTAGTAATGTGTGAGTCATTCTTGCTTTGAATTGAGATGAACGCGGGAGAGAAACCCAGTGTAGATGACTGGGACTCACCCCTGTACTAATCCTCCCTGATTAGCTTATTCACCCCCTTGCGGTTCAAACTTTATTTAAACTACAGACACCATGTGGTTCTGGTGACCTCATCAGTCTGCTCCAGGCTTCCTTTCAGTCTCAGCAGAAAAAAATGCCAAAAACCTTTCAAAAGTACCTTTAACAAGCTACCTTTAACCTAATAACGTGCACATGTGCACATTTCTTTGTGTGTGTGTGTGTGCGTGTAGTCAGAGCCTACATGTATGTGTGTGTGTGTCAGACAGAGGAGATAATGATGGAGTCTTATTGACGGGTGAAGGTCAGAGGCCAGGACATATATGTCTGTGTCCCTCGTCTAACAACATGAGTTATAGACACTGCTGGATTGTATGTAGACATCAGTATGTGCACTGCATGTCTACAGCAGATTCCAATGTTGTAGCAGTGCCACTAGCTAGTAAATAGCCAGTTCAGTTTCATTAGGTTAGTAGTATTTACCTTAAGAATACAGTACGCCTCAGCATGTAAAACCTTGGTACCTGAAGCTCTAGATACTGTGCTGTAACGCTCAGTGCTTCTTATTTGCACGTTATTTTAGCCTAGTTGCAGAGAATGAAGCATCACCGTCAGTAGTCTTTAGTCTTTCAGCCTGACCCTGGTCCCTGTCCCTGAGGTGGTGAATTAGTCATGCAGGTGGGCTGCCATGTGATGGGAGTGATTTTTCTTTCCATCGCTGTGGCTCTCTACCATCACAATGAAGTCATTCTGTCCTCTATCCGTCTGTTCTCGCTTTTCTTTCTCCCTCCACCTCTCTCTGCACTCCTTCGCCTCTCTCCTTTTCCCTGGCTTTGCCCATTGCACCCCCCTCCACTGGCTCTCTCTCTCTCTCTCTCTCTCTCTCTCGTTCTCCAGCCCTCCCTCTCTCCCGCTCCTCTTACGTTTTGTGTGAGGTGTTAATGGAATCATTAGTGGCCTCTCTCTTACACAGACAAACACCAGACGCCTCCAATGATCATGTTATTTTCCCTCTCTGGCCTCTCTCCTGTGTTCTCCAATCGGATTCTGGTCTCTCTATCTGTAATTGTACCAAACTCCCTCTCTCCCTCTTCCCCTCTCACCTTCTCTCTCAGTTTGAACTTTTTCTCTCCCTCTCTCTCTTTCTTTGCCTCTCCTCACATCCACCCTCCTTTATTAAACATTTATAAAGCACATACTCTCTTTGTGTAATAATCTCATTCTTCGAGCAAACCAAAACAGAGCCCTTTCTAAACCCAGTTGTTGTTGAAACATGATCTTGTGCGTTCTCTGTCTTAGACATTATCTGGGGCTTTGCTGGAAGAAGAAATTCCAGACTTGTTTTCTCCGTCTTTTTCATCCCTCTCTCTGTCTCTCTGTCTTTCTCTCTGTCTCTCTCTCTGTCTCTCTCTGTCTCTTTCCCTCTCTCTCCCTCTGTCTCTGTGTGTACTGTGGCGTACACTGAAGGCACCCCTGCCCTGTTAGCTGTGAAGCCCTGTACGTTCCTATAAAATCACCGTCATCTGCCCTGTTGCTGTACTTACATAATCCTCCTTATTTAGGGAGAGCGCATGCACACATGCACACACACATGCCAACACACACACACACTCACACAACACACTAGGTCTTCTTCCCTTGTCTCTTTGACTCGATCTCTTTCCTTTTTCCCTGTCTCTTACCATTGGTACCCCCCACTTCCACCTCTCTCTCTCTCTCTCTCTCTCTCTCTCTCTCTCTCTCTCTCTCTCTCTCTCTCTCTCTCTCTCTGCCACTGTCTCTTCCATCATCCCCCCTTTGCCCTCAGAACTTGTGGACTGAATATACTTTCCTCTCCTTTTTTAACCCCTGGGGGTCCATTGTGAAAAGTGTGTGTGTGCCTATAGGGCCTTGTCCTCCTCTCTGTGTCTGACAGCAGCAATTACGGCCTCAGATACCAGTGAGAATACGGAGAGAGAGAGAGAGAGAGAGAGAGAGAGGGGGGGGGGACAGACACCTGTCATACCCCTCTTTTTCCTCTCTCTCTCTTGTTCTTCTTTCCCCCGTTCCCTCAGTAGCCTGTGGTGATTGACAGTGGGGAAGTGGAATATAGGTCAGGGTGATGTGTGGAGTCCTGGCTGTTTATCTGTCACTCAGACTGTCTGCTATCTGTCCATCTGCCCACGTGCCTGTCTGTCTATCTGTCTATCTGCCTGTCTGTCTATCTGCATATCTGCTTGTCGGCCTGTATATCTGCCTGTATGTCTGCCTGCCTGTCTACAGGTGTGCTTGTTTGCCTTTTTGCCTGTCTGTCCATTGATCTGTCTATATGTCTTCCTGATCTACCTACACTACCCAAGACCCCAGGCATGGTACAGCATGACATGTTCCTGGGTTACCTCATTGCCATCACATGACTGATCAGGGCCTGGTGGTGATGTCATCCATTTGTGAGGGAGAAGCTGCGGTATAGCTCCGGATCTCCAGGGCAGAACCAGGGGTTCTGGCGGCAGGTTAGACAGAGCTGTATCTGTGTCATATGGGGACCACTGGAATGAGATGAAAGCCTAACACTCACATGGTCATCCAATCCGAACCATCTTAGAGACCCACATGACTAATGTCACTGTCGCCTGGAAGGAAGTCTGATTTCATTTCTCCATGGCAAATTCTGCTTAAAATAATGAGAGAGAGATGCAGTCACACACACACACACACAAAATATGTATCATAAGAGGATTCGAGCTTTTATTCAATAATGAAAGGTTGGAGCAAAAAAAAACAGATGTAGGAAGAAGGTTAATCTCTAGAACTGTAAAAGACATTGGGCTCATTTCGACTGACCTCCATGTGTGTGTGTGTGTGTGTAGATGTGTGTGTGTGACAGTTTTTTACAACCCCATAGGGAAATCATGTCTGACTTTACTACCTTGCGAACACAGTGCTACATCTCATACCTATACGAGCGGAGAAACAGTGTGTGTGTCTTGGCCAGTCCAGGCAGCCGGTAAACCCCACCTGAGCACTTTTTATGTTCATTACCGAGACCTTTGAAGGTCAAGAGCTCCCCTACCTCTGACACACACACACACACACTTTGGGCTCATCGTCTCATGGTCTTTCACTAGCTGTAAGTGCAAGGACCTGGAGAGTTACTTTGTGGGGTGGTCGGCTAGGGAGAAAGCTGAATAATGTAGTCTGCAGGTGTGTGTAGTGTGTGTTTGTGTGTGACGTACCTGTCTGTCTACCTGATTCCTCTCCACTCCTCTCCTCTCCTCTCCACTCCTCTCCTTGCCTTTGGTGTGTGCCATGAGACTTAGTGCAGTAAGAGCTACGCGGAGGAAAGCAGGCCAAGGACTCAGTTAGTGGTAAAGGCATGTAGGAGCTCCACACATCTTTATATAGAGCCGCTCCCTGCAGAGACAGACAAAGAGAGAAGGAGGAGAGGAGGGGGAGAGAGAGAGAGGCATGGAGGGATGGAGAGGGGAGTAGCTGCCATTATTTGGTCACATTTCTTGAGTACCATTGAGTCCCACACTGAGTTTCACACATACGCAGTCTGAGTTAAGGAGCAAGGTGTGCGTGTGTACGTGCCTGTGTGTTCATGCCCGTGTGAGTGATCGGTTTGTCCGGGAGACAGAGGGGGGCATGAAGGCAGCCGGGGGATTTGGTCGACAGGAAACAGAGAGGCAGGAAGGCAGTGATTGACCCTTCCCTCTTTTCAGCCCCTCCCTCACTCCATACTGCCATCCCTCCATCTCTCCATTTCTTCATCCTTTCCTCGCTCCTTCCCTCTCTTCCTTCATCCATCCCTCCCTCCCTCCAGCCCTCCATCCCTTCCTCTCTCACTCTATCCCTCCACCATCTTGTTCCCTCACTTCCCCTTCCAATGGATGGCTTCCAGATGTATAGGTCCATGCTGTCAGACGGGCTGCTGTTTCTGGTGGGAACCCTGCAGAGGGAGGCTCTATACACACCCACACACACACACGCACACACACACAGAGACACACGTGCAAAAAATGTTGGTACACACATTTGGTATGGCTGTGGTAAGGGATTCTTTGATAGTGATCACCTCTGACAAGCAAATGTCAAGAGGGCCAAGTGTTCCTAAGTGTGTGCGTGCGTGTGGTGCGTTGTGTGTAGTTTCATTTCACACGTTTTACATCTCAAAACGCATGTGGAGTATACACCACAGCCTCAAGCACAGTGAATTTATCGACTATAGGTTTACCTCTAGACTCTCCAGTCACCTCTCTCCCTCTCCCTCTCCCTCGCTCTTGTTCTCGTTCAATCTCTATTGCTTTTTCTCCCTCTCATTCTGTCTCACTCTGTCTCAGTCGGTTTCTCTCTATCCGTTCCTCGGTTTTTCTCAGAGAAGGGGAGAGAAAGATGGAGAGAACGAGAGCCTGCGAGACAGCAAGGCACGGGCGCTCCTCTCTCGGCCCGCCTGAGAGAATGAATTATTGAGAGTGATGAACTGAAAATAACACGGGTGGGGAGGAGAGGAAAAGAAGGATCTCTGTCTTTCTCTCTTCCTCTCCCACTCTCGCCTCGGGCCAAAGGACCAGACACAAGAAGCTCCCATAAACAGCGTGTGTGTCTGCGTGTGCCGTTTGGACTAAAGGCCCTCTCGGTTTTGACAGTTAAGAACGAGCGTTTGTGACGTGCTTTGCTTTTACTGTCTCCTACTTTCACACTCTGTCCTCTTTCTCCTCCAATCCTTCTGTAACGGTAACTCTGTCCCCCTCTCCTCCCCCTCCCCCTCTCTCTGTTCTCCCTCTCTGTCCCTCTGTCCCCTATCGCTATCCCATCTCTCTGTCCCCCTCTCCTCCCCCTCTCTCTGTTCTCCCTCTCTATCCCTCTGTCCCCTATCTCTATTCCATCTCTCTGTCCCCCTCTCCTCCCCCTCTCTCTGTCTCCCTCTCTCCCCCTCTGTCCCCTATCTCTATCCCATCTCTCTGTCCCCCTCTCCTCCCCCTCTCTCTGTCTCCCTCTCTCCCCCTCTGTCCCCTATCTCTATCCCATCTCTCTGTCCCCCTCTCCTCCCCCTCTCTCTGTCTCCCACTCTGTCCCTCTGTCCCCTATCTCTATCCCATCTCTCTGTCCCCCTCTCCTCCCCCTCTCTCTGTCTCCCACTCTGTCCCTCTGTCCCCTATCTCTATCCCATCTCTCTGTCCCCCTCTCCTCCCCCTCTCTCTGTCTCCCTCTCTCCCCCTCTGTCCCCTATCTCTATCCCATCTCTCTGTCCCCCTCTCCTCCCCCTCTCTCTGTCTCCCACTCTGTCCCTCTGTCCCCTATCTCTATCCCATCTCTCTGTCCCCCTCTGTCCCCCTCTCCTCCCCCTCTCTCTGTCTCCCACTCTGTCCCTCTGTCCCCTATCTCTATCCCATCTCTCTGTCCCCCTCTGTCCCCCTCTCCTCCCCCTCTCTCTGTCTCCCACTCTGTCCCTCTGTCCCCTATCTCTATCCCATCTCTCTGTCCCCCTCTGTCCCCCTCTCCTCCCCCTCTCTCTGTCTCCCACTCTGTCCCTCTGTCCCCTATCTCTATCCCATCTCTCTGTCCCCCTCTGTCCCCCTCTCCTCCCCTCTCTCTGTCTTTCTCTCTCGGTCCCCCTCTCTACCAGTCCTGCTGGGTGTCCCTGTGTAACATGTAGCCTGAATGCCTGCTCCAGCACGAGAGGAGAATGTTGCTATTTGAATTTCCATGGCTCCTTTCCCAATGATGTTGTTACAACAACCCGCACTCGGGAATTCTCCCTAGAGACGACTGCTACCTAGAGGGCCCATCTGTGTGTTTTATTTGTAAGTGAATTAGTTGTGCCTCCAGAGTTAGGTGTGGGTCCACAGCTTGACCAGTCTGCTAGAATGTCTGTCGTTGACTGGACCATATGAGATGTATTTTTGAGAGAGAGGGAGAGACAAAGAGAGGAAGAGAAAGACTTTAAATATGAAAACATTCGAACATAGATGGATATAGCAACCTCCCTCTCTCTTTCTTTCTCCCACTCTCTCTTTCTCTGTGTGCCCGTAGAAGTATGTCCCTCTCCCTCCCTCTCTCTTGTTCTCTCTCTCTCTCTCTCTCTCTTTCTCTGTCTGTCTTTCCTCTCATATCACAGTCACCTCAAAAGCACACACAACCACCTGGAATCCATTTAATCTGTTTTTAGAGTAGTCGATAATAGCCTCTCTAGGAATGCACCAAACGAGTGCCCTATAAGAGTGTGTTTGTGAAGGTATTAGAGTGTGTGCATGTGTATTAGTTATATATGTTGCTGTTTTTGTGCGTCGTAATTGTTGTGATCTAATCAGGTTATCGCTCCCTATACATATTCATTTACCCATCCCCTCATGCTCGCTTCTTTATGTGTGCGTGTGTGTGTTTG
This sequence comes from Osmerus mordax, assembly GCF_038355195.1. Classification (NCBI taxonomy): domain Eukaryota; kingdom Metazoa; phylum Chordata; class Actinopteri; order Osmeriformes; family Osmeridae; genus Osmerus; species Osmerus mordax. Next base: position 7,189,689 of record NC_090065.1, read on the forward strand.
TGTGTCCTGTCTGTGAAATAAAATAAATATTTTTGCAGCAGCTCTGGAGAAGGTCAGGGTCAAGTTATGACAGACATCCCTATGGGAAATGAGACACATACACACACACACGCACGCTCTCACACACTCAAAAGGTCAGACAAAAATAACAATCCCAATTCAAACCTTTATCCCGAAGGCTTGATGTCTGTGGCTAGAGTCAGGAATTCAAGGTCTTTGTACATGGGTGTGTGTGCATATGTCTGTGTGTGTGTGTGTGTGTGTGGGAGCCTCGTACTGTAGTTCCTCTTGACCAGTCTGAGTAATTGGACAGTATCCAGGGACTTTGACTCCATCAGAACAGTAGCGAAGTGTGTTTGTGTGTTTCATGTACGTTGCCAGCGGTGCACCGTTGAATATTGTACTATTACTATGGGTCATTATGGACCACTGAGTGAATAAGATTTGTATTAACAGTATGTATTAATAATAGAAGATAAGAATAAGATGTGAATAATAAATCTTAATAAATAATGTTTTACATTAATAATAAATAGTTTGACATTCTGTTTCTATAACAACAGGGCTTGACTGTTTCCAGGTTCTCCTCTTGGTTCCTAAGCTTGTGTTTGATGATGTCCAAGCCAGGTTCAGATAGAATAGCCATATTGAGATGTCTTAGAATGTCTGTCTTGACTTGAGTCTGTCGATATGATTTAATATGGGGGATCTTAACAATTAGAAACAATTTTCTGAACATGAAATTTCACAGGGGATTCCTAGATGGATGAGGGTCAGGGGTCAGGTCACAGGGGTCAGGGGTCAAGCTTGTTGTCCCCCAGCAGTCTATAGAAGCAGAGTTGACTCGAGCAGAGAAGGGGGGGGGGAGACGCACCTTTATTTCTGTCCCTCTTTATCTCTCGCTTCATGGAGGAGAGGCGAAGAGAGGAGGAAAAGGGAGGGTAAAGAGAAGTGAGGGGAGAGAAGAGAGAAGTGCAGAGGAGTGGAAGGGAGGGGAAGAGGAGGGGACAGTGAGGAGAGGAGAGGGAGAGTGAGGAGAGGAGAGGGAGAGTGAGGAGAGCCGAGGCGAGAGAAGAGAGGCGAAGCAAGACAGGTCTTGCCCTGGGACAGAGCAATGGGGGGGGGGGGGGGGGGGGTAGCTGCTGTGTATTTGGAGGGATTAGTTCTACTGGTGTGGTTATTAGGATTATTACAGCCTCAGATTAGGGATTAGAGATCAGAGAGGGAGAGGGTGCTGACGTCTCTATCCTGGCTAGGGTGCATGTGAAGTGAGAAGCCAGGAGAGCTGCAGAACACTAGCACGCTGTTCACCCACTCCACTCTCCAACCTGTCCTTGGACTGAAGTACCAGAGCATGTCTTATGTATGCTGTAATAACCTTAGATCATTGTTTACCCAACTACATGAATGTGTGTTTACCCTTTGGGAAGCATTTCCAGATGTACACACACACTCACGCACACACACAGATCTATACACACACTCACACACACAAAGATATACATATACACATTCACTCACGCACACACTCTCTCTCTCTCACACACACACACACACACACACACACAGACACACACACACGACCCCAATGGCTTTTAGACCCGTCAAAGGTAATCTCGTCAGATTTCTCCACTGACGCTTGATGTATAAATGTTTAAATAGTTGGCCTGAACAAGTGGCTTGATTGCCAACACACACTTATACAAACACACACACTCTCACACATTCACATACACACATGCACATAATGCACACACTCTTCTGTGATACTGTGGTACTCAACGGGGATGTGGAGGGTTCCATCTTGAAAGCGTGTTTCCATGGTGACCATTTCACCATGGCGCTCATTTCCCCTGGGCCATGATAGAGCTTTACACAACTTCCCTCCGCCAAATACACACACACACACACACACACACACACAGCTGTACACACACTCTCTCAAACACACACACACACACACTGTTCTCTTATTTCTCCTCCCTGTATATTAATGCTGGGCAGGGTTATGACTGGAACCATGTATGACAGAAACCCGACACAACAGAGCAATTAACGTTCTAACTAGATCGGTCCAGGTACAGGACAAACAGGAACACTGGCGAGGACGAGAGAGGAGAGAGAGGGGAAGAGTCTGTCTTGTCTGTCTGTCATGTCTGTCTGTCTCCATGTCTCTGTATGTGTGGTCCTGTCTCTCTGGGTGCTGTGTGAGGGCGGTGGTCTCAGCTCTACTATATCATATCTAAGAGCTATCGATTGGAACAGGCACAGTCTCCAGTAGCGGGATTAATATTTAATAAGACACTATACCCGAGACCATTCATTTCATACACTCTATCATCAAACACACCCTCATAAACACACACACACACACAAACACACACACATTCTGGATGCTCACCATACAAGGCTGTAGTGTGACTTGGTCTTATAAACAAGGCCTTCTGGAACATCTTCATCACCCACAGCCACAGAAGACAAGAACACCTTTTACACTCATATTACACATCCCCGGAGGGAAACAGCCTGTACAACTTGTACTCTTTATAATGTGCAAGTTTTTAGCCAAGAGCTGCCTCTGCTCTTATATACAGTGTGTGTGTGTGTGTGTGTGTGTGTGTTTCTGGCTTACCCACCTGTACCCTTCTCATATTTTAGGCAAATCATTAATCATAGGGGAGCCAGTCAAGAGACACAGTTCCCCATGGGCACTGAACTGCAAGACTGAGAAAGATATAGAAAAAGAGTGTGTATTTGTGTGTTTGTGTGTGTGTGTCAATGTAATTTCCACCCCCTCGTCCGGGCCACTGTTCTTCTGTGAGGTTTTGATCAGGCAGCTGTGTGGACGCCAGGCTTGGCGCAAGCCCCCCCCCCCCCCTGTCTGGCCGTCCTGAGGCACTGGGGTCCTTTGTGTCCCTGCAGAAAGTGGTCTCTGAGAGCCAGAACTCTCCGGATGAAACCCTCCCCAGAGTAAAGCTGCTTTACCCTGCTGCTCCTATAACCTGGCCAACAGCTGACAGGACACACACATGCACGCATGCACGCACACACACCGTACACACACACACACACACATTCTCACAAAAGGACGCAGAAAACTGACAGAGTAGAAAGAGAAAAGAGAGCAGCAGCCTCTAGAGAATGATCTCTCTTGCGCTCTCACTCACACACAAACACACACACACACAGGCACCTACACTACTCTGAAGTCCACTGGGGATTGTGCTACTGGACTTTGCTCCCTTATGATTAATGATTTGGCTAAAAATATTCCATCGAAACACAGTACAGGTGGCAAAGCTAGAGAAACCTTGGGTTTTTAAGTTTCATTCCACTTTCTTATTCTTTACCCTTATTGGTGTGTGTGTGTGTGTGTGTGTGGTAATTTATGGCCCTGCGGAGGCAAACTGTGTGTTACTTGATTAAATCCGTGACCTTCAGCACCACCAAAAGCAATCAGTAGACACACACACACACAGTATATACTTAATACACTCACACACGCAAACACTCCTCACACCAACATGCAATCAGTACCTGGTGGAATCCATCACAGCATTGATCCATCTAAACACACACACACAGTTTATTGAATTGCGTTTCCGACACCACCCCATTTCCCTGACTCAGAGGTTTGATAATGGAGGACTAAGCACCTCCAGAGAGAACACAGGAATGCTGAAAGTCATAAATACATACAAGTGCAGTCTCAGTCGAGATCCCTGGAAATACCAAGGATGCAAAATTACTAACCGGAAACCCCATTAGAGCTCTCTGGGATTAGACACACTAATATGCTCTTCTCATTTTGTTCACTGGTGCTGTGCTGGGTACTGTACCTCTCCAACTGGCTGCTTCCTACTGTGTGGAACAGCTGTTGTGTACTGCAGTGTGTGACGTGGACTAGAATCACAAGTGTAACCCTGCGCCCCTCCTCCTCCCCCAGCATGCAGACCCGGCTCCTACAAGGCCTCCGCCACCGATGCCTACTGCTCAAAATGTCCGCCCCACAGCTCCTCCCACCAGGAGAAAGCGTCGGAGTGTGTGTGCGAACCGGGCTTCTACCTCGCGGAGTCAGACCCACGCTCAATGGCCTGCACCCGTGAGTAACACACACACACACAGAGACTTAGCTCTGACACTGGAGTTCCTACAGATGTCTGATTCTCTAGATCATATCTTGTCTGTTTATCCATGCTGACTGGCTTCTGTTACACTGTCTAGGATGATACACTCCTGAGGTTGTGTGTGTGTGTGTGTGTTTGTGTGTGTGGTGGTGTGAGAGAGATACTCCAGTGGAGTGTTCTATTTCTGTCTATGGCTCTGAGTCACCCGGACATAAGGCCTCGGTTTGGCCTAACCACATCCTGAGGTTAGGAGAGACTGAGAGAAAGAGAGAGGGATGGAGGGAAGAGATGGAGAATATGGATGTGAGGGCAGGACAGGATAACTGTAATCGAGAAACAAAGAAGTTTGAAACTCAGAAGCCAGCTGCACACACACACACACACGTACGTGTGTGTGAGAGCCAAACCCATTATCAGGTTATGGTAGATTAAGCTCATTAATCGTTGCTGCAGGTGAGATGTGACAGGTGATATTAACTGGAAATGAGCAATGACTTGTGTGTCTGTGGGTTTGTGTGCGCGTGTATCTGCGTGTGTATGTGGGTGTGCGTCAGTGTGGTGTGTCTGATGTGTGTGTCACACTGCTGCTCACTCCTCCCTAAAATACGATCTGTCTCCCGCTCAATCTTCTCTCTCGTGCAGTCTCCTTCAAATGGAGGAGGAAAGGAGATCAGAGGATTGGAGAGGAGAGGAGAGGAAGGGAGATGAGAGGATAGGAATGGAGAGGAGAGTATAGGAATGGAGAGGATAGGAATGGAGAGGAGAGGAAAGGAGATGAGATGAGATGAGAGGAGACAAGAGGAGATGAGATGGGAGAAGCATAGAATAGAGTGCAGGGGTGAGGCAAAGACAAGAGGTGGTGGGGGAAGGGTTGAAAGAAGAGTGGAATGACGGATGCTGCAGACATCTCGCTCACCGTCAGGCATCATCCCCCTGTCATCAGATTTACGGCCAACAGCCTCAATTATCCCCCATGGCCATCCCCTGCCACTAGCCCCCCGCCTTCTGCCCTTTAGAGTGGGCTGGCGCTGGGAAGCCTGATCAGGAAAGGCCCAGGCTTTACAGGCCCCCTGAGGCTCACTACTCAGCCTGAACCTGATGAGATGTCATCAGCCAAGACACTGATGCCTGAACTGCCATCTATCAACGCGATCCAAGAATGATCCCATTTCACATAGTCTACACACACGCATGCACACGCATGCACAGAGTCCACACACACATGAACACACACACACAATGATGCCATCAGTCTTTGGGTCTAGATGGCCATCGAAGTCTTGGAGGAGAAATAAGTGACAAATAAACCTTTATGAGGACAACATACTACTGGCTGTAATTGTTTCACATGGACACACAAACAGAGCTTATTTCAGTTGAAGGACAAATGAGAGTTTGCTGGCTTGTCCTAATGTACATTTAGATGGATACTTATTATTTGTAAAGTATGGCTGTATTGAACCCCCCTCTCCCTCCCTCCCTCCCTCCCTCCCTCCCTCCCTCCCTCCCTCCCTCCCTCCCTCCCTCCCTCCCTCCCTCCCTCCCTCCCTCCCTCCCTCCCTCCCTCCCTCCCTCCCTCCCTCCCTCCCTCCCTCCCTCCCCCCAGGCCCCCCCTCTGCCCCCCGGAACCCCATCTCCTCCGTCAACGAGACCTGCGTCACTCTCGAGTGGTCCCCCCCGTCCGACACGGGGGGCCGCGGGGACGTCACCTACAACCTGTTCTGCAGGAAGTGCTCCGGGGACGGCAGGAAGTGCGTGCCCTGCGGCAGCGCCGTCCACTTTGTGCCCCGGCAGTTTGGCGTGGCGGTTGCCGCGGTGCTGGTGACGGACCTGCAGCCTCACTCCAACTACAGTTTCACTGTCGAGAGCCAGAACGGCGTCTCGGACCTCAGCCCCTCCCCCAGGGGCGAGGTCACCGTCAACGTCACCACCTCCCAGACAGGTGAGCACCGCGGCGGCGTCACAGTCTAGCTGCCGGGCAACGTGAGAGCCCCTCGTCAGCCTATTGCGATGCCATTTTGTAGAGGGGGGCCTCGGATGTATTCCACACACGTACACACGCACATTTTCACACACACACACACGCACACTCCACCCTGCCCTATACCCTTCACCCCAGAGCTCATGCATATGTATGATCCCTCTCTGGCTCTGCTGAGGACTCAGGCTTCATTATCATCTGCTGATTAGAACTAGGCACAGAAACAAGCTTGAGTGTTGAGTGTGTGTGTGTGTGTGTGTATGTGTAACTGTTTTTGTGTGTGTGTGCAGGTGTGTATCCGGGACAGGTTGAGAGGAATGGATGGTGATGATGACACACCAGACATGTGGCATGGGTGTGTGTGTGCGTGTGAGGGTGTGTGTGTGTGATGATGAAGAGGAGAGTGAGAGGTTGTTAACCTTGTTAAGAGGCCCACATGTTGCCCCTGCTGCCGCACCTCTCCTGTCCACACTCACAGGCGCACACACGCACACACACTCATACACACACATCACAATTAATCCAGAAGCTTCCTGAGAAGGAAGGAAATAAATGATTTTGGTTGTGAAGGGCCCTCTTTTCCACACACACACACACACACACACACACACACACACACACACACACACACACGCACACATACACTGAACAGTAGCTATGTAACTGCTGTGGTGTAAACACATGTACTCCCACACATATGACATGAATGAGCCCCCTCTGTGCTCCCTCATTAGCACCTCTCCACGTCCCACAGTAAAGTCGTTAAAAGCTCTCTCTCTCTCCCTTTCTCTCTCTCCCTTTCTCTCTCTCTCTCTCTCTCTCTCTCTCTCTCTCTCTCCCTTTCTCTCTCTCCCTTTCTCTTTCTCTCTCTCTCTCTCTCTCTCTCTCTCCCTTTTTCTCTCTCTCTCTCTCCCTTTCTCTACCACTCTCTCTCTCTCCCTTTCTCTTTCTCTCTCTCTCCCTTTCTCTTTATCTCTCTCTCTCTCCCTCCCTTTCTCTCTCTCTCTCTCTCTCTCTCTCTCTCTCTCTCTCTCTCTCTCTCTCTCTCTCTCTCTCTCTCTCTCCCTTTCTCTCTCTCTCTCTCTCTCTCTCTCTCTCTCTCTCTCTCTCTCTCTCTCTCTCTCTCTCTCTCTCTCTCTCTCGCTTTCCTGAACCTGCTACATTCTGTCTCTCTTCCTCCATCTCTGTCTCTATCTCTGTCTCTATCTGTCTTGCCTGTCTCTCTGTCTTCTTTTTGGGCCTATGTATGCATACATAAAACACATACACGCATATGCACATGCATGTGTGCTTTGCATACGTACACAGATGGATAAATACACATACTGTACAATCAAATAGTCATGACAGAGAGTGCGACATGACGGCCAGAAGTTATCCTAATCCTTCTGTCTCTCTGCCTCTCCAGTGAGTGTGGTGCTGAAGGAGAGGAGGAGTAAGGACAGTGTGACTCTGGCCTGGCAGGAACCTGACCGCCCCAGTGGAGGGGTAGTAGAGTACGAAGTGATTTACTATGAGAAGGTAAGACACACCTCCCCTCCTCTCCTCCCCTCCCCCTCCCCTCCTCTTCTCTCCTCTCCTCTCCTCTCCTCTCCTCTCCTCTCCTCTCCTCTCCTCTCCTCTCCTCTCCTCTCCTCTCCTCTCCTCTCCTCTCCTCTCCCCTCCCCTCCCCTCCTCTCCTCTCTTCTCTTCCCCTCCCCTCCCCTCCCCTCACCTCACCTCCTCTGTGTTTCCTCCATCATGGCTGTGTGTAGACAGAGGGGTATTGGTTCGGCCTAAGGCCCAACTTTAATGAGTTGTTTATCATATGAGAACACAGTCCAGACCCAGCACCCTGGCTCCCCTGATCCCTGCTGCTCACACCAACACCACAGCTGTGAAGCAACACTGGCACGCTGTTACAATTAAGAGAATGACGAGAACACGGATGTGTGTGTGTGTGTGTGTGTCTCAGTCAGACAGTCATTAGGTGTAATACAGTGTTAATCTGTGTAGAACTCTTATTAGAGTATTTCAGTCATCTGTCCAGTAGACTCCCTCCTGTCCTCCACACTCCTGCTGGCCAAGCCTGTACACGTCTCCCAGAGGAGACACGCTCTCCCTCTGCCTGCCAGCTGGCCTCCGCGTGGACACCATACATGGCCATGTTTATGAATGAGCTTCAATGAAATTTGATTTCTCATTATTCATTCATGGTCCTTCATCATGGGCCTTCCTCTTGGTTTAATGTTAGGGAGTCAGGTGGCTGAGCGGTGAAGGAATCGGGCTAGTAATCCGAAGGTTGCCAGTTCAATTCCCGGTCATGCCAACTGACGTTGTGTCCTTGGGCAAGGCACTTCACCCTACTTGCCTCGGGGGAATCTCCCTGTATTTACTGTAAGTCGCTCTGGATAAGAGCGTCTGCTAAATGACTAAATGTAAATGTTCTCTCTCTCTCACTCTTGCTCGCTCTTCCTTTCTCTGTCCAGAACCAGAGGGAACAGAACTACACGGTTCTGAAGACGCGCTCCCACATGATGACGGTGGACGGGCTGAAGCCAGGGACCACCTACGTGTTCCGTGTCCGCGCCCGCACCGAGGGAGGCTACGGAACCTACGGGGGAGAGATCGAACTGGAGACCAGCCATGAAGGTGAACGTCTCTCTGGCTCTCCATTTCTCTCTGGCTCACTTTCGTTTGCTCTTTTCACTCTCTTTCTGTCTCCTTACCTCTTTCTATGGCCTCTCTGTAACTCTCTCTCAATCTCTCTATTTCACTTTCTCTCTCTATAGCTTAGTCTCCCGGTCTCTCTCTGTCTCTCCCTCTATTTCCCTCTGTCTCTCTCTCTCTCTGTATTCCCCTGTCTCTCTGATAGGTCTCCACAAATCTATGGTTGCCTATTAGATTGAGTTGATCTAATATCAATCTTATCAATTTGATCTAATCTGATCGATCTCATTGATCACTTAAGAGAGACAGAGAGAGAGAAAGAGAGAGAGTCTCGGTGAATGTGCTCAGTTAATGAAATAGGAGATCAATGCCTATCTATGCCTGCATTGGCCATTCATTTGCCTGAGAGGGCTGTCTACACACCCACCCACACGCCCTACACACACACCATACACACACACACACGCACACCCTACACACACACACACCATACACACACACACACATGCTGGTTCTTAGCTAAGCCTGATAAATGGGGTATTTGTTTTGAGTAATGGCTCGATTGGTGCGGCGAAAAAAATCAATGGTGCTTTGCAGAAACTTTTACAGCAGGCTTGTTATGTGGAATGTTAACATATCCATTTGGACAGAGCAGGGAGATTGGAATGTGTTTAACGTCGGCTCTCATACGGGGAATATAAAGATGGAAAAGACTTTTCATCTTAGAGCTCATCAGCTACACACACACACACTTTCTTCAACCCGACAGACACACGCATATGCACACACACTGTCTTCCAATACACACACACTGACTTTACACACACACACACACATCTGCACATACATTTAAGATATGAATGAGAGAAATTATACTGTACTCTCTCAGACATGCACACACACACACATCTGAGCCTATGTTGTGTCCACTGCAGATATCCTGGCCATAGGAGACCCTAACCAGGTCACCATCCTGGTGGTGTCCATAGCCGGAGGCATCGTCCTGCTCATCTTTCTGGTCGCTTGCTTTGTCGTTAGTGGAAGGTAAGGCAATTATAATACACACATACAACACACACAGGTTTTTACACAATGAACAAGCCCTACAGAAAGTTTCCATGTGTGTGTGTGTGCGTGTGTGTGAGTGGGTGTGTGCGTGTGTGTGTGTGTGTGTGTGTGTGTGTGTGTAAATCCACAGTTTTCTACTAACTCTAATCTTTGATGAATTAGTGGCCGTTAATATCCTGTCAAAGAAGGAAGGAATGAAATAGAGATGAGAGTGGAGAAAAGATGAAGTGTGTGTGCTGCTTAGAGATCCCTGGCTCCAGCTCCCTGGACAGAGGAGGAGAGAGGGACGACAGGCTGTTGTGATTTATAGAGCCTGTAAATGAATGTTTATCCCAAACATGCTTTGATTAGATTAAACACAAACACACCCACCCACCCACCCCCACCCCCACAAACACACACACACACACACACACACACACACACATAGACACAGGTCTGTAAAACCATTAGTATTGATTGAGGTGATTGCCTATCAGGCTGAGTGCTCTATTCACTATTGACCAGGAGGGATCTAATCAGTGGAGACTCCGGCAAACACACACAAACACACACATGCAAACTAACACACACACACAGACTAACACACACGTACACATAAACTAACCGACACATGCACATACATCCACACATACACACACACACACGCACACGCACAACACCACAGTTTGTGTTTTGATTACTACTCTCAAACTATCTAAACATTTCAGACAACACACAGATCTGTGTACAGGAACTGAACAGGGAGACATAGCAAGGTGACAAACATAGTGTTCTAGGAGCACCACACATAAACACACATTAACACACCCACACACAGATAATCAGGTTTCCCAGACAGCAAGGTGTTAACTAGGTTTTACAGGAAGCTCGATACTTCTCCATCAATTACAGCTTCTCCGCTCTGTCCTGCCCTCCCTCCATGTCCTTATTTGCATGTGACGGTAAAGGGGTGGGTGGTGGGAATGGAGGTGGGGGTGGGGGGGGGGGGGGGGGGTGTTGATTAGCTCTCTGCTGAAGAGTCTCCAAACGTATATCAAAGGGTGTGTGTTTTGCCTGTGTGTGTGGAGACTATTTGTGAGTGGATAGGGGATGGCAAGATCAAAGACAATACTTGAGAGACAAGGAAGTAAAGAACCGGTAGGGGTTTTGATGGGCAGAACAGAAACCGAGGTGAACTGATGGGCGGGAAGTAATGAGGGAGCACACAGAAGGAGAAGAAGAAAGATGACGAGAGATTACAGAAAGCAGAGAGCCGGAATGAACGACAGAAGGGACTGGGGACACGGTGGGTGGGTGGGTGAGAGAGGGATGAAGTGATGGGTAAGGGTGAGAGAGGGATGAAGTTTGCTCTGTGTGTATATAAGTGATAGATTGAAAGACGGAGTAAAGGAGTGAGAAGGGGGAGGTGGGGATGCAGAGAAAAGGAACAAGCAAACAGGCAGCAGGGGATGGAGAGCAGATTAAGACGGAGTGAGGATGAGAGGAAAGCAGCATGGTGAAAGACATTACTGGTATCTCTCTCTCTCTCTCGCATCATTCTATTTTCTCCTCCTTCTCTCTCACTCTCTCTCTCTCACACTCTCTCTCACTCTCTCACTCTCGCACTCTCTCGCGTTCTCTCGTCTTCCTTCAGTCCTCTCTTCACCCAGCAGTTTCATTCTCTCACACAGTCTTTCATCAGCCTTCATCCTCTCTCTGTTGAGCTTTCACTCTCTAGCTTTCAGTCACGCCACCGTGTGTGCGCGCGTGTCCTGCGTGTGTGTGCGCGCGTGTCCTGCGTGTGTGCACGCGTGTCCTGCGTGTGTGCGCGCGTGTCCTGCGTGTGTGCGCGCGTGTCCTGCGTGTGTGCGCGCGTGTCCTGCGTGTGTGCGCGCGTGTCCTGCGTGTGTGCGCGCGTGTCCTGCGTGTGTGCGCGCAGAGAGTTGAGGCAGCAGGAAGGTCATGTGGAGTCCCTGTCTCAGACTGAGGCTACTTGAGCTAAGCAGCTCTGTTTCCCCCTGGTTCATACTGGCTCATGTGGAGCCCCTCCTGGAGCTACAGCTACATAGCTGTTTTACTCAGTCAGAGGCCTGCTATTATTTTTCTAGAAACACAGGCAGACACACACACACGCACACAAACACACACATACACACCTCTTTGGCCCCCTGTAAAATATACAAATGTTTCTGTCAAAAAGGATAACACACACACAGTCATGGCGCGGCTCTGGGAGGGAAGAATATTGCCGTGGAATGGCTCATAAACAGCCTGATTTGTGGCCTGCTCTGTTCTTTTCTGTTCTCGTTTAATAAAGTGGTGTTCTGCCATTGTTGCTACAGAAGGGAAACATGAGAACACGTCCAAACCCCCCAGACTCAGCACTGCACTGACAAAATAACACCAGTTATTATGGCCCTGTCTGTCTGTGTGTGTGTGAGTGAGTGAGTGTGTTTTACTATGAGGGGGCTTTTGTCCGCAGGCGAGTGAATTGGCAGACTGGCAGGTGGGAACAATGGAAGCGAGAGAGAGAGAGAGAGAGAGAGAGAGAGAGAGAGAGAGAGAGAGAGAGAGAGAGAGACTGGCATAGTGATGGAATAAGCAGATGGTGTGCGCTCATGAAACCATTCCCCCCTTCGGTTTCCTCTCTCCCTAAGAAGTAGTTAGACAAGTTGTTAGGGGTGCACCAGTCTATGTAGTGTGTGTGTGTGTGTGTGTGTGTGTGTGTGTGTGCATGTGTGTGTCTGTGTGTGTGTCCATGCCTGTGTGTGTCCTCTCTACTAATGATTATCAGGTGGTAAGAAAGCTCTCAGAGGGGTTGTAGATGACCAATGCAGCATGCTTTGATTCACCGCCAGATCTTTTGTTACTTACATGTGCTGTTATGTTGTGCCAGCGTTTTAAACAAGTACAAAGGAAGCCCGACGTTTTCCTGCCGCCTTCTGTCTCGGCGTTCCGAAAGTTTCTGAGGAAGTCACGTCCGCTGAAAGTCTTCTGAAAGATCATCTCCTTGGACCTGGTTTAGTGGGTTCTCCTGCCAGGAGCATGGTTAACCAGAGCGTGTGGTGGGATGTGCTGGCAACTTAAGTCTGCTTCCATTGAAGCTCTGAGTGAAGCAGGCAGTTCAGAAGGGCTGCACGATCAGGCGGGGTGTAAGTCAAAGGCTGAGACCGAGGCCAGACGGTGAGGAGTGTCTGTCTAAACTATCTGAAGAGGACACTAGAAAGAAGGGACAGATACTCGACATCCCTGACGGAGAGGACAAATAAAGAGATACTTCCTGTGGTGCCTTTTTTTTATTCATTTCTCTGTTGCGGATGCCTTACCTGTGGCGTCATAGCAAAGTGGAGGGATGGAGTGGGAGAGAGAAATGGAGATGTCTTTGGAATGGGGGATGGGGTTTAGCAGAAAGTGTTAGGAAGTATAGTGGAGATGAATCTCACACGGTAGCATCTCTCTGAGGTGTGTGTGTGTGGGTGTCAGGGGGTCTTTTACATCTGCTATGGAGCCTGAGGTTCTCCTACATGCATAATGACATACGTGATACGAGGAGGAATGAAAAACACTATTCCTGTTTTTCTTTGTACATCCTGCATGAATGCGTGGAGTGGCTCACGCTCAGGCTACATACACATGCTGGACATCACCCTTAGTCATATTTAATCACCAGTGGACCCAGCATGGTACAGCCCTTGTGTGCTCTTATCCTTTACATTGATGTCTGTCCATGTTCTATATAATAGCCCTAATGATGCCCCAAGAATCAGGCACTTACAAGCCCACCTCTAAATGGTTCAGCGAGAGCTTGTTTGTGTGTGTGTGTGTGTGAGTGTGTGTGTGTGCTGTACAGCATGTGCATATTTGTGTGATAGTGGCTGGCATCTCAAGTCTTTGAACCAGATAAGCAGAGCTTGGGGCTGTAGAATCCAGCTTTGTCTGCAGAAAGTTCCAAACGAGCTTATCAACAGGAGCCGAGAGATGGCTGGTTTGCCAGAGGTCCCGTGCTCTCGGTGTGGATCATGCTGTTCGTATCGTACTAAGCTCACAGGACACATGTTCTACGTGGACCTCAGGAGCTGGCTAACAGCATTAGGAGCACGCAGAGATGTTTGGACAATTGCTGGCAGTTGCAGTTGAGATGATTCACGTGATCTTACACACATACGCATGTGCTCACGCACGCGCACTCCATTGCGAGTGTTGTGGCCTGAGACAGTGGCCTCATCATCTAGTGTTGGCTGTGGTGTCGTTAAGGAAATTAGGCACACTGATACACTGAGGCCCTGTTAACATAAAGATACACTTCAGCTAATGATGGTGATGAAGACATGTACCCCCCCCCATCTCTCCCTGCTTCCTCTCCTCCCCCCATCCACCATGTGCCCTTTGACCACACAGATATGAATCCTGCCACATTAGGCCAATTAGCTGGGCTGCAGTTCTTCTCCTCTGGTGTTTTGGTCCAACTGTATTTTCTTCTCATCCTTTCCTTTTCATCTAATTTCTCTTCTTTTCCATTCTCTCCTTTCCTTCTCCTCTCTCCTCTCCTCCTTCTCCTCTCTCCTCTCCTCCTTCTCCTCTCTCCTCTCCTTCTCCTCTCTCCTCTTCCTCCTTCTCTCTCCTCTCCTTTCTCCCTCAACTCTTTTTCTTCTCTCTTCTCTTTTCTCCCCTCCTCCTCTTTCCAGTCCGGCCGTGCACTTACTCTAATGAATCGGTGCTAAATTAAATGTTTCCAAACACATTTTAATGAAACACAGACAGATTTATTAGTCATAACTCCATTGCTAATCATGTCCCCTTCCTAATAATTACGTCTGGCTGAGTAAATCTTTTTACCGAGCGGTCAGAGAGCTTTGGGTGAACGCCAGCATGGTGGGCGGGAAGGCCAAGGTGCAACTCTCCTTCTCTCAAACTCCCTCTTGAATGTTTCTTTTGTTCGGACTTTATTCTTGTTCTTTCTCTCTTTTCGTCATCGACGCATTATCCTCACCATGAAAGAATTAGGTGATAGCTGACAAACATGATCTTTTTCAGACCCGAGACAAGGAGTAAATTTGGCATGAAAATGTGAGATTGAAATTGGATCAATTTATCTAATTCCACATAATTACATTTGATTGAATAGCTTGATATTAGATGGAATTTCTATTATTATGAGTAATGATGGTGATGAAAACCACAGCAGGACTTTTGTGTCTGGGTCTATCTGTGTGTATGTGTGTGTGTGTGTGTGTCATAATGTTACCTTTCGTCTAAGCATCCACTCCCACTGATTGCAAGCCCAAGAGAGGGGAGGATGGAGGGGGTCAGGAATTAGCAGGGATGGATGGAAACTAAGAATGTGTGTCATTCTAGTCATCTCATTATGTTCCATAAGAGAACGTATACTTAGTAATGACTGTCTGTTCATACTAACAACCACTGGACACAGAAGATATTGTCCCCTGACTCTTGTCTCCCTGACTATATCAGTTTCTCCTTCACTCCATCAGTTGTCTAACACTAATCCATTAAGGCAGGCTTGTCATATAAAACTCTCTGAATGATACTGCTCCACATGCTTTTACACACACTTTAATAGCTGTCCCAGCTTCTGCAGTTATGATTCCACCAAGGTTATTCTGAAACACACACACGCACACACACTTACACACACACGCACTATTTGCATTTGAGCTGTCTCTGTGCATATTTGAACAGGGGGATCACATTGTTTTGCTTCGCTCTCTCTTCCAAGGATACTTTGACATCCATATTTACACACGATTTTTCCCTCGCTCTCCCCTCTCCTCAGAACTTTCCAGTTCTTCACAGAGTCACATCCGACTCTGTGTTTAGCCGTAGTTGAGTGAAAGTTTCCTTTTGTTTGATCTCTCTCTCTCCCCCTCTCTCTCTCCTTCTGTCTGCCTCTCTCTTTTTCTTTCTTTCTCTCTTTCTAACACACATACACACACACACCCCACCCTTCACAGTGGAGAGAGCCTGTGTTCAGCAGTAGCTTAGTGGGGGTCTTTGTGTGGATCCCTCTGAGAGACAAGGGCACCTGAGTCAGCGATGGAGCTCTGGATACGTCTGGTGCAGACAGCTCTGGCCCGCGGCTCCAGCGCCTCCCTGGCCTTCTCTCCTCTCCTTTATCTGTCCATCTCGCTCCCTCACTCACGCCCTCTTCTGTATCCCTCGCCATTTCCTCTTCAGTATCTACTTTCACCATAGCCTGCCACCTACCCTCCCTCCCACCTACCCTCCCTCCCACCCACCCCCCCACCCATCCACCCACCCACCCTCCCACCCACCCACCCCTCCCTCCCACCCACCCCTCCCTCCCTCCCTCCCTCCCCTCCCTCCCTCCCTCCCTCCCTCCTCCCTCCCTCCCTCCCACCCACACACCCACCCACCCCTCCCACCCACCCACCCACCCACCACCCACCCACACACACACCCTCCCTCCCTCCCTCCCTCCCTCCCTCCCTCCCTCCATCGTTCTCTGTGTGATTGCTTGTTAGTTAGTATGCAGTGACGGACCCCTGCAGTGTGCTCCTCACCACATCCCCCCTGTCAGCAGAAAGACACAACGCTTCCACTCCTGCTCTCAAACAACGACAGAACAGAGGGAGTCAGGTCTGAGGCTGGGGCCTAGAGAGAGAGAGAGAGAGAGAGAGAGAGAGAGAGAGAGAGAGGAGAGAGAGAGAGAGAGGAGAGAGAGAGAGAGAGAGAGAGAGAGAGAGAGAGAGAGAGAGAGAGAGAGAGAGAGAGAGAGAGAGAGAGAGAGAGAGAGAGAGAGAGAGAGAGAAACTGAGAAACTGAGACAAAGTGGGAGAGAGAGGCCCCCGACAGACAAGAGAAAAGAGAGTATAAAATTACCCTGAATAGACAAGACGTGTAGAAACCATTTTGCATGGCAGGACTATTACAGAGACAGCGGCAGCCCTGGATTGCTGGTTGTAAATCTCCCAGGGGGAAGAGAAGAAGAAAGAAGAAGAAGAAAGAGGAGATCGTGGAGAGCTTTCTTTGGGCCTGCTGGAGGTCTCACTGCTCGACTGCAGCAGAGCCCTTCGAGAGAGAAGACCACGGAGCTGCTGAAACTGTTCTGCATCCACCTCACCGGGTCCTCTGTCTGACGCTGGAGTTGGCCCGATCTACCGAAGAGAGAGAAGAGTGAGAGGGTGGAGGGAGAGAGGAGGGGAGGGGAGAGAATGAGAGAGAGGGGAGAGCGATGAAAGGAGGGGGGGTAAAGACGGGAGGAGAGAGAGGGAAGAGTTAGAAAAGGAGGAAGGGGAGGGAAGAAAGAGGAGGGGAGGTATGGAGGAGAGGAAATGGATGATAGAGTAATGAAGGAAAGAAGGGGAGGGGAGGGGATATCGAGAGGAGAGGAAAGGGAGAGAGAGAGAGAGAGAGAGAGAGAATAAAGGACAGTGCATTGTATGTAGGGTAAGTCGATGTGCCGAGAAAGTGTAAAAGATGGAGAGGAAGAGATAAGAAAGATTATTGTCTCTACAGTGTTACTGTTAGATAAAGGAGAGAAGAAAAGAGAAGGGGGGGGTGAGAGAAATCAAGAAAGAGCTGGACATAGGGCTTGAGGAAGAGGGGTTGTCAGAGTAACGATGGAGGGAGAGAACGCGAGAATGAAAGTGAGAGAAAGAGAGAGAGAGGGAGGGATGTGATGATAATATATGGATGTGGTTCTATGAAGGTGGAAGCTGGCTAGCCGAATGACAAATGGGTCTCGGGTGACAGAGTATTATAATAAAAAGTAAATTGATATGCAAATGTGGAACGTGTAGCTCCTGGAGGACAGGGATAGCCTGTTGTCCTCATCGGAGTGGAACAGAGAGGGGGGGGGGGGGGGGGGGGGAGCATCGGTGTGTGCTACAGATATGTGTTAGGCGCATATAATTTTGCATGTGGTTGTATGTGTTTCTGTGTGTGTGTGTATGTCTTTCTGTCAATGTGTGTGCGTGTGTTGCTTATGAGAAATAGTGGAGTGTGCGATTGTTAAATAGGATAGGAGCGTGCCGGAACAGTGGCCTCGGCACCTGGGATGACAGATGGACACGAGTTTGGACTGAGAGAGAGAGAGAGAGAGAGAGACAGAGAGAGAGAGAGAGAGAGAGAGAGAGAGAGAGAGAGAGAGAGAGAGAGAGAGAGAAAGACAGAGAAACTGAGAAACTGAGACAAAGTGGGAGAGAGAGGCCCGACAGACAAGAGAAAAGAGAGTATAAAATTACCCTGGAATAGACAAGACGTGTAGAAACCATTTTGCATGGCAGGACTATTACAGAGACAGCGGCAGCCCTGGATTGCTGGTGTAAATCTCCCAGGGGGAAGAGAAGAAGAAAGAAGAAGAAGAAAGAGGAGATCGTGGAGAGCTTTCTTTGGGCCTGCTGGAGGTCTCACTGCTCGACTGCAGCAGAGCCCTTCGAGAGAGAAGACCACGGAGCTGCTGAAAACTGTTCTGCATCCACCTCACCGGGTCCTCTGTCTGACGCTGGGAGTTGGCCCGATCTACCGAAGAGAGAGAAGAGTGAGAGGGTGGAGGGAGAGAGGAGGGGAGGGGAGAGAATGAGAGAGAGGGGAGAGCGATGAAAGGAGGGGGGGTAAAGACGGGAGGAGAGAGAGGGAAGAGTTAGAAAAGGAGGAAGGGGAGGGAAGAAAGAGGGGAGGTATGGAGGAGAGGAAATGGATGATAGAGTAATGAAGGAAAGAAGGGGAGGGGAGGGGATATCGAGAGGAGAGGAAAGGGAGAGGAGACTAGAGAGGGAAGAAATAGTAAGGAAGAAAGAGAGAGAGGAGAGAGAATGGATGAAGAGGAAGAAAGGAAGGGGAGAGAGGGAGGGAGGGAAGGATTGGCTCCTTTGTTGAAGCGAATCATGTCTCTATTTCTCTTGTTGCTTCCTGATGTCATTGAGGAAGTACGAATGATCTGGCAAGATATTCAGATGGTTAGAAATCACATGGACCCTTCGAAGACGACTACCAGGAAATATATAGGATGGTGATTTGGAGATGGTCAGCCCAGATCCTTGAGTCCAGCAGCAGAGGTGTCAGGAGAGGGGAAACAGGTTCACCTCTCCCTCTCTACCCTGGGTTTAAATCTGCTACGCTAATGATTCATGACACTGTTAACTGGAGAGGAGAAATGAGGCTCTCTGTAATTACTATGGAAATGTGTTCTCTCTCTCTCTCTCTCTCTCTCTCTCTCTCTCACTCAGTCGCGCATAACCACGTACACACCAACACACTGAGCCCAGATACGCCCCCACAGAGATGAGGAAGTGTTTCATCAGTGGGCTTGGGCTGTGCCTTGAGCAGGTGCAGGGGTGTGGGAGTGGGAGAGTGCGTTCCCCTGTGGGGGGGTTTTGCATTTTGGGGGCAGAGGTGAGACCCCGTTTCCCCATTCACCATATGCTCTAAACACATGCCCCCAGGTGGCTTGGGAGTGTGTGGGAGTGTGTGTGTGTGTGTGTGTGTGTGTGGGTGTGTGTGTGTGGGTGTGTGTGTGTGTGGGAGTGTGTGTGTGTGTGTGTGTGTGGGAGTGTGTGTGTGTGTGTGTGTGTGTGTGTGTGTGTGTGTGTGTGTGTGTGTGTGTGTGTGTGTGTGTGTGTGTGTGTGGTGTGTGTGTGTGTGTGTGTGTGTGTGTGTGTGTGTGTGTGTGTGTGTTGAAGGTAATGATCACAGTCCCCTGTGTGTGGCTCTGGCTTGAACCCAGCTGATAAACATGTGGGACCCCATCCCTCCTCCCCCACCTCCTAAGCCCTTTAACCGTGCCCCCATAGACCCCATCAATAACAACCCTCTAACCCACCCAAGGGACTCCCGGCACTACCACATGGCTCTATGCGTGTGTGTGTGTGTTTTCTACCCCATAACCCTCTCGCTCCAGGTTTATGCCGGTATTCCCCAGACAGCCTATTGAAGTCTGAGTTATTCCATCCGTTCAGCTGTGTAAAAACTAACACTAGGATTAAACACCAAATGACTGTGATATGTACTGGAGCTAACAAGACCTCTTCTTACCTCTCCTCACCTCACCCCTCCCTGCCCCTCTTCACCCCTCCTCACCCCTCCCTGCCTCTCTCTACCCCTTCTCCCTTTCTCCTACCACCTAAAACATCTACATATTCTTTTTTTCTGTGGGATCCTTGAGTGATCCTTGCTGTCTTTTCACCCTCCCTTGCTCTCTTTGTTAGTGTGTTGTGTTCTTTATTTTTTGTCTCTCTTCTTCATCTCTTCATCCCAGACCCTTCCTGCTCCCTCGCTTCATCATCCCGGTTACGTATAGAATTCACTTCGAAACACTACTCAACACCTGCAAAGCAACCTGGCCCATCTTTGAATATATAGAAAATTTATATGTACATTTTATTTTTAATCAGTATTATCACTGTCCCGTTTTGTTTGGGAAGAGCAGAGAGGAGAGGAGAAGAGAGGAGAGGAGGAGTGAAGGACAGGAAAGGAGGAGAGACAAAAAATAACCAATTTATGTGGTGTTTTAGTACCTGACAATTCGAAAATGGCTTTTTATGTTTTGGGCTAAAACTCAGTGATTGAATTTAAGAGAGTGTTAAAATGGTGACAGTGTTATGATCAAGTTGGGTTGTTAAGCCCTGTGTTTGGGTACGGAAGTTTTACAGAGCGGAGATAAACAGATTGTGTCCTGAACGCCTCGCCCCAGCCCACCACTGTGATGCTGTCAGACCACAGTAACCTCAACACATCCTCACAGCAGGACTGCTGCCTCTGCTGATCACACCATCAATACTTGCTATTGACTACTGCATTGATCGTGTGTGTGTGTGTGTGTGTGTGTGTGTTTGGTATAGGTGACGCCTATAAGACTGTATGAATGCATGGGTCTATAGAAGAACGTTAAGCCAATGACATGGAGAAAAAGGATCTGTCGGCTCAGTGCACTCACTCTCACACACAAATACACACACACACACACACACACACAGACACACACACAGGCACACACACACAGCACACACACACACACAGGCTCCTACTTAATGAGAGTGGAAGACAGAGTTCCTCAGGCTCCTGTAAAGGCCAACCAGATAGAGGAGAGGTTGAAAGAGAGAAAAAAGCATGTTGAAAATACTGTATCTCTCCCTCCACAACACGGTCTGTGCCACTCAGTCTGCTTTGAGTATATCATGGGATCATCTACACCCACGCACACACACACACCGTTGAGGTGAGATGTGGATCATGTCATTAACGTGTTGCTGTGTTTGGTTTTGCAGGCACTGTGGTTACATCAAAGCGAAACAGGACCCTGACGAAGAAAAGATGCAGTTCCAACATGGCAGAGGTACACACACACATACTACACACACTAACACCCACACACACTAACACCCACACACGTACACACTCAAAGCTCTTTTGTGAGTGGCAGAAAGGGAGCAGCCATACAAAGTGAGCCGGTCTATTATATGTTGTTTATCTGGCTCTGCCTTGATCTAGCTCAGCTGCCTCTTCTGATGCAGGAATGATAATGTACCTCATCAACGTAACACACACACACTAAACATGCACAAACACATGCTACACACACATACACGTTTCATAATATAAGAATACAAGAATCATATAATTATAGAAAAAGCACACCACGTAACAGCTGATGTTCTTCCTTTAACCCTCACCCCCCCCCCCCCCCCACACACACACACAGTGAAGTTGCCTGGCAGCCGCACCTACATCCACCCCCACACCTATGAGGACCCCAACCAAGCCATCAGGGACTTTGCCAAGGAGATCGACGCCTCCAGCATCCGTATTGAGAGAGTGATAGGAGCTGGTGAGTGCTCCAGTCATCGCTCACACTGTCACAAATGTATACACACATAACCAGGGCATGGGATTGACTGGGATCTCTAAATGTGACTGTGTTTGTGTGTGTTTGTGTGTGTGTGTGTGTGTAGGAGAGTTCGGGGAGGTGTGCAGTGGTCGTCTGCGTCTCCAGGGGAAGAGGGAGATCTATGTGGCCATCAAGAGTCTGAAGGCGGGCTACTCTGACAAACAGAGGCGGGACTTCCTGTCTGAGGCCAGCATCATGGGACAGTTTGACCACCCAAACATCATCAGGCTGGAGGGCGTGGTCACTCGATGTGAGTCTGACGGGGCTTCCTCCCTCGGTTTGTGTGCGTGTGTGTGTGTGCGTGACCATGCATGTGTGTGTCAGTGCCTGTGTCAGTGTGTGTCTGGGTGTGATTGAGAGCAGAGCTCCTGTTAATGAGAGTCAGACATGACCTAGGATCAGATAAAGGCTCTTGTAACCATGGCAGCAGTGTGTGTGCATGTGTGTGTGTGTATGTAAGCCTGTCTGTTTGTAAAGAGACACTTGTTTCTGCTGATTGTGTTCGAGACAGGGGATCTGGATGCGACAGGTGAGGCACGAACACAGGGAGAGCTGCTTCAACAAGCCTCCTAACAGATCACTATCACTCTACCTCCACCCCTTTCTCTTTCTCTGTCCCTCCCTCCTCTATCTCTCTCTCTTTCTCTCGGTTCCCTCTCTTCCCTTTGACTGCTCTGTAGGGAAGTAAGAGTTTATGGTGACATTTTGACAGTCTAAAAGATGAGTAAAACATAGGCAGTCACTTCCTCCTCCTGACGCGATAGTTAGATCCAGCCACTGACGAGAGTCAAACTGCTGTACCGGCCGTGTGGCTCATTACGCTCACTACATGAGAGGACCTGATTCATACAGCCACTGGAACAGCTTGTGGTGAGCTCCATTCACGCTGTCTTTTAGAGCGAAAAATAGAGGGGCAGGAAGACTGAGAACTAGTGACAGACAGACCTCGTTTTCTGTCTCTCCCTTCTCTGCCACCCCCCCCCTCTACACACACACACATGCGCACAAACACACACACGCACACAACACACAGCTCAGTGGCACCTAGGCTCACAACAAAAGAGCAGATGCATATGTATGACTTCCATCATGAATATTAATAATTCAGTGAGTTAATTGGATGTGTTCTTTAGGCTCATGAATATTCAGCAGTTTGCATATTAACGTTGAAATCCGTCCGTATTTCTTATTCATTTCCTCTTCTTATATTTTTCTTCCTCTCTTTTTCTCTTTCTCTCACTCTCTCTCTCGCTGTCTCTCGCTGTCTCTCACTGGTGGGATGCTAATTGTGACCTTTGCTAGCTGGGTGGAAGTGGTTTGTAGAACTATTAGCAGACTAAATCAGACAGGCTTTTCATTTCCACAGGCACGTGTTGTCATTGCTGCTCTTATGCTGCCGCTCCTTTCAGAATCTCAGCGCTCCCTCCCACAGACACACCACACAAACACACAGACCGATCCACACACACTTTAAAATAGGACTACAAGAAGCTAGGCTAGTGAAAGGCCTGCCTGCGGTGGTTATGTGATCATCTTATTAGATTACGGTACCTGAGGTTTTTTATGTTGTAATTTTGTCATGGTGTGATGACTTGGTGCTATCTATCCTGGCCAGGATCCTCTTGAAAAGGAGATTTTAAATCTCAATGAGCCCTTCTTGGTTACATGAAGGTTATATGAATAAATAAAATAAAATACATTTGTGAAAGGAGTTACAGTAGGTGTTAAAGGGTCTTGTTGGAAACCCACTGTAAAAACACATGCACACATTCAAATACAAATCTGAGTACTCAGGGGTCAGGGGTCTTAGTGTGTGGGTAGATGTGTGTGTGTGTGTGTGTGTGTGAGAGAGAGAGGGGGAGGGAGATGGTACGAGAGAGAGAGAGAGAGAGAGAGAGAGAGAGAGAGAGAGAGAGAGAGAGAGAGAGAGAGAGAACGAGGTGAAGGGGCGAGTCGATAGCTCCTTCCGGCTGTGATGCCCTACCAGCTGGTCTCTTCACACCTTCCACGCTCTAATCAGGTTGACCCTTCTCAGGGCTCAGGTGGGTGTTCATGTGGGAGGTTAATATTGGGCTGTTAGAGTGGACTTTGTTCACTGAACCTAGGTGGTGTTTAGCTGTCGATTGAATGTTTCAAGGTATGCAAAGTGTAAGGCTAGTGCACATATATATAATATATTATATATATGTGTGTGTGTGTGTGTGTGTGTGTGTGTGTGTGTGTGTGTGTGTGTGTGTGTGTGTGTGTGTGTGTGTGTGTGTGTGTGTGTGTGTGTGTGTGTGTGTGTGTGTGTGTGTGTGTGTGAGTGTGTGTGTGTGAGAGAGCCTTTCTCCCAGCCTGGTGCTATTCTAATAACCTGCCTGTCTGGGATTGCTGCTATTGTCATGCTAACGACTTAGACAGGCGACTGAAAGAGAGAAAAATAGGCCTTTTTATTTCCTCTATCTCTCTACACATCACACTAAAGAACCTGCAGACCCCCCGCCCCCCCTCGCTTATCCCTCTCAGATCTCCCGTCCTCATTTGATTCACACTTCCATCCTTTCTGTCCCACAGTCGCTCCGACAATCGGCTAATCTAGAAACCCCTCAATTACAACTCATCTTCCCTGCATCACACACCACACACACACACCCTATACGCACACACGTCACACATTGTGTGTTAAAAAAAACTGGTTAAAACAGCCCTATTTTCTCTGTCCTGTTGCATCTTATCACCCATTTGGGAAAGGTAGTTATTAGTCTTGAAGGTTTCCCTTTGTGTGAAGAACAATGACAGTTGAAACATTTCCCTGGTGTGGAGTTTTCAGCTGACTTGAAAAGCCTGCATTGGAAAAACAGGAGAGAGAGAGACGGGAGATGAGAACAGATACGAGATGGAGAGAAGAGGAGAGAGGAGATGAGTAGAGATAGGTTTATTGAGTTTCTGTCTCTCTCTCCCTCTCTCTCTGTGTGTGTGCTCCTAAGCCCGGGGATCTAACAGTATTGTATAATTTAGTTAAAACCCCTAAACATTAATCAATGAACACACGGCTCAGTTCACTTCCCACTTTTTGTTCCCTGAGCTGACTGTTCAGTGCTGTAAATTCAGCTCACACACACTTTGCTCTGTCTCTCTCTCTCTCTTACACACACACACACACACACACACACACACACACACACACACACACACACACACACACACACACACACACAGTATGGGCATGTAGAATGGATGAGGTCTCTGCCCTGGTGAGGAGCCAGGTTAAAAGTGTGTTAATGAAGAGCTGTTAAAACACACGACTCCCGGATTCATTTTACACCCCAGTGCTCACACCTGGCACAACATCAATACTCAATCTACATACACACCAAGATATACACAACGCACTGAATAACAAATAGCTCCTGTGCTACAGGCAACCCCTGGTAGATACATATTACAAACTTTAGACACACACAGGGTGTCTCAAACTTTGTGACATGTGATTTGACTGGTCGTTAGTTCTTGCTTGTGTGAGTGTGTGTTTGTGTGTTTGCTGGGGCCTCTGAATGGGCTCTCTGTCTCTCTGGAGGTCTCTTAAGGAGCAGAGAGTGTGTGTGTGTCTGCGTGTGAATGCGTGTGAATGCGTGTGTGTGTGTGTGTGTGTGTGTGTGTGTGTGTGTGTGTGTGTGTGTGTGTGTAAATTTGAGTGTGCATGTGTGACGTTTTGGCTCGAGGGAAGATACTTCAGGAAAAGAGGCTCAATCTGGCCACCTGACTCTATGTGTCCATGTGAGCGAGTGTGTGTGCGTGCGTGCGTGCGCGCGTGCTCATGCATGTGTGCACGTGTGTGGCAAGTCTCAAAGAGCAATCAATGAGGCTCATTGTAGGATGTCTGTGTGTGTTTCTGTGGGAGTGATGAATAGCTGGGCAGACTGACAGAGGGAGTGTGTGTGTGGTAACCCTGGTATCTAGTCAGACTAATCCTGCCTGGCTGCTGGCCAGATGGGAACTGGAGATAGTCCAGATTAGAGGACCACAGCATAATGACACTGCAGACTAGTGGAGGGAAAATTGCCTCGTCTCAACCATTCCTCCATCATTCCCCTTCACCCCCCCCCCCCCATCCATCCCTGAAGGGTGTGATCGTGGTCAAGATCTCAACCACAATTAGGCACATTCATCCCATGTTATTACCAGTTATCTCTCTGGATTACTTTGGCATGCAGAAGCTTTGTTTTTTCTCTCTCTTTATCTCACAGATTTGCACAAAACTCTCTCTCTTTCTCTCTCTCTCACACACACACACACACACACTATAGGCCCTTTTTGGTGCCATCCTGAGGCTAACAGTAGTTTCTCTATACACCTATAGATTCCCACGGCTGGTTCCAAACACACACGTCTTTCTCTCCCTTCCTCTCCTACTTTTTCTCTCTTTCTCTTGCTCCTTATTCCTCCCAGAAAACACACAGGCTCGGGCTGGTGTGGGGGGTAGCAACAGAGGAGGGGGGGGGGGGGATGGAGTCCTGGAACTGTCAGACCTCCCCTTGGTCTGGATCTATCCCACAAGCCCTTTCATCTGGCTCTTTGATAGAGCAGTCAGAGGAAACACACACGTGCACACCCAGATCCCCCCCCCCCCTCTGGACAGGATTGAAATCAGGTGGCTATCACAGCACTGTCCCCATGCCTGCTCTGCAGCTGGACACACACACACACTCACAAAAACACACACACAAACACACAAATACACACAAACACACAGACAAACACACACACCCACATACACGCATACAAACACAGTGATAAATGTGAATCCCAGCCCTCACCCCCAGCAGAGGAAAATCCAATTCCCTTTCACTTTTATCCCTGAGACTAATGTTACTGTCAGAGAGAACACCACCACCCGAGACCAGGATGCTGTGTGTGTGTGTGGCTGTATGTGTGTATGTGTGTATGTGTGCGTGTTTGTGTCTGCGTGTGTGCCACAGTGAGATAGTGATTTCATTTAGGGTGATGTATCGCTGTCCTTACCCACAATCTTACTGCAGGCCTCCCCAATGTTGTCACTGACCTCCCCTGACAATCTCTCCCTCCATCCCTCCATCCCTCCCCCTTCATCCTCCCCTCCCCATCTGTTTCCATGCTTTACCCCAGCTTTCTCTTTACCTTCCCTCCTTTTCTCTCCTCTCTCCTCAACTTCCCTTCTCTCCATCAATGTCTCTCTACCTCCGTCCCCCACACTCCACATCTCTCCTATGTTCCTCCCTCCTCCTTAAAGATCTGGCGTTCTATCTCCGCTCATCTTTCCGTCCTCTGGCCCACCACTTATTTTTTATCTCCCAGGTTCTTCCCAGCATCACAGGTCTTATTGGGGAAATGTGACCTATTCATCACTACTGACACAGGCTGTGTTTACAAGCAACGTACACACACACATTTGCACGCGCACACACACACATTTGCACACACAAGTCTTCACATCTCTCGAGTGTGTGTTTGTATCCCGTTGATTGGCATAACCTCTTTACCCGGTTTACAGTTGGGGTTGTGCCTTTGGGGGCGTGTATGCTGAGGTGTGTGTGTGCATACATGTGTGTGTGAGAGGCCGAGATTGGTAGTGTTCTGTGTATCATCATTTGTAAGGTCCACCAGGTGGCATGCGATGGGTCGAGAAAACAGGCTCCCTCTCTTCCTGTCAATCTATGTGACTAACTACCCCACCTTACACACACATACACACACACACGGGCAGGCAGGTGCATACCGCTCCATCCCACATTACCCCAAGAGGCTGATCAGTATTCATGAGATCTCAGGAGGCCTTTCACTCACACACACACACACTCACACGCACACATGGCCACACGCGCACACCACGGTGGATTGGCCCATTCTAATTATCTCCTGGTGTTTATGGAGAAGCCTGATTAGAAGCTGTCACTGTGAGTGATGACGACATGCCAGGCTATCTCTGGGGGAGGGGGAGACGAGAGGAAAGGTAGCGAGGCAGAGAAAGAAAGAGGAAGACGACAAGAAAGAATAGAGAGAAAGAGAGGCCCCCAATATGGAGGAAGACAGAGAGAGAGAGAGAGAGAGAGAGAGAGAGAGAGAGAGAGAGAGAGAGAGAGAGAGAGAGAGAGAGAGAGAGAGAGAGAGAGAGAGAGAGAGAGAGAGAGAGAGAGAGAGAGAGAGAAGGAGTGGCTGGTCCTTTGTGTTCTCCTGTGTCTCTCTTAAAGCCCTATCTGCAGATGTGTGTGACAGCCGTGTTGTAACATGGCGGTGTTTCTGTCCCCAGGTAAACCTGTGATGATCATCACTGAGTTTATGGAGAACGGATCCTTGGACACCTTCCTCAAGGTATGAGTCTATGTGCTACGACCATTCACCAACACTCATTCTACAGCGTGTTCTATTGAACTGTATGAGAGCTTACTCCTCTGTCGGGAACATACGGTATACCAGAGAGAGAGAACGAATGTATGTGTCTTTGTTTATGTGTGTGTGTGTGTGTGCTTTTGTCACTGTGCCTGTGTGTGTGTGTGTGTGACATGAGGTACTTATTAGTTGTTGTGAAAAGATAAAAGAGTTATATATTATTTCTATTGGTGTTTTCAGTCAAACCTCTCGAAACTCGCTGCTCTGAGTCATACTGCCTAAATGTCTTTTATTTACACATTTACGCCAACACTCTCCATCTCACACACACAGTGAACCCCTGACACTTACTTATGTCTACTATTCAGCTAATAAATTACTGTTTGTCAGCCAATACAGATGACCAGGGTAGCTTTGTGATAACCCCAAGACTCATGCACTCTGCTGTCTAAGGGGTAGCCGTTCTTTCCCACAACACGGCACCACATGACTGTAGAAACTGACAGCACTGATACAACATTCTCTCTCTCACTCACTCACACACACACTCGTGCAGACACACACACACACAGACACACACACACCATTAGATCTAGGTTGTGGGTATAATGATAGCCGTAGATAGGGTCTGAAGCTGTAGTAAAAAGCCAATATAATTATGGGATCACTTTTATGGGTAGTAGCTCATGCCCCGCTCCTCACACAGCTCCATGTGTTTAATTATACTGCTGATCTATTAAGCTACGGTCAGAACAACAAAGCATCCATCTCTCTCTCTTGCTCCCTCATTTTCCTCCCCACTTATAGTGCCTCTACATTGCCTTTGCTCTCTCCATTTATCTCTTTCACTCTCACTATCCACCTTTCCAACTCTCTGCCTTTCTTAAATATCTCTCTCTCAAATGTCCCTTTTTAACACTTGTTCTTGCACTTTCACTCTTTCCATCCACATCTGATCTCTACCTCCATATCTCTCCCTTCCTCCCTCCGTCCGTCCCTTCCTGGCAGTGCTGGATTGATAGAGGAAGTCTGTAGGTTTGTTAGACAGACCAATCAATCAGGATCTCACAAAACACCAGCTAATTAACTTACTGTGCAGCTGTACGGCTTAAGAGGACATGCAGATGGATATTACTTTGGGAGCGAGGGACGAGGAGAGGGATGGATGGAGAGAAGGTGAGGAACAGAGGAAGATGCCGTGGGTGGCAAGTAGGATGACAGAGAGCGGGAGAGAGAAAGACAGACAGAGAAACTGAAGGAGTAGATTTATTAAAGCGTGGGTATCAAGAAGGAACCCAGCTGAATCGATTCCGTGTATTTAGGATAGCAACCTGCTGGTGATTATAATGTATCATGGTCTCCTGTCTGCCCCCTCCAGAAACATGACGGCCAGTTCACGGTGATCCAGCTGGTGGGCATGCTGCGTGGCATCGCCTCGGGCATGAAGTACCTGTCAGACATGGGCTACGTTCACAGAGACCTGGCAGCACGCAACATCCTGGTCAACAGCAACCTGGTGTGTAAGGTGTCTGACTTCGGCCTGTCCAGAGTCCTGGAGGACGACCCGGAGGCTGCATATACCACACGGGTACGACACACACACACACACACACACACAAATGTTGTCCACAACAGCAAAAATCTCACTGCAGGTCATAATGCGTAGAGCAGTGGAATCATTTTACGGCTACAAATGAATTCGGATTTGTAGGAAGTGTCAGCAATGTTTTTTTAATGTGATATTAGCATAGCCCTAGGTGCAGCACGGCAGCCAGGCGAGGACAAACCTCCACACACTGCAGTGCCAGGAGATCGAGAGATACAAGAGAACCGCAGCAGGGAGGGGAGGAGAGAGAGAGCGGGAAGAGGGAGAAGGGGGGGGGGGAGCAAGAGAAAGAGAAGGATAGGTGGGGGTGGGAATACATAAAAGAATGTTGACTAGCTCCACTCTTCCACTCTTTGTCTTTGACTTGACTTTGACCAGAGTGTGGGGACTGCTGCAGCAACGGTAGCAGCATGACAAGAAGCTGTTGGGATTCCTATGGAGAGTCTCACACACACACACACATGCAGATGGGTGTGTGTGCTCTAGAGAGCTTAGAGATGTAGGGGGTGTTCAGAGGGAGTCAACAGTACTGGTGCTGACGTGTTCTGGTTCTGTATGTCCGGGCCGGCAGGGAGGGAAGATCCCCATCAGGTGGACGTCTCCGGAGGCCATCGCCTACAGGAAGTTCACCTCGGCCAGCGACGTGTGGAGCTACGGCATCGTCATGTGGGAGGTGGTGTCCTATGGGGAGAGGCCCTACTGGGAGATGTCCAATCAGGATGTGAGTTCACTTCAGCGTGACTGTTCAGAATGCTCGTACTGTACTGCAACATCATGGTGGTTGTTTCTACGGTGTGTTTCTGGTGCAACCGCCTGGAACCGAGCTAGCTTTAGTTCTTATCAGTTTTTCACGTTCTCTTTCTTTGTTCTTCCTTTCTTTCTTTCTTTCTTTCTTTCTTTCTCTCTCTCTCTCTCTCTCTCTCTCTCTCTCTCTCTCTCTCTCTCTCTCTCTCTCTCTCTCTCTCTCTCTCTCTCTCTCTCTCTCTCTCTCTCTCTCTCTCTCTCTCTCTCTCTCTCTCTCTTTCTCTCCCTCCCTCTCCCTCTCCCCCTTTCTCTTCCTTCCTCTCGATCCTTCTCTCCGTCCCTCCCTTCAGGTGATCAAGGCGATAGACGAGGGCTACCGTCTGCCCGCCCCCATGGACTGCCCCGTGGTGCTGCACCAGCTCATGTTAAGCTGCTGGGAGAAGAGCCGCAGCGACAGGCCCAAGTTCGACATCATCGTCACCACCCTGGACAAGCTGATCCGGAACCCGGCCAGCCTGCGAGAGCTGGCCAACAGCTCTGTGTGGTGAGCCCTGCCTCCCACACTGCACATGTCCTGTCAGAGCCGCAGAAAAACACACACCCAACATGTTCGAAGCTTCTATCTAGATCCACCAGGTTTCAGCCTCTGTGTAGTTGATTGATTGATTAGATATCCATGCTAAGATGGTGTATTTTATGACTGGCCCTGAGGTCTAAAGATGGGACGATAGGACTTTCTTTGCTGCTAAACCGGGTCGGCCCTAGACTTTATCTAACAATGTTATCTGTGTGTGTGTGTGTGTGTGTGTGTCCAGGCAAGACCCGACCACTCCTGAGGTCAGTGTGACCACGGTGGAGGAGTGGCTGGAAGCCATCAAGATGGGCCAGTACAAGGAGAGCTTTTCCAGTGCGGGCTACGTCACTCTGGACTCTGTCCTCTACATCAGCGCTAGGTCAGACACCAAGCTGGCCTGGGTTGGACTTGATGGGGCTGAGCTGGGGTCATGAGTAGTAAAGATTATCTATTAGATTTGTCTTTACAATGTGCTAAATTCTTATTTTTCTGTCTTTATTTCTTTCCATTCCTTGCTGCAGTGAACTGGGTAAGATGGGCGTGACTTTGGCGGGTCACCAGAAAAAGATCCTGTCGAGTGTGCAGAGCCTGTCGACCCAGGGGACCCAAGTCCAAGTATAACAGTTTTTCCATAGACACGCACTGAGATTGAGCCAAAATGGACGCTCTGCTATGAGATTCCCCCATCGAGACACACTGAGATGGATCTGTAATGGTTACCCTGTGCTCCCCCATTGAAGCGGTGCTAAGATGGACACTGGACTCTTTTACCTCCTTGCAGCTTCACCATTCCACTCCTTCTGGAAGCTAGAATAGTGTAGGCACTATCCACTTCAGCACTCGGAGTCTGGCAACCCAACAACCACCACCAGGGCCACAGAGAGACAAACCTCAAACCTGGCAACATCTCAAATCATCTCAGATCATATCAACTCAACAACTTTAAAAAAAAAAAATCAACAAAAAAACAACATAAAAAGGACAAGAAAAAAAATTATTAGAATACAATTATCATCACTGTCTGTGACGTTGAGTGTACAGTTGGTTTTACCGTTGTTTTGTTTTCTGTTTTAAGATGAGCTTTTATGGAGTTTTCACCCGGTTTTAAAGAGACATGAGATATGTATAGATTTGTGTTTATATGAGCTGTGTGTGTGTGCCACACTCTAGAACTGGATGAAACGTTTGTCTTGGCTGTCAAGCTACATAGATGGACTGCTCTTCAGGGTTCCTTCCTGGTGCATGTAAGACTCGACCCCTCCTGATTGTAAAAAAGTACGCCATTGGACAAGTCAAGCCCAAACATGGCATGAATGTGTACCGGAGATAGATTGAGGGGGTTTTATGAGTAAAGAGATGTGGTGGAAAAAAAGAGAGCGTTAGCTATTACTTCCAGACACCCTCAAGTCCCAGTGCTTGTGTGCTAGATGCACTTGTGATGTCATTTCCTGGTAGTGCAGCATACAGCAGCAGCAGCTGCTAAGGACGCAGTCAGTCAGACCTTCTCAGTACATTTTTTTCTAACAGAGTTAAGACTTTCCAAAGCGCACTGAAACTGTTCCCCCTGGGTGAATATTGTTAGCACGTTATCTTCCAAGAGTTCGCTGGCTTCCTGTGTTTGCGCTGTATCAGAGAATTGTGGTGTTGTGTAGAGCAGAGGTGATGTGCTAAAAGTCAACACTGTTTAGAATGTTTGTATCTGTTTCTCCAATGTTGTGCCATGTACAGTAAATTAAGGAACTGTTTGGTTTCATTGGCTTGGTGCCAACATGTTAGTTTGATCCTAACATCTTTGTAGATCACCGCTGATACAATTTGAACAATTTGGATAAGAAAAGGTTGATGGTGAAAATGTGGGGTAGTCTTTCCCAGTCACCCCCCCCCTCCACAAACACACACATCACCACCCCACACACACACCACTCTCCCACCCTCCCCCATGTTGGTAGTTGTTAGGTCCTACTGTGTATTATCTACCACTGTTGAGCCATGCCATATGCTTCCATTACTTGAAACTGCTCAACCCAAGAGCCTACACCATTCAAACAAATTACAACAATAAGACAAACACATACATTTACTCATTTAGCAGACGCTCTTATCCAGAGCGACTTACAGTAAGTACAGGGACATTCCCCCGAGGCAAGTAGGGTGAAGTGCCTTGCCCAAGGACACAAGGTCAGTTGGCATGACCGGGAATCAAACTGGCAACCTTCGGATTACTAGCCCGATTCCCTCACCGCTCAGCCATCTGACTCCCACATACAGTACTGTTGTAATGTCAGACGCATGTTCAAGTTCACATATTCTACACAAACATGTTTCCCCTGTCACACTTAGGAAACGTTGCTATAGATCAGTTCTAACATGATGTTTCACTGCAGAGAAATTTGTTACCAGTCCCCCGCCTCGCCCCTCCCCTCCCCCATACCCCTTAGTGCACACAGTCCACTAAATCTGTTTACAACAACAGTGTTACTCTGGTAACAGATAACAGCAGCATATAAACCGTTGTACCATAGTGTAACATATGTACAGTGTTGATTAAAAAATGTTAGAATGTTTGTAATGATGAATATGATGATGAATATGATGATGTGCTTTTATTCTGAAGGAGGAGAAAACATTGGCGTATTGTTGCAGGGGGCGAGTCTTAAGAGACGGGTTTTGGTGTGATTCGCTAAACTGATTAATGGAATGTAGCATGGGTACGATGCTTTAGCTTTGATTGACAGGTGACAGGGCCTGTGGTTCATACTGCAGTGGTAGAAGGGGTGGAATATTCTCTGAAAGGCGTAGGACTCGGTGGTCCATCTACACCGCCACCATAGCTGTGACCCCCTCCTGTCGTTCTGCTCTCTCTCGCTCTCTGGTCTCACTCCGGCAGGCTACCCTGGACTGTTTGACTCTTAGATGCCTTATTTACTGAGCTCCCCCGCCCCCACCATGTACCCATAAAGGTGGTGTTACAAGTAAGTGTGTACATAATATTTATCTGTGACATCACAGGAACACTATGGTTCAGTAGCTTCTGGTAGACTTTATGGATCTCAGCAACTCTGTTTGGATTCAGACAACCCATTCTGCAGTCGAAAGCTGAGAGGATGAAGTCAAATGGAAATTTGAATTGGTCAGCCAGCAGCCATTTACTGTTAAGTATTATTTCACCTTGTATCCTGAGCTAGGTTGTGAGTTGGGCCAGAATGGGGCACCCCCCCCTCCCAACATATATACACACACACACACAGATTTTGGGTCAGATTTGTGTTTTGCCCCTATTAGGTTAAGACAAGTCAGGCTAGCTGATCTCAGAGCCTCTGCAGAACCCTGTACATTAATCCTCTATGTTCTCCCTCTCTCTCTCTCTCTCTCTCTCTCTCTCTCTCTCTCTCTCTCTCTCTCTCTCTCTCTCTCTCTCTTTCTCCTCTCTCCCTTCTCGCTCTCTTTCTTCTCCTCTTTTTCTTCTTTTTCTTCACTCCATCTCTCTCTCTTTCTCTCCATCCCTCCCTCCCCTGTACTGTGTCCTTGTGGCAGGTTCCCATGCGCTTGTTCTAAAGGGTGTACGCATTCTAATGTCCTTCATGTTGCTGTAATAAATATGCTAATATTTTTAATTTCTCACCTGAAGGTGTGGGTGTCTTACTTTTCTTTCACACAGATTCACACGCTCTGCATGTGAAATGACATACAAATTGCACGTTATTCATACCATACACTTTCTACGCCTTCGGGATTCCACACGGAGCTATGGTATATTACCAAGGTTTATTCATAGCCCTCTCACATGGGATCAGCGTAAAAGTTGGACTTAATTATCCCGCTCTCTCTTTGTGTCTGTGTCAGAGAGCCTGGAGGAAGTAGAATCAGGGGTATCTGTTCAGAGAGGAAGTGAGGTCGTGCTGTAAACCTGAGGACATGTCTATTCTTTTTAGTCTCCCACACAACCCACCCATGATAATGCAATGTCCCTATTCTCAAATAATGTACACATACGTCTGTGTGTGTGTGTGTGTGTGTGTGTGTGTGTGTGCTACCTCAGAGATAATGGAGTCCCCAGGGGAGTGTAGAGGGTCACTGACTCCTGCCCTTTGTTAACCCTTTAATGCACTGGCCCGACGCTGTCAGTCTATGTTACTGTCATTACACCTCATTTACTCCATCACGTTCCATACTCCGTTTCTCTCTTCTTTTCTTTATTTCTCTTTCCATTTTCTCTCTTTTTCTCTCCCTCTCTCCCCCCCTCTCTTTTTTCTCTCTCTGTCTTTATCTGTCTGTGTCTCTCCCCCATTGGATCTAAAATCCACCTCTTCCCCCACATAATAATCAGTATTCCTCAATATCCCCCCCATCTACCATCCCTCCTTTACCTTACAGTTCCCAGACCTCTCTTTCTGCTTTTAACAAACATAGAAATGCAGCACGCAGAAAAAAGCACACACACACACACAGCCACACAGATGTCTGACCCTGCAGAGGTCATAGAGGATCTATAGCTGGTAGGGCTCTGGTGTTATTTTAATGTCTTCTGCCCCACATTAGGGGACACTCAAACCCTCACCTGACAGCATGACAGAGAGGGGCAATTACTAACTTAGTCACACACACCCAGGGGAACCAATGTGTGCGTATCTGATAGTCTGTGTGTCTGAGATTGTGCTTGTGTGTGTTTGTGTGTAGAGGATAGGGGAGGGGGGGGTTGTGTGTGTGTGTGTGTGTGTGTGTGTGTGCATGATCAGTAAATATGACAGCCTCATCAGTCACTGGTGGTCTTTTAAGTGTTATCCAAAAGCCGTGCGACCTTTTAAGATGATGCCAATAAACATTGTGTGATGAATCAATTGGCAGAGAGTTGGCCCCCAACCACCATCTTATTAACCAGCCTCAACATGGGAGATGACAGCCTCTCTGTGGAGACCCAAGCCTCCACATCCCATCCTCACAGAGCTGGGACCCTCTAGTTTCAGTCCAAAAGCATTATGATGTAACACGGAATTACTTTATGTAATTATTATTCGTATCTCAGGATAGTTACGAATGCATGGATCTGGTCTGGTCTCTGTAGTAACACCGTATGATTTCACTGGCTCTATCGCGCACAAAGCGTACTGTTCCATTATTTGTGGAAGGGAAATTAATAACATGGGGTCTGTCCTTCTGCAGTGAATCTGGGGACGTTATCCATGTGTGTGTGTGTGTGTGTGTGTGTCGGAGTGGCTCAGATCCTGTTTAGCCCTGTGTTTGGGTTGCGTGTGTCTGCTTCTAATCAAATCTATGGCTGCCTCAAACAACTCTCCTGTTTCCTCGTCCACACACACACACACACGTACGCACACAAACTCATGCACACACACTCACACACAAACACACACAATCTCATGAGGGTTTAGTTTGCTATCAAAGCGATTTCCTGTCTCAAATTTTCATCAGTAATCAAAGTTCCTGATTGAATTTGAAAAGTGAGCCCAGCGATATAAATCACATTACATGCATCGCTCCTGCTCATGCCTGCTCTCATCAGCAGCAGACGACCCACTGTCTGTTGTCTGTCTGTCCATACATCTGTCTGTCTGTCTGCTGTGTCTGTCTGCTGTGTCTGTCTGTCTGTCTGTTTTATCCACCATGACTGAACATTTGCAGACAGAATCAGAGACAATAAAGAAAAAGCCAGGAAACCCAAAGACTGGAGGATGATAATGAGAAACGGATCAAGACAAAAGAGGGGTGGAATAAGAGCCGAAGGAGAAGAAAGGAAAGAGATGAACTGCAGGACTAAAACACCCCCGTGGCAATGCCATGAGACGGGCCAGTGAAATGAAAATAGGGGGGGGGGGGGGGGGTAGCAAGAAAGAGAGTGGTGTGTTATTGCCCACATGATCACTTGCAGATGTACAAATTGTTGTTTCATGCCTGGCGGACATGACGTGTTAAACTGTTATTGGACAAAAAAAAGAGGAGCATTAACCAAAGACAAAGTGTGTGTATGTACGTTTGCGTGTGTGAGTGCATGTGTGTGTTTGATCTGTGGGCTCCTCTACAAAGTGATGTCATATGTGGTAATATGAGAGAGAAGTGTTTCCCATTGATGGAATAAAGAAGATGGAAATCTGAACTAAAAGCAAACATAATCATTCCACAGCTGTGATGTTGTAAATCACACATGCATGCATGCACACATGCTAACACTCACAACACACACACACACACACATACCAACACCACACACACACACACACACACACACACACACACAAACTCCACTTCTATGTTTCAGACAGGACGCAATGACTCATGTGATTGATTGGGTAATAATGTTCATAAAAGCTGTATTCATAAGCATACACGCAGAGTTACCAAATCAATGCCCTCTCTGTGATGTGCCCAGTCAGGAAGGAGCTCAGCTTAACACCGTAACTATGTATGATATATAATCCCACTAGTCCATTGAATGTGGTGGATGTGTGTGGGTGTGGGTGTGGGTGTTTTGCATTGTGTGTAATAAGATTTTGTTCCACATTTGGGTATGTCCAGTGAGAATCAAGGAGAGAAGCAGGAATTGTTGACTGAAGCTGCAGAGTAGAGGCCATGTGGGGTCTAAGTACACACAGATTTTTCCGGAACATCCATTACTGAGAGGAGACGTCTCAACGTGACAAAGCGTCATACAGACTCTGACTGTCCAACCACAGCTGAAACAGCCAACCCTCAAACTCTGCCCTACAGCATCACGTCTTTCTCACTCTTCTCTTGCTCTTTCTCCTTTCTCATCCCTTCTTCCCATGCCTGCTGCTTCTCCATCACGGCCTTATTGGTGGTCATTGACAGGTGGGTGTGTCTGCCGGACATTGATTGGAGGAGGCCGTAATGTTCTGAAGAAGCACATCAGGGGAAATTGAGTATGGAAAAGGGATCAGAACTTTGTGGAGAGTGAACTGGACTGAAAATGACCTGAGATTGGTATTGGACTGAAAAGGGAGAGAATCCTGGGAGTAACAGGGAGCCTAGCATTGACTTCTCAATGAGGAAGAGAAGATTAGATGGAGGAGGAGAGAAGGAGGGGGGAAAGGAGGGGGCTGATGAGGCGAACCTGATGAGGAGAGGCTGACGTAGGTCAGGGGTCAAAGCCTATCAGAGACAACCAGGTCCTGGTTGATTGATTTCTATTGGGCCATTTAAGACTGATGAATTTTCATGAGTCTTTAGCTGGATGAGGATGATTGGATAGATTTTTGGATGAAAAGAGAGGAATGAATATTTAATATCTAGTCACAGAGAACAGCAGGACACAGGGTGATAGACAAACAAGTTAATTGGTAATTAAGCAAAGTCGTTTTTTGTTGCATTTTGCATGCCAAAATGTGGAAATGGCTAAAACACACACAACTCATGGTGTGTGATGGTGACCACACAGGCTGAAGTGTTTCCTGTGGGAGCAGTAATGTTCTTCTCAGTGTGCTGACTCAGACTAGGGCCTTTTGTCTGGAGAGGGAACATCACAACCACACTACGGTCCTCTCCTCCTCTTCCTTTACATATCCTGTCCTTCTCTCCTTTATTTCCCTTTCTTTCTTTCCTGCTTCCTCTCTCTGTCTCTCTCACAGGCTTTGTGTGTGCGAGCATGTGTGCATGCGCATGTGAGCGAGGCGTGGGTGTGCAGGCTCAGGCGTGTGTGTGTGTGTAGTGTAACAATGACAAAAGGCATAGCTACTAAGATTGTAAATCATCCATGTTCTTACTAACTGAGGTTTGACCCAAATAACTCTGTTATTTATGACGGCTTTTAGGCTGCTCTGCATTCCCCTGGACCACTGAGAATCTCTCTCTGCCATTAGTTTATCAATTATATTTATCATTGCTTTTTACAATGACACTCGTCTGTGGTAGTTTAATGATTCATAGGCTCTAAACATGGTCATAAATTACTGCAGGGTATAGACATGTGTAGGCACACACATGACCAAACGCACACACACGGACATGCAGTCACACAGTGATACACGCTCACACACAATGAGAACGGTGTTAAAGGTCCTAGCGGGTAGTATCGTCCCAAGGAAATGAGCCAGATAAGGAACACTGTTGGCAGCTGCTGGAGTAGCAGCCCTCTCCTCTAAACCTCACCCACGGCCCGGGGAAGTATGCGTGTGGAAGTGTGCCTCAGATGCTGTGGGTAATTTGGACTGTTTGAAGTGTAGATGGGGTTCAGAGGATCAGTGGCACAGACAGAGATCACAGGACAATGACAGACAGGGGAGAGAGAGGAGGAGGGTGGGGGAGGAGAGGGGAGGGAGGAGAAGGGTGGGGAAGGGGGAAGAGAGAAGGGTGGGGAAGGGGGAAGAGGAGAAGGGTGGGGAAGGGGGAAGAGGAGAAGGGTGGGGAAGGGGGAAGAGGAGAAGGGTGGGGAAGGGGGAAGAGGAGAAGAACGAGTGGAAGGCGGAGGAGGGGGAGGGAGGAGAAGGAGAGGGTGGGGCAGGGGGGAGAGGAGGAGGAGAAGGAGGAAGGTGGGGAGCAGAAGGTGGAGGAGTAGAGGCAGAAACCGCTGGAAGGGCGAAGGACTAGGGAAACAAACACAAGCGGGAAAACTCTTACTCTGTGTGGAAATAACAGATGAAGATATGAAGTGGAGTGCACACACGCAGCGGGAGCAGAGAGAGGCCAGTGACAGAGAGAGGCCAGTGACAGAGAGAGGCCAGTGACAGAGAGAGGCCAGTGACAGAGAGGCCAGTGACAGAGAGGCCAGTGACAGAGAGAGGCCAGTGACAGAGAGAGGCCAGTGACAGAGAGAGGCCAGTGACAGAGAGAGGCCAGTGACAGAGAGAGGCCAGTGACAGAGAGAGGCCAGTGACAGAGAGAGGCCAGTGACAGAGAGAGGCCAGTGACAGAGAGAGGCCAGTGACAGAGAGGCCAGTGACAGAGAGAGGCCAGTGACAGAGAGAGGCCAGTGGCAGAGAGGCCAGTGACAGAGAGAGGCCAGTGACAGAGAGAGGCCAGTGGCAGAGAGGCCAGTGACAGAGAGGCCAGTGACAGAGAGAGGCCAGTGGCAGAGAGAGGCCAGTGGCAGAGAGAGGCCAGTGACAGAGAGAGGCCAGTGACAGAGAGAGGCCAGTGACAGAGAGAGGCCAGTGGCAGAGAGAGGCCAGTGGCAGAGAGAGGCCAGTGACAGAGAGAGGCCATTGACAGAGAGAGGCCAGTGACAGAGAGAGGCCAGTGGCAGAGAGAGGCCAGTGGCAGAGAGAGGCCAGTGGCAGAGAGAGGCCAGTGGCAGAGCGAGTCGTGGGAAACCGGAGGGGAGCTGTGTAATGACATCAACGAGGCTCTCTCCTCCTCCTGCAGCTGACCCAGTCAGGAGGTTCTGCTC
Source organism: Osmerus mordax (assembly GCF_038355195.1). Taxonomy (NCBI): domain Eukaryota; kingdom Metazoa; phylum Chordata; class Actinopteri; order Osmeriformes; family Osmeridae; genus Osmerus; species Osmerus mordax. Next base: position 7,229,989 of record NC_090065.1, read on the forward strand.
AGTCTGCCCATTCACTCCTGACCGAGTAAACATGTGTGTGTTGGTGGTAATGTGTCTGTGTATACTGTCTAACTTATCATCGTTTAAGTCAGCTCTTGCATTTTTGCTAATAATGGCATATGTCAGTCTTAGTATAAACTTAAGACCGTACAGACAAACAGTATGCTAATAAACCTAGCCAGTTCCCATCTTAATGTGTGTTAGAGTGTATTATTGTTGCTGTATCTCAAATATTCAGCTTAATGGCACATTGCCACAGAGAAAGGGCAATCTAGTTATGAAACACCCACTCTCTGTCTAGAAACTGACATTGTGTGTGGGTGAGGAGCAGTCCTTTAATATGCACTCATTCTTGGGCTAATTCAATTACACACACGCAAGACACTACAGACAACAAGCACACATGCTTTATGGCTGCCTACAACAAAGATGTATCTAGTGTAGCCTAAGCATAACAAAACAATCGTGTTTTAGGATTCGGGTCCAACTAGGACAGGTTAGGCCTCGGGTTCAGCTACTGTACGACAGAGGCTGTCAGTGAGCTCTGCCCAGACTCACATGGCTTCATCGAGAGAGAAGGGCCGGCAAGAGGAAGGAAAGAGAGGAGGAGGAGGAGGGGATGAAGCCATTGCCAAAACCTGAGTGTGTGTAAATGAAGATGAATGCCTGTGTTTGGATTGAAGTGATATTTTATTTAGGATCAGCCTCTCCATTTGGTGTGGCTGCTGCCGCCACGAGGAACAACATGACAAGCCAGAGAAATGGATATTGATTATAAAAGGTGACGGTCCTCCCCTCTCTTTCTCCTCCCTCTCTCTCTCTCTCTCTCTCCCTCTCTCTCTCTCTCTCTCTCTCTCTCTCTCTCTCTTCTCTCTGTCTGTGTTTCCATCTCCTCCCCCTCTTTCTCAGTGGTATCTGAGCGGTATACCATCTGATGGATGGGTAAAGCTGATTTTAGGCCAAGCGTCACAGCCTGAGGTTTGAGGACACCTGATCGAATTTCACCCTATTGCTGTTCATGCTGTTTTGTGTGTGTGTGTGTTTGTGTGTCTGTGTGTGTGTGAGTGAGAGAAAGAGAGAGAAAGAGAGAACAAGAAAGAGAGAGAGAAAGAGATTTTTTTGCAGGCCTAAAGCTTGACCATGAAAATGGACCTGAGCTCTCAGATAATTCAATAAAAAAGACCAGACCTTTGGAATATTTCCTTTTTGTGAGTCTTAAAACTGCACGCACGCACCCATTTCAGGAATCATGTCCTTGGGTCAACTTCAAACGTCAAAATGCTCATATAACTCAAATATGTTACTGTAATGACAATAAGTCAAATCAGTGCATCCATGTTGCCGTGTGCATGTGTGTCTGTCTTTTACTGGAGCTAATTGTGCACCCTATCTTTCCTTCTGTGTTAGAGTATTAATGATACAACACACCCTATTCGGAGTGTTTGTGATGGTCTTTCTGAGAGAGCCTCTCCAGCTGCTGAACAGATGGAAGGTTGTGCAGTACCGTGTCAACCCAGGACAGCAGTGGAATAACAACGCAAACACACACACACATATAACAGACAAACACACACACTCACATGTACATACAGTAAATATGACATGTGACATGTGGGTGACATTCACACAATGCACACAAATTGTAAGTCCCATGTTAGAAATGATGCCTTGACACCTCAATGGGGTATGTGCACACACCCATACATAGCCCTTACCTCGTAGCAGCAGTTTGAGAAGCCAGGGGGTGTATGGCCCCCCACACACACCCTCATTATATCGCCATGGAGACTCCCTCAGACAAGCTCTGACAGGCCTGGTGCTTCTCTGTGGTCGTGTCAGCTGACAGGTCCAATTAAGAAGAATCTAACGACAGCGGTCAATAACATTGAACGCAGGGAATTTTCATAATTGTCTGAAGGTGAAAGGTTGAATCAGTTAAACAGTGCGGTAAGATGCCATTAACACCTATGAACCTGCAATTCTGTCCCCTTCTTTCTTTCTTTCTTTCTTTCTTTCTGTCTCTGTCTTTGTCTCTGTCTATGACTCTCTCTCTCTCTCTCTCTCTCTCTCTCTCTCTCTTTCAGGATAATGGACTTCGGGTCTTCAATAGTACCTCAGCGGAAACATTCTCCAGCCTTTCAAGCCGAAACAGCAGGTAACATGCCTTTAATGTCCTTCGCCATGGTAATGGCATTACTGGCACGGCTTATGGTCATAGTCTAACAGCCTTATACCTGCAGTCCTAACAGCTTTACAGCCTGGCCACCATGGCAGCTATGGGAAGGTTCTCTGGTCAAAAAAATCGAGAAACCAATCAAAAATCCCTTTGGAAGTGTAATGAGCAACGTGTATGTACGTTAGGAACAAGCCCCAAAGTGGTTTGTAATAACCTGTGGGTGTATGTGTGTGTGTGTCTTTGCTGAGAGCTTACAGTAAGTGTGACTCAGTGAAGGAAAGGGTAAGGGGGCTCCCTAGGGGCTCCATGAGCAGAGTGGGAGGGGGCGGGGTGACACCGGGACTCTGACATTTGAACACTGTCACAGGACATACCGAAGGACCTCATCAACTAATGAGGAGAGGGGAGACAGAAAGACACATACACACACACTCACACACACCTCTTCAGGGCAGATCAGACGATGCATAGTCCTCCTTGGTTTACCCTGGTTATTGACGGTGAGATCAGTGGGTTATATACACACTCCCCTCTTGAGTTCTCACAAATACGCACACACACACACACACACACCACACAAACACACACAGTCACTCACCCTGAGGCAGGTGTGTGTAGTGAAGCAGAGTCCAGGTTTGATCTGCACATCCAGTGTATGGCTGCCCTTCAGGAAGAGATCCATGCAGCCTGGAGCCAGCAGAGACATGGCCTCATTCACTCTCAACACTCACACACATCACATAACGAGAGTGGTGGTGGTGTGTGCACATCTCAATGGGTAGCAGATACAGACCAAAGAAGGAAAAACAACTTACAGATCGGCAGACAGACAGAACAGTGATAAGCAGACACAGAGTGACAGGACAGACAGAAGGGACAGAGGGACGGGCAGACAGGCAGACAGACAGACAGACAGACAGACAGACAGACAGACAGACAGACAGGCAGACAGGCAGACAGAGGGACAGGCCAGTGATAGTGGAGCCAGTCAGAGTGAGGAGTCGGAAGGCCGGAGCCAGAGAGTTTAGTGATGAGGACTGTGAGCACTGCCAGAGCCAGGTTATTGATCAGGACAGTTCAGTTTCTCTGTGAAACAGGATCTGTGGAGACAAAAGAGAAGGCAGTTTAACAGGCTCCCTATTCACATCCATATCTATTGATCCGCTCACGACTGACTTTTAAGTAACTCTTTGTTTCTCTCTCTCTCTCTCTCTCTCTCTCTCTCTCTCTCTCTCTCTCTCTTTTCTCTTCTCTCTCTCTCTCTCTCTCCTCTCCTCTCTCTCTCTCTCTCTCTCACCCCAGTGTCTTTCTTCTTCCCTGTCTCTCCTACTGTGAGAAAACACATATTCCACCATACAGCGCACCATATTCTGTGTGTTTGTCCTTCTCGCTGGCTGACATACAGGAGGCTTTATGGCTGTTTATTCTCTGAATGTGTTCCTCATAAACCTCCATCTGTCTCCATCTAAGCTTTTGAATGAAGACAATACACCGAGTGCTATTTACTGTAGTTATGAGTGTAGTTAAGTCTGTCAACCCCCGATACAAACACACACATATTTTCCCTATCCATTAAAAGGATTGGCCATGGACTTTGGTTGCATTTTCACAGCAGACTGTAAGATATATGACTCACTTTAGTGTCTGCTGTCAGAACTCAGTACATCACTCAGAGGAGAGGAGAGCAGAGGAGAGTAAAGAAGAGGAGAGGTGAGGCAAAGAGAATGTTCTGGAGATCAACCAGAGGTTGTGGAGGCAGAATCATCATTGTGATTTCCTGCCCATGTCTCGTCTCCACTAACAACACTTGAAGCGACAGTACAGTATAGGATTACATTTTCTAAGTGTCCCTCATTGTGCTCCAGACCTCCAGAGACTCAGCCAGGCAGCCAGCAGCCAGGCAGCCAGCCAGCCAGCCAGCCAGTCAGGGAGCCAGCCAGCCAGCCAGTCAGGCAGCCAGTCAGTCAGGCAGCCAGGCAGTCAGGCAGCCAGCCAGCCAGCCAGCCAGCCAGCCAGTCAGGCAGCCAGTCAGTCAGGCAGCCAGGCAGCCAGGCAGGCAGCCAGTCAGTCAGGCAGCCAGGCAGCCAGTCAGGCAGCCAGGCAGCCAGGCAGGCAGCCAGCCAGCCAGCCAGCCAACCAGGGAGGCCCAATGAATGTAGAGAGCTGACTGACAGCTGTAGTAACAGGCTGTGACAGCACACACACACAGCGTGGAGAATCAGTTAGAAGCTGATGCAGAGTCAGGCCTGGCCCCCCCCCCACCCCCCCTGTCCATGGGGACCGCAGCACGTAGACTCAGCCGACATCTGATCTGGAGTCAGTCAGAGGGGACAGATAGGGGGGTGGTGGGGGGGAATGAGGCTGAAATAACACAAACAACAACCGTGAAGATCAACAGATGCTCCTCTCTGTCGCTCCCCCTCTTTTTCTAAGGCTCCTTTTTTCTTAGTGGCTTTATATGGCTCCCTCTCTCATTTACCTACAAACTCCTACTGCCTGTCTGAGAGAGAGAGAGAGAGAGAGAGAGAGAGAGAGAGAGAGAGAGAGAGAGAGAGAGAGAGAGAGAGAGAGAGAGTGAGCGAGCGAGCGAGAGCGAGAGCGAGAGCGTGTAGACAGGTAATTGGTGTTTGAATGGCAAGGGGTTTGTGCACCTACAGTGCTTTCCATTGTCTATGGTGATAGCGTATCTGATTGTAAAAGTTCCTGCCACACGAGCACTTCACACACACAGAGAGAGACAGCATGACATGGGCAGAAGAGATCTGCTAAACAATCTTGCAGCTCCACATACAGAACCCAGACATAACTCCCACCCACAACCAAGATTTAACAGCTCATTCTAAGCCACATTCTCCATTCACTCTTTCTTGTCTCATATTGTAACCTCTTGCTTGTAGCTGTCTCTTTTCAAGTTAGTTTAAAGCATTAGTGTCATCGAAAAGCACAACGTCCACCAGAGAGGAGAGCAGATGTACTCTAATCACTTGGAGCAGAAAGCTCATTTTTACATATTACTGTAGAAGATGTAAATGAGGCCTCCAGGCCCACTCTAATAACCTGTCGGAGAGATTCAGCCACACTGGACGCAATTATACTGCTCTGATCACTACAAGCACACACACACACAGAGAGCTCTGGTTCTTTAGATGCACACATTAACACCTCCACACGTTTTATTGGTCTTGGCAACGGCCCGTGATTCTTTGAATAAAATTAACTTTTTAAATAGAATCGATGTAACTCCCTCTCGTCTCCACCCCCTTTCCAATTTGTCCCCATCCCCAATGAGATTCCTGAAGACTAAGGCCTCATTTCGTGAAACAGAGAGGGTGTTTTAATTTTGCAGATGGCCTGCGGTGTTCTGTGATTAATATTTGCATCAGTCACACTCTGTGGCTCCCTGGCTGCAGAAATACACTCTCCTCGTCTCACTCACTCCATCTCTCTTTCTGTCATGTTCTCTCTTCCCTTTCCCTCTAACAATTTCTTACTCCCTCCCTCTCCATCTTCTCTTCTCTCTCTCTCTCCCCTTCTCTCTCTCTCTCTCTCTCTCTCTCTCTCTCCCTTCTCTCTCTCTCTCTCTCTCTCTCTCTCTCTCTCTCTCTCTCTCTCTGCCTGTCACACTCCCATGCGTTAGTAAACAGAGGTATTGACTTGTTGCTGTTGAGTTCCGAATAGTGCCTAGCTGTGGCGAGAGCAGTGGAGGTGTGTGGGAGAGGAGCGAGGCCTGCAGATAGTCGGCAGCGCTGCGGGATCAAATCCTACTGTCCCTTAGATGTTTCAACACCCCCGCTTGAGGAGATAAAATGGTTTAGCTGAAAGGAGAAAGAAGCCAAGCTAATTCAGGAAGGCCTTTGCTCCCAAAACTCATTATCCTACCTGTCGGCAGAAGGTCAGCGTTCTGACACACGCACACCTCACAGCTGCCTCCAGGAGTTTACGGGCCTGCACACAAACACACACACACACACACACAGCCCTGCACGCTTAAACACAAACACACACACACACACCACCCGCAAGCTCTCCTACACATACACACACAACTCTGCGTGTCCCCCACACAGAGCTCAATTCAGCTGTCACCAGTCTGAAGGAGGCAGACATACATTACCAGCAGGATAATATGGTTTCTAATATGGTTTATAAGCCAGCTCACTCTGCCTAGGGGGAAGGAGCGGGACAATTACAAGGACCATGCTGTGTGTGTGTGTGTGTGTGTGTGTGTGTGTGTGTGTGTGTTGACGTACACACCTGCCAGTATCTACCTCTCCGACCCAATATATCCCTAATACATTATTCTCACAATCACATCAATGTTTAAAATGTTATCAAGCGAGAGACATGCACCACCGCATACTGTTGATCCATATACAAGGACAAAGTCACACACACACACACACACAGACACAGTCAAAACCCAAGCCAGTGGAAGAAGAACAGGGAGGAAGAACCTTGAAAGTGGCAGTTTAAATCTGTGAGATTGTAACCTCACTATGTCTGTGGAGAGCACCTCATAGTGAGTAGGAATCACAACAAAATAATGTGTTAAAGATGTGAATAGCAACAGCAATGGACTAAAAACCCTCGAAGAGAAACACCTCACACAATAGTCATTTAGAGTCTCCCTCTTTCTCTTCTATTCTACTGTAATCCTGCCTTTCTACTTTAACCCCCCCCCCGCGCGCCTCTCACCCCTCGCCCATATAAAAACATTACACAGTCCCAGATAAGGAAAGACACAAAGGAAAAATGACTTATTCTTCCTCCTCTTCTCTCATCAGTAATCTCCTGTTTTCATTTCTCTGCTACCTTCCGCTCCCCTCTCTCTCTCTCTCTCTCTCTCTCTCTCTCGCTCTCTCATTTCCTCGCTCTCGTGCTCCCTGATTTCTAGCGATGTAATCGTCCCCTTCCCACAATGGAGGGAATGGCTAATACCTTGACAAAGCAGCAAAACCATTTACTGTGTTGCAAATAGAATTGATGCCTATCTGCTATCGCTGTGTGCTGTGTGTGGGGGGTAGGTGCGCTTGTTTTCCCATGTCTTCATGCTAATGCATGTTTGAGAATTCACTCAGGACAAGAGAACAGTGGAGTTGTGTGTGTGTGGACCTCAGTGTGTGTGTGGAAATCAGTGTGTGTGTGTGTGTGTGGACATTAGTGTGCTCCTGCAGGCTATCCACCCCACCTATACCCTGCTCTTGTTAGCGGACTTGTTACTGTTTTGGAGGGTGTGTTTGTGTCTGGCCTCTGCTCTCCATGACACCTCTCTATCCTGCTGATTGGGTCCACACACCGCACACATCCCACGCTAACACACAAACACCACACCTGAAGGTGTGTGAGCGGGCGCTCTGTGTGTGCCTCAGGCTAAAATAACCTGTATCAGAGCCAGGCAGCGGGGGGTGTTGGGCCAGCCTAGGGGGTCTCATAAATGCTGACTCCTCCACCAGCCTGACCTCCAGCCTGACCTCCTGCTGCTCACACACACACACATTCCTCACTCACTCACACACACACACACACACACTCACACACACATTACTCACTTACACAAACACACTCCCTTCAATGTACATACAAACACACGCACACACTCTTTGACTTAGACACACACCCCCACATCATATCTCACTAACACACACATACTATCTCTCACTTACCATACAAACACACACACACAAGCACTGCATATCTCTCTCACTTAAAAAACCACACAAAAACAGTTCCCTCTAAGTGGGGTTTCAGACACGGTCTTTAGCCTGTATCTAACAGAGACTATGGTTGTTCTACAGATCCATCAACTCTAACTGCACTCAACACACACATTCACCAGTACGTCCCGCAATTGGAACTCACACATGGGAATATGACAAACACATCCATACACACACACAAAACGAATGGGAAGGAAAGCTCAATTCTATTGAGCTTCGTGCCAATCTGGAATCAAAGCTAAGTAGACAGATGTAGAGCGCTCATTTGATGCAGTCTTCAAAACAACATACTACTATGAGGCCCCCACAGACACACCCAAACAGCAGTAACAAACACGCTCTGGATGAAACCATGACGACTTGTAACTGGTGAATGTTTTCCTTCAAAAACATTCCCTTTCAAGATTGTGTGCCTGATCAAAGTTTTCATACGCACGTGTGTGCGTGTGTAGGAGTCTGTGTGTGTGTGTGTGTGTGTAGGAGTCTGTGTGTGTGTGTGTGTGTGTGTGTGTTTTTGCTTCTGTATTGTAAGACCCCCTGCTTTGTTCACACTTTTAATGCTTTGAGAGCCATGGGGACTCAACTGTAATTCTGAAAGCATGCAAAGCACGCAGCACATTGTAATTAGTTTGTACATAAATGAGTGACGAGGTCAAAGGAATCGTATTAATAATGAAACATATTCAAAGCTTGTAAGGAGAACATTTTCACAATTTTCAATAGTTGACTACAAGGTTAAGTCCACTGAGGAAAAAACTGTAAAACAAAACAACCTTGACGTTTCAGTCAGGAGAGGTACAAGCGCCTGACAAAACAAACCACTGAAGGTTGCGTTGACTTGAGAAAAGTTTCTTCTTAATTTCCAAAGCGACACAGATTTGGGACAGTAGTTTTACAGACAACACTGAAGCACCTTAGTGGTGCCAGAGTACACACATTCCAGTATGGGGCCCTTTAGAGCCAGGCCGGTTCACATCATGTCATGGCTTTAATGCACACACACACACACACACACAACACACACACACACACACACACACACACACACACACACTGTACTCAGACCTTGAGCATTGGCTCCTCTGTGGCTCGCATCTCTAAATATAGCCCTTCTCCCAGTCTAGTCTGGAGGTGGGACACACACAAACGGCTCAAATCAGGAGATGGGACACACACACACACACAATGGAGTCACGATGCCCTTGTGGGTGTGCCGAGTGGTGTGTGTGTGTGTGTGTGTGTGTAAGTGTGTGGGTGTGTGTGTGTGTGGGTGGGTGGGGTGTAAGTGTGTGTGTGTGTTTCATGCTCCTGAGGGTTTTTCTGAAGTAGGGCAGGCCGAGGGAAAATGGGGCGACAGAGGGGTGGGGCGTTGGCACAGTCAGAGTATCAATAATGGATAAGAACGGAACCATCCGGAGAGGTGGAGAGAAGGATGGAGGGATATAGGGAGGGGAGAAAGCAGGAGAGAGACTTTGTATGAACATGTACGCATGCACCATTCACCAGACGGGAAACATACAGGTTACATCAGTGCATCCGACAGAAGGCAGAGAGAAAGGGAAATCAATTCTCTGCAGTGTCAAATGAGATGCTGTTGTTGCTTCTCTTCCTGGGTGGAACTGTTGTGTGTCCTCCTGTCTTTAGTGAGAAGTGTGGCAGACCTTTCCTCTGATGTCCTTAAGTGTCTACAGAGAGAAAAAGAAAGACTTACTTACAGAGTCAAAGACAAAGAGGGAAGATACTGCAGGACTTGTATGGGAAATAGTCCAAAAAGTAGCCCTGAACCTCTAGAGAAAGACTCGAGTAGTCCTGAACCATGGAGGTAAAAGTGTTTCTATTTGTGTGTGTGTTGATTTAGGGCACCCTCAGGGTTCCCTGCTGGAAGGCATCCCAGTGCTGCAGACTGTGTGTGGGTTTTCTCCTAGTTAAGGGCCAGCCCCAGCAACCCCACTCACCCCCAGTGTGTGTATTGTGAAAACCGTCCATGTTGATTGGCTCCTCATGGCTCCGTTAACACCCTGTGTTCAGCCCCAGAGGGCATCTGTGGCTGACTGGTAACCCCTGGTTACCGTAAGGGCTTGTTGCTGGTAGCGACGCAGCTGTGTTCACATCTGTATGCCTCTGACCCATTGCACGCTGACTCTTACACACAGGCAGCTGAAATTCACCCCCCCCCCCCCCCCACACACACACACACACACGAGTGAACACAAAAACACACAGATACCAGACCAGTCTTGATCTGTTTCTTGGCTGCTTTCCCCCAAGTGAACATCAACAGCTGCATCGCTAAGGTACGAGAACCACATGATCTGTTACATGTTCAAATGAACCAAAATCAGCAGCCGTGCGCATGTCACTGTTTACATTAGACAACTGATTAAACCAGAGTGTGTGCGGGCGTGTGTATTTGTGTGTGTGCTGTGTCAGTCCTCTTTGTTATGAATCCCTTAATGGCACAATTATAGTTTCCCCTTTAAATAATCTGGTGTGTGGGTGTGCGTGCGTGTATGTTTTTGTGTGTGTGTGTGTGTGTGTGCTTGTCTGTTGTGTGTGTGTGTCCATCTCCATTATGGAGATACGATAATCACACTGCTAATTCCACTCGTTCAATCTCTTTGTGTGGAAGCTAGAGTTACAGTGTAATGAGTGCTGCTGTTCTGTCTGCAGTTCCCACTGCTCTGTGACAAACTCAACTGTTGTCTATGCAGATCTCAGCCAATGAGAAACTCCTCCTGTCAACAAACTACCTGTCCCCATGTTTTAAAATGTCCTTGTAAAGCTCAATTACGTAAAACTATCCAATGAAGCTATGGAGCTAGATTCACAAATGAAAGCAGTGGAGTACGTTCAACCCCGGCAGAAACCCACGGGGGGGGGGGGGGGTCTGGATTCCTGCCGTCTGCCCAGGGTAGGGGGCTGGTCAGGGGCTGGGTGGAGAGTCTATCCAGGGTAGGGGGCTGGTCAGGGGGGCTGGGTGGAGAGTCTATCCAGGGTAGGGGGCTGGTCAGGGGGCTGGGTGGAGAGGTCTATCCAGGGTAGGGGGCTGGTCAGGGCTGAAGAGGCCTGCAGTCAGGTCTACACAGAGAAAAAGAGAGAAAGAGAGAGAGAGAGAGAGAGAGAGAGAGAGAGAGAGAGAGAGAGAGAGAGAGAAGAGGAGAGAGAGAGAGAGAGAGAGAGAGAGAGAGAGAGAGAGAGAGAGAGAGAGAAAGGGATTTTCATCTGCATACAAACACCTCATAATGAAGAGTAGGCCAGTGTTCTCTGCTCAGCTATACCACTTAACCATGCAGACCTATCCATCTCGCCATGCATTATTCAGCAGTAACAGCCATTTTACCGCTCGCGCGAGAAAGATTGGTTCCATTTTTATTTATCTTTTTATTCCTTTCCCCCCCCTCCTTCCATCCTCCCTCTCCCTGCTGTTTTTCAATTAAATTAAGGACAGTGCGACACTAAATCCAGTCCGCAAGGCAGCATACATGACAATTAGAGTGTGCGACAGACTCAGGAGGATGTTATCAGACTCAGGCTAACCTGCTGAGCTAAAGCCAAGGCGTCAGAGAGCAGATGCTGGGGAGGCCAAACCACCTCCTCTGCTCACGCTCCCCCTCAGGAGAGACTCAGGGGTGAAATATTAGTGTACATTCTTCCCATCGGCGCAGTCTTCGCCTTATACAGCTTACTAACAGTGTCACACCCACGGCCGTGCCCCGGCCCAAGTTCTGGTTCGTCCCCGCCCTAGAGTTTCCCTGTGTTGTCATTGGCTGCAGCTCAGTTCAGTGTCTGCATCAGGTTTTCAGTTTCCTTGTTTCATCTGTTCAGTTTGTCCTTGTTTTCATTGTTGTGTTCATGTGAGTATATTCCTTGCCTTGTGGAGACCTTACTTGGTTTTGACAAAGTAAAGGCTTTTGTTCACTTCGATCCTGCCTGCCTTGTCTCCTGAGTATGGGTCCACCTCCCACGCAGCTTGTGACAAACAGTGTGATAGCCTTCCCATCTACAGTATGCACCTCCTCCTCCCTGGCTGCTCTAAGGATCATATCAGATGTATCAGACCCACATGGATATAGGCAGTGTAGTTACAGGACTAGTGCACGTCATGTTTATCCGATGTGTTTTCACACAGTTCCTGTAGAAAGTAGTTGTCGTTGGGCTCAGTTGCCTTCATTGTGGCATTGAGTCTTTGAGGCACAGACTAAAGAGCAACTATTCACATTGTTTCACACACCCACACCCACAAACACACAGATTCTTGATGTATCCTTGATGGGCACTGAAGGAGTGACACAGTCAGGCATTTAAACTTTTATTGTCGACTGGAAAATGGAAATCTGGAAAATGGTAAAACGTTTGTGTGTGCGTTTGCGTAGGTGTGTGGTTGTAGGTGTTGTGCACGCGCCTGTGTCCTAGAAGGATTGTTAGTACTGGCAGGTGAACTGAGTTTGTGCCAGAGACAATTGGGAGTCTGCAGTCATCCCTGTCCTCCATGAAATGAGGAGAGACAGAGCCCAAACGAAGCAATTAAGGGAAAGGTCAGGCTGTGCATTCTGCCATTTCACCAAGGGGGGAGGTGACACACACACAAACCCACACACATAGACATGCATGAATTATACAATATCGATGTCGTGGGATAGACTGTTGGTGACATTTCACAAGTTGGGTTTGTAATAAAATGTGAATTTGGCAATTTAAGAGTGATAAAAGAAGCACAGGTGTGAGTGCAAAGGAATCACACAGTCTCTCTCTTACACACACACACACACAAACACTCACATGCACACCAGAAGGAGAGTGTGGACTTGGTGGGACTGTCTGTGAGAACAGCAGACACAGGAACCAGCTTTCAGACAAAGACAGGAGGAAAATGAAGAAAGAGAGAGAGAGAGAGTGAGAGTGAGAGAGTGAGAGTGAGAGAGAGACAGAGAGACAGAGAGAGAGAGAGAGAGAGAGAGAGAGAGAGAGAGAGAGAGAGAGAGAGAGAGAGAGAGAGAGAGAGAGAGGGGAGAGTTTAAAGAGGAGAGGAAGCACACTTAGTTCTATGAGCACACAGAAAGTCATAACCCAGATTCAATAACATGTGATTGCTGTTCTACTGCTGTAATATTGTACAGCTGAGAGCAGTTTATATTTCCAGAAAAGGCAAATGCTGAGCGGCGGTCTCATTATACACATACACACACGTGCAAATACACACACACATACACACACACAACACATTCTTGAATGCTTACCAGATTCCAAGCTTCACTGTGAATAATAGAACACTTTCATGTGTGATGAGTGCAGAAAAAACAACACTGTGTCTTCAACTCTCTCAGTCTCCTTGCTGAATTCATCTCCCGCACATGGCTAATCACGACATTGGGTTTCAATGAAGATGTCATATCACCCTCTACAGTGACCACACAAAGACAAAGTCAGAGTGACTGGAAAGTGTGCGCGTGTGGGTCTTTTAGACCTCTCCTTTCCACGCCCGTCCCTCGATCCTAGGATGGAAGGCGTGGGCTGTCACTCATTTACCTCTGCCTGCCATCAGCAGCCTGAGAGGTGATCCTGTGTGTGTCTGTGTGTGTGTATGTGTGTGTGCATATGTGTGTGTGCATATGCAGACAGACAGACAGACAGACAGACAGACAGACAGACAGACAGACAGACAGACAGACAGACAGACAGACAGACAGACAGACACTGCTGTAGACAGGCAGACAGACAGAGATGTCAGCAGACTGAAAAAAGCTAGACAATACCTATCATGACAAGGAAAACTATTCATAGGAAAGTTTCACATTCATGGCACATCAGCTGTCAGTCAAACATGTCACAGCTGATCAGAAAAGAAAGAGGGGGAGAAAGGATAGAGAGGGATATTGAATGTATACATATATTTACTTGAAGAGAGAGAGAGGAAGAGAGAGACAGAGAGAGAGATAGAGAGAGAGAGAGAGAGAGAGAGAGAGAGAGAGAGAGAGAGAGGAGAGAGAGAGAGAGAGAGAGAGAGAGAGAGGAAGAAAAAGAGAAGAAGAGAGAGAGGAAGAGAGAATGTCTGTTAGAGCAGGGAGACAAGAAGGATCAATGGAGCCTGTTTGTTTGTGATGATGAAGACGTTTCCATCAAGGCAGCTCATTTGTAGCATTAGTGCTGGGGAGCAGGCATAGGACAGACTGTCAAATATGGTTTCGCCTGGCTGCCTAGTCAATGGCATCACATAAATCACTGCAAACGGCCTCTTTCACCCTGCTGTCAGACAGACACAGACAAGCATGGCCCCTCCTGTCTGTTTGTCTGTCTGTGTAGGAAAAGATTCTTGGCAAAAAAGTCCTGTGGGACACCCTGACCAGCACATCACCTCTGAGCTGAATTATTGAGATGACACACACACACACACAACACACACAGTACAATTTTAGCCTCACCTTTCCTGTGGCTGCCCCACCACATTAACAGCTGCACACCTCAGCTGCATACATATCAAAACATGTTTCTTCTGCACACATCCTTCCTCTTCCACACTCATCCTCCACCCTCAGCAGTGCTCACCATGCAGATAAATCATATGAAACCATCTGAACGTGTTAAAGGAGAGAGCAGGGTTATGTAACAGGGTTGACAGGGCCAGTAGAATGCCCACAAGGTAAGCACATGTCACATGGATAAAACACACGCACAAAATGCTTAATGTCTCTTTCTGGCACACTGTGAAAACGGCTTAAGTGGCTTTTGGAAGACTGGAGGCAATGAACAGTGAAAAGCAATGAATGCACACACACATACACACACATATACACACAGACACACCACTCCAAAGACATAAACATTAAGTGACGTTGGGGAGACTGTGAACTCTCCGTGAACTTGGGGTAAAAGTGAGGTGAGAGCCAGTGTTACCCACCCATTTACCAACAATTGGCAGACACACACACACACGCACACACACCCATAGACACTCATGAACTGGCATTACCGCATCCCTGGGGACTGACTGCAATATACAAGAACACATGAACATAATGAACCTGAAACATGAGTAAAAGGAGTTGTTTCAGTAGTTTTGGGTTAAATTATCTGTTCAATGCTCTGAATTTCCTTCCCAAAGTAGACCACAGGGGAATATGACTACAGTAACCCTGTCATTACACTTCCTCTAACACAGTTTGACTGACAGAAGTTCAGTATAACTAATTCAACAGGAGGAAGAGTCTGTGGATTTAACAAGGGTTTCATTTTAAATCATTCAGAGACGGTGTTATCATAACAAAAACAGCGTTTCAAAAAACAGAACTTTCTTGACTTTGCTTTAATGTTTGGGCAGCGGTTGTGATTTTTGGCTGTTGAGTTAAGAGGATTTGGTCAGGATTTGTGTTTCTCCTAGGGGTTGTTCCCACGGAAACATGCATGTGTACTGTAACTCTTCATGACCCCAGCTCCTGCTCCTCTGTGACGCCACACTAACCCAGCCAAGAGGATGGATCTGGAGGACTCATGGAGCATGGACACACACACTCTCACACACAAGCACATACAAAGACATGCACGCACACATATATACACAGATACACACACACGTTGTGGATCAGACCCAATCTAAATGCTAAATAAGAAGCTCTCAGAGGGGTAAACTACTGACTGGCTGCAGATTGCTCTCCCCTTATTGGTGTGTGGGATTGTCAATGTGTGCATGTATGTGTGTGTGTGTGTAAGCGTGAGCATGCACTCATTTGCTTGTCACAGGAGTTGAGAAGATTTTCACTCATATTATCTAGCTCCCAGATTCCCACACACTGAATATATTAATTCAAACTCTCCCTGGTGGAAATGTAGTTATCTTTGCCAACTGCAAATGTGTTTGTCAATAATTACAAGGGGCAACAGCAGAAAAATATGAAAATGAAATTCATTGAGACAAAAATACATACCCGTGACATCATCTACCTGTACCAATGGTATACACAGAAATCTAACCATAATTTACAAAAGATTTAAAACACACACATACACATACAGCATTGTACAATTGTAACCTAAGCCCTGGCTCAGAAGCACAGGTGTGCATAATAACAAGCTCCGGGTACGGCTTCGGACATTAGCATGCAGGGTACTCTGTGAGTGTCTGTGTGCGCTTTCATTGTTGTGTGTGTGTGTCCTTTACCTGCTTTGTGTCCCCTGCTGCAGGGCTATCATCCAGCCTCTCAGCGTTGGAAGGACTGCAGTGAGCCAGAGCCATGTCATCTATTCACATGGTCCACACACACACACACAACACGAAAGGAAGGCGCAAAAACACCATCACACACACGCGTGTGTGTATAACCAATGTACGATCGGTAAATCAAATAGAGAAGCATCGAGTGTGCTTGTGTGTGCTCGCGTGCGTGCCAGTGT
The DNA here is from genome assembly GCF_038355195.1 of Osmerus mordax. Lineage (NCBI taxonomy): Eukaryota > Metazoa > Chordata > Actinopteri > Osmeriformes > Osmeridae > Osmerus > Osmerus mordax. Next base: position 7,246,267 of record NC_090065.1, read on the forward strand.
GTGTGTGTGTGTGTGTGTGTGTGTGTGTGTGTGTGTGTGTGTGTGTGTGTGTGTGTGTGTGTGTGTGTGTGTGTGTGTGTGGAGATAGAGTACAGAGGACAGGATGATGAAGATTGACTTGCTGAGTAATGAAAGCCACTGCTGCCTTCCTCGAGAGAGAAGGAACCAGACAGAGGAACGAGGGAGCAACGAATGAGGTAATGAAGGAGTGAACGCCTCAGAGGATCCAGACCCTCTGAGGAGGAGGGCGTCCCCAGGAGAGTGGAGGGGTGCAGAGAGAGGGAAGGAGGACGAGTGGACGACCAATACTGAGAAGACCTCCTTCTCCTGCACGGGGGTAGAATGACTGAAACATACCAATCAGGGTTACAAGCACTATTACATCATGGGAACTCCAGAAACGAGAACTTGTTGATGAACATTCTCCTCGATTACATCCCGGTGACTTCAACGGTTCACTTCAGAGAATCCTGCCTCCCACCAGCTTATACTGTGAAACATCACCTTTCTTTGATGTCTTTTCACCCCAAATACATGACACACTTTCAACATAGTCCTTGTTTCATCACTTTGTTTGGCTGCGAAACACATTTCCTTTGTGGGAGGAGAGGAAAGAGGAGGAGAGGAATGGAGAGGAGAGAGGAGGAGAGGAATGGAGAGGAGAGAGGAGGAGAGAAATGGAGAGGAGAGAGGAGGAGAGGAATGGAGAGGAGAGAAGGAGGAGAGGAATGGAGAGGAGAGAGGAGGAGAGGAATGGAGAGAGAGAGGAGGAGAGGAAATGGAGAGGAGAGGGGGCTCAGGTGTGCAAGTGAGAGACTCTTTAGCCCTCATCCTGGGTCCCATGGCAACACTGATCTATAATTCATACCAACAAATGGAGAGAGGAGTTTACACCTCTGTCTCGCTCCCTCTCTCCCCATCCCTACTCTCTCTCTTCAACATTACTGGCAATCTCTAAAACGACTGTCTCTTGGGGCAGAGGCCAGACAGCCATTGCTATGGTGATGGAGGCTCTATCTCTCTCCAGAGAGCCAGTGCTGATATATAGATGGATTGATACGTCATGTACCACCATGGGAAAACGCAGCAGCCAAATACTGCAGAGAGGCTACAGGGCCCCAAGGGATTCTGGGTATTGCTGTGTCTGGGAAATTGTGGCCCGCAGTGGCCTAGAATAATTTCTCCCATCATCTCTCGTCATTGGACAATCAAAGGAGAGGGTTTCAGCCTCCAAATCCCTCTCTTTAGGGCCACCTGACTCCCTACGTGAAACGGTTCAAAAGTGCGTGTGTGTGGTGTTGCACCTTCTTTGTTCCTTTTCTACTCATGTGTCAGCTGTTACTATGTAGAAGAGGGGGAAAATGATGATAAGTGTGCAAGTTGCGTGAGGCGTGTGTGCGTATGTGTACACTAGATAAGTGTTGGTCTGTGTGAGTGAGAATAACATTACCCTTCAGGGCCAAGAGGCTTTTTCATTACTGTCAATATTGCCTGATCCTATTTCTCACAACAACCTAGAAGGTGATAGGATCGGTGACAGGGTGTGTGTGTGTGTGCGCGCGTGCATGACCTGGTTGGGAGAGGGGGAGAGAAGGCAAAGCCCTGAAATATGATTTATCCCTTATGCGACTTGATGAATCTGCTGTGGCTGGGTAAACTATTTATGAGTCTCACAGTTACATTCCTCCATGCGGCTCTTCCTTTCTCGCCTCAGATCCCAAATCTAATTCAGCCTGGGGATACACACACACACATACACACATACACACCCACACACACAAGATGCTAAATACTCATACACTCACACACACACACGGATGCTTTACACACACTAATTCTTAAACACACACACACATAGTGATTATTATATGCGCTGGCCTGTACACACATCCATATTTCCTGTAGAGCAGAATCCATAACTGAGCCCCTGCTGGAGAGACCCCCCCAGACCGGTCATCCCAGGAGTCACTTGTGGACTGACTTACCACACGAGGACCAGGGCGTATGTGCGTGTTCATGTGTGTAGAATCTAGCCAAGCACTGTACATTTATTCATTTAGCAGACGCTTTTATCCAAATTGACTTCAGATTGCTGTAGTACAGTCAAGTCATCCCTTTTGGTGTTGCTGTTCACGTCACAAGCGTAACGCCAAAATGGGTTAGTTACAACCTCTCATAAGTATTGATAGTATTAATTTGATTATTCATTTTTTGTAAAAAAAGAAATGTCCTTGTTTCTTGGGGAGCACTTGGCGCCACATGACTCTCCTGGAGGGCGTGGTTGCCGTGCCTCCGTTCCCACGGCGGCTCCGTGCTGTGGACGATCCCTGTCGCTGATACCGCCCACTGGCTGCTCCACATCAATGCTAAACATGAACACAAGAAAGCCGACACGTTCATAATCTCTTAATTGAGCTCAGAGCACACGGGGCCCGCCGCCCCACTCCTGCCTCACCCACGTCCTTGACCAAAATGCCGATGATCCTGCCTCACAAAGACGGAACTGTTCCGACTTCTGATCTGTGTGCGAAAACGCCGGTTCCCATCAGAGCTGGATGGTGATTAGGATAATCCTCTCCAGGCTACTCGGGCCTTGGGAGAGGGTGGGGAGGTCACTGGGAGAGTGTGTGGCTGCAGACTGGCCTCTGGCTACCACATAGTGTACCTGCAGATGAGGGCACCTGTTGAAGGATGCTGGTGTGTTTATCTTACCAAGGTGGTGGTGGTGAGGGTGCTGTGTGTGTGTTGATGTGGTGTGTGGACGATCAGATGAAAGGACATCCACACACAGGGACTAATTGGTCAGCCCTATATTCTATTTAATGGCGTTCCTATAATGATGGCCAAGCCAGGCCATTCATCAGTCCTGCCACTCAGCTGCACCCCCCCACCATCAGTCACTGTCACACAGCTGCTGCTGGTGCTCCGCCACGCTGTTCTGTCACACATAGGACCTCTGCTAGTGCAAACACACACACTCACACAACTAATACGTAACACACAAGTAATAATTCACACAAATTCTTGTGGCACTTGTGGATCTTATGTATAGAGACCCTCAGTGAGTTTCCATGGCTCACATTCACTTCTATCAGCTTCGAATGAACTCCAGACTAAAGTTTTACAAAATGTCACCTTGATAGAAATGAAAAAACAGGAAGAAGGTGTCGACTGACAGAGTGAAAGAGAGATGGAGCAAGGGAGAGAGAGAGAGAGAGAAGAGAGAGAGAGAGAGAGAGAGATAGAGAGAGAGAGAGAGAGAGACGAGAGAGAGAGAGAGAAGAGAGAGAGAGCGAGAGAGAGAGAGAGGGAGAGACGAGAGAGAACGAGAGAGAATATATGATGAAGCAATGTGACCCAGAGACCAATGGTAGACAGAGAGTTTGCAGGGATAGAGGAGAGAAAATGATAGGGAGAGAGGAAGCAGATGGAGTCCAGAAGATTGTACATAAAGAGAGGCAACTGTCAGGAGAGAACAGGGACAGAGATGAGAAAATATAACTGCCAGAGAGAGGAGGGAGAACAAGAAAAGAAAGGGAGGGAGACATCAGAGACAAGGTGTAGGTGAAGGGGCTTCTCTCCATATCAGCTTTTTAGTCTTGCAACCAGTCAATAAATGAGTGTTTTGTCTGTCGACAAGTATCTCTGCAACTTCCTGTCCATCTCCCTGCTTTCCTTCCCTTCGACCCTCACACCTCTATCTTTCATGCCCTGCATCTCATCCTCTGTCGTTTCTTTGGGTTTCAAGGACACCTTGGGGCGTAAGGTGGCATTTAGCCCTGTGGTCTTGGCCTTGTTTGGGGTTAGATGCTGGGTGATACTGACATGGATGCTGGAATGCTCCGATTAAACCAAGTCTGCAGAGGAGGCCAGAGAAACCCAGCACGAGAGAGAGGGCAGAGAGAGAGGGTTACCTTGCCCCCTCCTAATGGTGCTGTGCACCATCAATACAGACGTTAGAACCTGTGGGAAACAACCTTCTCCTCTTTCCTGCTCTTCTCTCTCTCCTTTCCCCCTCCTCTTCTCTCTCTCTCTCTCCTCCCATCAAAGTGTTTGTTTGTTTGCATCCTAAATATCCGAAACGAAAAGCTGTTGTTTTTATTCGACAGCTTCTGGTGGCTTGCGGGGAGTGTGTGCGTGTGGAGGTGCGGTTTGTGTGTGTGAGTGTGACACAGTGGCGGCGTGACTAGAGGTAATGAATTCCTCAGCGAAGTGGCGACACACAACAGCTTGCCGATCAATTTTTAATAAGAGCTCTGCAAGTTCACACGCACGCAGCTCCGCGCGCTGCGCTAGTCGTGTGTGCGTGTGGTTTGCCTTTTTTATAAGACGTGGCTTAATAAACTTGCAGGTTAATAAACATATTGTACTCAGGGGCTCCTGTCTGCCACCCTGTAGACATATGTCCCCTGTCACTGAGGGGGGGGGGGGGAGGTAATAATGGCTTTAAAAACTAGGACCGCACGCCCGGCCCCCTGTCAGCTGGTCAGAGGGACCCCCTGTGGTGAGACCGAGGGCAACGTGTAGGTGGGTACCGTGTGTGTGTGTGACACAGTCAGCTGGGCCTATGCTTGTTCAACAGATCTTGTAAGGGCGAGGGGGGGGGGGGGGGGGGGGGGGGAGAGACAGAGGAGACTTCAGTTACAAACCCATAACAAAGTACTGAACAGTACCTGGCAGCATAGCCTTTACAAGTTCATCCTTAACTGTAGAATATTCTGTCTGTATTAACGTCCCAAATAATTATTTATAATCTCCTTCTAAAGCAAGTTATTTTATAATAACATGTCAAAAGCAAGATTACATTTATTATTCTCGGCCTACTGTAATATTTCTTTCATAACGCTGTCTCTATAGTCAGTTATCATGTGTAAGACTTGGTCTGTGCTCTGTCAAAGTTACAAAGTCTAATTCTCTCCTGCCTTTATGCGGTAGCAGGAGTGGCTGTGCTCCGCGCCCAGCAGCGGGCAAGACTGGAGTTGGGGATTCCGAGCACATCTCCAAGGTGTGCGTATCAAACACAGACTGCAGGGGAGGGTGTCCTCACAGTCAGACCCGTTTCATATTCACACACACACACCAAGCACACACACATCTACACAGATGCAAAGACACATCCACACGCGCACACACACGAACACGTGCACGCATACGCTAACACATGCACACACATGCACACACATGCACACACATGCACACACGTTCTGGGTCTCTGTTAGGATCCATTATTCATCGTGAAGCGTAATAGTAAGTCTGCTCTAGTCTAGCAGCCTTGGGCAGGAGGAGGGGAGCACTGGTAAAGCTGCATTCAGGAGGAATTAGTCGGCCTGAACATAGAGAGCCAGGCAGTCAGAGAGAGAGAGAGACAGAGAGAGAGAGAGAGAGAGAGAGAGAGAGAGAGGAGAGAGAGAGAGAGAGAGAGAGAGAGAGAGAGAGAGAGAGAGGAGAGAGAGAGAGAGAGAGAAATAATAAATAAAGAGAGAGAGGAGGTAATTCCAGCAGAGCCCAGACTTGTTATATTTTACTCGCGAATCGCCTGGAGCGAGAGGGCAGAGGGGAAGCTGACCTCAACTCAGTCTTTTTTCCCCCTCCCTCCGTCCCTCCCTCCCTCCTCTCTCCCCCTCCCTCCCTCCCTCCTCCCCTCCCTTCCTCCCTCCCTCCCTCCCTCCCTCCCCTCTCTCCTCCCTCCCTCCTCCCCTCCCTGCCTCCCTCCTCCCCTCCCTCCCTCCCTCCCTCCCTCCCTCCCTCCCTCCGCTCCCTCTCTCCCTCCTCCCTTCCCCCCTCCCTCCCTCCCTCCCTCCCTCCCTCCTCCCCTCCCCCCCTCCCCTCCCTTCCCTTCCCTTCCCTTCCCTTCCCTTCCCTTCCCCTCCCTCCCTCCCCTCCCTCCCTCCCTCCCTTCCTCCCTCCCTCCCTCCCTCCCTCCCTCCCTCGCTCCTTCCCATCCTCCTTCCTTCCTTCCCTCCCTCCTCCCCCTCCCTCCCTCCCTTCCCCTCCCTCCCTCCCTCCCTCGCTCCTTCCCATCCTCCCTCGCTCCTTCCCATCCTCCCTCCCTTGCTGCCTGCCTCCTTCTCCATCTCCGTCCCCCTCACAGTCTGAGGGGATTTGGAGGCGGACAGCCTACCTACTCATCGTTCCAATGCCAGGAAGGTAGCAGGGAGAGTGAGAGCAGAGCTGGCAGAAATACAAACATCAACATGGAGTCCAATAGGACGCCAGTGGAGAGGACTTCATTTCATTCTCCCTGTTTGTTAGCGTTTCGAACGTAAACAGGCCTTTTCATCAGGCGCACCGCACTCACGCACAGTAAACAAAAGCTACTTCATCAAGGGAAGACAGGCGAGAGGCGTTCATGCCTCCTTTGTTGCAGACGTGTTCGATATAAAGTGATCCAGTGGGACGACCACATAAACAAACCAGAGAGGAGTAAGCAGATAAGCTAATCACTTAGAGCACGGAAGATAATTGCTTGACATTGATTGTGCTTATCTGGCCCTCCATAAACTAGGCAGCCAAGTGTTCTGTTTGTGTGTGCGGAGGGGGGGGGGGGGGGCCATCATCTGCGATGATGGCCTGGTGAGAAGAGAGGAGCCAAGGAACAAGAAATGTCTATGTGTTGTTCTCCCTACTCTCCTTTAGCAGGTAGGCCTCACACTTACACACTACACACTGGTGCAGAGCAGACATCACACTAACACACTTCAGACCTGCATTGAGAGGATAGTGTGTGTTTGTGTGTGTGTGTTCATGAGGCTGTGTTATGGGACTTGGCGAAGACGAGTGGGCCCTCATGCCCTCATGAGTAAAACATGAGGGTAGGGGGTAATAAACCTGAAACGATGTGTGTATGTGTGTGTGTGTGTGTGTGTGTATATGTGTGTGTGTGTGTGTGGTGTTGCTGCTTCCTCTTCGGACTGAAAAGGAACCGTGCAAAAACCCAATTACAACAAACAATGTAGTTCTAAGAGAATTTCTCTCCCTCTCCCTATCCCCCCCCCCCCCCTCTCTCTCTCTCTCTCTCTCTCTCTCTCTCTCTCTCTCTCTCTCTCCCCCCTCTCTTTCTCTAACTGGGTCAGTTGTGGGGTTCAGTTGTGTGTCCTGCTGGTCTGCAGGCTGGTCTGATATCATGGAAGACAGACAGGCCCACCACTCATCCATCTGTCCAAACCTCTCTCACTCTCACTCTCACTCCTCGCTCTCTTCGCTCTCTCCCTCTCTCTCCCCCCCTCTCCCTCCTGTCTGTCTCTCTCTCTCTCCTTCCCTCTCTCTCTCTCTCTCCCTCCCTCTCCCTCTGTCTCGCTCTCTCTCCCTCCCATGCCCCCCTTCTCCATGATGTCCTCTGACTCAGGCCTCCTCTGTCGGGCACACAGGGTGGGAGCAGGAGGGCCTCTGCACACGCCTGCATTATGGATTACTATTAAAGGAGAATGAGGGTTAGAAACTGGAGAAGAGAACACACACACTCGCACACACACTCACACACACGTCTTTGTGAGAGAACAGCTCTTATAATGTGACTCCGCATTCTGACAGCTACAGAGAGGATGCTGATGACCTGAATTAACAATGCATTTACTGTATACACACACGTACACACAGGCACACACACAGTCTGTCGCCAAAACCTTGTGACCGTGAGTTGACCCTGAGCACCAAGGGAATCCTTGGCTCCAGACTTAAAGGGCAACATGGATCTGTCTGTTAGCCACACACACACACTACACACTTACCACACACACACTACACACTTACCACTCACGCAGTCATACACCCCCCCCCCCCCCCCACAACACACACACACACACAACCTCCTCCCCCAACCCGACACAGAGCCATTTCTAGATTCTCATATGAATGTGTGCCTGCTTTGTATTTTTGATGTACTAAGACGTTTGCCATTTTCCTCTGGCGTGTAATGAAACAGATGCCAGCAGTGTTTGAGGCCATGTTGTCTTCATCTCAGCCCCATTACCAGGGACTGTGACAGGTGACATTTCCTACTGCGGCACCTGGTCTGATTACCCATTCAGATCTATGGTAATCATGTGTAAAGGCAAAAAGGCATTTACTGCTGTCTACACTCCGAAATACATGAATCACATCTGGACGTCTTTAAGGTCCAGTACGTATGGGGGTCTGACTGAGGAGATTTGAGATCAGAAGGATGCAGGAAGTGGACTGATGCCATTTGACAGACATTAACAAAAGGACGAATAATCTGGAAGGGATTAACTGCTAGAACATCAGCAGGGTCCTTCAAAATAAAGAACTTGTTTAGATTTGAGTCACAGTTTGCATTGGAAAGGTGTTCTCTCTGCATACCCCCCAGTCCCCTCTCCAAGGCTCTGTCGCAGAGAGAGGCCAGCCAGTAGGGCACAGCAGTCTTCCTCTGGCTTTAACAGCCAGGAACACTGGCTCAAAAGCCAGTGTCTTTATTCGGCTCTAATGGCTTCTCTCACTATTAGGGTTGACTCAGTATTCCCTGCCTACATTACCTTTCGTTCTACTGCCGTCTCTCACCACACTCACGAATAGACTCTTAATTACTGCTGCTGAAAGACTATTTCCCTTTAGGGGTCTGTGCGTGTGTGTGTGTGTTATGCCTTTGACACCATGACATAAAACAGTGGGTCAAACAGCTGCCTGAGTTTAGAGATTACCATGCAGGTCGTGTGTGCCCCCCACCCCCCACACCCCCTCCAGAGAGGGAGAGAGGAGGGAGGGATGGAGGGAGAACTGGGAAGGAGGGGAAGAAAGGGTCTGTAGCAGGGTTCAGCCTACACCTTCATTATCACATCACCTCCGGCAGAAAAAGACAGGAAAGGAAAACAGGAAAATTGAAGAAAAGACAAGAAAAAACCAGACTGAAAGACTAAAATTCAATTTGCATCGAAAAGGGTGACAACCAAGTTCAGGGTCGGTTATTAACCCTGAACCCGAGTCAGAGAGGACGGGAAGAGAGGAGGAGTACAGTGGATCATAGAGAGATGAAGAGGAGGAGTACAGTGGATCATGGGGAGCATGAAGAGGAGGAGTACAGTGGACCACAGAGAGATGAAGAGGAGGATTACAGTGGACCACAGAGAGATGAAGAGGAGAGTACAGTGAACCACAGAGAGATGAAGAGGAGGAGAACAGTGGATCATGGGGAGATGAAGAGGAGGAGTACAGTGGACCACAGAGAGATGAAGAGGAGGAGTACAGTGGACCATAGAGAGATGAAGAGGAGGAGTACAGTGGACCACAGAGAGATGAAGAGGAGGAGTACAGTGGATCACGGGGAGATGAAGAGGAGGAGTATAGTGGACCACAGAGAGATGAAGAGGAGGAGTACAGTGGACCACAGAGAGATGAAGAGGAGGAGTACAGTGGACCATAGAGAGATGAAGAGGTGGAGTACAGTGGACCACAGAGAGATGAAGAGGAGGAGTACAGTGGACCACAGAGAGATGAAGAGGAGGGAACCCAGCTGGATGAGGGGAAGGAGAAAGACCAAAGGTCTTTACTACACGAGTGATTAGCAAGCTAAACACAAGCTTCGGAACACACACACACGCACACTCAGCTACTCAGTAGGCAAGACACACAACCTCGATTTCACATCTTAATTAATATTTCATAGACTGTCTGCTGCAGGTAAAGAGAGTACACAGAGTAGAAAAGGAAAGAAAAGGAAAGTGTGTTTGTGTGCATGTGTGTGTATGTGCCCATGGTGTGTGTGTGTGTGTGTCTGAAAAAGAAAGTTATTTTCCTTACAATATACTAGGTACATGTTAAGAACATGGATCAATGAACTGATATCGTGCCTGAGTTGTAGCAAATGATGTCTGAGACGTACAGACTTGACCTTCACAGTATATACTGGTGGAGCAAGCACCTTTCTATGCATCACTGTCTTGAAATGTCTGCTAGGTTTCGGACCATTTCTCTAAAATCCGATTTCCCAGCTGGAGTCCATAGTTTGTTTTTTTCCACACATAGGTGCATTTGAACACATGCACATGCACACGCCTACACAGACGATGGTCGTGCCATTAAGCCCCGGGCATTCTGTTCCACAGAAATTGCTGTGGAAGAACTGTATATCAGAACACTAACCAGCAGCACAGCGATTATCATGTTGAGGCTAAACTGTTAGCGCAGTCCTACAGCCCTCACCGGGCCTTGGTAGAGGAGGCCGTCTCCTGTGGCTCCCCAGCAGACAGTTTCCTCCAGCTACTTTCACTGGAGATTGACACGGTGTAAACTGGCAGACTAGCACGGGGTCTCAAGAGCACCAACTTCAATGGGAACCCTTGAAGCATTCCTCCATTTTGGTGCAGGGTGGGATTGTATGGGAGGGAAACGGTTATTACCATAACATTAACAAAACAAATGGTAATCTCAAACAAGGTGGAGACAAAAGGCAGCATTGGTGTTTCCCCCCTGGAAAAGCAGCACGTTCACAAATGCACACATAAACCAACACACACAAACACATGCAATGGTAGTCAGCCAGCCATGTAATGGTATTGTTCTTTAGAAGGTTAATTCATCCCACTCTGCATGAAGAGAGAGAAGAGAGGAAGGAGAAAGGATGGAAAGAGCAGAGAGAGGAAGGAGGGTGGAGGAGAGGAAGTGGGAGGTGGAGAGGAGAAGGGAGGTGGAGGAGAGGAGAGGAGGGAGGAATAGGTGGAGGAGAAGAGGGGAGAGCGGAGGGAGGTGGAGAAGAGGAGGGAGGTGGAGGAGAGGAGGAAGGGAGGGTGGAGGAGAGGAGGGAGGTGGAGGAGAGGAGGAAGGGAGAGTGGAGGAGAGGAGGGAGGTGGAGGAGAGAGGAGGAAGGGAGGGTGGAGGAGAGGAGGGAGGTGGAGGAGAGGAGGAAGGGAGGGTGGAGGAGAGGAGGGAGGTGGAGGAGAGGAGGAAGGGAGGGAGGGGTGGAGGAGAGGAGGGAGGTGGAGGAGAGGAGGGAGGTGGAGGAGAGGAAGGGAGGTGGAGGAGAGGAGGGAGGTGGGTGCCGCAAGGCCCATAGGCGTCAGGGGACAGGAGACTGGCATCTAAAAATAAGAGGAGTTGACGGGATGAATAAAAATACGAGACAGATGGGGAATGAGAGCAGAAATGATTGGGGGAAGTGAGGAAAAAAAGTGATAGAAGAGATGAGGAGAAGGAGGACACCTTGAGTGAAATGTCATTCAGCATTAACAGAAAGAGAAGTTAAGAAAGGATGGAGGAGAGAACGCAAAGTATTAGTGAAGAGAGAAAAAAGAGAACAGGAGAAAGACAGAGATTCTGGGGTTGAAGGAGAAAAAGAAATGGAAGGGTGTAAGAACAAAGAGAGAGAGAGAGAAAGAGAGAAAGAAAGAGAGACAGAGAACTAGGGAGTGCAGCCCATCGATTGCACTGTGACGAGAAATCAAATGAGCGTTTCTTAATTAGAATTCAGCTCTGTTGTCATGTTTGGTGCTTTCCCCCCCACTCTCAAGCGACTGCAGCATATGGCCACGCTTAATCAAGCTAACGATCTCACTCGCCCTCCTCCAAATACACCCTCATTCATTTAGTTCTCCAGGAGAGTTTCCACAAGGTTGCCAGAAAACACAGACAAACAAACCTTGATCCAAACCAACAGAGCACATCATGACGGAAAACTCTCTGACATTTAATGAGCTAACTCAGCTGGAAGATAATCCACCCTGCACAAGGAATAAGACTTCAGAAACAACAGATGGTCTGTCCCCCCCTACACTGCGAGCCCCCTTAACCTTAAACCGCTCTCCGTTCCAGTCACATCTGTTCCCGTCTCCTGGTGTATTGGAGTGATTCTGCTTGTGTCTGAGGTCTGGAGAGTCCATGGTCACACAGCAGAGAGTGAAGTCTCTTCTGAAGAACATGGTCAGGACTGAGAACCAGGAGAAACTGGCTCCAGTCCATGCATGGTTTACCTCTCATCGAAGATACCTGTCTTCCGATTGTGTTCCGGCACTCTCTCTCAGGGTTAGGTATGTCCTAACAAGGCAAGACCCCGATCTCCTGTCAGCTGCTTCGCGCAGACGCTACGCAGCATGCCAGGAACCTTTCAGGAGAAATGAGTCATGGAGGGAAAAAGGAGGAGAAAACTGGCTTTTCCTCGCACCGTCAGACACAGAGGAAGAGGGGGAAGCGGGGGAACGAGGCAGAGATGAGATAGAAATGCGTTGGTCAGGGTGGAGAGGGGAGGCTGGCGCACACTTAAGAGAGAGGAAATTAATTTAGCCAGAGTGGGCTGTCAGAAGTAGCGATTATAGCAGGAGGTGAGATGATGATAGCCTTGATGTTGAAACTCTCGCTGTGCCTGCTTGCTCATGCACTTAGGCACACAGGTGCACACACACACACACACACACACACACACAAACAGTTCTCCTTGTATGTCTGTTGGAAAATAGGATTTGCCTCCCTTTGCCAGTTTCCCTGAAGCGTTGTCCAGAGACAGATAGACACCGTAAACAATTATATTTGTACTTCTGCACTGTGTCAGGAACACAGTCTTGGAGTCCCCAGTGAGGAAGACAATATTATCATGTAGGTGTCAAAACAAGATACGGATTTAAAGCTGAAACACTGGTCTATGAGGACTGTACTTGGCAGTTATTCTCAACACACTCACCTGTGTGACTGAAGAGTCCATCCAGACTGTTTTCTCCTCACATCCCTCAAGGTCATGTGAGCGCCCCAAACATCTCCCACCCTCACATCCCTCAAGGTCATGTGAGCGCCCCAAACATCTCCCACCCCTCAAGGTCATGTGAGCGCCCCAAACATCTCCCACCCTCACATCCCTCAAGGTCATGTGAGCGCCCCAAACATCTCCCACCCTCACATCCCTCAAGGTCATGTGAGCGCCCCAAACATCTCCCACCCCTCAAGGTCATGTGAGCGCCCCAAACATCTCCCACCCTCAAACCACACAAACCACTTCATTTCCTTTCCCTCCATTTTTCTTGACATTCTCTCGTTTTTTTCTCTCCTTTTCCGTGGTATGAACGAGTGAGTGATGGTGAGGAGATGGTGTCTAGTTTTCCAGCCCATTAGTAGACAGCATGGTGTGGTGTAATGTAGCGTCTCTAATGCCCATACCCAGTCATGTTCACTAATGATGTTGAATTACCTCCAGACTGCCGCTGCTGCCAACCACAATGATGATGTTTGCTCTGGGCACCGTTAAAGACAGACACTTACTACATAATTACTGCCCCGCCGGGGTAACTAGTCTGGGTGGAGAGCCTCGAGCTGCCCCCGTTGCTCACCCTGCAATTTCTCCTCTCTCCTACCATCTTACATCATGTCCTACACCCTCTCCTCTCTCCTACACCCTCTCCTACACCCTCCTCTCGCCTACACACTTCTCTCTCCTACACCCTCTCCTCTCCTACACCCTCTCCTCTCGCCTACACACTCCTCTCTCCTACACCCTCTCCTCTCTCCTACACCCTCTCCTCTCTCCTACACCCTCCTCTCGCCTACACCCTTTCCTCTCTCCTATACCCTCTCCTCTCCTACACCCTCCTCTCTCCTACACCCTCTCCTCTCTCCTACACCCTCCTCTCCTACACCCTCCTCTCGCCTACACACTCCTCTCTCCTACACCCTCTCCTCTCTCCTACACCCTCCTCTCTCCTACACCCTCTCCTCTCTCCTACACCCTCCTCTCTCTTACACTATCCTGTCTCCTACCTTCACCCCACACCCTCTCCTACATTCTATCCCTCGTTTACCTTCTCTCTCTATTTTCCCCTACCTTCCCCCTCTCTTCTCTTGCCTTCCCCTTCTCCACTCCTACCTTCTCTCCCTCCTCTCTCCTCCCTTCCTCTACTGCCCCCATTTCCTTTCCCTCGCTGGCCAATCCTCCGCAGATCTTCTTTTTTTAATTGTTTCATAACTGTTGCTTTTCTCACGTTCATACTATTTGTCCCATTTATTTTCTTCCGTCTCCCTCCGTATCCTTGATTCCTTTTCTCTCTTCTAGCTTCAAGAGCTTCCAGCTCTTCTCCACTCCAGCCTTATATCAATCCTGTCCTATCCCATAGCGTCTGCTTGTCCTCTCTCTTCCTCTCATTTTCCTCTCCATCCAGCCCATTACCATCCCTCCATCCAGCCCCCTCTCAGCTCCAGCCTCCTATCATTTCACTTTCATTCTTCCCTTTTACGAGCCAGCCATTTCAGAGCCAAAGAGAACTCTGGCGGCTTTGAAGTGACAATGGTCTGGGTTCTGGGAGGAATTCCTATTCCAAAATATTGCTGTTCAAAGTCTGACTTTCATGCTAGTTGAATAGAAGTGGCTTTTATGTTTAAGCCAGAAAAATTGTAATAACATTTTGGTCAAATCTCCCAGTCCCATTTTTTTTTACCAGAGAACGGAATAGATATTAGGATTCTTTTTTTTTCAACACGTGATAGGCTCTGAATGGGTTAACGCTGCTGACACAGCAACCCCAAAACCTGTTAATATGAGTGTATACTTATTACTGCACATAGAGCCATATCTTTATATGATTGAAATATTTTAAGAGGTACAGCAGAAAGGACAAAACAAAAAAATGTACGGTGTGTTTCCACTTTGATACATTTTAAGAGCCGTTTCCAATAACTTGGCCTCACTTTTTATAGAGAAACATATTTTTATTGTTTGGGTTATTGTTTCCAGTAAAATGACTTTGGCTTTCTTTCAGCCTCTCCCAGTTTTTATCCCTTTTTAAAAGTGCCAATTACCCTTTAAAGGTCAAACAGCCAATCACAAAGCTTCCTCTCGTTTTCACTATTTAATGACCTGGCAGTAGTGCGTGTTAATGACACGGCAACTGTGAAATGGCTGGAAGAGATGCTGACATCCAATTCAAACTCTCCCTTCCAATCCTGCACATTCGTTCTTCCCCAGACACATATCCAGCCCTGTACCAAAACATGAAAATTTTCTAGCTGCATAAAATTTGCTGAATTTTATCAAACCACCATGAGACTAGTTAAAACCAGATAAAATTTGTTTTTTTTCTAATCTATATTGGACGAAATACTCATCCATGAGTAATTTTTATTTAAGCAAAGAGCAACAGAGGGGGAAACTGATGTTGTTTTCTTTGATTGGAATTCCACGGTCCCAACGTTTTTCTTGAGGTTGTTGTATATCAAAACCCAGGATATGTTTACCACCCTGGAGTATCACACTGTAATTGTCTCCTGTCTGTGCTCAGGGCCTACAGATGGAGGAAAAGCTGCCAGCCACACACTCACACTGCAATCACAATCAAAGTCTGCACTAACACATACACACACATACAGACACACACACACCCACGCACTAACACACCCTCTCCAATCACGCAGCTTGTCAAACGGAGGGAAAGACAGCTCTCTAATCAGCGAGCGATAGCAGGACCCCCGGAGGAGAGAGGAGCGAGGGAGCATGAGGAGGAGGGCAGGAGCTGGTGTCACATGGCCCTTCAGAACCCCAGGGGGCGCTAGATCCTGATTGCAGCGTGGGCACTGCTTGTCTGCACCCAGGTCATGGTGACAGAAGTAGATGGCGATGCCAGGTGCACACTTGACTGTGTCACCACTAAGATGTGTGAAAACACCCACTCTGATGCATACACACACACACACACGCATACTGATGCACACACACATATATGGATGAACACCCACACACACACACTATACTTCCTTTCAGTAAACCCTGTATCATTTCCACCTCCCTCATTAGCCTCTCTTTCACTCACACGCAATTAGGCCCAGTCAGATTGGGCAGCTTCCTGAAACGCAACACAAATGAGATGAGGGTACACACACATGACAGTGATGGATAGGCAAGGGCAGTGGTATCAGATGGGGGGCTGTGGTGTAATACTGCAGGAAATCAGCGTGATAACGAGAGTTATGAACCAGATACTGCAGCTGCCTCTTACTATGCTTTCCACACTCTCTCCCTCATACACACGCACACACACACACACACACACACGCACGCACGCACACAGGGGTTGCGCAGTGTAGACAGAAAAGTAACTAGTTGATGTTTATCAGTATTGACAAGTAAATCTCTGATCAGCTTCTCTTTTCTGCACATTTCAACCTGACCAGAGCTAGAACTATGCCTGGAGATCCACACATATATACACACACACACATCTAATCTCTCACACACACTGAAGCGTGACACTGAAAAGTGTGGGTAATTTCAAAGTACTCACTGTGTGTGTGTGTATGTGCATGAGGGGCTATGTAATTGATTGTGGCTGGACAGGAGGCAGGCTGGCAGGCGTGTGGTAGAGCCCATGGGGGAGGACGGTGCTGAGAGAGCAATACTTCACTTGACCCTCCCCACACACACACACACACACACTCTCTCTCTCACACACACACACACACACAGCCATTAACAATTACTGTACGTCACACAGGTCATTGATCTTGAATAGAGGAACAAAGAGAAAGAGTGAGCAATGGAGAGAGAGACAGAGACAGAGAGAGGTAAAGTGGAACACACACACACACACACAGATGAAGGATAGAGAGAGAGAGAGAGAGAGAGAGAGAGAGAGAGAGAGAGAGAGAGGTGAAATGGAACACACACACACACACAGATGAAGGATAGAGAGAAAGAGGGAGGGAGAGAGAGATAAAGAGAGAGGAGAGGAGATGTGAGAGAAAGAGAGAGTTAACAAATGACAGGGAAAGAGGAGAGAGGGAGAGAAGAGAGAGGGAGAGAGGAGAGAGGGAGAGAACTCTGGTATATGAGCGGCTGAAGGCTTGTGTACACACCGCACTCAAACAATCACATTAAATTAAATTTGCCCAAAAGATAATGTCATGCAAATTTAAAGCCTACCTCAGTTTAATTAGAACTGCTATGAACAAATAGACTTTAGCTGACATTGAAAGTGTGTAGATATTAGTTTGACATTGAGACAGCAGTGCACCTACAAATCATAAAAATGCTCTAAAACCATTTATAAGGTGCATCTATAAAGTACATCTCACATGACTTATAGGCAGTGACTGTCTCAATACCGAGAAAATGTGAGCTAGAGAGAAAGAGATCGAGGAACCAGAGAGAGAGAGCATGCGCTGGGAAGAGCCAGAGGGGGAGAGAGAGAGAGAGAGAGAGAGAGAGAGAGAGAGAGAGAGAGAGAGAGAGAGAGAGAGAGAGAGAGAGAGAGAGAGAGAGAGAGAGAGAGATGTGGGTACATCTCATAATCGCATACCACACTCTGTGTAGGATTGATTAAGGTGAGTCTAAAGCAGTGTGTCGTCCTTTGGAGATGAAAACGTTTATTTTCTGGAGATATTATCCCATGCATAATACATCTCTTATGGCAAAGAGGAGAAGGCTGTGTGTGTGTCAGTAGTGAGGCAGACATGGAAAGTGGCTACTGTGGTACTACTGTACATTACTTTGTTTGTAATCCAAAATATGATCTTCAATATAACTTTGATATAAAACATTAGGTGGTACATCACTTTCAGAACATAAAGGAACAGCTCCTCCAGTTCTGTTACACATTAGCTAAGGTTATTTGAACCATAACTGTACTTAAATGGATCAAGTGTGATTTGCCTTTTTTTTTTTCTAAGTGTGGATAAAGAGAATATATACTATAATTGATAATGATTCTAATGCTTAAGAGGCAGATGGAAAGAGAGAGAAAGAGAGAGAGAAAGAGAGAGAGAGACGGGAAGCAAGACGGAGAGATAGATCAGGTAGAGGTGAGAGAGATAATCTATTAAGCTAAGTTGCTTGTAAAGACACAGAGCCTCTGTGTAAATGTCACCTTCATCCTGCCTTAATGAACAGCGGGGTTAAAACAGTCCTTCCACACACACACAGAGAGACACACACACACTCACACATACAACCACTGAGCACGACCGGGTCGAGCCACACACTACTTCAAAATTGTGACACGGACCACAGGCAGATTTAAGCGAGAGCGTTTCTTGAAAAACAGAACTAAACAAAAGCGCCAAAACTGGAAATAAGATTTGTCTTTGGCAGAGGGGATTTCTCGTGAGGCTTTCACCTGTCCTTCCACCAGCTGTTTCTGTCGGGATATTCCAGAACAACACTGCACTTTGGCTGTTGGCACACCGCACTTCTCCCTGCCTGAGTCTGGCTCTCACCCGTCACACTTCCTGCTCCCCTTCCTGGGGTCTCCCGTGCCCTTCATCCCTCACTTCCTGCTCCCCTTCCTGGGGTCTCCCATGCCCTTCATCCCTCACTTCCTGCTCCCCTTCCTGGGGTCTCCCGTGCCCTTCATCCCTCACTTCCTACCAGTCAGCTGCTGGGCTGCAGCTGGGGCTCCTGTCAGCTGACTGGGAGGCAGGAAAGGGAAACATCGAACTCCTACAGTATGACCCTCCTCAGTGGCTGTCTGGGCCGCTGTCCGTGGTGCTGGAGACTTTTTTCCACCGACGTAGGATCTGGGGTTGCCACAACACACATGCACACACATCGGATAAGACAGACAGTTGTAGAGTTGCTCTTCTGACTGGTACAGTGCTGTAGTAATCTACTGTTGCTGTTTTTAATAAGCAACCCTTCATTTGAAGTGGTTACACTGGCACAATACACAACCTTCGCTTGCTGTGGAAACATTTAACAAGATGATCATTTGGGCTTTTGTTTGTTCTATGTGACACACTCACAGCCACTTATAAACACGCACACACAAACCCGTACACACATCTACACTAACCTCAGTACTTGACGCCTGACAGAGTCATAAAAGCAGTTTTATGCACATTAGAATGAGCCATAAACAAGCACAGCAGAGTGCTGTATAGATCTGAGAAAGAATCACTATGCAAAGTGAATATGGTGTTTCCAGCCAAGCCTGGGGAGGGGTTTTAATGTGACGCACGTCCAACCCCAGTTTATGAAAACATCCGTTCTCTCAAACACACAGCGCAGACCAGATGTACACACATGCACACAGACTAAACAACACAAACACACACACACACACAAACCCCACACGCATAGTGCAGCATTAAAACAAGAAAGTCATTGATTTATCGGAGGTTGAGATGGGAGGCGGAAAAAGAGGGGGAGATGGTGGGAAGGAGGGAAGAGGGGGATTCAGACTGAATGCTTTTAACAGTGACAAACACAAGAGACTAAGTCAGAGTGAGAGAAGGAGATAGAGAGAGAGAGAGAGAGAGAGAGAGAGAGAGAGAGAGAGAGAGAGAGAGAGAGAGAGAGAGAGAGAGAGAGAGAGAGAGAGAGAGAGAGAGAGAGAGAGAGAGAGAGAGAGAGAGGGGGGGGGGGAGGGATGGAGGTGACTGCAAGCACAGGGAGACACTTTCTCAATTTAACACCAATTCCTTTCACCTCCATCAAGTAATTCTGCCCTCCTTTTCCCCAGTTTTAAAGAAAGCTTTCCCCCCTCCATCTCTAATCCCCCCCCCCCCATCCTTCTTCCTATCTTGCCAAAGTGCAAACATCTTTTCATCAATGTGTTATCAAGGATAAGAGCCCCCCTAACCCACACCCTCTCCCTCTCCTTTCCATTCTCTGAACAGCCAGAAAGCCTGCAGGTCAATCACTCCAGGTTTAGCATAAGCCATTTGTGAGAGACGTAGCTCTCTCTGAGGCCTGAGTCAGACTCTCACACTTTTCTCTGTGGACAGCAAAAGAACAATGGCAGACCCTGAAGGATAAGGGAGTCCTACAGTAGCATGCCGTTTCAACACACACACACACAACACACACTCCTGCTAGTTCAGTAGATGAGAGGTCAATGCATTCATAATGCCAGTGTATCTGCCAGTGTGGGTGTGTGGGCTGATATATGGGATGTTTATTCCATGGCCTAGCCTCTTCAAGCAGCCTGCGCTGCGCCTAGGATCACAGTGAGGATGAGGAACAGGAGGAAGAGGAGGAGGGTTCTCCTGTGCGGCCAGAGATGGAAAAGGATCCCACAGTGTTGAACGGGGTCAATTAAATCTCACCTCTCATCCTCCGTTCCTCTCATCCTGTCGTGTTTAGCCGCCAAGCCAGAGGGAGGTAGAATTGCGAGAGACGATCACAGAGAGGGAGAGTCAGGAAGAGGAAATGAGAGAGCGATGGAGAGGACGGGGCGGAGGACGCTCTCGTGGCGTAAATCAAGGCTGACAGAGTGACCTTTGATAGGCTGACAGAAAAGGTTACGTGAGAAGAGAGAAAATGGGTCTATCAGTCACTTACAGACGAGCATTACAGTCCCTTGCACGCGTGTGCGCGCGCGCGCGCGCGAGTGTGTAAGAGTGCAATTGCGAACACGTCGGGCTGTGTGTGCGCACCGTACGTGAGCGCGTGTGCGTAAATGTGCGCGTGCGTGTGTGTCTGAGGTCAAACAAACAAAGAAAACATCTGTATCTATGACTCCCAGGTAGAGTATAGAGAGCAGGGCCATACCCAGAGCTCTATATTAGTCTGGAGCCTCCATCTATCAAGGCTGACGTGATATTGAAACTGCCCTCCACTGCTCTCTCCAGCTCCCCAGAAGCTGGGCTGTGCACACGGGTTCCTCGTGACAATGATGTTTCACTGGGGCTTCACACCCACACATCCCTCAAGCTGTCCCCTTTTTCTCTCCCTCCTCTGTTTTTCCTGTATCTCTCTCTCCCTCTCTCTCTTGTACTGAGCTCAGCGACTGGAAGCTCCCAGCCTCATTGACCCCCAGCGTGTAATAAAGAGATAATGAAGGAAACACAACCTCCTCATTAGAAGCGGAGAAGAGAGGAGAGGAGAGGAAAGCCGAGCAGAGCAGAGGAGGGGAGAGGAAAGGATAAAGCAAAAAGCACACACACTTTCTAAGTAAACACAGAAGAATGGAGATTCAAATGAGCGCCTGGTCACAAAGCAGCGTGATTGACAGGAGGGGTAGGGGGTTGATGGAAGGCTCTGTAAGGGACTGATAACAGCTGTCTGCTTCACTCACTGGGCTTCCACACGCACACACACACACACAATTTCAAACACTGATTGAATGGTGAAATATAGATAGACAAATGAACTCAGGATCCCAAAAAAGTTTGTTGAACTTCAACACTGTTTTGGTTGCCCAGTTATAAACACACAGGCCTTTTACTCGAGTTGTTTCATTAAAAATGTTCAGTTCTCAAACAAATCACTGGAGCCTGACAACCCTCAATGCACCTAATCACACACATACACACACACCCCAAGAGATACATACACACACTTATTAAACATTCATCAGTGCGAATCTTCCGTAATGAACGAGAGTCAACAATGAATTATGGATCATATTCTAATGGTTGACTTTCCTCTCTCATTACTGCAATGTAAATGTGATTGGGAAACAAATGATTATCTTTAATTAGACTGAGAGTTAACTGTGGCGAGGCCACGCCTGGAGCTGGCAGAGCCGGCACTCCACAGCTCCACATGCACCCCTGCTTCATCAAACCTACTGTGGCACTGCACCATCAACACCCCCATGGTCTGTATATGGGCACCATGTAAGGTCATCACATGCGCACACACATACACTTAAACGTTACTGATGTCATGTGTGCAATCACGCCCACCAATCAAAACAGTGGTCAAGGGGAGGACACCTCCTTCCAGCATTCTCTGAGCTTGTATGCTCTGGTGAGAGATTTATGCATGAGTGTGTGTGTGTGAGTGTGTGTGTGTGTGTGTGTGTGTAGGCGTGTGTGTGTCTACAGTATTGTGTGTGGGTGTGTAAGCTAAGTGGCTGTCTAGTCTAGCAGTGTTGATTGTCTTTATTTATCTCCCTACCCCCTCTCTCCTCCTGCTAAAAAGCTAATCTTTTTTTTACTAATGAAAGGTATTGGGTTTCTAGGCTTTTAAAGGAGAGTGATGGATGGAGGGAAGGATGGATGGATAGAGAGGGGGAAGAAGGACGAGTGCAAGGAGGAAGAGGTGTCAATAAGCATCAACATGATCCCTTTTAGACAAGAGCGTGAGCTCCTGCTAATGTATACACACGCCACTACACACAACACATACACACACACACACACACACACCTGGAGGAACACTTGGATTTGTCAGTAAGGAGAGCAATAGGCAAAGAGAATAAAAACATTGATGTTTGGCAGCATGAGTAAGAGAGATGCTCATAGGCCGAATGGCCGAAATAGAACCAGGTTCCAGATTACTTCTCTGGAAAACCACTTGCTTTTCCCATTCTTACTGGGGGAAATGCATCACGTCCAGACACACAAACACACACAAACACAAACACTGGCTAAGCACAGAGTGATTTGAAAGACCAGCCATCATCTATGACAAAAAAACAAATTCCCCCTGGGACTGGAGAATAGGACCATTCACTTATCAGGCACAGACACCCACACACACCCACACCCCACTGATTACAACTATTCCCCAAGAGAATGGGTCTTTAACAGTGACAAAGCAACCACCCAATCACTTATCTTCTTTTCTCAATCCCCCTTTCTGTTTACAAACCAATTCTTCACGACAAGATTACTAGTGGGATACCTACACACACACACACACACACACATGCACACAGATATACACACATAATATCTATCAACTTTTGGGACCGGAAAAATCCATATTTCATCTGTGATGTCCAGGTTTTTGTGAGCATGCTGACTCTGTTTGTCATTAGGTCTAACCCCTGTGGTTCACCTAATCAGGTTGACGTGAGTGTGTGCTTGTATGTGTGGACGTGTGTGTGTGTGAGTGTGTGAGTGTGTGTGTGTGTGTGTTTTTGTGGATGGTGGAGGTACAGGGGCACGGAGAGGGCAACAGTCTCTGGCGAGGAGCGTGCAAACACACACTTGGGGATGAATTACAGGTATCGATCCGAAGGCTCCCACACAAAAGTGACAGATCACAGTGTGTAGGTCTGTATGTGTGTGTGTGTGTGTCTGCATGTGTGTATGTATGTGTGTGGTTGTGTCATATTTCTTCCTTCCTTAATAAACATCATGGCACTGAGTCAATTTAAAAACCTTTGCTTGTCTTTAACTGGCTGACACCAGTAACCATCATCACCTCCCAGCCCCAGCAACCAATGACCAATGACGTCACAGATGTGATGTCCCAGCTATTACCAGTGAGCCAATCCAAAGGCAAGGTCACCTGGCTCAAGGCAGCGCCTCTAGTTGAACTCCACACACAGGGGACGAATGGTCCCCTGTGTGTATCCAGGGGTGTTACCTTCCACCAATGGGAAAAGAGACTGATCTAATCACTATAGAATTCAACTCGTACCTCTTGGATGTAACAGACTATGATTGGCTGGCGACCACCTCGTTCATGGAGCTGGAGGAGGCGGGAATGGAGGACAATCAGCTGGAATGGAGAGATTGGAGATATGGAGAGAGGGAGGAAAGGAAGGAAAGGGGAGGAAGGAAAGAGAGAGATAATTGCAACACAATTTGCAAATGTTTGTCACAATCTAAGGGACAAAAGAGTATATAATTTAGTGATATGCTTGCATTCACATATGCATATACATCTGCATGCCATATACAACATTCATGCTTAATGTACAGTATTTTGTCCTATTAATAATTGATCTCTAATCTCAGCATACTTAATAGTGAACACTATCTACAGTATATATGTACTGTTGATTGCTTGACTGTCTGATTATTATAAATTAGTCATTTATGAATTATTTAATAGGAATATTATGTATTATGTATAATGTAATTACATTTTATTGTGTCATTTTTTACACCTGATTCATTCTGCAGTTTAGACTGTTTACTTATATATATTTAATGCAATTCAAAGGTCTTTCCATGCCAGTAGTAACACTGTGACATTGTGAAACTGTGAGAGGCAGAAAGAGAGATGGAAAGAGAGAGAAAAAAAGAGGCAGTTAGAACAGTCATAAGAGCACTACTCTATTCTTTCTCTATTCTCAACACCTCATTTAGTTAAAACCCTCCAAGTGCTGAAGATTACAGATTACAGACAAATTAGCCCAATCTGTAGGAACGCTGCTAGCGGAGCATGGGGGGTATAGAGGAGAAATGAGCCAGAGAATCTTGCGGTTCGGAAACAGAATTACAGGAACAGTTGCTAAGAGCAAAACCAAAACCACATCTTCGGTGAGGAGGGACAAAAAGAAGTTGAAAGCAGCTCTATCAGAACCATGTGTCTCTGCCTGCCATGCTCTTTCTCAGCACAAACATGTCTCCTGGCAGGCGGCTATCTTTAACAAGGCATGTGGGTGTGTTTGTGTGTGTGTCTGTGTGTGTCTGTGTGTCTGTGTGTGTCTGTGTGTCTGTGTGTGTCTGTGTGTCTGTGTGTCTGTGTGTGTCTGTGTGTCTGTGTGTCTGTGTGTCTGTGTGTGTTCGGTCAGCCCGCGGGAGCTAATACCATACTATACACTGCCAATACCAGTCAGAATCCCACAAGATCTCTGATAAGTGCTTATGGGGAAGGAGATATGGGGTGGGGGGGTTAGTTTAGTATAGAAGACAGCGTAGCCTCTGGCCTGATAGAGAAACAGCTTCTCCTATTGGAGGGACGGTGTAACTGCAGCTCTCCTAAAGAAGAGTCCTCAGTAGGTCGTTCTCCTCCACCTCGTGACTAATCTCTAGAGGCTGTCCATCTGGCTGAGACAGCTCTGAAACAGCAAGGCCAGGTGAACGCGCTGTAAGAGGAAGCTCTCCATGCTTTCACAGCACAGTACAAGGCTGCAGGCTTTCGTTTGAGCAGAAAGACCAGACCTGCAAATGTGGATACCCCTCTGCCGGAGAAATAAAGGTGTTCTCTTACAAACCTATATCCAGGAAGCGGTCAGCAGGAACTCAGCGATTTCGGGGCGCACATGCACAGAAACACACACACACATAAACACACACACACACACACACTGGTGAGTGGCCCTGCTCTTTTACCCCTTCCTGTGCTCTCAAATATCCCTGACGCCAGACTGAGCAGAAACCTTTCCTAGCACAAAAGACTGGTTGGATAAGGAACAGCTTACAGTGATTTTTAAGCCATTGTTTCCCTCTGCAAAGACAGACACTCCCCTGTGTCTAACATGTCCCATCTCTCGACCCCCCCGGAGGACAGAAAGACTGACACAAAAGATACAGTAGAGAGGTAGAGGGGAAGTGAGGGGAAATTTCAGAAAGGACATATCTTTTAGATTGACAATACATGAAAAGAGAGAGTGACAGAGAGAAAAAGAAAGAGACAGCAAGGCAGAGAGAGGAAGAAGAGACGGGGCTTTGTGTGTGAGTGAGTGTGAGAGAGATAGAGAGAGAGAGAGAGAGAGAGAGAGAGAGAGAGAGAGAGAGAGAGAGAGAGAGAGAGAGAGAGAGAGAGAGAGAGAGAGAGAGAGAGAGAGAGAGAGAGAGAGGGGGGAGAGTGGAGGTATGGAGAGGCATGGTGAGAAAGGCAGGCAGGAGGACAGATGTGTGTGTCGGTCATTACTGTAATCGCCTCATTTACTCTGCTCACTCAGGGAAGGACGGCTGGTCAGCACCATCTGGACACACACACAGACACACACACACACACACAGTTACAGTCACCATTCATGCCAGGGTTACTCAGCCAGCAACAGGAGGGAACGTGATTGCTCTGTGCATGAGTATCCATCAAGTGTCTGCTCTCCTTCTCCTCCAACCTCAACAGCGCCTTGTGTCCATTTCCTTCTTTCTCTCTCTCTCTCTCCCCATCTCTCCCATTGGCGTGTTATCCTCTCCTTCCCTGTCCATCCCTCCCCAGAGTGCTTTCTTTCCCTCTTCTCTCTGGGGTCTGAGAGAGCTGCCATGAAAACGGAGAGAAGAAGAGATAGAGTGAGATAGTGTGCCTGGGCGAGCGAAACAGCAGTGTGGTGTGGAAGGAAGAACAGGAGGGGGAGAGAAATAGGAAGAAGAGGGAAGAGAGGAAAGTAGGGAATATGAGGCAACCTCAAACTCATCTACATGTTCATTCCTTTCCAGAAGGAGAGAAGGAGAGTAGGAAAGGACAGGGAAGAGGAGAGGAAGAGAGGCAATGAAGGGAGGAGGAGAAAAGGAGGAGTGAGATTCCTTTTCGACAAGAAGAGGAGAAGTGATGAAGCAAGGAGGGGAAAAGGAGAAGGAGGAAGGTCTGGTGGAGGACATGGATTGAACAGAGGAGAGGGAGAGGAGGGCAGGAGAGGAGGAGTGTGCTTAAGACCATTGCGCAGGACCGAAAAAGAGCAGTGCATACACGAAGCACCACGTAGCCATGGAAACGGAAAGAGAGATAGCGCATGAATGGGAAAGGAGAGACTGAAAAAGAAAGGGATGCTGAAACTGCCATAGGATAGGATAAAAGACGGAACCTCCACCGTCTTTGTAGCGTATACATCCGTCCTTTACCGTTACGTTGTCCTTTTACGTCTCCAACAGTTAACGAAGCCTCCCAACCACACGCGGAATGTTCTTCCCTCTTCCCTCAACACCCCCCCCCCCCCGCCCACCCCCACGGCCCTCGTCTCTCATCTGTATGCTGAGAGATAGCTTGCTCTCTTTCTGTCCGTCCACCCCCCGCCCCTCGGGTCCTGGTGGAGCAGCAGTGACATTGGGCGAGAGGTCAGAGAGATGGGCAGCCCTGCTCCCGCTGTCAGCACACTCAAATGGGTTTAGCCACAGTATGGAGGCCCAGGGGACACACACACACACACACACACTGCTGTGCTTCGCTTTCTCCGGCCAGAGAGAGAGAAGGGCATGGAATGATAATTCAGTGAAAGGACACACACCATGGATGATCTGATGGTATATCCAATAACAAACAATAGAGCTTGTGGGTGTTGTTAGCTTGTGACTGTGAGCACGGGCCATGCTATAGGAAGCCTCAGGAACAGGTGGCTCGTAGATGGCGTGACCTTTCCTGTTTTGTTTTGAATTCAGCCTCTCTGAGTTGACAGACCAAGCTGGTTCCAAAATGGAGGTGTTGGAGCACGCTCTGATGAGGAGAGTCTGAGGGGATTTCACACACACGGGGCCACGCTGGGAGACAAGAAGGAGAAGCTAAATATAGACGTAGTTAAGAATAAAAAGGACAAATTCAGACTCAAATGCCAACAATCCCTGATGGCCTAATCTCTATCTGGCCCCACATCCTATTAGAACATTATTACATCTATACTTGAGAGTTAGAAGGCCAGTGCTGAGATTCTCAGAAAGGGCAATTGTAGCTGTGGTATTCTAAGTAACACAGTTACAAAAATGACCCATTTTTCCACGTTTTTACATTAATGCTCATATGTAATAGGATGACATGGATAGGGTCACTTTGGATTAGAGTTGAAGTCTCAGCTTGCAGCCGCTGTGTCACACTGCCCTTGAGTGGCTATAATATGAACTGCAATGTGTGGCCAAAACAGACAGTATGGCTTCAAAACTAATCTGCAGCAACCATTAATGTCCGTTTGACCATCTAATGTTATGTTAACTAGGGATGGGCGGATCGATCTAAAGTATTGATAGTATCGATACCAACGTTGGTATCAGTATTGATCGATACTCGAGTGATGAGATCGATACTTAAGTTTCAATTTCTCTTCTCTACATTCAGTACACAACTCCCTACCGCTCCTCTCACTTCGCTCAAGCTCACCTTGCTCCTCCCCCACCTCCCCTGCTATGATAAGAATTGTTGCCGGGGTCGTGCCAAGGCACTTATCCCTGCCAGGATTTGGACCCTGTCGAGTCTTCCACATCGCTATTTGTTCCATTTAAGAGGTGAATTCGAAGTGCAGAAGTTAAACTCTGCTTCTCTGAGTGCACGCGCGCTCCCACGGCTAGGGGATGCAAATCCTGGCGGGGGATAGTGCCTTGTCACGACACCGGCGTGCATGTGCAGTAACATGACCCAGCAGCACAATATACTAACAATATTTTGGACAAAATTCTTTGTCCTGTGTTTTATTATTATCATAATCATGATCAACGAATCACAAAATCATTCAATGATCATGAAAATTCAAATTAGCATATTGATGATGCATTCCCTTCATAAATTATGAGGCATTGCTTTCCCCTACACGAAAGTAGATACGCTGCTTTACTAAGTAAAAAGTATCAGTATTGGTATTGGCATTGGCAATACTGGCCCTGTATTTACTTGGTATCGGATCGATACCTAATTTTGCAGTAACGCACACCCCTAATGTTAACCACAATGGGGGTGGCAGATGTGTGTGTAATGAGTCTGCAGTACCTGTAGGTGTCACTGTGCAGACTCAGGTATCACTGGCCACAGGTCAGGAGACAGGTGTTGCTGGGGTTCCAGTAACTTCAGACACAAGGGGAAGGGGGGGTCGCCAGGGGCAACAGCGCCGGCCCATTCGGGGTTGACAGGGTGTCAGGTGACAGTTCTGCTCATACAGGTATCAGCTTCCCAGCTGATGGCCCTCTGAGCCAGAGCACGGACACATCTCCAGACTCTCGCTGCTCAGCACTGACAAGTTATCGGTACAGCGTATCACATCAGTCCTGTTTGAGCGGGTGGGACTTCACCTTTATCTCAGAGTTGCGCTGAGGTGAGTATTTAGACAGTTGAGCCTCTGTGCGGACTCACCTGTGTCAGCGCTTTCTCCCCCCCCCCCCCCGTGGTTTCCTCCCTCTCTCCAGTCACGTCCATGGCTGAAGGTAGCGGCAGGACCAGTGTAGGAGGAGGAGGTGTGGGAGGAGGAGGGGTGCGTGTTGTCCAGGACCCCTCTCAGAAGGTGGGATCGGCTCTGGCAGACGAGAGGGTGGACTTCCTGCGGGAGCAGGCCGTCTGCGTGCTCCGCGTGAAGACAGACAAGTGGAACCGCTTCATCGGAGCGGAGGAGAACCAGAGAGTCCTGCTGGAGTTCCTGGACCACACCTGGACAGACAGGCTGCTGCTGTTCACGGGGCCAGGAGGCACGCTGCACGCCGGGGACGCCCAGGTGAGACACACACACACGTACAATTCAGAATAACACACAAGCAGAACCACAGAGCAAAAGACACAAGCACACATAAGCACACAAAGATTAACACAGAAAGAATACTACATAAAAACACACAGTGGGAAAGCAGACATGCCAGCCAGTCAGGACTGGATTTAAAAACGTTTTTGCTGGAATGTTTTCAGCACAACTAACATCTTTCTTCGCACTAAATATAATCTACCTTAGACAGCAGACCTTTCTAATCTCCTGGCCACGTGGTAACGTACAGTTCATCTAACGTGTCACTTGTCGAAATAAGTCGCCACTTATTTCTAGTGCTTTCACCACTGAAAGCATTCCGATTGTATTTGCCTCTGTGAAGACCTCCGCTCCCTGGAGGACCAAGCTGCTGTGTCTGCGGAAGAGGAAGGTTCTGAGGATCACCACCCCGGGATACAGGACCCAGCTCTGGCTGGGCGAGGTGTCTGGGAACCCCATGGAGCACCTACCTGTCCTCATCTCTGAGGTGACTTTGGGTGTGAGTGTATGTGTGTGTGTGTCAGGTGAGTTCTGTTCTAGGTGTTCTCTAACTCCTGGAACTGCGCGTGTACGTGTGTGTGTACGAGTATGTAGGTGCTGGTGTCGGTCCTGTCTAACAGTCTGAACCAGGGGGGCTGGCCCAGGGTGGTGACGGAGGACATCCACAAACACCTGGAGCAGCTGAGGAGCAGAGTGGTCACCCTGAGGGGCAGGGCAGAGGGACGCACTCTGCTGCCCCTCCCACTGTGTGTGGAGAGAGCTCAACCACAGGACATCATGCTCAGGTCAGTGTGTGTGTGTCCTATAGGTTACTTACTATGGGAAATACTAGGTGTTTTGTGACAGTTCAAAGTGGGCAGTCATAGTGGGCCTGCTGTATGTGACAAGGCATATCAAGTATGGTCAAAATGCAGAATGAAGTTCAGTGGGCAATATAAACATCGGGAATGCAAACGTATGAGTTACTTTGATGTTTCTTTGTCTAAAGCAGGCTTGTCGTTGTCAGCAAAACGTATAAGCTACTTTGTTGTTTGTTTGTCTAAAGCGACATTGTCTTTGTCAGCAAATTGCAGTGGAATGCAGCTGGGTAGACACTAGACAGCCAAACAAATGTTACGATCAAACAGTAGCCTAACCTAAACGTAAGCACTGCTATGGTTCAGTAGTAGTCAGGCTAGCTCTAATGATATGAAAATGTCCGATTCATAATCTATAGTATTTGCCTGATATTGTGTAATTTGAAATTATTCAATGAGGAGCGGAGAAGACACATTTATTGTCAAGAGATAATTCAATCACCGATTTAGACGAAAATCCTTACCTACATTTGAAAATGTTTATCGTCAGCCTCAATTAATCTATTACTCCGGTCGCAGAGATCGTCGTTAGCAACTACACAGCTTTCACCTATACGAAGTTTATCTTTTTTGTTTCCCAACTGTGCACTAACTTTGTACTGTGGCGAACCTCTCTTTCTGCACAAGGGTTCATTTAAGAAGGTTCGATTTTGTTTACTTTTAGCTATCCTTTCATTTTGGTATCTAGAGTGAACTTGGTCTTACCCCCTCTCTCCTGCGTGCGCATGCCTGTCCCCTAGCCCCACTGGCTGGCCTTTGGACCATGGCCTGCTGTACTCCATAGAGACCCTGGTGGTCCAGTGGTCTGGTCAGATATGGTCAGTACTAAAGAGGGACTCCAGCATGGTGTTGCAGCAGAGGGACCACCCAGGCCCCGGGGCTGAACTCCTCTTCTGGACCACTCAAAGAGACAACCTGCTGGGCATCCAGGAGCAGGTGAGGCAGTCAGTTGATAGGCCACCATGTATGTAGCAAGAAGGTTCCATCGTGGTCTCTGAGATCTGTGAGGGGGAGTTTCTGTTATGGCATTAGTATGTGTTCTGTGGTTTCAGATCCAGAGCCCGAAGGTGGAACAGATCATGGAGATTCTGAGGAGGGTCAAAAGCAGCTACTATCCTTCCTTCTGCGACATCTGCCTCAAAGTCAACCGGGGTAGAGAGAGCGTTTCCCAACACAAATTATAACAGTGTCCTCCCTTCTATTTGAGCCCTCATCTCCAGTCTATCATTCGGTAGGGCCTATATCAGTGTGTGTGTGTGTGTGTGCGTGTGTGTGTGCGCGCGTGCGTTCTTCTAGCTGTGCTGGAGGCTGAGGACATCGACCTGTATCTGCGCCCTCTCAGGAGACTCATCTGTAGTTTTGAGGAAAAGAGCTTTCCAGGTGGAGAGCCTGCTGCCTCCTTTGTTCCACACGCTGTGTCTGATCTGGAGCCAGTCCCACTACTACTGCTCCCCTGCTCGCATGGTGGTCCTGCTGCAGGAGTTCTGCAACCTGCTCATAGACAAGGTGTGTGTGTTTGTTTCTCTATGTTTTTTTTGTGCATGGTCTATCTTACTGTGGTCGCATTGTTTTCCTATTGTGTTGAAACTGTGTGTGTGTGTCCAGGCCTTTGTGTACCTTCTCCCAGAGGAGCTGTTTAAGATGGAGCTGGAAGAGGGGGTGGAGAGGGTGCAGATAACCATCTCGGTGCTGCAGAACTTCAAACAGCTCTTCCACTCCCACCGCCAGAGCATCCCCCGGTACTGCCGCCCAGGGGAGACCGTCAAGCCCTGGGACTTCCCTGCTACCCTGGTCTTCAGCCGCACAGACCGCATACTGGAGAGGCTGCATATGATAGAGGTCTGTGTGTGTGTGTGTGTGTGTGTGTGTGTGTGTGTGTGTGTGTGTGTGTGTGTGTGTGTGTGTGTGTGTGTGTGTGTGTGTGTGTGTGTGTGTGTGTGCGTGCGTGCGTGCGTGTAGCAGAGGAAAAGGTGGAATTAATTGAACCGTAAGCTCCCTTGATGTTCTTTCCTTCACTGTACAGTTTTTCTTCTTGACTTCACCTCACCCCTGAGCCATCTCTATTCTCTGACATCCAGGAGCTGTTTGCATCAGCACTAGACTTCCTCAAACTGGAGAAGGTGGAGCTGGGAGGATCTCGAGGGAAGATCCTCAGTGAGATGGTGTTCAGCATGAATGAAGAGTTCCACGATAGTTGGAGAACACTAAGAGAGAGCAAATACGATCCTCTAAACTACACCAAAGATGTGAGATGCTAAACTCAACGAGTACCCACTGTACATCTCTGTTTTACTGTACAACACTAAGCATGGCGCTTTGAAGGGAGTAGAACAGCATTGATTCTGTTTAGATTGAGAAGTATGTGCAGTGTGTTGTGTCATGTTGTGCTGTGGTGCATGTAGGACTTCCTGAAAGACTACTGGCGTTTCATGGAGCAGAATAAAGACTTTGACCAGAGACTTGGAACAGTCCTCAACCTAGCCTTCCAACACTCCAAGGGCCTGGAGTCCACCTTTAAGGTGACCATGGGAACCATGATCTCAACCTAACCCTTTACCCTTCCCCCATAACCCAAGCATTCTATTGTTTAGCTATAAATTATGTGAATTATTGAAAATGACCAACGGGGTGCGTAATGATATAGGGAAGGGTATAGCTTAGTGGGAGAGCATTTAACTGCAGATTAAGATGGATGTCTTATGTACGTTGTGTGTTTCTATGTGTGTTTTTATGTGTGTTATTGCTCGTCTCCTGCATGCAGCTGCTGCAGATGTTTGGGAGCCTGCTGGAGAGGCCCAGGATTAGTGAGCTGTTCGCTCCAAACTACACCCTGCTGCTGGCCATGTTCAACCAGGAGGTGGAGCACTGCCAGTTGATCCTGGAGCAGCACAGGGAGGCGGTAAGGGAAGCAGAGAGGCAGAGGGACTGACATAGAAACAGACTAGAGAGAAGGTGACAATGAGCGGTGTGAATACAAGATTTAGGAAGGTTGTGTGTGATGGTTCACTGAGATTGAGCACACTGGGGAAAAGGTCATGTGGTCGAACTGCTGCCTGGTTGTGTTCCAGCTGCGTTCGGGCAGCGCGGTCCTCAGTAAGAACATGCCTGCGGTCGCGGGCAACCTGAAGTGGGCTCAGGAGCTACGAGATCGCATCCTGACCAATCGCAGCAACCTCAACCAGCTCACACACATGTATGTAACACACTTGTACACACTCATACACTGTGATCAAGACAAACACATCCTATGGGGTGATGAGGAGATCTTTCTCTCTCATCCAGGCCTCTGAATTCAGCTGAGGCAGAGGATGTTCTCCAGAGGTGTGAGCGTGTTCTGGAGGTTTTGGACCAGCACGATGAGGAGCTGTTTTCTCTGTGGACCGAGGGGCTGGAGGAACTCTGTAACACACACCTCCAGGAACCACTACTGACCCTGGACTCAGAGACAGGCCTGTTCCAGGTCAACTTCAGCCCTGCTGTGAGACTTTCCCCTTAACGCCCAAGCTGATATACTGTCATGTTGCTCATGGAGACCAGGAAGGAGCCACGTAACGTTTTCCAACATATAAGCCCCTCCCTCTTTCTCTTTCTGTCTCTCTCCCTCCCTCTCTCTTTCGCTCTCTATCTTGCTCTCTCTCCCAGTTGACCTCAGTGTTGAGGGAAGTGAAGTATCTGGGGATGCTGAAGAACCACTCCATACCTAACACTGCTCTGCAGCTCTACTCCAAACGAGAGCAGCTGTACA
The DNA here is from genome assembly GCF_038355195.1 of Osmerus mordax. Taxonomy (NCBI): domain Eukaryota; kingdom Metazoa; phylum Chordata; class Actinopteri; order Osmeriformes; family Osmeridae; genus Osmerus; species Osmerus mordax. Next base: position 7,279,788 of record NC_090065.1, read on the forward strand.
TAGTGGGTCAACCTTTACTCGCAGCAGAGCAGAACTCACTCCAACATTACCCAGATATATGATATTCAATTCAAACTAAAATGCCGTTTCGGAAGTGTAAATCTGACTTTTGGTGTGGATTTGTTGTAGTACACCCAGACATTGTCTCTGGTGACTCAGTGGTATAATAGGCTCCACAGCACCATACTGGCTGTGGAGCTGGGATTGGTCAAGGAGGAGATGGACAGGACCAGAAGGCAGCTAAACCCCGCCCTCCAGGAACTAACCTGGGCTCACGATGACCTGTGGGACTACATACAGACCACACGAGACCTGGTCAAGGTGCACACACACACACTCACACATACACACGTCACAGACGAGCAACCGGAATTATCCCTTCGTTTATCCTTCCATGCGCCTCTCATCTCGTGCCAGGGTGTGTCCACCCGTGTCCAGAGCAGCAAGGCCAACGTGGAGGCCGTCCAGGGGCTGATGGGAAGGTTCAGCCATCAGGCTTTCATCACCAGGAAGAGCAAAGGGTCCACCCTCCTCATCCTCAGTGACATGGAGGACAGTGTACACAAGCAATACACACTCATTACCAAGACTGGGCAGCAGATACACACTCTCCTACAGGTACTCTCACTCACACACACACATAGTAGATGCTTTATATAAACTACAAATCATAAACTCTCTATCTTCCTTTATATCTCTCTCGACCTATCGGTTTTATCTATCTATCTCTCCCTATCCCCCAGGAGAACCAGTCTCTGCTGGGGGTGTCCGACCCAGACAGTGCAGAGTGGCAGGCCTACACAGACTACATAGACAGGATGGTTCTAGGAGGGTTCTCCAGTGCCGTCCGCTGTTCTCTCCTGTACCTGATGGAGAACACTGACCCTTCGCTCCGCATCTCGCCACTCTTCGAGGTGCAGCTGGTCCTGAACGCCAACGAGATGACCTTCGAACCCTCGCTGGACCCCAGTCACCATGGCAACTTCTATGACATCATTGACAAGATGGTGCGTGACATAACCAACATGACGGCTTTCATACCTCGGGTGGCAAAGCACAAACAACTGGAAAACTATCAGGTAGCGCAGAGAAAATCACGAAAGCACACACACGTACATACTACACAAACACACATTACTGTCACATGACACTCTCTGCTCTGTTTGTCCCCAGGCTGACGTGGACGGGATGGCAGACCTGTCGGAGATGTGCCAGGTCATCAGGGCTCGTGCCCGCACCGCCATCGCTAAGGTAACGCTTCTGCCTCTCAGCTCTGAGCAGACTCCATAAGCCTCCTGGCCAGTTGAATGTCAGTAAATCTGATCTGGTCTTCATCTTCAGGTCAGGGAATACCAGGGGTCGTTTGCAAGCTACCGCTACCTTTGGACGGATGACAGGTATGTCTGTGTATGTGTATTTGTGTCTCTGTTTGAGCGTGTATGCAGTGCGTTGCTGTTTTTTCATACAACTCTGTGTGTGTGTGTTTAGGTCAGAGTTCATGAGGCAGTTCCTGCTCTACGGTCATGTTCTGAGTACAGAGGAGGCTGAGCTGTATGCAGACTATGAGCTGAAGAAGAACCCGCCCACTCTGGACAACTTCAAAGAACAGGTGACAGGAGAGGCGGGCCACCCACTCTAGCTCCTCCCCAGCCCCTTTTATTGGCTGACTTCAGGCTTTTCCAGATCCCTAAACCAATCACTTTAGAGAACCCCTTGCCTGATTGGCTGATTCTCTTTTTCAACCTGTTATCTTGTAAGTTGTAGCATCACTGTGTTCCAGGTCGTTTCAGTTGGCGCGTGTGTGTTCTGTGTTCCAGATCAACCTGTTTGAGTCTCTGTACGTGAGGGTGAGCAAGATGGAGGGCCAGAGGTTGTTCTGTGGCTGGCTGCAGATGGACGTCAGACCTTTCAAACACACCCTCATGAACGTCATCAAGAAGTGGAGCTGGATGTTCAAGGAGCACTTGCTCAACCACGTCAACCAGAGGTGAGCTGGGGACCCGTGCCCGCGGGGGGGCAGGATGTAGTATGGAGAACTGTTTGGCTTTTGATCGATCATCTGCCATGTATGTGAGAAGCCCTTGAACGCACTCTCTCTCTCTCTCTGTCTCAGTGTGAGGGACCTGGCCTCGTTCGTCCAGGACACAGCCCGAGGCCTGTCTAACAAAGTGACGGACGGCGACTACGCCGGCCTGGTGGACATCATGGGTCACCTGATGGCCATACGGGACAGACAGATCAGCAACGATCAGCACTTCAAACCTCTCAAGTCCACCGCTGAGCTCCTCAAGACCTACGGCCAGCAGCTTCCTGAGAGCGTCTACACACAGCTGGAGGTACACACACACACACACACACACGCATACTTTCACTTGCCCGCTCGGACACACACAGACACACACACACTCACTGATCGTGTAACGGATGTGTGTGCAGGAACTGCCTGAGAAGTGGAAGCTGGTGAAGAAGATAGCGTTCACAGTGAAGCACGAGGTTGCCCCACTGCAGTCCAACGAGGTGTCTGTCATACGCAGGAAGTGTGTTCGCTTTGAGGTGAGTTTGTGCGTGGCTGCGCACTGGGGTCTTCTTTGTGGAGAGGTGAGGCTGTGTGTGAACGGGGTCATGTAACAGCATCCGTTACAGAGGTCGGTTTGTGTGTGTGTGTCTTGCATCATTGATGTGGAAGTCACCTGACCGACCTGGCCAGCCTTTTGTCCCTCATCAGAGCTTATAAACCTGATCCTATAACTCTAATATACCTGGTGATTCAGTACTGGCCAGCGGGTGCAAACTCATGGTAAACACACTGCATCTCCTAGGTCAAGCAGCATGAGTTCAGAGAGCAGTTTCGTAACGAGGTCATCTTCAGAATCGACGTGGACGAGCCTTACAAGCTCATGGACAAGGTGAGCGGCAAGACTACGGCTTCAGCCAGCTCACAGCAGTCATGTTTGGATGTGAAGACCCTTGTGGAATCTGACGTATTTATCACCCTTTCTCTGTTCCACCCCCCCCCCCCCCACACACACACACACACACACACACACGCTCTCTCTCTGTAGTCGAACCGCACGGTGGCGTTGTTGGAGACAGAGATGCGGAAGCTGCAGGACACAGCAGACCTGTTTGAGGTCAACTTCCCTGACTACAAACAGCTGCGTCAGTGTCGCTCTGACATCATACTGGTCAAAGCTGTCTGGGACATGGTCATCTTCGTCAAGGTCAACAGACACACACTCACATCATTCACGTCTTAGCCCAAAATATCTTTGCTGAATTAAGACCTTCGACATATAAAGTCTGTTTCTGTCTCTATCTCTTACTTATTCTTATTGTCTTTCCTTTGTCTCTCTCCACCTCAGACGAGTATAGAAGACTGGACCAAGACCCCATGGAAAGAGATCAACGTGGAGCTGATGGACATGGAGCTGAGACGCTTTGCCAAGGTAACACCCACTCCCCTTTGCTCTCACAGGATTATCTTACAGTTCAGATAACATCTTCTTTCTGTTGTGTGTGTGTGTGTGTGCAGGAGATGAAGACCCTGGACAAGGAGGTGCGTGTGTGGGGCGTGTACATGGGTCTGGAGTCAACGGTCAAGAACCTGCTGACCTCACTGCGGGCAGTCAACGAGCTTCAGAACTCTGCGGTCAGAGAGAGGCACTGGCAGCAGCTGATGAATACCACAGGGGTAGGACACACACTCACCTCTGACCTCTGCCTGACCCTGTCACTTCTGACCAGGATGTAACCTCTGACCTCTGACCCCAGGTGCGCTTTGTGATGTGGGAGGGCACCACCCTGGGGGACCTGCTGGAGCTACAGCTGCACCGCGTCGAGGACGAAGTCAAAAACATAGTGGACAAGTCCGTCAAAGAGATGGCCATCGAGAAGGTGTGTGTGCTTCCCTGTGTGTGTGTGTGTGTTTGTTTCCACCAATCACATGCATGCTGTGTACTCAACAGCCCACCCCCCTTACCATGTACATCTCAGGTGCTGGCAGAGATTACCCAGACGTGGAGTGTGATGGTTCTGTCCTATGAGACCCACGCCAGCACAGGAACCCCTCTCCTCAAGTCTGATGAGAACCTCATAGAAACCCTGGAGGACAACCAGGTGGGGGCTCGCTCATCACACACACAGAGGAAGAACACACACTCACGTACTCCAATTCACACAAGCATTAAAATCAACCATGTGCAGCACTGTTCACCCTCTAGTGTACCTACGTGGTTGTCTGTTCACAAGCACTATGTCGTCTTCTCTGGTGGTTTCTGCTGGCTCGCTTAGGTCCAGCTGCAGAACATCCTGATGAGTAAGTACGTGGAGTACTTCCAGGCGGAGGTGAGCGGCTGGCAGCGGAGGCTGATGGTGGCAGACCTGGTCATCTCCTCCTGGATGTCGGTGCAGAGAACCTGGGCCCACCTCAACAGCATCTTCACCAACAGCCACGACATCCGCTCCCAGCTGGCCAACGACGCGCAGCGCTTCCAGGGCATACACACCGACCTCCAGGTATCCCACACACAGTACAGTACACACACAATGTACAGTGTAGTACGCACATTAACACACTGTGAAGTGACCACGCTCACACACACTGACTCTCACACAAACCCACACCTCATATAGTACATACATTACATTGGCCGCGTTTGAGCTTAAGAGCTTCTTAACGAATCTGGGAAACGTGCCTGTTTACATTACATTTAGTCATTTAGCAGACACTCTTATCCAGAGCGACTTACAGTAAGTACAGGGGTATTCCCCCAAGGCAAGTAGGGTGAAGTGCATTGCCCAGGGACACAACGTCATTTCGCACGGCCTGGAATCGAACCGGCAACCTTCTGATTGGTAGCCCGATTCCCTAACCGCTCAGCCATCTGACCCTGTATACATACTGTATACAGTACACGCACACACACAGTTTGTTTTTGATCCACACATCATATCCGTGTGTCATCTAATCTGCTATGTGTGTGTGTTCCCTCAGAACCTGATGACTGAGGTGGTCAAGTCAAGCAATGTGGTGGAGGTCACCAACCAGCCTGGCTACCTGGAGCAGCTGGAGACTCTGCAGCAGAGGTGCCTACCCTCATACTGCCTGGAGGATGGGAGAGAGAGAGAGACATAGAGAGAGACATAGAGAGAGACAGAGAGAGTAACAGTGTGTGTGTGTGTGTGTGTTCCCAGGCTGTCTGTGTGTGAGAAGGCCCTAGCTGAGTATCTGGAGACCAAGAGGCTGACGTTCCCTCGCTTCTACTTCGTCTCTGCTACAGACCTGCTGGAGATCGTCTCCAAGGGAACGCAGCCCAAACAGGTACCCACAGGACGGGCGGCGACAAGCAGAAATATGACTCATGATACGAGTCTCCATGACGATCACGATCAATAATGTGTGTGTGTCCTCAGGTCACCAGACACCTGCTGAAGCTGTTTGACAACATAGCAGACCTCCGCTTCCAGGACACAGCGCCAGGGCGGGAGTCAGAGGGGGAGGAGGGGGAGGCGGTTGCCGTGGGGATGTACAGCCGGGAGGGGGAGTATGTACCCTTCTCTGACCCCTGTCTCTGCCAGGGACAGGTAGGTAGACACACTGTGTTGGCTGTCTGGACTACAGTATATACACACTGCAGACTGTGTTCTCAGGGGTGCGTATGTGTGTGTGTGTGTGTCGTCAGGCGGAGTGCTGGCTGAGTGAGCTGGAGAGCACCATGCGCTGCACTGTGCGGAGAGAGATACAGGAGGCAGTGGCTGCATATGAAGACAAACCCCGAGACCAGTGGCTGTTTGACTACCCTGCCCAGGTGTGTGTGTGTGGGGGGGAGGGGGGTGTTGTGTGGTGTGTTTGTAATGTCTGTGGGTGAGTGTGTGTGTGTGTGTCTGTCACAGCATATGTATGGTGTGTGGCCAGGTGGGTCTGACAGGAAGTCAGGTGTGGTGGGCCACAGACGTGGGCATCGCCTTCGAGAGGGTGGAGGAGGGCTTCGAGACAGCCCTGAAGGACTACAACAAGAAACAGGTACACACACACACGCACACATGATGACACTGTTCATTTGTGCTGGTGGTTGAGGATGGAGTACATGTGAATGTTAATTGATGGTCGTGTTGAGGTCATGCTGTGGTCGTGTTGTGGTCGTGCAGATCACCCAGCTGAACTCCCTGATCCACATGCTGCTGGGGGAGCTGACCCCTGGAGACAGACAGAAGATCATGACCTTGTGCACCATCGACGTGCACGCTCGGGATGTGGTGGCCAAACTCATCACGCAGAAGGTCATCTAGGGATCATCAGACTGACATAGCCAGTAGCTATCTTTATCTCCAACAATAGCCTCTCTAATGTGCGTTTGTGTGTGTGTGTGCATGTTTCCTAGGTAACCACAGGCCAGGAGTTTGCATGGCTGTCCCAGCTGCGTCATCGCTGGGATGAGCAGACCAGACACTGCTACATCAACATCTGTGACGCCCAGTTCCAGTTCAGCTACGAGTACCTGGGGAACACCAACAGACTGGTCATCACACCACTGACTGACCGGTACACACACACACACAGGCACACACACACACACAGGCACGCACACACACAGGCGATCTCAAGGTTTCCCTCTCCTCTCCGCAGGTGTTACATCACACTGACTCAGTCCCTCCACCTGACGATGAGTGGCGCCCCCTCTGGCCCGGCGGGAACAGGGAAGACTGAGACCACCAAGGACCTAGGCCGCTCGATAGGCATCATGGTCTATGTATTCAACTGCTCAGAGCAGATGGACTACAAGGTGTTTACTATAGCAGTCCTTAACAAGAGGATGAGGCAATGGATATGGGAATTTTGACCGAGTTGTCTCTCTCTCTCTCTCTCTCTCTCTCTCTCTCTCTCTCTCTCTCTCTCTCTCTCTCTCTCTCTCTCTCTCTCTCTCTCTCTCTCTCGTGCTCTCTCTCTGTCTCTTTCTGTCTCTCTCTCTCTCGCTTGCTCTCTGTCTCTCTCTGTAGTCCATAGGGAACATCTACAAGGGTCTGGCTCTGACTGGAGTGTGGGGCTGCTTTGATGAGTTCAACAGGATCTCTGTGGAGGTGCTGTCAGTGGTCGCTGTTCAGGTCAAAACCATCCAGGACGCCATCCGCAACAAGAAACAGAGGTCGCACACTTTCCATGACGCATGACAATTCTGTTTCATCTACATTTATAAGGCCATATACACCAATTATCTAGCCATCTATCCTCCCACCCACCCATCCATCCTTCCATGTGTATAACCATCCAGCCGTGTGTGTAGGTTCCACTTCCTGGGAGAGGAGATTGAGCTGAGGCCATCTGTAGGCATCTTCATCACTCTGAACCCGGGCTACGCAGGGAGGGCAGAGCTACCTGAGAACCTCAAGGCCCTCTTCAGGTCACACACACACAGAGAGAGTTCCAGCAGTATACCACTGTAAATTCAGTCCGTTGTGTCATATTAAATCCATACTGGATGTGAGTGTGTGTGTGTCCTCAGGCCCTGTGCGATGGTGATCCCTGACTACGAGTTGATCTGTGAGATCATGCTGGTGGCGGAGGGCTTCATCGACGCTCGTCTGCTCGCTCGCAAGTTCATCAGCCTGTACACGCTCTGCAAGGAGCTGCTGTCCAAGCAGGTAGTGTTCAACAGAACCATGTCTGGAGGTCTGTCCCTGAGCTCCGAACCTTAACCTCTGATCTGAACCATGATCTCTCCTCCCTTATGATTCTGTCTCTCCCCCTCTAGGACCACTACGACTGGGGGCTGAGGGCAATCAAGTCAGTGCTGGTGGTGGCGGGGTCCCTAAAGAGAGAAGACAGGAGCAGGCCAGAGGAACAGGTACACACATGCACTCCTTATCTTACAATAATACTGATATTGTCTTCTTACAGTAGTCTCCTATTGTGTACTGTAGGCCCTGAAGAGTGGTTTTAAGATCCCTGTCGGACTCCCTCTCCCTCACTCTGACCCTCCCATTCCTCCCCCTTTCACCCCCACCCCCTCCCTCCACCTCCCTGTCACGGTGTGTCCAGGTGCTGATGCGAGCACTGAGGGACTTCAACCTTCCCAAGATAGTGACCAGTGATGTGCCCATCTTCCTGGGCCTCATCAGTGACCTGTTCCCCCTCCTGGACGTGGCCCGCAAGAGAGACCCTCAGCTGGAGACGGCCGTGAGGCTGTCTGTCAGCGAGCTGCACCTGCAGCCGGAGGAGAACTTCATCCTCAAGGTGGGGTGTGCGTGTGTGCGTATGTGTGTTTGTGTGTGTGTGTGTGTGTGTGTCCCCAATATGAAGCCCTCCATGCTTGTGTTGCTAGGTGACCCAGCTGGAGGAGCTCCTGGCTGTAAGACACTCTGTGTTTGTCGTCGGAGGACCTGGAACAGGGAAGAGCCAGGTACACAGACACACACTCTCACACAGACACACACACCACTTGATGTTGTTGTTAATGTGTGCTGGTGCTTGTGCCTCAGATCCTGAAGACCCTCCACAGGACCCATGCTAATCTGAAGATGAAGCCAGTGTGGACAGACATGAACCCCAAGGCTGTGACCACAGACGAGCTGTTTGGGTTCCTGCACCCTGCCACCCGGGAATGGAAGGATGGTGAGAGGTGCCAGGCTGCAGGGTTCAAGAGCCTGGAGGGACTCTACTGTTACTCTCTATTATTTATGCTCTCTATTGTGGTGCTACCTGGTGATAACTGTGTGTGTGTGTGTGTGTGTGTGTGTCAGGCCTGTTCTCCTCCACCATGAGGGAGCTGACCTCTGTCAGCCATGATGGACCCAAGTGGATCGTCCTGGACGGAGACATCGACCCCATGTGGATAGAGTCCCTCAACACTGTCATGGACGACAACAAGGTGGGGGAGATGTGTGTAGGGGCACCAGCTTTCCCTCTGTCTTTATTTCTCATCCTTTTGTTGTCCTTACAGTGTGTGTACCAATGGTATCTGTTTCATAAAGTTTCTCACTTGCTCACCCTCTCTCTCTCTCTCTCTCTCTCTCTCTCTCTCTCTCATTCTCCCTCCCTCCTTCCCTCTTTCTCCTTCTCACCCCTTCTCTCTCCTCCCTCTCCCCAGGTGCTGACCCTGGCCAGTAACGAGCGCATCAGCCTCTCTTCCTCCATGCGTCTGCTGTTTGAGATCTCCCACCTGAGGGCTGCTACTCCAGCCACCGTGTCCCGTGCCGGCATTCTCTACGTCAACCCCCAGGACCTGGGCTGGAGCTCGTGAGTCTCTCTCTTTCTCACACACACACACACACATCCACACTCACATGCAAACAGATACACACTGACATACACACACACGTATTGAGACTCGCACAATGATTATTTCTTGGTCCCTCCCCACAGGTATGTAACAAGCTGGATTGACACACGACAGGCCCAATCAGAGCGGGCCAACCTGACCATTCTATTTGATAAATACGTCCCATACTGTCTGGAGCAGGTCCGCTGTAACCTCAAAACCATCACTCCCATCCCTGAGAACAGCATGGTGCAGGTGGACACACACACACACACACAATTGTGAAGTTCTGATTGAGTATTGAATGATTGATTGATTATACTGCTCTGTAGTAGCATATTCACATGTTCTGATCTTGTGTTGTGTGCTGTCCAATCAGACTCTGTGTTCTCTGCTGGACTGCCTGCTGACGGAGGAGACCACGCCCACTGACTCCCCCAGAGAGCTGTACGAAATCTACTTTGTCTTCGCCTGCGTCTGGGCCTTCGGAGGGGCACTTTTCCAGGACCACGTGAGTCTGTGTGTGTTCATGTTGTATAGCATCCGTAGATATCCTCGTATTTGTATCTATAAACAAGCCATGAAAGTGACATTCCATAACCCTGACTTATCTCCCTGCCTGTCTATCTTTCTACCTGGTTACCTGCCAGTCGGTCTAATGACCTGTCTGTATGTCTCATAGTTGCTAGACTACCGAGCAGAGTTCAGTCGCTGGTGGTCTAAGGAGATGAGGGCGGTCAAGTTCCCCTCCCAGGGCACTGTGTTTGACTACTTCATAGACTCAGACACCAAGAAGTTCACTCCTTGGAGCGAGAGGATGCTTCCATTCGAGCTGGAGCCAGATGTACCACTACAGGTATAAAGCTGATAGAGTGTGTGTGTGTCTAAATTCCACATCAGTACTTACTGTGTGTGTGTGTGTGTGTGTTTCAGACGGTGCTGGTTCAAACAGCCGAGACCACCTGTCTGACCTACTTCATAGACCTGCTTCTCCAGAGAGGCAAGCCGGTGATGCTGGTGGGGAACGCCGGCGTGGGGAAGACCATTCTGGTGTCGGACAAAGTGGCCAAGCTGAAGGAAGACTACGTGGTGGCTAAGGTCCCCTTTAACTACTACACCACCTCGGCCATGCTGCAACGTGAGCCCCCCATCACTACTACGCCCTAATACACCACCTTTGTCTCATTACTTACACTGAGTCAAGTACTTGGTACAGATGGGCGGTTTGTGGATGGGTTGAAGAATCTTCTGGAAAATAGATGGATGAATTGAAATAGCTAAGTGTGTGAACATGGCAGGTGTGCTGGAGAAGCCGCTGGAGAAGAAGGCGGGCCGTAACTATGCCCCGCCCGCCACCAAGAGACTCATCTACTTCATAGACGACCTCAACATGCCTGAGGTGGACGCCTACGGAACCGTGCAGCCCCACACACTCATACGCCAACACCTCGACTACAACCACTGGTGGGATACACACACACACCCACACACACACAGGATAAAACTGTGTTTCTCCTTGTTCATAACCTCTAGTGAAAGCGGTGGAGTGAGTTAGGTGTGTGTGTGTGTATGTGGACAGGTATGACAGGCAGAGGCTGGTGTTGAAGGAGATCCATAACTGCCAGTACATCACCTGTATGAACCCTACAGCTGGGAGCTTCTCCGTCAACCCGCGACTCCAGGTAGCACACACACGTACGGTACACTACCACACACACACTCATACACACACACAATCCCAGACTACACTCAAAACACACTGTAATCTACACATTTTCAAGTACGAGGTAATTCAATCTCTCATCCCTCCCCCCCCCCCCCTTCTACTTCGTCCTTCTCTCTCTCAGCGACATTTCTCCGTCTTTGCGGTCCATTTCCCTAGCGCTGAGGCGTTAGCCACCATCTTCAGCAGTATTCTGTCGGCCCACTTCCTCCAGGGGGGCTTCAGCTACGGGGTCTCCCGCTCCGTGGGAACCCTCATTCAGGTGCCGTCCTCATCAGGACCTGTCTGTCCCTCCTCCCTCTCTCATCTCTCCCATGTCGGCCCATCCACCTTCTCGTTCCCTTCTTCTCTTGTTTCTTCCAGGCGGCCATCTGTCTCCATCAGAAGATCAGTCAGAACTTTCTCCCCACAGCCATTCGCTTCCATTATATCTTTAACCTCCGAGACCTCTCCAACATCTTCCAGGTATAACACACGCGCCCACACCTGCACGCTGTACAGTGATGGATGATTCAGACATCGTATGGAGTGTATCAATCATAAATATCTATCTCTCCTTCCATCCTCACCCCACCCACCCTCTCTCTCTCTCTCACCACCCTTCCCCTCTCTCTCTCTTATTCATGGCCCATCCTCTCTCTCCAGGGTATTCTGTTTGCCCTGCCAGAGTGTGTGCGGTACCCCATAGACCTGGTCCACCTGTGGCTGCATGAGAGCTCCCGTGTCTACTCAGACAAGCTGATGGAGGAGAAGGATGTGGAGCTCTTCAACAAGATCCTCCTGGACACCGGCAAGAGATACTTTGAGGTGAGGGACCGCAGGAGGGACATTGGAAAGGACTGCTTTTGTGAAACTATTGCTGGAATAGGATGTTGATCTGTTTGTGTTTGTGTGTTTGTGTGTTTGTGTGTGTGTGTGTGTGTGTTTGTGTATCTAGGGTATAGATGAGTCTATCTTCATCCACCAGCCTCTAGTGTACTGTCACTTTGCTCATGGAGTGGGAGAGCTTCGCTACCATCAGGTCAGTCTCTCACTGGAGCCTGGGCTAAAGCACTGGGCTTTAGGACTGAACTCCTAAACACCTGGTCCTGGACACCTCTTCACCTTCATCCTCTCCCTCTCTCTCTCTCTCTCTCCCTCCCTCCAGGCGTCTGACTGGGAGAAGCTGAACAAGACCCTGACCGACGCCCTGGAACATTACAATGAGCTGCATGCCGTCATGAACCTGGTGCTGTTTGAGGAGGCCATGCAGCACGTGTGAGACACAAACCCCAAACCTGGACACTGACAATGTCTTTTAGGATAATGAGAACTTAGTGTGTGTGTGTTTGTGTGTTTGCACGTGTGTGTGTGTGTGTGTACAGGTGTCGTATCAGTCGGATCCTGGAGGCTCCCCTCGGCAACGCCCTGCTGGTGGGCGTGGGGGGCAGTGGGAAGCAGAGCTTGTGTCGACTGGCAGCCTTCCTCAGCCTGCTGGAAGTCTTCCAGATCACCCTGAGGAAAGGTTACGGCATCAATGACCTCCGGGTAGGACCACACAGCATGGGCGGTCACATACGGTGGGTCATAGTCCTGGTGTAGGTGAGAGGAGTTGTTGACATCTCCCACAATGCCTCTGCCTGCCCCCCCCCCCCCCCCGCCCCCCTTTCCAGAGTGACATAGCAGCGTTGTACATCAAGGTGGGAATGAAGAACATCGGTACTGTCTTCCTCCACACAGACGCCCAGATCCCTGACGAACGCTTCCTGGTGCTCATCAATGACATGCTGGCGTCAGGTGTGGATTAGCATGCACCTCTCTGTAGCTGGTGTTCTAGTCTGCCTCCTGTCTCCTAAGGAGTGTTCTAGTCTGCCTCCTGTCTCCTAGCTAGTGTTCTAGTCTATCTCCTGTCTCCTAGCTAGTGTTCTAGTCTGCCTCCTGTCTCCTAAGGAGTGTTCTAGTCTGCCTCCTGTCTCCTAGCTAGTGTTCTAGTCTATCTCCTGTCTCCTAGCTAATGGTGTGTTGTGCGGCATGTCTCCAGGGGACATCCCAGACCTGTTCACTGAGGAGGAGGTGGATATGATCGTCATGTCCATCCGGCTGGAGCTGCGGGGCCTGGGACTGATAGACACCAGAGACAACTGCTGGGCCTTCTTCATTGAAAGGATACGACGACAGCTCAAGGTCTGGAGACTGCTGACTATATTACTACACTGCATGACTGATCCTGCCCTGATATCTTATAACCTTATAAAGTTAATATTTTATCCTCTCCTCCCCTCACCATGTAGGTGGTTCTGTGTTTTTCTCCGGTGGGCTTCACATTGCGGACACGTGCCCGGAAGTTTCCGGCACTGGTGAACTGTACAGCCATAAACTGGTTTCACTCCTGGCCTCAGTCAGCCCTGCAGTCAGTCAGTACCACCTTCATAGAGAAGATCCCTGATCTGGAGGTCAGGACACTCTCTCTCTCATCTTCTTTAGTAAAATGTTGATCTGTGACAATAGAAATAACAATAGTTTCAACTAAGTGTACATGGCTAATAGTACAGTCTGTTGATGTTTCTGTATTCCCTATGCTTCCATGAACATCAGCCCAACGTCCGTGCATCCATCAGTGAGTTTATCTCCTACGCACACACAAGTGTCAATGAGGTGAGGAACTACCTAACACCAACACAATGCCAACAACTTCCTGGTCCCCTCTCTAACATCACATGCTCTACCCAACCCCTACATTACCCTCCAGGTGAGTGTGAAGTACCAACAGAATGAGAAGCACTTCAACTATACCACACCAAAGAGCTTCCTGGAGTTCATGAAGCTGTACGACAACCTGCTGGGGAACAAACGCAGAGAGCTCACCCAGAAGATGGAGAGACTAGAGAACGGCCTGCAAAAACTGCAGACCACTGCCTCACAGGTCTGAGAAAACCCACACACTTCCACTTTGGGTCAGACAGACACTGGACAATCACTGTCAGAGAATTCAACCTCCGTCAGAAACTAGCTCTCACGGCCTCCTCCTCTCCATCTCTCTCTCACTCCATCCCTGTCTCTCTCTCCCTCTCGCTCTGTCAGGTGGAGGACCTGAAGGCTAAGCTGGCGGTGCAGGAGGTGGAGCTTTGGCAGAGAAACACAGACACTGAGGCTCTCATCGCAAAGATCGGACAACAGACGGACAAGCTGAACCAGGAGAGAGAGGTGGCTGATGCAGAGGAGCAGAGGGTGAGTGTGGGGGGATTATAAAAAACACTTTACCAAGTTAACCTGACACAGCCTGAAAAAACATTGATGCAGTAGATGCATACATGCATACATATTTCATTATTTTTTCAGGAATTCTGATATATATATAAATCTTTAGAGAAAATAAAATAAATAGACCTGACCAAATCCACATTGGTCAGGTCTATCTATAAATCTATAAACTTGATTTAGTGGGTTAAAATCCACCTGTGAATTGCTTTGGATAAAAGCATCTGCTACATGAATACGTTGTTGTTATTATTAGTATTATTATTCACCTGTACAGGCTGAAAGTGCATATTTCTCGCTGTGTGTGTGCGTGTGTGTGTGTGTCAGGTGGCAGCTATCCAGGCGGAGGTGACTAAGCAGCAGCAGGAGAGTGAGGACGACCTGGCCAAGGCTGAACCTGCCCTCCAGGCGGCTAACGCTGCCCTCAACACTCTCAACAGGGTGAGGGATACAGGGATGGCACATTGCTTTAAACAGGGATTGGCCTACATAACAAGGTTACATTTTCTCCACAATGTTTGTGCTTCTCCACAAAATATGTGTGTGCGGTCTGTGTGCGTGTGTCTTTGTGTGTCCAGTTGAACATGACAGAGTTGAGGACGTTCCCCAACCCTCCTGCCATCGTGACCAACGTGTCTGCTGCTGTGCTGGTGCTGCTGTCACCGCAGGGTCGCATCCCTAAAGACCGCAGCTGGAAGGCTGCCAAGGTGGTCATGAGCAAGGTGAATGTCTGGGCTTGGGGAAAAGGAAGTAGACAAGGTAGGGTCTAGGGTCAAAGGTAAGGAGAACGGGTAGGGGCCAGGGCGAGGGAGATGCAGATTGGGGAGTCCTGATAGACTCACTGTTCTCTGCCCCCACCCTGTACAGGTAGATGACTTCCTGCAGGCTCTGGTGAACTTTGACAAGGAGCACATCCCAGAGGCCACAGTGAGGTGCGTGAGAGACGAGTACCTCAGCGACCCGGAGTTCAACCCGGAGTTTGTCAGGCTCAAATCCTCCGCCTCCGCAGGCCTCTGTGCCTGGGTCATCAACATCATACGTTTCCACGAGGTACGTACACACACAGGAGCGCTTCTTTTCCTCTTCATTCATTACAAGTCCTCCCATGTGTGGGTGTCTTGGCAGTGGTGTTGTGAGGGTGTTCTGTTGTGACAGGTTGTGTCATTTCTCCCCTCCTCTCCTGCTGCCTGCTCCAGATGTATGTAAGTACAGCTCCTGTCTCCTTCTCTGTATGCCCAGGCTGGACACCATTGCAGGACTGTTTACCTGGATATGACTGAATACTACTAGTACCTGCAGTGTTGTTTTGCATGTCACGTTCGGTTGTGATGTGTGTGTGTGTGTGTCATGACTGTGTGTTTTCCTCAGGTGTTCTGTGAGGTGGAGGTGAAGAAGATGAGTCTGCAGCAGGCCAACGCTGACCTGGCGGAGGCTGCAGAGAAGCTGGAAGTCATCAGGAAAAAACTAGCCGTGAGTTGGACTTCCACACGCTCCGATTCTGTCTTTTTTTCCACTCTCTGACTGTGTGTGTGTGTGTGTGTGTGTGTGCGTGTGTGTGTGCGTGTGTGTGTGTACCAAAGGAATTAGATACCAGCCTGGACACTCTGACGGCTGCATTTGAGAGAGCCACTTCTGAAAAGCTGCGCTGTCAGGATGAGGTCAACCGCACCAACAATACTATAGAGCTAGCCAATCGCCTGGTCAAAGGCCTAGAGGTGAGGACACGAGCCAATAGGAGCTCTGCTTACTGAATCCTAAGTTTGCACTGTAGCTCGAGGCTTACATTTCTCATGTGTGTGATTAATGTGCATCCGTGTGTGTGTGTCTTCCAGAGTGAGAACGTGCGCTGGGCCCACACTGTAGCTCAGTACCATGAACAGGAGGAGACACTGTGTGGAGATGTTCTCTTGACAGCAGCCTTCATCTCCTATGCCGGCTCCTTCTCCAAGAAGTACCGAGCAGAGCTGCTGGACAACCTGTGGATGCCCTTCCTGCGCTGCCAGAAGGTCTGTGCATCGCTCTGTCACTGACCTGAGATGGGACACATTACTAACAGCTTGTTAGTAGTGACGGATGAGGGACAGTCAACCTAAGGAGCTTCCCGTTTCCTAACTTCTCCTCCCTTCATCCCTCCATCCCACTCTCAGAACCTCATCCCTATGACAGCGGGCTTAGACCCAGTGTGTATGCTGACGGATGATGCTACAGTCGCCCAATGGAACAACGAGGGGTTGCCAGGAGACAAGATGTCCACTCAGAATGCGACGATTCTCACCAACTGTGAGTGGTCACAATGCCTTCTAATATCCTGTTGGATAGATCCTGAGGGCTGGGCAAGGTTATGACACATTTGTGCGTGCTTGTGTGTGTGCGTGTGTGTGCGTGTGTGCGTGTGTGTGTGTGTGTGCATTCCTCCAGGTGAGCGCTGGCCCCTCCTCATAGACCCACAGCTGCAGGGCATCAAGTGGATCAAGAGTCGCTATGGCAACCGCCTGAAGGTGGTGAACCTGGGTCAGAAAGGGTGAGAGGACAAGACCTCCATCTTCTCCCTGCGTGTCACCCATTCTTCTGTCCTCTCCCTGATCCCTAACATGACTGTACATGTTCTCTGTACACCGCGTGTAGATAAACCAGGTGTGTGTGTGTGTGTGTGGTAGGTATGTGGATGTGATAGAGCAGGCAGTGGTGATGGGAGACCCAGTTCTCATTGAGAACCTAGAAGAAACCATGGACCCTGTCATAGACCCTCTACTGGGACGACACACTATCAAGAAGGGCAGGTAACACACACACACACACTCACACACTTGACTCTGCTGATTTCACTTCCTTTGTTTTAGTTTCTCTGATATACTTTCTCTCACACATGTCCACTCACCTAACCATACATCTGTGTGTCTCCTAGCTGTATCAAGGTGGGGGATAAGGAGTGTTTCTTCCACCCAGCCTTCAGACTGATCCTGCACACTAAGCTGGCTAACCCCCACTACAAGCCAGAGATCCAGGCGCAGACCACCCTCATCAACTTCACTGTGACCAGGGATGGCCTGGAGGACCAGCTACTGGCCCAGGTGGTCAACCTGGAGAGGCCCGACCTAGAGCACCTTAAGGTGGGGCCGGGGCTCTGAATACCTTCCCTCTCCTCTCTGGGTCACTGTACCTCTAGTAAGTTGTAGTTGGTCTATGCTTCTAATGTGTGTGTGTGTGTGTGTGTGTGTGTGTGTGTGTGTGTGTGTGTGTGTGTGTGTGTGTGTGTGTGTGATAGAGTGACCTGACCAAGCAGCAGAACCTGTTTAAGATTGAGCTGAAGGTCCTGGAGGATGAGCTGCTGACCCGGCTGTCTGCTGCAGAGAGCAACTTCCTGGGAGACAACGTCCTGGTGGAGAAGCTGGAGACCACCAAACACACGGCCGCCGAGATCGAGATGAAGGTCGGTTAGAGAGAGAGGGAGGGAGAGAGAGAGGGAGAGGAGTGGTTGTGAACGTTTGTTTGCTCTGAACCTCTCCTCTCCTCCATCTAGTCGTGTCCTCACCTCTCTCTCCTCCTCTCGTCCCGCTGGTGTCCTCCCCAAGGTCCTAGAGGCCAAGGTGAACGAGGTGAAGATCAACGTGGCCAGGGAGCACTATCGCCCTGTGGCCGTCAGAGCCTCCCTGCTCTACTTCATCATGAACGACCTCAACAAGATCAATCCCATGTACCAGTTCAGCCTCAAGGTGACAGCTCTACTCCACAGCAGACAGTCAAACGTCCATGGTCAAGTCTCCTGTTCTGCCCAGTTCCATTCTGACCCAGTATAATGACACTCCCTGTCTCTGGGTTGTTTGTGGAGGCCTTCAACGTGGTGTTCCACAAGGCGGTGGAGCTGGCGGAGGGGAGTGAGGACGTGAAGAGCAGAGTGAGCACACTCATAGACGGCATCACCTTCTCCACCTTCAACTACATCAGCAGGGGCCTCTTCGAGAGAGACAAGCTCACCTTCACAGCTCAGCTCGCCTTCCAGGTGTGTGTGTGTGTGTGTGTGTGTGTGTGTGTTTATGTGTGTGCACACGTGACAGTGTAGTATTTCCCTCCTCCAGCTGTTGTTGATGAGTAAGGAGATAGACGTACGAGAACTCGACTTCCTGCTACGCTTCAACATTGACCACACCTACATCAGCCCTCTGGAGTTCCTGTCTAACACTGCCTGGAGCGCCATCAAGGTACACACACACACACGCACACAAACGCTCACCCACACTCATGCTCACGGTGATTTGCATATCTTTAGGTCAGAGAAACACTTCACTAACTTTATGTTGATGTTGAGTGGCACATCAATGAGGCCTGCGATGCAGAGACAGTGTCTTCTTTGTTCAGACGATGAGCTTCACAGATGAGTTCCGGGGTCTGGACCGGGACATGGAGGGCTCTCCTAAACGCTGGAAGAAGGTGGTGGAGTCCGAGTGTCCTGAGAAGGAGAAGCTCCCGCAGGAGTGGAAAGGGAAGAGCTCCCTGCAGAAGCTCATCATGACGAGAGCCCTGCGCCCCGACAGGATGACCTACGCTGTCAAGTTACACATCCCCCTCTCTTCATCTTCCTCCCTCCTGTCTTCCTCTCCCTCAACCCCCAGCTGTCAAGTTACACCTCTCATTCTCATCCCCCTCTCAGTACTCCTCTCTTCCACTCTATCGACCCCTCACCCCCGGCCCACCCCATTTGCGTGCACATGTCTCCAAACCTGATGAGGTAGTGGTCTTTCTTTGACTCGCCCTCCCTCCTTCTCACGGTCCCGGTAGGAACTTTGTGGAGGAGAAGTTGGGGGTTAGCTACACAGAGGGGAGGAAGACAGAGTTTGCCAAGTCCTTCAGAGAGAGTGGTCCTGCTTCGCCCGTCTTCTTCATCCTCTCACCTGGAGTGGATCCACTCAAAGACGTGGAGTCACTGGGTAGCACACACACGCACACATACTGTGTACAGCTCATTGATGGACCTTAATTTAGATGGCATCCTGTTGTGGCTGACGTACGCTTCCTTCTGTGGTTTCCATGGTACCAGGCGGGAAGTTGGGCTTCACCATCGACCTGGGGAAGCTTCACAACGTGTCTCTGGGTCAGGGCCAGGAGGCTGTGGCTGAGGTTGCCATGGAGAAGGCAGCTAAGGAGGGCCACTGGGTCATCCTGCAGGTCAGCTTTCTCTCTCTCTCTCTCTCTCTCTCTCTCTCTCTCTCTCTCTCTCTCTCTCTCTCTCTCTCTCTCTCTCTCTCTCTCGATCTCTGCTATCTCAGCTAGGCAGACAGACAGTGCTCTGGTGTTACTCTGTGTGTGTTGTCTCCTGTAGAACATTCACCTGGTGGCTCGCTGGCTGGGTACCCTGGAGCAGCTGCTGGAGCGTTGCTGTGAGAACAGTCACCATGACTACAGGGTGTTCATGAGTGCTGAGCCTGTACCCACAGCTCAGGAACACATCATACCCCAGGTACACTCACACTCACACACACACACACACCAACACACATACTTGTGAATGCACCTTGAAACAGTGAGCCTTTCCTCATGCAGGGTATCCTGGAGAACGCTATCAAGATCACCAACGAGCCTCCCACTGGCATGCATGCCAACCTGCACGCTGCCCTCGACAACTTTGACCAGGTGTGTGTGTGTGTGTGTATAATGAGTAATGTCACAACCACAGGTCAAACCAGGCTGTTTAGGTCCCACTGGTTCCTTCCCCCAGTACAGTCATGCTGTGTCTGTTTTGTCGCCCTCTGTAGGACATCCTGGACCAGTGCAGTCGAGAGCAGGAGTTTAAGACCATCCTGTTCTCCCTGTGTTACTTCCACGCCTGCGTGGCTGAGAGGAGGAAGTTTGGTCCTCAAGGCTGGAACAGGAAGTACCCGTTCAACACTGGGGACCTCACCATCTCTGTCAACGTGCTCTACAATTACCTGGAGGCCAACTCACAGGCAGGGCTGTGTGTGTGTGTGTGTTTCTAGATGACTGAAAGAAAGAGGGGGAAGGTGCTAGTGATGATGATGATGATTATGATGATGATGATGATGATGGTGGTGGTGGTGGTGGTGGTGGTGGTGGTGGTGGTGGTGGTGGTGATGATGATGATGATGATGATGGTGATGATCATGATGATGATGATGATGATGATGAAGGTGCCGTGGGAAGACTTGCGCTACCTGTTTGGGGAGATCATGTACGGAGGTCACATCACAGATGACTGGGACAGGAGACTCTGTAGAACCTACCTGGAGGAATACATGCAGCCCAACCAGGTCTGTGTGTGGACAGTAGATGTGTGTGTCTGTGTGTGTGTGTGTGTGTGTGTGAGAGAGAAAGAGAGAGAGACAGGGAGAGACAGGGAGAGAGAGAGAGAGAGAGAGAGAGAGAGACAGGGAGAGACAGAGAGAGAGAGAGACTTATTTGTGATTGACTGTGATTGCTCCCCTGTCCAATCATGTCCAATCATGTTCTCCGTAGTTTGATAGGAAGTTGGCTCTGGCTCCAGGCTTTGTGATTCCTTCTAACTTGGACTACCAGGTAACAACAGCAATTCATGTTCACGAGAAATCCATGCAGCGACAGAGCACAAAAAGTACAGCGCTTCATTCGTTCATCAGGGTTACCATGGGTACATAGACGAGATGCTGCCCCATGAGAGCCCAGTGCATTATGGGTTACACCCCAACGCAGAGATCGAGTTCCTGACGGTGACATCAGACAACCTGTTCCACACCCTGCTGGAGCTGCAGTCACCTGACGCTGTCATGGGGGAGGGGGTCTCTCAGACCATAGAGGAGAAGGTGTGTGGACAACACACACACACACATACACACACATATACAGATACACATGGTCTCGTGGTCAGATGGCTGAGCGGTTAGGGAATCGGGCTATTAATCAAAAGGTTGCCGGTTCAATTCCCGGACGTGCAAACAACTTTGTGTCCTTGGGCAAGGCACTTCACCCTACTTGCCTCGGGGGGGAATGTCCAAGAGCGTCTGCTAATGACTAAATGTAATGTAAATGTACACAGGCACCAGGTGAATCTATCCCTCTGTGTTGTCCCCATCTCCCAGGTGAAGACCATTCTGGATGAGGTGCTGGAGAAGCTTCCAGAAGAATACAACATGTCTGACATCACGTCCAAGACAGCAGAGAGGTCTCCCTACATCCTGGTGTGCTTCCAGGAGTGTGAGCGCATGAACATGCTCATCTACGAGATACGACGCTCCCTCAAGGAGCTCGACCTGGGCCTCAAGGTGCTTCTCCTGGTTTCTGGGTCTCCTATGACCACGAAACGTATTTCGTATTTTTGATATCATTATAATACTGTACTGTAAATACACCGAGAAGGTTTCAGTGATGTTTATATTAGTCAGAATGTCTTTGAACAGTATAGTAAGCTGACGTGTGTGTGTCTCAGGGAGAGCTGGCTATCTCCTCCGAGATGGAGCAGATCCAGACAGCTCTGTTCTTCGACAACGTTCCAGACACCTGGACCAGGCTGGCCTACCCCTCCACCTACAGCCTGGCACTGTGGTCCGTGCATGTTTGTGGGTGTGCTACCATAGAATCCACAGTGCATATTGTGAGATTGGTATCTCCTAACCAGAGTGAGTGGTCTCTCTTTGTGTGTGTGTGTGTGTGTGTGTGTCTGCGTTAGGTATAATGATGTGTTGCTGCGCTGCAGAGAGCTTGACAGCTGGACTCAGGACCTGTCCCTGCCGAGTGTGGTTTGGCTGTCTGGCCTATTCAACCCCCAGTCCTTTCTCACAGGTAAACACACACACTGTCAATAGAAGTGAAACATAAACACACACCCATATTTTCTTCATGCAGAAGGTAACACGGACACACGGTCAGACCAGACTCTGTCGTGCAAACACACACACATGCACCCGCTACACAAGCCCCTCGTTGTCCCTCTCTCCAGCGGTGATGCAGTCTCTGGCCCGCAAGAACGAGTGGCCCCTGGACAAGATGAACCTGACCGTGGACGTGACCAAGAAGTTCAAGGAGGAGTTCAACCAGCCAGCCAGGGAGGGAGCCTACGTGTATGGCCTATACATGGAGGGTACGGAGAGAACACACACCTCTCATGTTATATATGGACTAGAGAGAGAGAGAGGGGAGAGACGAATAAGTCGTAAATATAAAACAACAAAAGGACCTATTAACATGATGGAAATGTTGAAGAACCATCGATCTGCCTGTGTGTCCCTGTTTCTGTCTCTCTGTCACGCTGCCACATGAGTCTCCCTCTCACCATCCGTCCCTCTCTCTGATATTTCCATCGCTCGCACTTCGCCTGCCTCATCTTGTCCTCTGTCTGTGCTGCCCCCCTCCTCCCCTCCAGGTGCGAGATGGGACACCCAGAGTGGGGTGATCAGCGAGGCCCGCCTGAAGGAGCTAACCCCCTCCATGCCCGTGATCTCGGTGCGCGCCGTGCCCAACGACCGCCAGGAGACCAGGAACATCTACGAGTGCCCGCTGTACAAGACCAAGCTCCGCGGAGGCACCTACGTGTGGACCTTCAGCCTCAAGACCCGGGAGAGGCCGGCCAAGTGGGTGCTGGCCGGGGTGGCCCTGCTGCTCAGCGTGTGAGGGCAGCGGGGAGAGGAGCAGTCCTCGTCTCTGTGTCTCCTCTGTCTGAGATAGGAGTGGTGGGGGAAGTGGAGGGGGGAGAACATCTCAGAGGCTGAGGGAGATGTGAAGAGACCCTGCTGTGTGTTCTTCATCTGTACACCCGGCCGGACGTCTAATAGATCAGCGTGCATTATTGAAACAAAACTGTCTTTGTCTTTCCTTTTATTGAAAAATGAAACAATATACAGAGAAAACTGCAAGGACAATTTCACACGTTTGATCACAGTAAGAATGGACAAAGTCAAAGCTTAGTGTTGGGGACAAATCAAAAGTCTAAATGATCTAAAAGCAGGAGGAAGCACCTCTCTCGAGCTTCAAGTGCTATACAACCTATGTGACACTGGCATCTGTGTCTATTAGTTACATTGGCACAGCAGGTACACCTTATTAAAGGCTAGTCACTGGGACTACAATGACCAGAAAACCAGCGGTCAGAACCACACTTCCCATAATACATTAGTATAATTGCCTACAACTTGACACATAAGGATCTTTATACATTTTGCAATGATATAAAAGGTATGGCTGAACAAAAAACAAGTGTTTGTAAATACCCAGCTTTTTGTGTCCCAAATCTTGCCCAATCAGTGTGTGTGTGTGTTTGTCAAGATATCCTAGTCGCTGTCATCAGACCAGCCCAGCTCTATCATGTCCATAGCAGTGGCGGCCATGTTGATTTTACTTCCCTGTCGAACACTGCAGCTTGTCGACGAGTTCTGATTGGATGAGGACCGCATGCTCACCTGTACCCCCGAGTGACCTATGACCCCTATCTCCCCCCTGATCTTCTGGCTCACCCCCAGGTCGCTGCGCTGACCTCTGACCCCCTGACCTCTGACTCCTACCAGCTCCCCCAGATTCATGTTGATGTCCATGTCTTTTAGCCCCTCCATTTCCCCTATATCCTCCATGTCCAGAGACAGCATGTCTTCCAGCCGTCCCATCCCCCCCGGAAAGCCCTTCAGCATGGTCTGGAGCCTCCCTCCCTCCACCCCTCTCTCCTCCTGCCTCTGCTCCACTATCTCCACTTCCCCCCATCCTCCCTCCCTTTCCTTCTCTTGCTCTCCTCCAAACCCGCCCTGAAAGCCCCGGAGCATTGTGGTCAGCCTCCCACTCCTCTCCAGCCCTCCGCCCCTCTCTCTCTCCCCCCATCCCCTCTCCTCCCTCTCGACTAGTCCTCCAGGAAAGCCCCTCAGCACCACCTGAACCCTCCCCCCCTCCATGCTGCCGCCCTCCTCCTCTCGCTCCCTCTCCACCCATACCTTCTCCTGCAGCCCCCCCTCGCCCTCCACCTCCCCCAGCACTCCCTGGAACCCCCTGAGCATGGCCTGCAGCCGGCCCCCCTCCAGGCTCCCCGTGCCCCTCTCGGTCCCCCCGTCGAGGGTCCTCTCCCTGTCTCCGTTGCTCAGGGTCCTGATGAGGCAGCTCAGGCCTGCCGTGGCACAGTTGGACTCCTGGGACTGGGATCTGAAGAACGACTCGGACCCCAGGCCCCGAGGCAGCACCGGTATGGGGGGGAAGAACTGACAGAGACGAAGGGTGAAGGGAGAGGAAGGGGTCGGGGGGTGAGGGAGAGACAGGGGAGATGGGGGAGAGAGGGAGAGGATGAAGAAAAGAGACAAAGGGGAGAAAATGTAGGGAGAGACAAATACCTCGTCAATATAAAACACAAGAGGACCTATTAACATGATAGAGATGTTGAAGAACCATTCTCTGGGTTCTGCATCCTGTCAGAACACCACTACTGAGGTTTTCCACTCACAGGAGTGACATTGGACCTCTCCATGAGTCTCTCCTCCCACAGGCGCAGTCTCTGCTCTCTCTCCTCCAGCTCCTTCTCCTTGGAGCTCAGGTCTCTCTCCAGCGTACGCAGCCTCTCCAGGGTCGACTCAATCTCACACCTGCCAAGACACACACACACCTGTCAAGACACACACACTTTACTGACTTCATATCGAGATCTAGCAGCTGCCCAGCTCCTGCTTTTCTCTTCCAATGTTACAATGTTTTCCTCTAGGTGTCACTGTAAGGCTACCAATATGTAGATACCATAGACAGAGCCCCACACACGTAAACATCATCAACTCTCACAGCATCTAAATATAGACTGACATCTGACTCAGAACCATATCTCTCTCCCAAATTCCCCCCCCCCTTCACTCCACCCCTTAACCCCCTTGCCCTAGTTCTATCTCCTCTTCCCCCACACTCTCTCTCCCTTCTCCTCCGCCCATCCAGGTCTTTACACCACCCATGCTACAAACTTCCCTCATAATTGATTGCCTTACTGCATACTTCTTCTTATTATTATGCTGCATTATTGCATACTCTTGTCAAACTCGCACAGAATCTCTCGCCCCTCCCCCGCCCTCTCTCCCTCTTATCCCTCCCCCTCTGCTTCTACCTTCCCCTTGTCCCTCTCTCCTTGTCCGCTGTTCAGCTTTTCATACTTCACATATATTCTCCAGATTTCTGTCCACTCTCATGCTGCCCCCTTTGTTTCCTACACTTGACTTCTAGCTGGCCCCCTCAGAAACCTCTTGTGCTACCTCTTCCTCGCCTCATTGTTATCCTCCCTCTCTCTTTCTCCCCCGCACTCTTTCCCTACCACACTGTCTCTGACTCTCTCTCTCTCTCTCTCTCTGACTCTCTCTCTCTTTCTGTCTCTCTCTCTGTGGAAACAGGCAGGGTAGTGGAGGAATCTTACATGGAGACTTTCCAGGGGGCTTATTATAGACCAAAGCGCAGAGTACAGGGTCACACATTTAGCTTCACTCCTGAGAGAGTTTGAGAAATGTGTGTGTGTGCATGTGTGTGTAGGGTGAGTGAGTTAGTGAGGGACTGGGAAAGAGAGAGAGAGAGAGAGAGAGAGAGAGAGAGAGAGAAAGAGAGAAAGAGAGAGGGGGAGGGAGAGGGAGAGAAAGCCATAATCGGTACAGTAAGCAAAGTCTGAGCTGCCTGAATCTATGAGACAGAAACGAGAGAGTGCAGAGCTGGCTCCCTACACTCACAACCTTCCAGGAAACCCCTGGACACACACACACACTTACAGCCTCTACAGTCTGAGAAATGCTCATCTCCTTTCAAACAGGAATGTGGGTGTGCATACCTCCACTTTTCCTTGTTATGTAGGAAGGAGTTACACTGGTCTGGCAGCCGGCTGTCATTAGACATGGTCTCCAGGGTCCCCAGGACCTGCTTAAACATCGGGCGCTCCTAAAACACACACACATACGGATTCAAATAACACAATGTTTACTTGAGGATCATTGGATGCCATAATCAACGCAAATATTTATAAACGAATAAAACTTTCTGCCGTCTCAAACCTTCTATTGTGACTCACTAGTAAGTACACCATAGTTGTGTGTGTGTTAGAAATGTCATCCTTGACTCCTGACCTGTGCCCTCTTACCTTAGGCTCAGCCTGCCAGCATTTCTTCATGAGGTCTGCAAAGCTGGCTGGACAGCTGCTGGGAATGGTCAGTCTCTGGAACACACACACACAAAAGACAGACAAGACTACTGAGCAAAACCTTGTACAAGAATGGAAAGAAGCTCATATGACTTCTATGTTCACATTTAAAGTTAGAGCCCAGAAATTGAATATTCCTATCAAGGGTCTCCTTAAAATGAGGGGCTCTGGGCATGGCATCTGGAGTTTTCTCTTGGGATTACCACTTTAAATATCTCAGACAGAGAGAGTGGGGAAAGATAAAGCGAGAGAGGGTAGAGGGAAGTAAAAGGATAGGGGAATAGAGGAGTAGAGGGGGATAGAAGGAGAGCTGGATTGAGGGATAAAGGAGGTAAAGGGAGAGGGGGATAAAGGGATAGAGAGGATAGAAGGAGAGGTGTAGAGTGGGAGAAGGGGTAGTAGGAGAGGGGGACAGAGTGAAAGAGACTGTGGGTTATTTAGGGAAAGCAATTGGACTGGAGCCAACATCCTTCCCACAGTACCCAGGACTCATGTTCTCTGATCTGTGTGTTAGTTCAGGAGAGAGTGTAGTTTGTTGCTGCCCTGAGAGAATGAGAAGAAAGAGACTGTGGTGTGTTTGTATGTCATCCCGAGGGAGAAAGGCTGTTGTGTGCGCCTGTGTGAGGGAAGGAGAGACTGCTGCGTGTGTGTGTGTTATGGGAAGGGAAGGAGGTTCCATTGGATAAGTCAATTACTGGAAAGCATACCAAAACATAGTGCAACCCCTCCACCCCCAATATTGCTCTGGTTCTTTTTACACACACACACACTCTCTCTCACACACACACACAGTAAAAAATCTCCAGGCAGAGAATCTGGCACAGCTCCACAGTAGTGTATCCCGGCCTTACAAGAGCAGCGGGTTGACATCAGCCCTAAAAATACCCCTCCCCACCTCACAGTGGAAACCATGAGAGCATCACATTGTTCCTTGAGCTCTGTATCTGTGTGTATGTATGTGTGTATGTGTGTGTTGGGTGTGTGTACCTCTTGTTTCTCCACCACCAGCCAGGCTACCTGCAGTCCTTCAAAACCTTTGAATGGGACCTCTCGAGTCAGCATCTCCCACAGCACCTGACAGGACAGTTCCGAAAGCAGGAAGAAGTTCAGAGATACTCACACACTCACACACACACTCAGTCAACCACACTCACACAATAATCTCTTATAGGGCTTCTTGAAAAGAAAAACTCTCAAAGACCTCTGACATACAGCACAGTCTATACATTCTAACACACACACACAGCCTCACCACGCCATAGGAGTAGGTGTCACAGGTCTCGGAGACAGGGAGACTCTGGATGACCTCAGGGGCCATCCAGGGGAAGGTGCCCACCACGGTCATGTGAGTGGTGTGGGACAGGAACTTAGACGCTCCAAAGTCACAGATCTAGAACCCAACACACACAGAGCGTTCAGCACGACAACTCAGCCTGGAAGTAAACACACACACAGACACAGACACACACAGACACACACACAGACACAGACACAGACACACAGACACACACAGACAGACAAACACACGTGCTCGAGGTACCATACCTTTAGCACTTTGTCTGCTGTCACCACCACTGTAAAACAGACACAGGTGCATGGAGTCAGGTTACCAACGTAACACATTGGCATTCATAAAGGATTGACAGTTCAAACATTAGGTGAGTGTGGATGACAGTGTTTCCCATCAGAGCATTACCGTTGCGTGACTTGAGGTCTCTGTGAATGACTTTGACAGGAGCTTCTGCATGGAGGTAATGTATTCCTGTGTGAGGGCAATAACAAACACATGATCAAACTGCAGCCTCTTTTCCTCCAAACATCCTGGAATGATCTGGAAAGAAAGAACTGTGCATGTGTTTGGCATGCGTGTTACAGCAGTATGTACCTTTGGCAATGTGCATGGCCCAGGTCATGATCTGCTCCATGTCCATCTCCTCACTCTGTTCACTGGATAGGTACTCATACAGGGAACCCCCACTGGCATACTCTGGAGAACCCAACACAGACACACACAAACACACACATACCCTGTTGACCTTGGGCCACTAGTTCACCATCACACTTTAGAGCAGACACATGTAGACACACATTCACACACACATGCAGTCAGACTGTCCAGACCTGTCAATCCCTCCTTGGACTCATTTATCACAGAGAGTTGAGAACTGTCAGACCCAGATTAGCACCTCAGCAACACACACGGTGGCACACACATGTGCACACACTGATACATGCACATCTAGTAGGTATACACAGTCTGCTGTAACATATAAGTCTGGTGTTCAGACCTAGACTTGTTTAAGAGCATGGAAAATAACCCTGTGGAGGATAGAATAGGTCAGATGGTGTTACAGGAACCCAGGTTATTGGAGGTTGTCAGAGTTTTATTTGAACCACATGACCACAAAAAGACACATCAAAACAGCATGGCTTGAATTTCAAATGTTCTGCCAGTAAACTCACACACGTGCACTCACAGACAGAAAAACACACACGTTATTTCGACAGCGGTCTGACCTGTGACAATGCCGTAGTTTGGGGCTTCCAGAACAGCTCCATAGAACTGAATGATGTTCTTATGGCTGAGGACACTCAGAATCTCAGCCTGAAGACAGAGAGAGGGAGAGAGAGAGAGAGAGAGAGAGGGAGGGAGGGAGAGAGAGAGAGAGAGAGAGAGAGAGAGAGAGAGAGAGAGAGAGAGAGAGAGAGAGAGAGAGAGAGAGAGAGAGAGAGAGAGAGAGAGAGAGAGAGAGAGAGAGATGTAGTACCGTGCACAACAATTTACAGCTCACAAGAATACAGACACCACTGATTCCATTTGTGTGTGAGGGCAGAGGAGTCTTTGTTAAGCCTTGACCAGAGCACCTGCTCTCTGATTGCTCTTGGCAGGTCTGCTCTAGTAACCAGTGTTTGTGGCAGCATCTGTGTACAGTCTCAACCCTTCACACCGGGCTCTGACTCTGGCTGGCCAGAGACACCACACCAACATGGTAACTACGGCATCAATCATCTGACCTGACAGAGGCTACAGGTCATATTGCATGTGAAGCAACAACTCATTACTGACTGCCAATGTACCATGTATCCACTTCACTGAGTCATGGAAGAATTTATTATCATACATTATCAGTACACTGTTATAGACTGATACAAGCCCTCTTTCGTTTGAAAGAGTTGCTCTATTTTGGGGGGGGTTCTCTGTGTTCCTTGAAGGAGTTCCTTGTCTCCTCCTTGTACATGACTGCTCCTTCAAGGGTTTTGAATTAGAAGACGCACATTTTCAAAAACGTAGGTTGAGTGTGTGTGAGTAATGACAGGTGTGTTGGCTTGTGCTGGCTTTTGTTGGCAGTGCTCGTGGCTTTCACCTCCTCTACCAGTGTAAACAAGCCATGGCAACAGACCTCTGGTGATCATCACCCCCCAGAAGGAAGCTGCCAACCTAACCCACTGGCAGCTCCCTCAAGCCTGCCGGACACCAGCAGCCCCCCCAATGCTGGGCCTGTCACCCTGTCCAACACCCACTGAGTCTGGGCTTCATTCTGTGGCAGGAGCCCATCTGTGGAGATCCCTGGGTTCCTGCTGCGAGACTCCCACAGTCACAGAACCAGAGCTGACCTACACTCCCAACCCTCCCACACGCACACTTGCACAAGCGCACGTAAACACACACACACACACATACATACACACAGGACAGCCAAGTACTGTCTCATGCACACTAACTCAACTAGACCCACACAAAAGGAGGAACGGAGGAGCATTCATCAACAAATACTTAATAAACAATATAAGGGGGAAGGAGGGCAAGGGAGAGAAGAGGAATGGGGAGGTAAGTTCAAGATAAACACCACACTTCCATTTGGAAGACAACAGAGTGGGGAGGGAGTGAGGACGGGAGAGAGAGAGGGAGGTGGCTGTGTATAACCATTCACCCCTGAAACTATCATAGGCATGGGAGAAGCCATTATGGCACCGTGCTCTGACACATCAGTATGTCCGTACGAAATACACACACGGTCGCAGATACAACACGTGAACGGACTCAATATGGCTGTATTAGGAATGCCTAGGAGCCCTCAGTTCAATTGTATTCGCCTGTGTGGTTAGGGTTAGTGGTTGTGGTTTGTGTATGTGCCTTTGTGTGTGTGTGTGTGTGTGTACTGTGTCTGTTTCTTTCTTACCTCTGTCTCGATCTGCAGTAGTTTTTTCACGGCCACCTCCTTGTCCTGAGATATCCAGTGGGCTCTGTAAACACTGCCGAAGCTTCCTCCGCCACAGTTCTCATGGAAGCGCAGGTCCTCATGCTGGATCTGCACGAACGACGCTCCAAGGGACGACATGGCATACTGACAAACACACACCACCACCGCTGCCGACGCTCAGAACACACACACACACACACACACACAGAGAACCGAGCGGAGAGGGAGAGATTGACGAGAACCACCGGGGAATCGTAGCTGAGAGAGGACAAACTTCGGATAACAGGAGAGAGAAAAGGGAGAGAGAAGTTTGCTCTTGGTCAGAGTCAGCGAGTTATGGCTCACTCCTAGGCTCAGACAAGGCACCACACTGCCTTACTGTGGTGAGACCCTGTAACTGCACCTCACACACGCGCAAACACACACACAGATTTCCTCCTTCACACACACATAGGACTAAGATTTAGGGAGAGAGAGACAGTGTGTGAGTGTCAATAGTGTGTGTTGTTTGTGATTTATGGTCTGCCCTCGTTGGTGAGTGCATTGGGTCGTCCAGTGCCAGACACTCTGTTCAAATATGGTCGCTGGCATCCAGGGCATGCCTCCTGCCTGGGCTGGGAGGGCTGCTTCTATAAAAAGCACCGTACACCGTGCTTTACCAATAACACACACCATCACTCGAGTCTACTGTGTCAGGATTCTCGTAACACCCAGCTACTCTAGTTCCTGACCCTGGTCTCTCGCTCTGCGTCCAAAACCCCTCCAGCAGCACATCCAGCCGGCACGGTGACAGTGACCCAACCACACAGGAATGACCCCACGACATCATTAGCCACGGGCAGGCAGGATGACATCTCCTGGCTTAGGGGTTGAATGGCTGGAACACTTCTCACTTACAGGAGAGAAACTACTAAAGAAAGAACAAGAAGCTCAATATATTTAAAATGATTCCACTTATTTAACTTCTTCCACATTATTCCACAACTCCACATTGACTCATAGACTGTGTTGAAAATGATCTCACATGACTCGTGCTTGTTATATTGGTCGTTTTTATTTACAGGGCACACAGGCAAACTACACACATACACACTCACGGGACAGAGCGCCTCCACACAATGACATCATGAGCTCCTGTGGTCCAATCGGAAACCTGAAGCTTAGCCAGGCTGTTGCCACATGCATACTCACACAGAACGCAACCTGACACAACTGAGAGATAGGGCGGGACTAGATTAAGCTAATGTATTCAAAATCAAACCTTTGCCATTAGGTAGAGAAATACAGCGCTGATCACGGATCAGTCTCTAAGGAGCAGCTTCATCTAACACTAGAATTTGTGCTTTGATGAAAGAATGAACAAGGACGTGAACAAAGACATCTGAAACACTGTTAGAGCTGTCTGCCTCTATAAAATACTGTACTAATACTATACTCAGATATATTCAGAACACCAGATGTGTACTTTCTGCTTGTATAGTATGAATAAGAAGGGACACTGATAATTACTCAAAACAAGCTAAAATCATATCGATTTAGCA
The DNA here is from genome assembly GCF_038355195.1 of Osmerus mordax. Taxonomy (NCBI): domain Eukaryota; kingdom Metazoa; phylum Chordata; class Actinopteri; order Osmeriformes; family Osmeridae; genus Osmerus; species Osmerus mordax. The sequence goes on from NC_090065.1 coordinate 7,311,857, forward strand.
TTTTAAACAGGTAAAAGTAGATTCCAATCACTACATACTCTCTCTTCTCTTCTATCTACATGTATCTGTATATTCAACACAGAGCAACAGAGACTGATCTACTTTAATCACATCGGTTCTGTAAAGGTACCGTCAAAGTGTGTACCGATGAGGTAAGCTGTGCTGTGGGAACCAGTACCGTTTCTACACAATCCTATGATTACTGAATGGAGAGATAATCGTACACAGTATATTACTCGTTGTAATGCATGCGGGATACTGGATTATGTTCAATCTGTATAATAGTTATATCTGCAGTTTGTTGAATAGTTGGTTGAAGCCATTGGTTATGTCATGTGTGTGGGGGGGAGGGATGAGGATAACCAGTCAGCATGGTATGAGTCCTTGATTGAAAGCCAGCCCATGATCGTTGAATGGGAGGGGCTACGGTACAGTTGCTGTGTCCCGGGTGGGATGCGGAGGACTCTGAGTGATGTCACAGAGATTGATGTCACAGAGAGTGATGTCACAGAGAGTGATGTCACAGAGAAGGCAGAAGCGGTGGGGCTCAGGTCCTGCGGGGCTCCAGCCTATAGGAGAGCTGCGTCAGCGTCCTCTGGTTGTCAATCACGCACAGCTTCCTGACGTAGCCACGCACCTCGGCGTGGGTCTTGTTGGGCTGACACACATCAGGGTCTGGTAGAGAGAGAGAGAGAGAGAGAGAGAGAGAGAGAGAGAGAGAGAGAGAGAGAGAGAGAGAGAGAGAGAGAGAGAGAGAGAGAGAGAGAGAGAGAGAGAGAGAGAGAGAGAGAGAGAGAGAGAGAGAGAGAGAGAGAGAGAGAAAGGGGGAGAGAGAGAGAAGGATGGAAGGAAGGTGGGAGAGAGACAAAGGGAGGGAAGTGAGAGGGAGCGCTCGTTGACGATCGAGGACCTGACAGGCTGATGATAAACAACAGATGCTGCCAGTTGATGAGAAGTGACTTACTGAACGGCTGGCTTCTGCAATGTCTCACTGCCCTGATCGTGTTAGCTATGATGCGCTGATAAGACAAAACCCACAGAGGACATCAGCACTTAGTCTTAAATGGTATCAGATGAGGCAGAGCAGATAATAAATCAGCTCAATGGATTAGACTCACCATCTTCTCAAAGTTCACCATGTTGTCTACGAATGTCTTGTTGCCCTCGTGAGTGAAAGTCATGTCTGTAGAGAACAGAATGGAGGATGTTCAGTCGTAATGTCAACACGATTGTAGAGGTAACCATGGGAACCCTATGGTCCCCCTCTGGTGTGTTCCATCTCTATGTCCTGACTCACCTTTGAGGAGGAGGGGCATGAAGGGGATGATTGGTGGTTCCAGTTTGGTCACAGTCAGACGGTAGGCCCGGTGGTTTCTGGATGGGTCCTGGAATCACACATACACACACACACACACAACACACACACACACACACACACACACACACATACAACACACAGCTGATAAAAAAAGTTATAATCACAATCATCCTCAAGCATCACCAATAAATCAAAATAACTTACCATCATACTCTCAAACTCAGCATAGAACTTCTTAAACTTGCTGGGGAGTTTCTACCAATAAGAGAGAAAGGAGAGTTAACAGAAATATACTTTTTCATGTTTAATGCAAGTAATGCATGGTACACTAGTCATTCTGTATGACCTGGTAGTGGTCTAGTAGTGGTATTGATATGGTCTAGCTTACCTCCCAGGTCTGACTCAAACGACTAACCGCAGGGTTGCTCATGCCCATAATGATGGCAAAGAAAGAGTTCAGGTTCTTAAACTCCCGACAGCTACAAACAACAACAAATAAACAAGTCAGACAATAACATCCAGTCAAGGAAGGTTTCTACCATTGTAGAATGGTTCAGTCCAGGATCCTGAAGGACTTACTGGGCGGCGATCTTGATGAACTTCTTGAGCAGTTGGACACGCTTGCTGAGCTGGCCACACAGACACACCTCGGTGACCACCCACAGCTGCACCTGGTTGAACCTGCGCAGGAACAGGTCCAGGTTGGCCGTGGTCCTCCGGAAGCTCTGCCGTCCAAACGTGTGGTAGAGCAGCTCGTGCTGGGTGTGTGTGTGTGTGTGTGTGTGTGTGTGTGTGTGTGTGTGTGTGTGTGTGTGTGTGTGTGTGTGTGAGGGGGGGGGGAGGTCAAGACACATAGAGATCATGATTGAGGATCCCTCATCTGATCCATCTGTTTTCATGTTGTTGTTGTTGTAGATGGAGAAGGTCCACCGGGCACTGTGTGTGTGGTCAGTACCTCGTGTACACAGCTGAAGAGCTCCCAGTCATACAGAGTCATCTGGTAGGCCAGGTCCTTGGAGCTCATCAGCTCAAAACTGGACATGGAGCCTGCCGAAGGACCCTCCTGGTCAGGTAGTGGGGTCTGGAGCACACACACACACACACATGAACCAATCCATCCAACCCCTTCCACAGCTATGGAGCCAAGTGGAAGCAGACCTGCTGTTATCTCACCAGAGCATTGAGCTGGTCCCTGGGGCAGGCGAACAGACGTCCGTTGATGCCCAGGGTAGAGAACGCTGATACGTCGTTGGGCTTCAGCATCTGCTTTTCTGTGATTAAACACACACAAACATGCAGAAACACACAGACACACACTCCTCTGTTAGAACCTGGCATACACAAGGATGTTTATTGGACTGAATGTCAGCATGTGAATGGGATTGGTTGCTCACCACCGGCAGAGCTGAGATGCACCAATAGCAGCTCGTCGCTGGTACCCAGTTTGTCGGCCACAGCGCTAGTCACCTCCCTCCCTGTGGCTGCCACGGCAACCCGGATGGTGGTGTAGGTGTGGTCACTGCAGAAGACCTTCAGCAGGACTACACAACACACGGAGAGATGCACTTGAAATCCAGGAAACTCGCTTAAATGTCAGCAGATGATCTATCTACTGAAGCTTTGAGAGGATTTTCTTTTTTAACACACACACACACACACACACTTACTGTCATCTTGGTTTCTGATGGGTTGTTTCTTGGCTAATCTCTCGTCTCCATTACTGAACTGTCTGAGAAGCATCTTCTGCTGGGACAGGCAGACAACATGAGGCAAGCACACACATACAGGCACACACACACACACACACAAGCATCCATCAAGCGGCAGACTCTACATGGAGAACCATCTGTCCATACCTTCTTCTGTGCGGGTCTTGGCCTCCTCTGAGCTGCATCACAGGGATAAAATAACAAGTGCCTGTCATCAGATCCAGGCTCAGGTGGCGGAAGTGAAAGGTTAGAGGTCAGGGATAGGATACTTACTGTAGTTTAATGACCTTCTCCAGGTCAGGAACAAAGTTATTCAGAGCTCTGAGCACCCGTGAGTCATTTGACACACTTCCGTATAACTCCTACAGAGAGGGGAAACGAAGCTGACTCACACGCATACCTGTGGGTATTTGTGTCCATGGTGTGTGTTGTGTGTGAGAGAGAGAGTTTCTACGCTACCTCCAGGAAGGTGAGAGCAGCCTGGTCCTCCTGCAGGAGGTATGAGTGTGCTGCGGCCCAGCGGAGAGCCAGGGTGAGGACGCGTCTCTTGTTGGTGACGGCGTACTCCAACCGCTCCTGCTCAGAGCCAGGGGGCGCCACAGCATGGTAGGTACACACAGAGTTAAAGATACAACCTGAACACTGTCTATCTGTACCACAGCATGGTAGGTACACACAGAGTTAAAGATACAACCTGAACACTGTCTCTCTGTACCACAGCATGGTAGGTACACACAGAGTTAAAGATACAACCTGAACACTGTCTATCTGTACCACAGCATGGTAGGTATACACAGAGTTAAAGATACAACCTGAACACTGTCTCTCTGTACCACAGCATGGTAGGTACACACAGAGTTAAAGATACAACCTGAACACTGTCTCTCTGTACCACAGTATGGTAGGTGTTGGACAAATACCGTGGCTGATGCACACACAGTAAGCAGTGAAGGAAAACAGACCTTGACATTTTTTTCTAAAGAGGGTAAAAAAGGAAGAGCGAAAGAGAGAGAGAGGTAGAAGGGGTCTGTAAGGATATTGTGCCATGAGGAGTGCACACAGCTGGCTGCTTGGCATGAAGATACAGTGCATGAGGACAAAGTCATCCACCGCAGGGTCTGAGAGAGAGAGAGAGAGAGACAGAGAGAGAGAGAGAGAGAGAGAGAGAGAGAGAGGAGAGAGAGAGAGAGAGAGAGAGAGAGAGAGAGAGGGAGAGAGGAGAGAGAGAGAGAGAGAGAGAGAGAGAGAGAGAGAGAGAGAGAGAGAGAGAGAGAGAGAGAGAGAGAGAGAGAGAAGAGAGAGAGAGAGAGAGAGGAGAGGAGAGATGGAGATATACAGACAAGATAGAAAAAGAGGGAGTCAGAGAAAAGAGAGGTAAGGTACAACATAGACCCATGGAAGAGTCAGAGACAAAGGAGAAAAAGAAATGAAGAGAATCCTATTAGAACAGGAATTATAGCTCCATCTCTCCTGGTGACTCTCTACCTGGTTCACTGTGGTGTGTGTCCATCCTCATGGTCTCCAGGAAATGTTCTAGAATCTTCTCTGGGGTTCCTGATATCACAGTGTACCTGGAGAGGACAGGTGAGACGTGGGTTGATACACACATTACACTGAGATGCAGATAATAAGCAGTTGTGCTTAGGTTTGGTTAGCTTAGCTCATCAAGCACACACACACAGGAACACATACTTGATGTTCCCTAGGGTCGAAGCTCGAGGGCTCTTCTCCAGTACCAGCACAGGCTGCTCATGTTCTTTCAGACGCACAGTATTGGCCTCCACGTCCTGCACACACACACACACATTCACAAACACACAGATTTATCTTTCTACACAAACGTCACGACAAATACATGTCTGCTGCAGTGCTGCCTCTCGGCCAGTAGGGGGAAACAAACACTTGTGCAGTGGCGCTCTACCCTGAGTATCCTGTTGAAGTCCTCCTTGTCCACTCGGAGGAAGTGACAGTTGTCCTCTCTGAGCACGATGGAGGCGGCACGAGGAGAGTCTGTCACCAGCGCCAGCTTCCCAAAGTCATCGCCCTCGTGGAGCGTACACACAACTCCCTAGGACACATGCCAACATGCACACGCACACCACACGTACGCACCCTCTTAATGAATCACAGCCTGTCACCCAGTCATAACCCTAAGTCAGAGTCAGACAGCGTTCACGTGGATAAGGATTGCGATGAATCATCTGTGTGTGTGTGTGTGTGCGTGCGCTTGTCCCTGGAGCATGTTTTTGCCAGGGATGACAGCGTGTGATGAGCTAAGCCTGTGTGAGCACCAGTGTCTCCAGGGGTGAACCAGTCAGCAGCAGGACGCCCTGCTGTAACCCAGCTATCTACTGCTAGCAGGCTGAAGGCTTAGACATGTGACGGACATTTCCATACCAGACAAACAACACACAAACACACACAGGTAAGGTACCTTGCCGTAGATGACCACATTGACTGAACCTTTCTGGATGATGTACCATGATGTGCCCTCCTCTCCTTGGTTAAATACTGAAAAAGAGAAGAGAGACAGTCACACACACGCACGCACACGCACGTACACACAACATGTCTCCAGTCCAGCCAGACTTACACACAGTGCCTGCTTTGGCGTGGGATTCGAAGATCAAAACGCTGGCCAACTCCCTCTTCACCTGCAGATCCACCAGACAGTATTAGCATGAACACAGACACACACACAGAGAGAGAGAGAGAGAGAGAGAGAGAGAGAGAGAGAGAGAGAGAGAGAGAGAGAGAGAGAGAGAGAGAGAGAGAGAGAGAGAGAGAGAGAGAGAGAGAGACAGTGAAGAGTAGCCACAGCACTCACCGTGTTGGAGAGGTGGGACAGGGCCTTGATGTGGAGCAGCTCATCATAGATGATCTCCAGGTCATCTGAAGTCCTCTGACCAGGCCTGAAGCAAACACACACACACTCAGGGAATCAAACCACCATTCCCCTGAGTTGCAGATATGGGAAACATCGGCTTGGTAGTAGTGTGTGTGAGTGTGTGTGCTACTGACGGTTTCCTGAGGATCATGCGGAGCAGGGCATCAGGGCCGATCTGGGCCAGGAAGAGGATCGTCTCAGGCAGCTCCTCCTCACTCTCCCTCTTCTCCTCCTCGCTAGGCAACGGTGTGTCCTCTTCCTCGTCGTCAAGGAAACGGTAGAACAGGTACTTGTCCTGGAACCCCAGCTCCTGGTCCACTGGAGGACGCGTACACACACACAGTGTCAGAATTTCCCGTTCATACATCACATCAGTGTAATAGGTGCTTCTGAGTGTGAGAGTGTGTGTTACCATGGTTGAGTCCTCCCTCCTCCAGCAGTGCCTGCCACATGCCCACTGCATGGGAGCGGGTGTGTACACAGGCACTCTGCTGTACCAGCCAGTCCACCAGCTCTGTACCCACACAGCACTGCCTGTAACACACACACACACACACACACACACATGTTCCACAGTATAGGACTGTAAGCATAAAACACATGCTGTACACACGTACATGCACAAGCGCACACATACTCACACACACGCACACACACTAACCTGTATGTCTTCAGGTGGTATTTCCTGTCTCGTATCATGTGAGGTGCCCTGGAGAGGATGGCGTTACGAAGAACCTTGCCCCCTCTCTGCAGCTTCTCTGACGGAACCTGGAGAACGCACAGAAACACAAAGTAGAACCCTGGCGTCGTAGAACCCTGGGACACAGGTCGCGGAGCCATGTGTTCAGGAATGGTCCTTTGCGTCTCCACACCTGGCCCGGCTGCACTGTCACAGCACACACCATCACTTGCTGTCACTAGCAACGCTACAAGTCATGTAATTCACAGTTGTCATGGAAACCACACCACTGCCAACAGTGATGGTGGAGAAATGAATTGGAGGAGGTAGAGACACATTCACACATCTGCAGGTCTCTATCACACTCACCACACAAACACACACACACACACCACACAAACACACACACACACACAGCTGCGGATGCTCGGTTCTACAAAGGAGGTGCGGATAATTGGGGCAGATGGTGCCTTTCTTGTATGTGCATGTATTAAGTACCATTAGCATTTCTACAGAGGCAGTGTGTGTGTGTGTATACATAGGTGTGTGGGTGTGTGTCCATGTGTGTTCTTGCCGCTACTATCTTTATGAGTCATCACCACTATAGTAGCCTCTTACTGACTACACACACAAACCCAATATTTGTGCACACGCTTTATTCACCCAACGAGCAGAGATTAAAAGGGAGTGTAACTATTAGTCTCATTCTATTAGGATCAGGCCAGTTCAGCTCACAGCATGTACATGTGTCCCAGCAGGGGCTTCTGGGAGAGAGTACCAACCTTGTGAGTCTTGGACATGATGCTGAGAGGGTCAGAGTTCATGCTGTCCTTATCTGTCAACCCTGGAGGGAGAAAGAGAGGGGGAGGAAGAGAGAATAAATGAGAGGGGAAAATAGCATCATCTGCGAGTTTGTTGTATAATATGCAATATTTGAAAAACAACCGTTTATGTCAACAAACAGGCAAATGTAAAAAGTGTATGTGTGTGTGTGTGTGTGTTGGTGTAATACTGTGAATGTCTACTCACGATCATTGTTGGATGCACTCTCCATCGCTCCATAAGGAGGGGCCAGCAGGCCGGCCATACACTGACGATACTTCTGGAATACAACACAACACAACATGATCCTGCAGCTATCAATCCCACACTGGCATAGCTGTTAAAACCAACTACTACAGCATCATCCAATAGGCTGGTCTGGCCAGGGCCTGAGTACACTGCTCAAAACAGGCCTGCAGCCTTTTACATCCTCTCTCTGAATGACCATGCATTACACACACACACACACACACACTCACACACAGTGTTTCAGACGAAAGCCCACAACAAGCCCCTCTCGATACAAAGCCCTTTGTACACCCCGGATCATTTACATATGGAACATCTCACATTACATAAGACACACACACACACACAGGATGCTGCATTTGAATAAGGGTCAATGAGTGTAAAAGGACAAGAGCAATGTGTCTGTGCTTTCTTCTTCACCACAGTATGTTGCTACTCTTTTTTCCTAAGTTGACCACACACACACATACACAAACACACCCACACATACAGATGCATCTTCCAATGGGGAGCTTTCATTAGCAGTTTTCGTCCAGGATTATGTAATTGTACGCTCCATCCGTCTGCTCTTAGGTCATTACCAGGCAGCCCCATGCCCCAGGGAGTCAACCAGCAGACACACACACACTTGATCTCCCTGTGATTCTCTCTCCCTTCATCTTGCTCCGATGTACGTACACACAGACACAAACACAGGAAGACGGTTCCCCATCAAAAGCTTTGCTGCCAAACCCTCCACAAACATCCCCTTCTTTCTACTCCTCCCTCTGTCTTACACATGCAAAGAAACACCAATCAGCCTCGGACCAAACCCAGCAGTACAAACCTAAGTGTATCACAGCGTCCACTGAGATGTCAGAATCAGATCAGAATGGGATTTATTAGCCATGAAAGTTTGCACAGACAAGGAATTTCCTTTGGCAGGAAAGTGCATACAATAAACATATAGGGACCTAAAATTTAAATATGTGGACTATCTATACTAAGGGTACATAAACTAGCAGTACTAAGTGGAATTAGAATTAAATAAAATACACAATAAAATAAAATATAAGCTGCCGTAATTAACAATATAAAAATATAAAAATATAAAAATACAAAAATACAAATATTACAAAAAATACAAATGTACAAGATACATTGTGATCCAGGTGATTATCCAGGTAATCCATAGACCGAGGAGAAGGGAGACTCACCAATCACAGCCAGCGCTGCTTGTCTGAAGATGAAGGGTCGCTTGTGGAGAGGGAAGCCCCTAGCATCTGCCCTCTGCTCCTTCACTACTCAGAACACAACAGCCACCAGCCAGCATCCTCCTCACAACCTAACCTCAGGTCTCCTCACCCCCCCTCACACACACACACTCGCACACACACACACTCGCACACACAAACACTTGGACATTGGAAAGTTCTCTCTAAAGCAGCGCTCCCCTTCTCGGCTGGTCCCTACGAGCTCGCCAAGAACACAAGCGCTCTCACACACAGGTTACCACGGTGATCAGAGCCTTTCACTGACTGAGCTGCACTACTGAGGAAAGAGAGGGATGGTTGGAGAGGAAAGGGGAGGGAGAGAGGAAGAGGAAGAGGGGGGCAAAAAAGGAGGAGGGGTGGAATGAGAGAGTAAAAGAAGGGAAGAGACAGAGAGAAAGGGGATTACTAGAGGAGGGTACAGGAAGACAGAGAAAGACTTCCTGAGTGGGGCAGAGAAGGGCAGAGCAGTATACAGACGTAGGTAAACAAGGATGAAAGAGAGAGAACAAACCAGAACCCAAGAAGACTGGAAGTGCTAGACTGCAGTCAACACGAACTGTCGAGCCCGCTCACAGCTTTACAGGGTGTTACTACTGCATTTCATTATCTTCATTACAAATCATAATTGGAGACCAGAGCTTTTAGTTCCATCTTTTTAGCAACTGATAAGATGACACACACACAAAGACGTGGAGCTACGTCCTTTCTCTCCTTTCTTAGCACCACACCGTACCATACAGAGCACACTTAGACACACACAGCCAGTGCATTACTGTCATTGTTAACGCCCAGTCCGCCTGGTCATTTAACTACCCCATTAGTCCCTACACCATTCACTGCGGGCTCACAAAGGGGACAATAAAGGGCAGGGTGTATTTATGACCTAACGGTGTCTAATCAGCCCTGCCATTTCAGGTACATGTGAGGTTCAGTGGCATCACTACCATCAATGCTCCTTTTATCCATTAAAGGTTGGACCATCAATAGCAAACATTCTTACTTTGTTTTTGCTGTGAGGGGTCATAATCACGGAACCTTTTCATCATTCTGCCACTCATCCCACTTTCTCCACAACTTTTAATACCCACAACCACACACACACATGCACACACACACCACTTGAGGTTCACGACTGACTGGGTTCTAGTGTTTATCATGAACCCTGAGGGTGCAGCAGAAAGAGCCTCTATAAGAAGCTCTACATGAATACACATATAAGCACACACACACACAAGTACACTGACACACAAACACACCCAAACATACGTACATACACACAGCCCTTCCGGTCGGCCTAGTCAAACAGGATGAAGCTGTTACTGGTGCATAGTAGCTGATGTTGAGTGGACATAGGGGTTTAACTTGGGGTGGACAGCCCTCTAAAGGCCAGAGAGGTAACTACAACTGTGTCTTCAAAAAGATGCAGGACGTAAACACTGGGATTCACTCTCTTACCTCCCAGAGGTTCTTGAACTCTCTCTGTTCGATGCGGAGTAATTCGCTGGTCTCTCTGCTGACGATGGTGGCATGGCGAGGAGTGTTGTCAAGAATGGACTCCCCGAATGCTGTCCCAATCCCCAGGGTGCAGATAGTGACCGCATCCTTATCACACACACACAAACACACAGATACACACACACACAGAATTATTTAACTCAGTTCACTTGTAAATCAGTGATGTTTGTAATATAAAACCCCCATTTTAAAAAGAAGTTTAAAACCCCCTTCATTGCTTAGGATCAACCTAAGCTAGCTTGAGTATTACTCAAATTGGCACAAACAACCACAATTCTTAGAACAGCAGGAACATGAGATGTCATACATTATCATCATTACCATGAAAAGACTCAGAGAGCTGGCTGATTAGAATACTACTTAATTCATGTAATATATTCATTTATGAAGGGCTTTGGAGTGGTGTTTTGTTAAGAACTTGCTCTGGGGAGGGCAATAATCTGACCACTCAGAGACAAGGACACACAGAGGCTTTGAAGACAAAAATAACCAATGAAGGACTTAGAACTCTGTAAAGAAAGAGCTTTCATGCTGCTGTGATGTGATGTGAAGAGCATCCAGAAGTGGGCCAGTGTACAGTACTGCTGACAGCCTGTCTAACTGCCTCTGTTGTCATCCCAGCGTCTCTACAGACACACTCCTCTATGCTCTCTAGTCTCCCTCTCCTCTCTTTATGACACAATTCTGGATCTTTGTATCTCTCTAACACACACACACACACACATTGTCTCCCCTCGTGCATGCCTTTTCCGCTAAACTGTATGTTAAACGCAAGCATGCATACACACACGCAATATTTCTTCCATACAGCGTGCGCTGTATCTGTCACCTACGCACACACGTACAGTGCGCACACACACACACACACAAAAACACACACACAAACGCTTGCTCTAATCCACTTGTGAACCCCCTCACACTTGCAGTAACAAGCATAACCCTCAGAGGGGCTGTTACTGAGGCACAGCAGCTTTGCTGGGATCTAGCTGGCGTGTATATTTTAACACGGATACCGTAGCTAATGTAGCACAACCATGTTAGCATTAAGAGCTGTACATGCTGCTGTACAACAGAAAACACTGACAGCATACACGACTGTAGAGGTCCAGTATAATCATGGATTGAAGCATTTTGCTTCAATTGAATGGGTTTGTTCTGGGTTCATCAGCCTAACACGAGCACAGGGCAGCAGTAAGAGAGTGTAATCTTCATCACACCTGATTTACCTGGTGGTTGGCAGTCTCTGACACTTTGACATCCAGTGAGCCAGAGAGAACAGCATACCAGCTGGTGCCTATGTCACCTTGCCGAAACACTGCACAGAGGAGTCACAACAGCTCACCATAGCGAGGAAGCAGGACACACATGGGCTATACTGGGTATATGTATGTGTGTGTGTGTATGTGTGTGCACATTTGTGTGTGATATGATACATGCAAGTATGTACTTATAGACAGTACGTGCAGAAGTGTGCGTCTGTGTGGTGTGTGTGTCGGTGTGTGTGTCGGTGTGTGTATACAGACATACGTGTGATGCCCTTCTCCAGGTATTCGTAGAAGGCACAGGAGCAGATCTGCAGGAGGAGGGAAGGGTGGAACCTCTGGAAGGCTTTAACCCCTCGCAGCCTGGTCAGAATGATGTCCACATCCTCTCCTGAACGCTCCGCTGGCCTGTACAGAGAAGAGACCATGTCAACAGTGTGTGTGTGTGTGTGTGTCTTGCACAGTATCTCGGATAAAGAGCTTCAGGCATTACTTTTCTCAGCTCAGGGCCCCCTGCAGAGTGTAGATGTAAGAGCTCATTTGTATTGCTATTTCTAAGACACTAAACACACAGACACACACACAGACATACATACACACACATATATCTGATCTAATAGCTTATACACACAGGCCTGTGATATGTTAATTTTCCAGGGAGTCAAAACCATTCAGGGACTCACAGAGCAGTCTGTGTGTAGGGTATTGTGCTTATCTCTCTAACCAATCACTGGTGTGTGTGTATGTTTATTTGTGTGTGTGTGTGTGTGTGTGTGTGTGTGTGTGTGTGTGTGTGTGTGTGTGTGTGTGTGTGTGTGTGTGTGTGTGTGTGTGTGTGAGTGTGTACTGAATGGCTAATGCACCCTGGATGTCTGCAAAGACCTAAGGCTTTTTTCATCTCTACTTATGTTTTATTCTATCCCAGCTTTCACTGCTTTGTCTGTGTGTCTGCTTTCAACACCATCCACCCATCCATCCCTTTCCCCTCTGTCCTTTTAGACCTTCACTGCTGTCTACGAGGAAATGAAGATGAACGACCCTTTCAGAAATACCTCTTTCTATTGCTTTACATCACCATTTTTCTTTCTCTCCTCTATCACCTGCTTTCAGTTATCCCCACGCCCTTCGCATGGCACAACTGCCCTCTTACCCCACCCAAACACACATGCACACTATGAACCACTCAGGGCGGCTAGAGCAGTTGACTGTCCTCTATCAGTACAACCGAACACAGGCCGTGCCTAAAGGGCCAGAACAAACTAGAATGATACCCTGAAGGCATGCATCTCTCTCTGTCTCCCTCTCCCTCGGCTGACTCATCTCCCTCTCATCCACCTACTCCTTTTTGAAGTCATCCTTCCACATCCCTCTGCCTACTGCCCTACAGGGTTGCTATCTAAGTGGGGTTAATCATTTAGACAGGTAGACTCCCACATAGGATACACACACACAAACACACAGTACACACAACACACGCGTTATTAGCTAATGGTTTAAGGTTAAACGATGGCAGCAAAGCCACCATAACCTCTTATGTGTGGGGCTGTCTCCCCCTTCCTCTCTGTATCCTTTTCTGCCTAGTGGAATCTGTTCTCGCCAGTGGTCTGAGGCTGATATGGACTGAGAGCTGCTAACACAGCCTTTCACCTGGGTCCTATGTCAAACACATCTACTGTTACCTTCTCCTCCCCCTCTCTCATCCGTTATTCTTTAACTACCTCTTGCCCCTTCTTTTCATGTCAGAGGCAATGTCTGAGTTTAACCTTCTGTTAGTTAAATCAACCTGACGTACATCCTAGGATGTATACAACACACACTTAGAGAGCAGGGCAGAGCACAAGTTCCAGAAGGTTCCTCACATTCCTAAATATCTTGACACACCCTGTCACTATGAGGTATTCATTGGTGAATCTGAAAATATCACTCCTTTCAAATCCACACCAGCAGTTCATAAAAAATGCAGAAGAGCTGCTCCTGTATATTCCGATCAAGGCTTGGTGTGCAATTCCCAGGACTAAGCCGTGACTGGGGCACTGTCCATACACTTCCACTATCAACACTCTACCCAGATGAGCCCTTATCTCATATAATTCTAACTCACTGTCAATAATTATCTCCTCGACACACACACACACACATGAACATAAACACACATCACCTGTCAGTAGCTGATGGCTATGGCGTTGTTGCTGATGTATTGATTGGATGGGAGACGTTGAGCACAGTAGTATTGAACGATCTACAGTAAGAGCATGCCCAGAGTGACCTTAGCTTAGCTAAACCCAGCCTGCGTTTGGCTCTCAGGAAACAAACCCCATTAGACAGAGGAAAAGGACAAAGAGATTGTGAAGGAATGATGAAAGATATATAGTTGATTCCCACCGTGTAAGGCTATGTAATGTTCTCTGTGCTTTCACACCTTTATCAATAGCCACCTAACTATTGAGATACAATCCACAATAATCTATAATTCTACTCTCGTAGTCAGAGGGAAGAGGGGGGAGCTCAGGTTGCCCATGGTTACCTGAGGATGTCTCATTAAAATGTGTATACTGTATGTGTGTGTATTCATGTTTGTGTGCTTACATAGTCCAGGGGTGTCTTGTACAGTAGATTATTGCATCTCCTTTAATTGGTCCTTTTATTAGTCCTAAATTGGTCTCTGTAGAAATATAATTCAATGTAATATTGCTTCTCTACTTCATTTTAGCATGATTGATAACTGTTTCAAGTCCAGTAGCCTACACAGTACCACAGCCAGTAAACATCCTCTAGCAACAGACCAACAATGGATCAACAGAAATTTGCCAAATCACTGCTACTGGCCTATATTCAACTTGTCCAGTCAGTCTACCGTGAATGGGTGGGCAGCAGCCTGCTTGCACGCTGCATTCTCTCAATAAGACCCTGCAAAATAGGCAGACAGCTTGTTTCACGCCTTTATATTCCCAATAATTGGCTGTAATTGAATAATCCAAATAGGTGAAGGCTATACCAAAAATGGGTAGGTTATTCTATGTGCGTGTTTAACACATCAAAAGTAAGATACTTCTAAGTCATTTCGTAGCCAGCGGTTAATTCTGTCAATGCGTGGTAAAAGGAATCCCACTGCACCTCGAGCCACCAACGCCTTTCCGACCGCGTAGAAATAGAAAACGCAAATAAATAGAAATGTGAATTATTTGACAGATAGTCTACCGTTATAACCATTACTGATGTGTTAAAACCATATGAAATCTAAAAGGGCGACAAGAAAGCTGGAACATGTCACTGACATCTGATATGCATTAACAAAGCGGTTCCCATCGCACACGCGCGCAGCAATCGCCGGTTACTATATCACGCTGACGCCACTGAATGAATCAAGCAAGAATTCGAAAATGAGACGAGCACGAGGAGGACATGGCCGAAAGGCGGGAATATACTATACCCACCTCTTATCCAGACAGCAGATCCATTCAGCCGATGGGGACGAGTTGGGGGACGTTTGTACCGCGACCATCTTCCTCGGGAATGAGTGTGAAACCGGGGTGGTACAGGAGACTCTCCGGTCCTCGGTGGTCGTAATGAGCTGAGCTTGCGTCCCCTCCCCGCCTCTTTGTGATCTGTGAGGATATAGAAGTCAACGTTTGAGATTCAACGCAAACTGTAAAGCCTAACCTACGTTAGACTTTTGGTTCATTTGCCGTTGAAGAGTAAAATGTTCAAGTAATTAACAGGCAACGCTATGATAGATTACCTATTTTCAACAGTATTTGAAAACAGGACCGCTCAGGTGAAAAATTGGTCCTCAGCATTCCTCTTGGCCAACAGCATCAAAAGTGGGTGAGGTAGGAAGATGTAGGCTAATGAAAATAATTAAATATAGCCAATAATGTGGGTGTAAACCAGAGGAAGGGATAATAGCCTAACTAAAGAAATGTAATCCTGGCCAGAGTAATTTGGCAAGTAAACAGTTGTAGGCCTACCATACTCCACATTATAAAGTCCGAATTAATTACATTGAATAAATATTGTCATTCTGCCCTGTGTGGTCCTATGATGTGATGAAATAATCAAAAGTGGAGGGAGGAAGACAGCCTGCCATCACTAAGATGGCTTGTCAGCACAATGACAGTGTCAGGCAACAGTGGGAGGAGGGTGAAGAGAACCAGGAAGTGTGTGAGGTCCAGCCAGTTTTATTGGCTGAAGACAGATGTGTGTGTGTGTGTGTGTGTGTGTGTGTGTGTGTGTGTGTGTGTGTGTGTGTGTGTGTGTGTGTGTGTGTGTGTGTGTGTGTGTGTAAGAGAGAGAGAGGGAGAGAACAGTAGATCAAGAGACAGAAAGATGGGTATAAGTAAAAGGGTATAAGTAAAAGGAAAGGGTAATGGGACGAAAGAAAATGGGGTAGTGAGAAAAGGACAGATATTCTTCCACTACTGGTTGCAGTCAGCTCTTGAGGCGGTGGATGTTTCTGTTGATGAAGGAGAAGGATAGGTAAAGTCTGGGAAGTAAACACACATTTTAACCCAGGAACACTGTATTAGTTCCACTCCATCAGGTGAAATACCTGCATGCATCCCGTCCTGTCAGGTGTGTGTGTGTGTGTGGGGGGGGGGGGGCTGCATCTGCTCAAAATATGCATGACTGTGTTGCTGGAGGGTGATACAGGAGAGCCTCTGCTTTAAGTTCAGGTAGAATAGCTTGGTGTGTGTGTGTGTCAGTGCCAGCTGTCTGAAGCAAGAGATCAACATTATTAATGTGCCCTCTCTACAGTCGTGAGATATCTATCAACGTAGCGAACGTCTCGTGTGTATGGGTATGTCTGCAAGAGTGAATGTCTGTGTGATGACATGAGGGCATGTAAAGTAGGGCAGTGTGTGTGTGTGTGTCTGTGTGACCATCAATAGTAAAATACAAGTCTGCAGTATTAACCTGTGGACAGCAAGTGGCAGTGTTGTAGAAGAGCCTACATCCGCATTAGAGAAACACATCTGTTTCTTTTCACCAATGAATACCTCAAGTCTAGAGAATGTGAGTTGACTGTATTTCTGCTCCATTACCTGTTCACGCGTAACAACAATAAAGCAATAAAAAATGTTGTTTGTTTATGTGTCACCCAATGGGTGGTAAAATACTGTGTGATATTTTACGGTCAGCTGATAAACTGTATAAACTGTATGATTCCCCTGATGGGAGTGTGAATCTCTAAATATGGTAGACTAAATAGATCACCATCTGGGTCACGATTGTCTGCCAAACTCAGCCCACAGCTAAGAACACTTCTGCAAATATACACATATACAAAAATATACTGTAAACAAACACACACATAGGCCTACACAAATATATCTAAAAAAGATGCTCACTCTACAGTATTGTGTTTGGAGTGGCACAATATATGTGTTTTATGCTCATTTTTTCTGTGGTTGTTTTTGTTGTTGCTGATTTGTTGTTGCTGATTTATTTTGTCTGGGTGATTACAGTTCTATGATAAGGCTAAACATCTCATCTCCAAAGATGAAAACTCATCAACACTGGCCAAAGCCTGACTATACACTTGCAATATCTGAGGCCAGTTAAGGCTCTCCTGAACAAGATGATGAACAAGATCATGGCATGTGATCTCTTTCATGAGTTAGTCCTCAAGCTGGCTCAATATGAAGAAAGGCAGTTATCCTTCCCTTCTCCATCCATCCGTACTGCAGTGAAGGGGGGATAAGTGCTCCCTTTTACCCACCACTTTCAATTAGTTCGCCCACCCACCCCACCCACTTACTTTCCCTCTTCTTTCTCCCCCTTATGTCTCCTGATGTTCACGTTCTCCTTCCCTCGCTCTCTCGGTTAGCCTCATTCAGTCTGTGGCTTTGTGATTGGATGATATTTATATCATATCTAGGTCCCAGTGCCACCAGGGAGAGACAGGCTCCAGAACCAGGTCAGAGGAACCACTCTGCCATGATCCAGCTCGGTCCACTCCGTTCTGTCTTACGGGCAGCTCCACACAGGCAGGTACTGCAACACTGCTCACACCAGCATCACACGTACAGATAGACACACACAGGTAGACAGGCTCACACATATACTGTATATAGACAAGTAGACAATGACAGAGACACATATACACATGTAGGTAGACAGACCCCATACACACAGGTTCAGGTAAGAAGACGCATTCTGGACTTGCACTTTAGCACAACTCACTGGTAAATATGTTAACAGTCAACAGTCCAACTCATACCTCGGCACCCGGGAAAAGAGAGTGAACCATTAGAGACAGAGGTCAACACTCCAGTGAAATGCATTTGGTTTCAGGTAGGTACTTTTTTAGATGCTTTTTTTGTTTAGTAAAGAATTGCGTTCTGCAACACCAGCCTACCTTAATTGTGACGTTTTATGAAGATTCCCACAAGTTCAACAGTTCATACTCAAGATGGTGTCAAGCTGTGTCTTGACCTGACTAGAGAGACCGGTAAGCAGACCAACAGACATGCATCAGGCAGGTAGGTGGACAGTGCCAATAGAGCTCATAAATATCCAGATAGATTAATGATAATTATGGCTCACTTCGGTTCACTTTTGCAATCTGTATTATGTGTTTCCCTCCAAACTGTCTCAAATCTGCACTGGTCTGTAACAGATATAAACATGTGGGTATCCCCTTATTTTCCCGTTTTGGGATTAACCAAAAAGCTTTTATGATTACATTTGGACAGGCATAGAACTTTTAGCTTAGTGCCCAGTTTTTCCCATTGGCTATCTAGGCTTATGAGTATTGACGGCTACTTAAACGCTTTACCTCATTCGCCACATTATGCCAATGGGCAGACGTTACTCTCCCCCTGTGATTCTCACTGACTGAGGTAGTTTACATAGGATTACCGCGGGATAATCCACACCCAGTATTTAGTGACATGAATCGCCATCTGTCCGCTGTTAGCGCTGTGAGAACAGAGCTGTTCCAGTTTTAAGATTGAAACGGAGAGACACACCATCCGGATGGTTGGTATTGTATCGAGGGTAAATTAATCAATAACTTCCATTTGAAACGGAAACTGATATTAACACGTTGTTTGCTAAACCGTAATGCGCATCTGATTCTTTGTCAGAAGAGTTGACACGAGGACAACGTGAAGGTGCAATGAGCAAGGTGACTCAATTAGGCTTTATACTTGATGAGGGTGCACGGTGGCAAGTAGACTATGTGAAGAATTTGTGTTTTTAAATCTGTTAAATGTGAGGCAAAACTGAAAAGTTGAATTTGATGATATATTTGCCGTATTTAACGGTATGTAAAACTGGGGTTTGAGTGCATGCCGAATGTCTCGCGTCTCCATTTGTCACACCTCATGCTTAGTTCACGCTTATCCTGCACATTATGCTACTTAATGTAGCCTAATTCACTACTGATACAAGCGCGAGGGTCAATAAGTACAAGGATATTTGTTCGTCATTTTGGCTTAAAGTCATTTGAGTCCATCGTAACAATTTGTTCTCCTCGTCTGACAGTTGTGATTTATTTACTCTTTTCAAGGGAACTGGGTGTCGTGTGAACTCATGATGAACTCATGCTGACTGCATGGAGACTCAGATAGGAACAGCACATCTTCAAGGAATTGGAGAAGAGTGTGTTTGTTGCTCCCTCCTGGACAGCCCCAGTATTGCCAGTGTCTACTCCAGCATTATCCAGAACATTCTTTAGTTCTGCTCAGATTACTCCAAACCAACAGCAGATACATTCCAACTCTACACCAGCTAACGTCCAGTGATCCAGCTGTATCTTGAAACATCAGCTGTGGTCCATTTCTACTCCATCTGTACTACTGTACAGCACAACCAGCTATGCTGTAGGATCTTACACCAGCACAGCTCTTCCTTCAGGTAGCTCCCCACTATACCAGCTACTAAACAACCAGCCACAACTATACCTCAACCAGCCTCCAGCCCCAAATGATGCGGACAGACAGTAAAGGCAGAAGTGCCTCTCCTCACAGGAACACCTACAAGACAGACTTCCACACCATCAAATGCTCCCTCGACACGTCGGCCATGACTCCACAACCTGCGGCAGGGAGTAAGCCTTCACTTAACACTCCTGTGGCCCCACCTACCCCTTCTTCCAACCAATCAGACCCCACAATGTCACACGTGAACATCAGCGGCACAGGAGGTGGGGGCCGGGTCCACTGCAGCAGGGGTAGCAAGATCAGAGACAACATCTTCCTCCAAATGGACAGCCAGCAGCAGCAGCACCACAAACCAGACGGCCGAGCAAGCACGTGTAAAACCCCCACTCCCCTCCTCTCTCCTCACCCTCCTCACCTCCCGTCTCTACCCTCTCCGCTGCCACCCAGATATGGACCCAGCTCCCCCTCCGCCTACAGCAGTGTAGCCAGCGTGTCCAGCCTAGACTCTTGCACACCAGAGAAGATGTCCCGGGCTGAGGAGATAGGAGAGATAGACAGAGCAACTCTTGCACAAAAGTTCTCTGTGGCCCGCAAGCTGTTTGAGACGAAGGTCATGGAGATAGGTTCAAAAGTAATCTCGGTGAGGGCGAGCAGGGGGTCTGTGGAAGGCAGAAGGGGGGAGGAAGAGGAGGATGAAGAGGAGGATGGGGAAGCATCCGTGAGGCAGTCGGAGGAGGAGTCAAACACACCAGCAACCAGTGGGAAGAAGGAAATGGGAGAGTCGTCTGACCTCCTTAACACACACACCTCCCCAACTGCCCATCCACCAACGGATTCCACGCTGACTTCGTCTCAAGACTGCATTAGTCCTGTCACTCGTACAGGGAAACATGTCGACTCCTCATCCCCCCCTTCGCCCAACACCCCTAGTTCAGCACACATCATCACCCCCCATTCTTTCACCCCCTCTGGTGACCCAAATTCTCCCTCTTGCTCTGAGTCTGACACATCGGCAACCACAGGAGAGGAAACTGAAACTAGGGGAGAAATGACTTTGGACCTAGACTTGAGCCATGGGGAAAGGTCAAGGGTGAGTACTGTGAGGGCGGAGCTGGTGAATGTAAAGAACGAATCATCAGAGAGCGATGGGGAAAAAGAGAGTGAAGGTTGCAAGGGAGAAGAGAGGCAGGGGGAGGAGCAGAATACCAGTGAAGACGAGGGACAGTTGGAGCAGAAAGAACAGGAGGAGGAGGGGTTTCTTGTGGAGGATGTGTTTGAGGAACCCAGCGTAGAACCAACAGCAGCATTTGAACCTGGTCTGGTAGAACAGAGAAGTGGAGAACCATGTCTTGTTGAGACCTGCGCAGTGGAACCTTCTGGAGAATGTCTGGAGCAGTGTTCTGCCGGTCTGCCTCATGATGGAGTGGAAAGAGAACAGGGGCCAGACAAGTTCCAACAGGTGACTGAACGGGGGGAGGGAACCATGGAGGAAGAAAACGGACGGCTTGGCTCAGGAACAGAGGAGTGCATCAAGACGGAGGCAGGCCAGAGAGAGACAGAGGAAGACAGGGAGGACAAAGGTCATGAAAGAAGACAGATGGAGGAGGTTGAGGCCAGTATGTTTAATCAAATCAAGGAAGGGAGTGAGGGTGGAAGGAAGGAGGGAGTAGATGGAGGGGAAGACGTCAACATGCTCAAGGAGGGAGCTGATGTGGAGGAGAGGGAGAAAGTTGAACGAAAGTGCAGTGAGACCATGAATGGAGAGGAGAGAGGCGAGGAGGAGAAGGGATCTGCTGTCCTCTGTGGGATCGAGAACAAGGCCTTTGTAGGTGACCGGGAAAGGGACGCAGAATGTGGCCACGGGGAGTGTGAATGTCATGGAGAGGCCCAGGAATGTTGTTGTGATCCTGGACAACCTCAATCTATGGAATACAAGGAGATGCCCGGTCTCCTCAAACTCTCGGACGAGGAAGAGGAAGAAGCCGGTGAGACGAGGAAGATCACGTTCTCCACAGCACCCATCAAAGTAAGTAAACATCTGTTCACACGGTGTGAGACAACAACAACATGGCCACCCTACACTCCCAGATACAGTGTGTTATGTGTTGGCCCAAACCTAATGTATATGATACAGGATCCCACACGCTCTGCCCTGTCAGGACCGCAGCTCTGTCAAAGCTGCTGTGAGGCAACAACCCAGGAACATTCCTCTCCCGTGTGTGTGTGTGTGTGTGTGTGCACGAGCATGCATACATGTTTGGTTACATAATTGACATAAGACGTCTTCTCCTCGTGCACTGCAGGAAGTCAGTAGCATATTTTCTTTGCCAAGCTTGGGAGAGAAGGAAGAACATTTAGTTTGAGACGGAGCTGGAAAATAACCTATCATTTTGAAACGAAATGACATGTTTGACCAGTGCAACTCTACTTTCTCTCCAGGACTCACTTTGGGAATGAGCTAGAACAGAACTGTGTGCGCATGTCTGCATGTGCGTTACTGTTTCCAGTCCCTCCTCACAGCCTAGTCTCACTATGAGATCTGCCAGTATAAACATGGGGCTGTAGTGTCAGTAGCTCCAGATGGCAACGCCTTCTCAGTCAGCTGCTAACAGAATGGCACGCATACACACACACACACACACACGCTCCTAATACTGACTAGACTTCCCTCTAACTTCATTTCCAACCATTTCCGCTTCATACAAATATTGTCCTTCTTGCTTTGTGTCAGGTGTTCAGTACCTACTCCAATGAGGAGTACGACCGCAGGAATGACGAGGTGGACCCAGTTTCGGCCTCGGCCGAGTACGAACTGGAGAAGAGAGTGGACAAGATGGATGTCTTCCCTGTGGAGATAGAGAAGGGTTTGTCTTTCCCTCACTTTGCCTTTACCGTTAACACCGTACTCCTCTTTGACGGAGACAATGTCTCATTTTTCTCTCTCTTTCCGTGTGTTTCTCTCTCTCTCTCGTTCTCTGTCTCTCGGTCTGTCTCTCTTGGTCTCTCTCTCATTCTCTGTCTCTCTCGGTCTGTCTCTCATGCTCCCCAGGAGAGGAAGGGCTGGGCATCAGTATCATAGGTATGGGTGTGGGGGCTGACCAGGGCCTGGAGAAGCTGGGGATCTTTGTTAAGACCATCACAGAAGGAGGCCCCACAGCCCTGGACGAACGGTAAGTCCTGCAGGTGGAGGTTTGTTTCCGCCAGGCTAACCCCCATGTGGGTGTTCCAAAAATAAGTGTGTGTGTGTGTGTCTCAGTATCCAGGTGAATGACCAGATAGTGGAGGTCGATGCGATCAGTTTAGTAGGAGTCACTCAGCTGTTTGCTGCCACAGTACTGAAGAACACATCAGGCATCGTCAAGTACGTACCGCATTTCTTTCAGTGGTCTGATTGGTCAATGCTTCTTTAACAAGATTGCGATTGGTTCCCAGTATTAGCTGCTCTGTACGTAATTGGGCGTTGTGTTCTTTTCAGGTTCTCCATTGGTCGAGAGAAGGTGGGGGTGGAGAGTGAGGTGGCACGGTTGATCAGTGAAAGTTTTGAGCAGGACAGACCGACTACACAGGTGTGTGTGTGTTTTGGTAGGAACAGAGGTGTGTATTGGTTCGATAGATGCATGAATGTGTTTTTCAGTGCATGTGCTGGACAGATCACCTTGTTTCTCAGGTGGGGAGAGCAGAGGAGGGAAGTGAGGAGGACGATGCTTCTATGATGAAGAAAGAAGAAGAGGAGGAGGAAGAGGAGGAGGAGGAGGAGGAGGAAGTGGAGGAGGAGGAGGAAGTGGATGTGTCTGTGCTGTCCGGTCTGGACACCCATCAACTCTGCCTCAGATACCTGCAGGTGTGCAATCCACCCATCAAGCATGGTTAACCTTTGATTCCTGAGTGCAGTCACCAGTTACAGGTGTGGCACCGTTTAGTGTGTGTTGTTGGTTTTTGTCTCCCTAGCTCCAGTCAAAGCTACAAAGCAGAACAGCCCAACTCTGCCAAGCTAGGGAGAAGGTAGGTCACCACCAGCTAGTCTGGTGTCACACACACACGCACACTAATACACACACCCCCCCCAACCCCCATAGAACAGTCTGACCCATTTATTTCTCCATGAAACGTCTGAGCCATTTGGATAGAGGCCCTGTTCCAAAACTCTTAATCACCTTCCCTCCTTCCTTTCCTGCCTTCTACTGGCCTCTGTCAGGTGATCACGGCTGTGACACAACTGGCTGGGCTGGGAGCCATGCTTCAGGAGCGCATGCTTAACCCAGACCTGTCTGTGTTACATCTGTCAACACCTCACGGGGGAAGGGCAGTGTCTACTTTGGTTGTGATAAATTTGCACAATTGTCAGAGCGAAAAAAAGAAAGAAAAAAGAAACCCCTGTTCCTGTGCTCCGTTTCTGGTCATCTCTACTGAGGATCATATCGGAAGCGAAGACGGGAGATTGTCCAGTGTGTCTAGTCCTTCCAGAGTGTGGGTGGTGATTGTGATTGGTGGTAGACGTGTTGCCGTCCTGTGTGCTCCAGGTGAAGGTGTGGGTGGAGCGACAGGCCTCCTGGGGGACTGAGAAGGCTGAGCTGGAGCAGAGAGCCGAGGACGGAGAGGAGAAGGCCCAGAAATTAGACAAGTACACTTGAATAAGTATTCAACCAATGTAGCAACCCGTGTGTCACGATATAGTGCAATACAGGATACTGTGTGAGGAGGATGATCATGATCTTATGACTGGCCCCGCCCCCCCCTCAGGTATTGGCAGGAGGCACAGACTCTGTGCAGGGTTGTGAGCCAGCGATTGTCTGATGCTCAGGGCCAAGCGGACACCCTGGAGGTGAAGTACACCAAGGCCAAGAGGCTGCTGAGGGAATACCAGAGCAGGTGAGACCCCCTGGGCCTCCAGCAGCCTGAGGGTGACCCCCGGGGCCTCCAGCAGCCTGAGGGTGACCCCCGGGGCCTCCAGCAGCCTGAGGGTGACCCCCGGGGCCTCCAGCAGCCTGAGGGTGACCCCCGGGGCCTCCAGCAGCCTGAGGGTGACCCCCGGGGCCTCCAGCAGCCTGAGGGTGACCCCCGGGGCCTCCAGCAGCCTGAGGGTGACCCCCGGGGCCTCCAGCAGCCTGAGGGTGACCCCCGGGGCCTCCAGCAGCCTGAGGGCCCACCAGCATCAGAGCTTCCTCTCAGCTGTTAGATGTCTAACTCAACCTCTCCCTCTGTCCCCGTGCAGACAGCGGGAGAGCGACAGGAGAGAGGCCGATCTGAGGCAGGAGATGGAGGAGAGTGAGGAGAGACACCGAGAGACAGTGGAGAGACTACAGAGACAGGTGTGTGTGTTTGTGTGAGATCTTTGTATAGCTGCACCTTCATAGCCAGTATAAGTTCTCAGTGTGGTTCCTCTGTTCAGGTAGCCCAGCTGGAGCGAGGGGAAGCCGTGTCCGATGGGAACAAGCATCCACCAGACACCCCGCCCACAGGTACGTCTCTGTGCAGCCACCCAGTCAGTTGTCCTTAGCCTCATCTCTGCCCATCTAAAGGTGTGCGTGCCTGTGTTTGGTCCAGACTGGAGTATTGCCGTGCCAGACACAGGCCGTCTAGACTCCAGTGCTCACAGAGCCAGAGCTCAGCTGGCCCAGAAAGCTAAACGGCACCCACCCTCTCGAGACAAACTCCGAGAGAGTTTTAAAAGACAGGTCAGCAACACACACAACACACACATGCACATACACACATACAGTCTCGCAAATGTAACTTGTTAGGTTGCGAGTTAGGTTGTGTTTGTAAATAATCTTTCTCTCTTTTGTAGGAGGGGGAAATGCAAAACTCAGAGGACGGGAAGCCGGACAGCCTATCCTTTCCTGTTCCCACACTAGGAGGGGTGCGGCTTAGAGGGAGTAGGAGTGACCACTCCAGCACCTCCTCCCTCTCAGCCCTCTCCTCCCAGACCCCCTCCTTCCTCTTGACCCCCCAGCAGAACGACCAGGACGTTATCACCCCTTCGTCCTCAGCGACGAGGAAATCGAAGAAGAAGTTTCCCGATTTCAGGTAGGGTCCTGTCCACCTGGAGACATTGTGGAGGAGGTAAGGGTCTCTCATCCAGTCTCGCAACCAACTCTGCTCTCGTGCCCCCTAGTGGCCTGCGCAAGTCACTCAGCCGACGAAGGAAGAGTGAGAAGGAGAACGCGGGAAGGTCCCAGAGCAGCACGTAGGCTACTGTGCTTAAAACACACACACACCTAGACTATCCCCCTTGATACATTTGTGTAATTCTGTCCCTATCTATTTTTCTTCTTCTTCCTCCTCCTCTGCTCTGTCTGGTCTGTCTCCAGGGGTTCATGTGGAGACCTGGTGGATGACACCAGCAGTGGAGTGTCTGCCTCCCTCTCCAACACCTCCATGCCCTCCTGCCTGCACTTCCCCTGGTTCGGGGAGCGAGGGAGGGAGAGGGCACGAGAGAAAGGAAGAGGGGAGGAGAGGGAGAAGCTTCGCTCGGTGTCCAGCAGCAGCTTACCGTACATGACCACCGGAGGCAGAGATCACGTGAGTGGAGATGTGAGATGAGCGCCCCCACACACACACGCAGGACACACGTTGTTATAGACAGGCTGTCTATAATTTTTTCAGAGTGTGGGATCACCTCTGCGCAGCTCTAGTTCTGGTGTGGTGGGGCTTCTGTCTGATCTCCCTCTCTCAGGGCACTCTCAAACTCTCACCTTTTCCTCCACTGAGGTGAGTCTCTATCTCTCTCTTTCAGTACTTTTACTGCTGGATCTTATCTTACTCAGTTGTGAGTTTGACATTTCTGTCTGTCTCACTCTGACATCCTGACAGTGTTTGGCATAAAGTACTTACATCTACAACCCCCTCCCCCTTCTCTCTCCAGACTCTGGACGATGACCCAATCCCTGCACACAACAACAACCAATGGCAAAACCGCCCCCTTATGGAATGGACCAATCAGCAAGTTTGTCTATGGTTGATGGGTATTAACATGGACCAATACACCGCCGAGTTCACCGCTAGAGGAGTGGACGGGCCACAGCTTCTCAGTCTAGACAGTGAAAAACTCAAGGTTGGTTATCCTGGAAGACGGTTACATTTACATTTAGTCATTTAGCAGACACTCTTATCCAGAGCGACTTACAGTAAGTACAGGGACATTCCCCCGAGGCAAGTAGGGTGAAGTGCCTTGCCCAAGGACACAACATAATTTGGCATGGCCAGGAATTGAACCAGCAACCTTCTGATTTATAACCTTGATTCCCTAACCGCTTAGCCATCTGACTCCCTGGTTACAGGGCGTGTCTCAGCAGTTACTGTGATATTAGACAAACAGGCCGGTGAGGCCTGAAGAGCCATGCTGATGATAATGCGTCTCTCTGTGTCTCCAGGCTCTGGGAGTGTGCAGCATGAGCGACCGCTCGGCTCTGAAGAGGAGGCTGAAAGACCTGAAGAGGAGGGAGGACAAAGAGAAGGAGAGGGAGAAGCAAGGGAAGGAAAGGGAGGTGAAGGAGAAGGAGGCTGCGGAAAAGGAGAGAGAGAAGAGGGGGAAGGAGGAAAAAGTCAAGAGCAGTGGTAAAAAAGTCAGGACCGAGTCTCTCTGCTGAGTCCCCGACCTCACGCATCCGATGGATGACCTCCGTGTCATCACACGCACGCACGCACACACACACACATTCCAAACCTGTGGTCTTCTAGATAGCTTTCTGCTTCAGAGTGGTTCTTTGTGGACCTACGGTTGTTAGTACCAGGTGTGTCCCTACAAGGCTGTAGCCAGAGTTGCATCACTCCAGGACTCAAACGAGATGTGCCCCTTCAGCACCATCAGGTCCACGCTGCAGGGAACAGGAGTTTGACATGCATTTTTACTTTACCAATGCTTGTGTCTTTTTAGTGTTGTAAAATAGGAATATCATGCTTATTCAAGCAATGGTTCGTCATATGAGCTGTAAGTGCTTTTAATGTATAAATAAATAATGTTTTAATTATACGTCACTGTCATCTTTCTGCAGCGACACGCTGTTCAACCCTCATGTCCGAATGAACTGCTAATACAATGACGAACATGACTTGACACAGTATGTAAAAACATTTATTTAAGAAAGCGTGGCATATTTTTCCGAATGAACTGCTAATACAATGACGAACATGACTTGACACAGTATGTAAAAACATTTATTTAAGAAAGCGTGGCATATTTTCATATTTTAAACATTTCATTCATACAGCCGCCCTATCTCAAGACAACTTTATTCTCCTCCAGTATTTACAAACGGAGTGCAGCATGTGGGCTGTTTGAGAGTCCATACATGAAAAGGATCTCCAGCCCTGGTGTTCAGTCTATCCTAACTTACTTCCCAGAGTTAATCTGTGGGAAAGGAAACTGTCAATGATGAGAATACTTGTTTTCAATAGTCTTTGAAGGATATTGAGTTAACACTGCACAGCCCCTCTAAGCTCTGCTCTCACATGGCCCCTCTGTATGAAAACCAACAGAAGCAAGAACACAACATTCATTCTGTCAGTGCTGATCTGCCTGATCCAGAGTGTAGCAAGACAGTCACTAATAAAGACTGGATTGTGGGATGGCAACTGTTAGTTTTTTTCATGCAGATAACCCAGACTGAAAGTCTATAAAATGAGTTTAAAAGTGTTAAAGCCTGCCCTGTTCTTGGGGATGATTATGATGGAGGTGGAACCGTTCAATCTAACATAAACGCAAAACATCCTTAAAATTATGAAGATGCATTGTGAAAATAATCTACTTAAAGGGTTCTTTGGCCAGTGGAGTAACAGGGCACACTCATACATCAAGAACAATAAATACACACATTTCAGTTAAAAGGAAAATATACAAAAACACTTTAAAAACCTCCATAAGAAACTGACGCCACAGGTCCAAAACAATGTCCAAAGTTCTGACTGACAGTAGTTGTGCAAAAGAATCTCAAACTCTTCCAGTGGTCCAATTGAAGATTATTATCAAAGTCAAACATAACTACAAAGCATTGAACCTCAAAGAGAGGTATTCTAATCAAGCTTTTTTTACATTCATTTTTTTTCTACATTTCCAACCGTGCAGATATTGTATAAGGGGTCTTAGAAAGTCATAAAAGGGGTGTGTTCAATTGGAACTCTTTTGGAAGGTTCAGGGGTTGGTGATCATTAGGAGTAGCTGTGGTTCTCCTTCCAGTTGGTCATCCAGGGCTTCTTCTCCAGGCTGCCATGTTTGTTCTTTGCTGGTTTTACATGCCTCTCCCCCTTCGCGATCCGCACGGCATTGTAACTGGGAACACTGTGGTCGTATTTGGAACGCTTAAAAAAGCCACACTGTGAAAGAGAAAAGAAATGAAATAGGTTAAGGAAGATAAGCTTGGTTTGAACTTGGTGGGGGGTTTTTTGTGGTCACTATAATGTTTGTCAGACTTTGTATCGAACACAACTGTAGGATACATGAGAAACAGAATGGACGGTAGAGATAAGAGGGAGGCGGTTGTAGATGAAAGCTAGTAGGAGAACTCTGCGTTCCTCCATGCAGAAAGTAAGGAGGTCTGATCATTGTGAGGCCTGTGGCCAGGCTCACAGAACAGGTACCTACAGACAGGAATGAAGGGATCTTTCCAGGAAAGGGAAGTGAAAGAGAGAGGCTGTTGTGACAACCACAGGCACAGACTTGCCCCAGGACACAAACATCCAACCCAAGGTGTTCATCAGACTCACAAGCTGTTCCTTCATCACCCACAACAAGCTCTGCCTCCCCAGCCATGCATTCAGACCATATGAACTCCCCAGCAACATGATGCACAGAAGATCTCAAGCACACATGTTACCCAGCAACCTGTGAGCTCATCACATTCACAGCATCATTACAGCAGCCGCCACCGTATCAACAGATGCCCCAGTCCATAGTTTCACGACTCAAGCATTGGAAGAAAGCATTGCCTGTCCAGCATGGGAGAGTTAGGCTGCCCCTGTCCCAGCACCCCCTCTGAAAGGACGGCACGGTAGACGGGTTTACCCACTGAATGAGACTGTCTCTTTTTCTCTCTATGCATCTGACGTCAGTTTCTCTTTGTCTGAGGGGGGGACATCCTCTTTGTTTTTGTTCC
Organism: Osmerus mordax; assembly: GCF_038355195.1. NCBI lineage: Eukaryota > Metazoa > Chordata > Actinopteri > Osmeriformes > Osmeridae > Osmerus > Osmerus mordax. The sequence goes on from NC_090065.1 coordinate 7,341,528, forward strand.
CGAAGAAACCACACTGAGGAGAGGGAACGCATTAGAGAGTGTGTGTGTGTGTGTGTGAGTGTGTGTGTGAGTTTACGTGTGTTACACACGTGTGTGTGTGCCCATATGAGAGATTAGTGTCAAGTACTTGAGACTGTGTGTGTGTTCCTTACCTTCCAGAGCAGGAAGACCAGCAGGCCCAGCAGGAGCAGGCCCAGCAGAATGGCCACCAGGATGATCCACCATGGCATGCCTCCCAGCTGGGCCGCACGGCGCTCTGGGAACACCGTCAGCCTCACCTAGGGGACGGACACACAGACGGACACACAGACGGACACACAGACGGACACACAGACGGACACACAGACGGACACATAGACGGACACATAGACGGACACACAGACGGACACATAGACGGACACACAGACGGACACATAGACGGACACACAGACGGACACATAGACGGACACACAGACGGACACACAGACGGACACACAGACGGACACACAGACGGACACACAGACGGACACACAGACGGACACATAGACAAACACAGTCAACCATGAGGAAACATATTGTCTTGATACTAATATTATTCCCACATGAGAAACAGCAGTGGGCAGACACCGAAACACCACAGAACTACAGTATAGATACACAGGCAGTACATGTAGAGCAGGGATGTCCAATCAAAATTGGTTCTGTCCGATAGGTTTTCCTTTCAACCCTGATCTAGCACACCTGATTCTAATAATTAGCTGGTTTACGAGTCATTTGTTGTTTGTTATGACTAGAGTACTGAAGGATCTCCAGGAGGGTAGATTTCCAGAAGCAGGGTTGGACAGTGTATGATGGTGTCTATGATAAGGTACCTGAGTATCGGAGTTTTTCAGGACAACGTTCTGGGCCGTGCCTTCAATATGGAGAGTAGCCTTCACCAGCAGATCCAGATAGTTGAGCTTGGAAAAATCCTGTAGAATAGATTACAGTTGAATCAAACGTACAAATTTAAACTTGCATTTGAAATATTGACACTATTGACAGCTATATTTGATATCTGCTGCACCTCTGAGCAGTGTTCCCATGGGGGGGAGAAACTAAAAGCACTACGAAGCAGCTGCAGTGGTGCTGATCGCTCACCTCCAGGAAGGTGCTGTTCCACAGGCGAGAGTGGAGCGTGAGGTGTGCATTACTGTCAAAGTCCTGCAGGGGGCAGCGAAGCTCCACACACGTCGCACCGCTGCCGCACGACTACAACAAGACAGCAAGAGCGAACTCAGATCAATCCTAAGATTCTTATTGACTTCAGAAGCCGAGGTGAATATGCTTGACCTGTGACAGACATTTGCGTGCGTGCATGGGGATGGGAGAGCAGGAAAGCAGGACTACCAGAGTTGCGTATTTCCTCTGGTCAGTCAGCAGTGCTATGGATCCCTCTTGGTTTGTGTCCTCTATGGCACGCCTCTTCCTTATCGTGGTGCTTGGCTCCTAAACACACCCGAGATTCACACACACACACACATAAATGTTAACCTAAGTTACTTATGTTTACCAATCCACTCGTTTATATACAATTCATTGGGCAATATACAGCATTGTTGTTTCAATAGTTCTTTGGAGAAGTCGAGCATTGGCCTGACCTCTTTGACTGTTTTGAGGTGGTTGATCTCTTTCTGCGGAGAGCAGTTGACTTGACCCAGACCTGATGAGTCCACCTTCATCAGGTACAAGAGCCACTTCCCATCGGTCGTCTCCTTTGGCCATTGGATGATGAGGGATGCTGTGCCAAAAGATTTCAAAGGCTTCCCTAGGTTGGATACCTGTTGGTTAAAGTCAAAGATAATATTGTCAAAAATGTATGTCAAGTGTTTATTTAGCAGACACTTTTCTAACTAATGAATGGAGATAAACAGAGAAAATTTGGAGTCAAATGAATCCATCAGACTAACCTTGAACTGGAACCTAATGGCGCTGCCGATGTCACTCTCTGTCTTCATGTCACTTTCACCTTTCACGACTCCACTGAAGGAGACCTGGGAGGGCTGGGCCTGCCTGAAGCACAAGCACACTGCTGACACTGCTGCTGCTGGTGGTGTGTGTGTGTGTGTGTGTGTGTGTGTGTGTGTGTGTGTGTGTGTGTGTGTGTGTGTGTGTGTGTGTGTGTGTGTGTGTGTGTGTGTGTGTGTGTGTGTGTGTGTGTGTGTGTGGTAAGTACCAGCAGTGCATGGAACCCTGTCTTACCCTGTGATAGACAGCAGCAGCTCAATCTCCACCTTGGCCTTGGCTTTGACCATCTCCATTTTCTGCTGCTCACTTGTCCTATAGGATCAGGGGGTCAGCACAGGTCAAAGTCAAACCCAAACTAACTCACATGCTATACAAACCAGGACTACTGTACTCACGTTTTCAGTTTCAGGTCGATCTCTAGCTCTGTGACATCGAGAGAGATGCCTCCTGTACTTAGGATAATGTAGAAGGTCACCTGGACACACAATTCACGAACAGATTAGTCCTAGTTTGTATCTTAAAAGCATGACAGAGCAACATGACTTCTGGAGGTTCCTGACAAAGGGGAGCAGATGAGGTGGTCTTATTCAGCAATTCTGTCTGCTCTTGCTCTCACCTCAGAGTCTTTCTTGAATGGGTTCCCCAGGTCACAGTTCGTCTGAGAGCCATTCGTATTTGCAACGCAGGACACCTGACGCTCCTGCAACCCACAACAACAGCCAATCAGAGCGGAGTACAAAATTGAATTAGCACAAAGAGAATTGTCCTAATTGTGTGCGTGTGCTTTCGTGTGTTAGAGAGAGAAAGAGAGAGAGAGAGAGAGAGGTGAGAGGAGAGAGAGAGAGAGAGAGAGAGAGAGAGAGAGAGAGAGAGAGAGAGAGAGAGAGAGAGAGAGAGAGAGAGAGAGAGAGAGAGAGAGAGAGAGAGAGAGAAAGAGAAAGAGAGAAAGGCTTACACCAGTGGAGCGGGAGGCGGAGTAGGACAGGGAGGGGGGGAAGGAGGCAATGAGAGCAGCCTCGTAGGCATCATCTCCATTCTTATTGGTCACAGTGATCTCTAGGGCGATATCCTTCGGGTCACTAAGGGAGACCACTGGAACTCCATCCTTACTGCAGAAACACACAGACACATGAGAACTTTGGTCTCATTGCTTGTCTTAACCAAAAAAAAAAAATGGCAAGGTTTACTTACATAGCTAGTGGAATGAAGACATCTTTGTTGTGTTCTTTAGAACAGAAACGGTACTCCATCTTTAAGTTACTCTGACACTTATTATCACTGCCACAGCCTTCCTTCAGGAAATTCACCTACACACACACACACACACACACACCAGAGAAATCCAGATTGAATGGAAACACCTTCTACCATTTACTTCCTAGTCAAACCCACTGGTATGCCCCCCCATATGAGCGTGTGGGGTTACTGTGGGGTTACCTCAGCGGTGATGGGAGTGTTGGAGTCCAGGATGGGCGGCAGCTGAGGGAGGGAGCTCTGCCTCCGTCTCCGATTGGACTTCTGTATCTCCACGGAAACGTCAATCGGGATTCCCCTCAGCTTGTCCTTGATGTTGTCCTGGAGAACAAACGACAACGACGGGGGTGAATGCAGGCGTGCAAATGGGAGGAGGGGGGTACGAGAGGGAGGCGTGATGGGAGAGTCCAGTACCTGCAGAGTGAGTTTCTGAATGATGCACTCCTTCTTGCCCTGGACACTGAGACTGAGCTGTCCGGTGGACTTATAACCAGGGTCAGTATTAGACTGTGTGGAGAAGGTGACTCTAGAAGGAAGACCTTGCTTCTTCCGCTCACCCTCCACTGCAAAGGAATACTCCACCACTGGCGGGAGAGAAGAAGGGAGGGAGGGAGGGAGGGAGGGAGGGAGGGAGGGAGGGAGGGAGGGAGGGAGGGAGGGAGGGAGGGAGGGAGGGAGGGAGGTACATTCATTAAGGGAGATATCGGATGGTTGAGAGAAAGAGTGAGACATCCTGACAGACTTTCTCTTCCATGGGAGGTTTGAGAAGGAAGGACTTTGAGTGTTGTTGTGTAAAAGTACTGTGGTCTTACCTAGTCCAGGGTTGTAGGTCTTGGGGTGGGCTGTGTAGGAGAAGCAAGCCTCCACCTCCAGACTGAAACACACAACTTCAGGGTCACACATGGTTTTGAGGTAGCTTTACACTCAAGATCACACATCAGCACACACAAACAAACAAACTGACCAGATTTTGTCACCACAGTTCTTCTTAGTGAGGTCAAGCTCCTTTGGCTTGATTGTGACAAGCTTTTCTATGTTAACGACTGGTCGAGCCCTGAGATGAAAGACGAAATATCACTTTAAGGTCCAACATTGGAGGAGTCAGACAAATCACTTGTTGACATATTGTTGCTATGCTTACCTGTAGACCAGCACAGAGTCGGAGAGTGAACCAACAGCCAGGTCTGGGTAGGAGTTTAAGTCCAGGTCCATGTTCCCTGCCAGGGAGTAGCCAAACAGTTTCATATTCGGCTGTCCTGCCAGAATCTAGGATATGCACACACACACGCACACAAACATACAGAAATCACACAACTGTGTCAAATGTTAATGATTTCAAACAATCGAAGAGGCATTAGAGCTAGATTATTTCAGCATTGAGGTCAAGGGTCAGGGGTCAAGACTTGGTACCTGTGTTGGCTTGGTGTTGATCCCATTAGCAGTGCCATGGTAGATATAAACATTTCCTTTCCCGTTATTGTCGTAGGGAGCCCCAACAGCTATGTCTGTGAGACAGATAGACAGACGTCAAACACTGTGTGTCACCTTTTCAGAACTATGGTATAACCATAACCTTCATAACTGTACACAAAGACATAGTGGACGCACACCAATGGTCTTTTTCTGACACAGTAACACACTCTCTGCTCACCCTGAAAGCCATCTTGGTTTAAGTCTCCAATGTTTTCAACAGCCAATCCAAACATGGAATCCCGAGGCCCGTCTATCCTGGTAGGCTTTATCTTATCCCAGACTCCTCCCTTGTTGACGTACGCATAAACGGCTCCGCCCACCTCTCCGTCCTTCTCAAAGTACTGAGGGGCTCCCACCACAATGTCCTCCCAACTAGAGGCAACAGGCACACACAAACGCCTATGAATACAGTGCATAGGTGTTTTTGTGCTCCTGTTTGTGTGTGCCTGTCGTGCGTTTGTGTGTGCCTGTCGTGCGTTTGTGTGTGCAGCCGTCGGCGTGTTTTGTCGTACCCATCTCCGTTCAAGTCCACCACGGTGAGATCGTAACCAAACGAGGACGCTAGCCCCTCCCCCTGCAGGAAGTACTCAGGCACCAGCATGTTGCCCTTATCCAAATTTTTCTTTAGCAACAACACTGACCCACTGTGATGGGCTCTTGGGGCCCCAGCAACAATGGTCAGGTGACCTTTCTTGGTTAGGCTCTTCCCTGAGTCCAGAGAGAAACCTGGTGGGATAGACATACAGTACATTTACATCACTCACTGTCATCTGTTGTTTAGTTTGTCAGCTAGTCAGTCAGCCAGACAGAATGTCAGACAGTTAAACAGTCAGTCAGCCAGACAGAATGTCAGACAGTTAAACAGTCAGTCAACCAGACAGAATATCAGACAGTGAGACAGACAGTTGGTGTGAGCACATGCTCTAGGTGAGGCTGCGTTGTCAATATTGGATGCACTCATCATGGATGTACATGAATCAACCTACAATATTCAAACGTGCATGAAACTCAACTGAAACAAAGGAAAAAAACTAACACACACAAGTTGAGCCTCCGATGGTCAATACAAACCAATGTATCACTGATGATGATGTGCCGTGACGTATGACCAATGATGACGTGCAACAACAATTAAGATCGGTGTTATAAACCGTAAACTCAAACAAACCTAAATAGCTATTAGGTGTCACATCTGTCACCATAGAAACCTGAGGAGGTAGTGACTGGTATACAAACTGATCAGGGCTGGAGCTGGATACACTGGTCATGAAGACCACACCTGAACACACACAGATACACACCTGAACACACACACACTGCTTCTGCAAATACACACAGAGACACATCAAGCAGGCTGTATTTTCAGAGAACAGCTGCAGAGTATCTTCTATCGCCTTCCCTACTCTAATCCTGAACAAGATCAGCTTTCAGAGCACCAGAGATGGAGGGATGAAGCTGGAGAGAAGGAGAGGAAGAGGAGGAGACAAAGGTGGAGACGTACCCAGGTAGCTGCTGGACGGGACAGGGACAAGGTCGGGACTTTGACTGTTCTCACCCCCCACCTCAAAGGGTCCGTCGTCATAGATACCCATCTCCAATAGAGTGGAGTTCTTCTGCTCAATACGCACCATACCTGGGAGGGGAGAGGAGAGGAGAGGAGAAGAAAGGAAAGGAGGGTATGGAATGAAATGGAATGGAAATGCCAGGAGTATGAGGAAAACCTCAACACAATAATGGAAAATGTAATGTACCTAATCAGATTACAAAAACAATGTGACTGGAAAAGAATCCAATTGGGAAATCAAATGATAACCATGCGATAAAAATTAAAAAAAATCACATTACAAGTCATGTAGTCAGTCATTAGTATCTAACCCTAATCTTATTGCCTACACACATATACATATGTATTACATTCCCCTGCACACTCCCCCCCCCCCCCCCTGTATACCTTTCCAGTTGTATACTCCAGGAGCCCCAAATATGAGGTAGTGGTAGTCTTTGGTGAAAGCGGCAGATATGCCCTGCTGACAGTAGCCATACAGCTCATGGCCGCGCCCCCGTCCCTCGCAGAAGCGCCAGTTCCCATTGTCCTCGGATGAGGAAAAGGTCAGGTCCTGACTCATCACGTAGCAGCGCCCGGTGATGTCACGAGCCTCCTGGGACGATTTCACGAAGCGACGGATTTCGTATCGGTGGGCGCAGGTCTAGGGAAGAAGACAGATCAGTTCACACACACTTTAGGCGGTATGGTCTACAAATGATACACACACACACACTTACCACAATCTTGCCCCCTGGTCCTTGACTGTTCACTGTCACGCCCATCCACTGATTCTCCTTACTTTCTTTAGTTGGGTCCTCTGAACACACCAAAAAACACACGCACACAGACCAAGAAACGTGGTGTTATGTCTATTGAAGTTATCTTGGGACACAGGCCGTACGGTTGATACATGTAAAGTACTGTTGGTGTCAAAGGAGAGCTCACCTGTATTGTCAAACTCCACCCTCTTGCAGGAGGAAGAGGATGTGATGTCACAGTTGTATAGCCCTCCAGTCACCTGTGCTATTTGACCCTTTAGGGCCTTGGCCTTCGGTGATCCAACAAGCAACCTGGAACACACACACACACAGTCAGTGGCTGAGAATGCTATTGCCTACCTGATACATAAGATGCAATTGCTTAGGAAGGAAGTTTATACCCCAGTTAGACCTTGTAGGTTTATAGATCTGTCCCAGTCTTAGTCCCAAAACCTGTACCATGGTGGCTTGTTGTACATCATCAACCACATCAACCTTATTCACTGTCAGACTACCTCACCGAGGTCTTCCTGCTGGTTAAACCACACAGACCAGTGTGACGTGCCTAAACACGCATACTCACTCACACACACACAGTCAAACAGGCCGCTGTTCCATGCCATTTTTAGTTTAAAAAAAACTTTCAACTGCTTGGTTGAACAGAGCTCAGACTCACATAACATCCACACAGGACACACACACACCTACTAACACACACTTAAGACACTTACAAACCCACAGACGTTCACACTCTGGTGAACACAGACACACAGGCTCTCTGTGAAGCGAGGACGGGAGATGATGCCCTGCATCTCCTGGCTCTCCTAGGGCTCTACAGTTCCCCTCAGCGTGTCACAGTCACACAAGCCAATCACTGACCTGCTTCAAGCTGCATCAACTGATGCATTGTGGGATGTTATAGAGAGAGCAGCACTAAACATGCAAGCCCATCAATGCCCCTGTGTTCAACACATGCATATACCTACTACTAGTCCTGTGCATCACACTGATTCACAGTGAAGGTCAGGTGATGAACTCTATGCTTCCATAACTAATTTAATAACATGACAAACCTGACAGAGGAGCCCACAGAATCTCACCCATTCAAGTGTTCATGTTAGAAGCCCTACTATATCCCACGGTTGAAATGTTTTATGACATTAAAGACAAACACAATACTTTGGTTACAGACCTTATTCAGACATCTATAATAATCTGTGTGCGCATGAGGTTTTCAAAGGGGAGTATTATGTATTCAGTTTACAGTTGAGAGTACTGTAATCATCGCATTAGAAGACCTGAACTCTTCCATCGTGTCCAGAGAGAAAGAGAAAGAGAGACATAGAGAGAAACAGGATCCATAGATCAGTGGAGTTGTCATCCACATAGGGGGTTTGCACAGTACTGACACCCTGATCTTCATGGGACCAGAGTGAGGGACAAGATATCATCTACCTCCTTCAATATCTCATCATGGCCTTAACCATATTGAAATATGCATGGTCGCTGTAATCTTTCTTATACCAGACCATTTCTTTGATGTTCTTCATTTGGAGAAAGACTCCTGTTCAGGTAAGGAGAATATTTCGGCAGCCTTAAAGACACAGGAAGTCAAGAGAATAGCAGGAAGAAACCCTGCCACACCATACTGCACTCTGAAAAACATCAAGAAGTGCAGTTCTTTTTTTCCACTTGATCATTACTTATAATACTTATCGGGCTGAACTAAGCATACCTTACATTTCGTACACACAGCAGCTGAACAGATCCATTGTATTATATTTTGTCATTCATCTCCTAACTGTGTGATCCTGTTCTGGAGTCTGACTGAGAGCCGTGTAGCCCAGTGGGCCTCTGACAATGATACCGCTGTTTATCTAATCACTCTGCAACTGTACAGGAAGCTTCAGCAGGCTGCCCACATGTACAGGAAGGTGCAAGACAAACATGCAGTGTGTGTGTGTGCGCGCGTGTGTGTGCGTGCGTGTGTGTGTCTTTTTAGGGACAAAGGCATGAAACACACAAACACAGAGACAGCGCTGCGAACAGAACCACGCAGAAGAGCAGGAACACATCCCATTGAGGGCCTGTTTTTGTTCAGCAGCTCCCTGGCTGCCTTCAACACCCTAGCATGTTGCCTGGTGACAGCAGATCCACATCAACTGGAGATTCCACATCCAAATGGGTTGCAGAGCCATCCCAGAGTGGTTGGATCGTCACCGGATTCTGAACCCTCCCAGAACACTGCGACTGCCAGGGTGTGTCTGGTTCTCAGGCAGGGCTCACGCAAACCCCAGAGACTGCTGTGGTTGGCTAACAGGGGAGTGCAGGCACAGATGTTACCTTGATTTATAGCTCTCCACATTCCTTCTGCCATAACTTCTCTCCCCTCCTTTTCACTCTCTCTCTCTCTCCCTCGGCTTTGATGTTGTCTAACCTGAGCTAACCTGGCTTAGGCCAGGGCAGAGGGGGAGGGAAGGAAGGGGGAGCGAGGGAGGAGGGAGGGAACAGGGCTGGCCTAGCTCACTACCCAATCCTTTAACAGATCAGGCGGTGCACATTCAGTACTGTGTGTGTCGTGTAAAGGTTTATATTCAGTGTAGTTTGTTCCCAAAGGTCTTACACTCACTTCTGAATTCTGACCCCTGAGACACCTAGCTCAAGCCCTGGGCTCATGCCCTAGACCCTAACCCTCAACTAGAGGCCCAGGAAAGTTGAGGGAATCTCGGTTTTACAACCTCATACACACCAAACCCATATTATCAAACACACATGACACGTGTGTGTGGCAGACACAAACACACTGTAGCCAACTCCCTCTTCCATTGCAGGTACATCAAATACACACCTGTGGGGCATGGATGTGTAACAGACTCAAATTGACACACCTTGGGTGTGGCACAGGGGCATGACTAACCTTTCACACACAGACGACGAGACACACACTTCAGACACACACACTCCTAAAGGTAAGCACAGAGATGAAACCCAACCCTAACCCTCACTGACTCAAGAAAGGATTTATTGTTAATTGCATAAACTATATTACAGTGAGATGAAAAGTAATCTGCACAGTGAAGCAGTGCAGGGCGGAGAATATTGAGTTAACATGGAAGCTGGGCATAACACAGGAAGGATTCAGCACTGCACACCACTGTGTTTAGTACCTCAGACAATGTACTGTCTAACACACAGTTACAAAAGACTTAGGATACCTCAGTGCTCTCTACATACACACAATCTATCTACACACTGCATGCATCATTCAACTCATTACAGTAACACCAGGCACTCTCACACACTTTCAGCTTTACTTGAAACATTATGTTCTGTTAACTCGCAGAACACTAATACTGTTTATTTCAGTCTCTTTCTCTGGCATGTCACTCTAGAATTCTTTCTACAAAAACCCCATGCTAATACCCACGTGTCTTTCATTTGGACACAGTATAAAACTGGACCAGAAAATGCCAGTGTGTGTGTGTGTTTGTGTGTACATGTGTGTTAGATCTATTAATGGCATACAAATTACCAATATCAACAAATGTTAGACTTGAATAAGTTTAACTCCAATGCACTGCAATAATACAATATGTCTTGATTTTGGGCTTCAGAAATGCATTAAAACATCTGGATGCAGATAAGATTAAGTAATTGAGGTAGGTTACAATTTGGAGTGAGTTAAGTTGAACTGTGAGGGACGCGCAGAGGCGTGCGCGAGCTTGCACCCTTCTGAGCAAGTATAATAAAATCTAACAATAATTAACCTGTGAAGGAAAAACATGGCGCACGAAGAATAATCAACAAAAGTTCATGGAAACTACACAGAAACAAGAACTTCACAAATGCTGAGTTACACCACGGAGCTCATAATGTCACTTACATTCTCTTATCAACCGGCTTCAACTGCCTGTGCATTGCGAGAGAAAACCCGAAAAGGCTCCCGGGGTCTCCAGTCTTTTGGATGACATTCACGGTGTCCAGGTTGAATGCTGACAATCGACTCCATTCCAGGATAAAAACAAATGACAGAGAGTAGACGTACAGTATCCGCCTCAACTCCATGATGGCAACTGTAATGATTATACTAATTTAACACTTTCTAGTAAATGACTCCACCGGCTTCTCCGTGACTATGGGCTGGTACTGTACACGCGCTTACTGGGAGATATGTTCTATCTGCTGGGGGGTGGCTTATGGTCCACTTGAAGGTTGTGCCGCGCCCCTCCCACAGCCTCCGTCTCTCAAAACACCACTCCACCCACTTACCTGGGGGCGCACAAAATCATCAGCATAGTCATCGGCTAACCCAACGGCACACCTTGAAAAGCCTTCGAAATACTTTTAATAAGAATGCGGGAACATAACATATAAACCTGGATCTTGCTTAGTGTTGCCATGGGATGTGGGTTAGTTAAAAGGGGAAATGGTTTGTGATGTCTGTGGAACTGTGTTTCTTGATGGAGGAATGAACATAAAAACGCCAGTTCAGGTTATGATATTGAAAAAAGGATGTTATAGAGTGTCAAAGAAATTCACATTGTCACCAAACACCCCTGGAAACATTCCAGCTTCACGCCTCTCCTCTGAGATTAGACACTTACAGCCCACCAAACTGCCCTTTGTATCCAGACACCGCACACACACACACACAGACAGACACACACACAAACACATCATGCCCTTCTATTTGATGCCAAGGAAATAGACACAATAGCATGACTCAGCCCAGGTCCCGGGCAGGAGAACTGCCCGTTAACCCCATCATGTCCAGACAGGCATGGCTGTTGGTCAGCATCCACTCCTCTAGTCCTACACACCCCAGTGACCTCATAGAAATACAGTAGCAAATGGACATACTTGATCTGTAGCTCTCTAAGGCCTTCCGGTTACTCATCACATCAAATAAGGTTCAGATTTATTTCAAGCATAATGAATAATAGATTAATAACCGGATGTAAGTGTTTTACTGTTGGTCTCTCCAGTGAGTCACATCCACTCTGAGATGTGTGAGAGTCCAAACTGCAGTAAAGTCACAAACAGATTTTTTTAGGACATTCCATGAAACACTGACCCAAAGCATGTCCTCACATTAGCAGACAACGCTGTCTTTGTGTAGCACTTAGAAAGAAAAGAGAGAAAGAGAGAAGGGGGAAGGGAGAGTGAGGAGAAAAGGAAAGGAAGGGAGGGGAGGGAGGAAGAGAGACAGTATTTTGAGTGAGGGGGAAAGTGTTTGTGAGAGTCACAGATAAACCAAGAAACACAAGGCTAAACCACTGGGTGTTCCTACTACTGGCAAACATGACAAATCATTATTTACCAATTCCTTGGCAGTAAGGAAGAGGGGACTAAAACAGACGAGAAAAAAGCTTTTAAAAATAAGAAAGCTGCTTTTGAGAACCATTTGTGCCAAAATAATTACAATACTTCTTTTCCAGATAAAAACCTGAAGTTTGCAGTAGAATCTTTTTTCAGGTCTGCAAGGTGCTCTTTGGAACACTAAACTGTTCTGTCTGGCCACAAAATGGCATGGATTATTCGAGCCCTTTTTTCTATTGATCGTTCCAGATTAGCTGTAACATAGCAGGGTTAGCTGTTGGCTGGGTAGATGGGCCATGGCTGCCCCTTGACAGAGAAGGAAGCAAGAGTCAAAGCAATTGTTTTTAAGGAGAGAGGATAGTGGGAGTTTTGTCATGCTTCCAGGAGAGACTGGGAAATACTGCATATGTGTACGGCATATTGCCAGGGTGTGTGGTACCAATTTCTCTGTTCCTTAGACACATCCATCTCACACATCAATCATTGCTGCATGTCTGGAAAAGGGCTCAAACTGTAAAATTCCTTACAATTAGTGTGTGTGTGTGTGTGTGTGGACAGTATATACAGTATGTGTATGTGTGTTAAACATTCCTCCACACACAAATCTTCCTTCCAAACCCTTCGTCACTGTTCTTACACTCAGATCTCTCAACCGTCCCTCAAGTTTTCTCCTCTCCTCCTCAACCACCTCATCTGCTCATTCTAATTCCCTTAATCTTCCCTCCACCCCCCCACCCCCTTTTTCCCAGATCCTCCTGACATGTAAAAGGTCACAACCTTTGTCTGCATACAAACAACCACTCAGCTGTACTGTCTCCAAGGAAGACCCGACTATCGAGGTACATTAGTCTGCTCTTTAGACAGCCAGCCAGTCCCACAGAGAGACCCAGGGAACTGGGGACTTTTCTCCATTCTGTGTAAAGTATCCACAGCACAAACCTGGTGCCTTTTTCAGTTTGGATAACAGTACTGAGCCCTTAGATACAGAGTGTGTTGAGAGGGGAAACTTTCCCTGCAGGCACACTCAGACAGACAAAGGAGAGGCCACGCCCGGACTTGCTCCAGCCACCACCCTGTTCAAGATTATGCACGCGTTTGTATCCTCGCGTTCCAGTAGGTGTGCTGGAGCACATAGTGTGTGAGTGAACAGGGTGCGTCTCTCTATTATAGACAGCCTGAGGGGTGATATTTTAACACAGAGAGACGTTGCACAATCCGTCACCATGCAACGTCAATCACCCGAGATTTCACAACCCTATCTGTGTGGCTGGTCTGAGGATTATGTTCTGATAGGACTATAGTCTACAAAGAGACTTCAACATAAGCTCTGTATCATTTAACTTGCTTCAAACCAAACAGTCCTGGTTTCCAGTATACACAGATGTGGAACCTTTTTCACATAAGTCCTCAAGGGTGGGTAGCAGATAGCAGGAAGGAGAACAGAGACATTAAGCACCGACATGCAGTCACCAGTGCTGACTCAAGCGTTGCTGATGTACATTTTTGGAGCAGTCATACTGTGCATATCTCTGCCAATCAAGAGCCTTCGACCCAGGGGACATCCCAGATGTCTTTTGGGATCATGACTCGGTTTCTCTCAACCATGAAGATACTTTAGAAATGTCTACGGAGACATCTGCATGCAATTCATTAAACAAATGATTTGTCATGGGGCACAGAAATACAATGTCGTTTTTTTCTTCTGTTTTTTTCTTCTGTGACTACAAGCTTCCAACTCGCTCTGAGGTATTTGTTTTGTCTTCATTTGCATTCCAAATGGTTTGATTAATTATTCTGATTATTGATCCTTCTACTTAGCATGTGTCACACTCCAATGGTTAAATCACGAAGACAACACTACTGGCGTGTACATAAAGAACTACACACACACGGGCAGGTCCTGTCCCCTATTGATGAGTATATTTATCACAGTCAGCAGGTACTAATTGATGTCTTGTCTTGTCCTACAGAATAGCAACCTCCACAGTCGCCACACAAACCATGCTTACCCCCCCCCCCCCTGAGTTTCCAACTGTGCTCCAGAAAGAGAATATTGTGAACCCTGAGCATGCAGAAAGGAGGCACAGGATCCTCTTCTACGTTCGACGTTCATACCCGTGGAAGGACGTACCAGTGAAAGACTAGCTCCACCTTCACTCTACCTTGCTGATAATATCTGCTGTGGCTGTGGGTTCATGAAACACTATCTGCAACTGATAAAGCCCTCTCTCCCCCTCTCCATTGGCTGACTCAAAATAACATTTAAATACATTTTTACTGCTTGTCTTTCTTGAGGGGGAGACCATTTTTTCAGTTGATAGTTTCTCTCTCTCTCTTTCTCTCTCTTTCTCTCTCTCTCTGGTGTATTGTATGTCTACAACAGGTGAAATTCCAATCCAGAACACATTGAGCATGCACGCCTATGTTATGTACCCTCTTTTTCTGTATCTTTATTACTCTCTCTCTTTTTCACAAACAGACACACACACACTAAACCAGTGAATTCCTGTGACAACGGTTCTTGCACGTTGTTGGAGTGACACAAGACATAAGGTTTCTCCTGGTGTTGCTATGGAGAAGGAGTTCAGGGGGTGAACGTATAGGATCACTAATATACCTCCACTTGTGACCCTCCCCTCCAAACCTCCACCAGTCATCATTGGCGCTCACCCCAGGCGAGTATGACTGTCCCCTCAGTTGGGTTGTCTACTTGTGGGTCTTCAGATAGATGTTAACGTAGATCCATTATCCACAGGTTTTGGTGCAGTGTGTGCAGGGGAGAGTGTCCGGGCGGGTGGAGGTTTAGCCTTTGTCTCTCCTTGCGGAGCTGTTGCTTTGTTTCTGCGGCACGGTGGCATTCAGTGAACCTTCATCAGGGAACCTCCACAAATAAATCCTCCACTTGAGAACTTCTGAACCTCAACTAATGGGGGAGTGAGGTGGCTGAGCGGTTAGGGAAGCGGGCTAGTAATCAGAAGGTTGCCAGTTCGATTCCCGGCCGTGCAAAAATGACGTTGTGTCCTTGGGCAAGGCACTTCACCCTACTTGCCTCGGGGGGAATGTCCCTGTACTTAGTGTAAGTCGCTCTGGATAAGAGCGTCTGCTAAATGACTAAATGTAAATGTAAATGTAAACTAATAAAACCTCCACTAGAAAACCTCCTCACACAGGCCTAGAGAGCCCTGCAGTGTTCTTCTCTGACTCAGAGCTCTGGTCTGGACCTGTTGTCTCTCCAATAAAGCAGAAGACAGTTTAATTCCCTTCTTCCCTCCAGAGGTAGACACACACAGCGACACAAAAGTGCAACCCAGCAGACAATTACTCAACCAAGGAGGCCGCTTTGGGAGATAAAAATTCATTGTTTGTTAAAAACTTTCTTTGTGCTCACTGGATACAGTATATTCTAGAAAGTAGTGAACATAAACGTTCGAAATCTTTGGAATTTCCTCACAGTTCCTCCATTGAGCTTGGCACCATGGGGAGAGCTTCCTCCCCTGTGCTGTTGTTTAGGAAACACACACATCGCTGTGACGTTACCAGACAAAGCAAGGGAAACAAACAGCTTTGATGTTTACAAACACTGGGCAGTCTCTGTGTCATATTTTATCTTCATCACTTAACTGTTACTACTGCTGAAAATGATAGCAAAGCCTTGCATCAGAGCAATACTGCATCAATATTTAATTAATTTACTTGTCACTTTATCTTTGACACTTGAGCGCACTTACACGCATGAACATAAGCAATGGATTGACATCCAATGAGTCTGTCGGTAAGATGTTTCTATATAATTCCATAGGGACACACTAACCCTAACCCTTCCTCGCTCTTATCTGATCCAAGAATGTAACTAATGTCTCCACTAGTCCCACCATCACACACACATTAACCCTTGTGTTATCTTCGGGTCATTCTGACCCATCAGTCATTGTGACCCACCGTCGTATTGCGGCAACTTTAACGCATACAAAAACAAAGTGAAGCATTTTCTTTTAACCGTTGGGCTGTCTCAGACCCCCCACATTGCGAAGGTTAAAAGAAAAATATTTTTATTTGTTTTTGTATTGGGTAAAATTGGGTAAACACAACGATGGTTCGTTATGAACCTTTGGGTCATGTGACCCGAAGGCAGCACAAGGGTTAAACACTCCAAATTGGAGGAGAAAGGGAAGTACTGAAGCAAAATGCAGTCTCTGAAGTAAATCTGTCTAACCGGTTTTCTCTAGTTCACTGAGAGAGAGTGAGAAAGAAGGGGCATTGTGGAGGCCTGTGGCCCACAGTGAAGAGGGGTGAAAGTGTGTGTGTGTCTGTATGAAATTCCTGCAAGAAAAAGAAAGTTATTAAGAATAGAGACCCAGACAGAGAGCACAGCCATAGATCCCAGATGTTTTGTACGGCCTCCAGAAACACATACAACACACATACACAAACCCAAACATTCTCACTCTACATTCCTGGATATGAATAAAATGTAACTTTTGAGATATTCAGGCTCCAGTTAGGAACCCAAATGACATCCTTCAACAGATGCCCTCCTCCCATACTTACATAATTAGTTTCATTCACACTTGTCTTTCAATGATTCAAGAACCAGACAAACGGACCATAGTCTGAACACGCCAACATACAAACAGCCAACTCTCGTACATTTTGAATTACCTGCGTGCATAATGTGTGTCGTCAGACAGGTAAAAGGAGATTTAGGCATTTAGCAGACGCTCTTATCCAGAGCGACTTACAGTAAGTACAGGGACATTCCCCCCGAGGCAAGTAGGGTGAAGTGCCTTGCCCATGGACACAATGTCATTTCGCACAGCCAGGAATCGAACCGGCAACCTTCTGATTACTAGCCCGATTCCCTGAAAAAGGAGCTGAGTATGCTACATGGAGCATTCTATCAACATAAACATGGGTTTACATTTCTCTCTCGGACCTGCCTGAACAGGTTGGAATGCAAGGTCACCAGTGAGACATGGAATTCTACCGGTCACCAAGGTGACTAAGGATTCCTGTGGTCCTGAGTGGAACAAGTCCCAGGAAGGTGTGATATGTCCCAGACTCCCACACACACTAGTAAACAGGCACACTAGGAGAATCATTTTCATTAACCACCTTGCACATGAGAAAATGTTTTTTCACAGAACTCACACATAACTCGCACACTGCCACATGGTAAGCTTAGTGAAAGGAATGCATTTGATATGAACATCATGTGTGACCGTCTCCTCAGGATGTTTCTGCTGTAGTTGAGTGCGTATGTCTAACAGAAACTGGACCTGAAAATGTATGGTAAGAGAGGAGAGGGCCAGAGAGACAATGTTTGAGGAGAACAGGATCTGTCCCAACAGGAAAGAATTCCTCTGCAGCTCGCTCTACTCATCCCCTGCCCCTCCCGGCCCCTCCCGTTGCACCTCACACCTTTCCTAACCCTTCCCTTTTCCTCCATTAACCTTCTGTGTGTTTGTGTTTGTATACAGAAGGGGCTATACCAAGGGCTGTTTGCAAGACTCTTGACTCAGAGGAATTGACTGTACAGGAAGTGTGTACTGCTTTAGGTACACACAATCCACACCCTGCTCTCAAATCAAAACACTTGCACATACCAAACATAACAGTGAAATGGAGGAAAATATCATAAATATTGTCTTTTTTCTCATAAATTCTCAAGTAAAAGTAAATCAAGACATTTCAGTTGTTATTTTCTGAGCTGGACAGCTTGATGTTAGCCAGCTTGGACAGCCTCAGTTGATCTGTTATCCATTCAATTTCCTTACCACCTGACATGACCAAGGCCATGACTAATTGATGACAGATTGAGAAAGAAAGATTGGTGGATCTCCTCAGCATGGATGGATGTTCTGTTCATGAGTGACTCACCAGTGTGGGATCTGATCCAACCCACAACACACCCACATGACTGACACTCTGGCAAGGGCAAAAGAACACACACACACACACACATACTGGGAGGGGCATATGAACACTTCAATGCATGTACAAACACACACTTCACAGGTACATCGGCAGGATGTGCTGACACTGACTGACTCGCTTATACAGTAGGATAATTACCCATCTGCTTTTCTGTAAAAGAAACAGTAGGACAAAAGAGGACAGGATAAGACAGCAGAGGACTCATTCTATTCAGATTATTTCTGAACTAGCATCTTATTCTTTATCAAAGCCACATGTAGACAGTAAGAACAGAAGCATGTGCTGCTTCTCAACTATGCCAGGAATGAGTCTTGTAACAGCCTTTTTCTTGGCGGCACATAGCAACTCTAAAACCACGGACTCAAACTACACAACCTAGTCTTTTTGCAACTGGTGTCAATCCACCTTTCGCCAGTTCTTGATTTATTTAACGGCAGCGGAGTCAAATTCACATTAAAGGAAACCAAGGCTTACATGCTCACACCTGAGAACAGTGTGCAGTTTGATGAAACGAACTGTCTTTTTCAATGAAGATCATCATTAGGAACCAGTGTGAAGTTCAGAGCTGTATACAGTCAGCAAACACAGCAATGGTCTATACTGCCATCTAGTGTCCAAGTCAAGTATGAAACAACTAGAGTTTGGTTTCCTCCTTTTAAAACCTCATGCACACGCAGCCTTGCTCTGGGAGATCCTAACCATCCCCATCCTCCTGATGGGATTCTTGCTGCATTCCAACCCAGAATAAGGAACCAAAACGTTAGTACTTAAAAGTGCTTTATTTAAATAATGACAGACTTACAGAAGATTCACAGTTCCATGTCATGTGGGCAGCTTGGCTCCCATGTTCTCAGTGCTGTTAGCTTCTGACCAAGGGCCTCAGCAGGACCCCCGGGGGTCTCTGATCCCAGAGCAGTGGGCAGCTGGACAGGGTTCCAGAGTGCAAACTGTCAGCAAACCTTTACTGATGGTTTTTCCAGTTCTCCTGCTGTCCTGGGAGACGTCTGCAGACTGACACTAAAACTATTCTTTTCAGCTCCATCTAGTGAAGAGCCAGGGTCAGCCAGGGACTTGACACTGATGCATGATTTCCCTCATCTCCTGTTCAGGGCTCCTGCTCCTCTGGTAGTTTGGTGAGAATCTCCACTCCATCAGAGGTGATGACAACGGTATGTTCAAACTGGGCTGACCTAAACAGACACACACATTAGGAAAGTCACCTTCTTCACCGAAGACTTCCGTAAGATACGGCTAAATGCGAGGAGGTGGAACATGTAGCTTGAAGTGTCACCTTTTGTCATCTGCAGACACAGCTGTCCACTTGTCCCTCAGGATCCTAAACTCTGACGACCCCTCCATCACTATAGGCTCTGTATGCACGGAATAATCAGGATCAATACATTGCCATGAAAACATAAACATGTGACTATGTGCCAAAACTGACCAATGGTGAAAGCCATGCCTTCCTCCATAGTCATGTCGTTGTCGTTAGCTGAAAGTGAAAGTAAGGGGGGGGGGGGGGGGGGGGGTGTATATGGTATAATCTCAGTCAAAATCTTAATTTGAGATATGTAGATAAATGAGTTCCATTTATTGACTGACCATGGTGCCATATCTCAGGGTGCCCGTGGAAGTAGGAGCCAATGCCATGACCAATGAAGTAGGGACACACACGGAAGCCATTGGAGTGTGCTATATCACTAGAGGAGTGGAGAGAGCATATAAAAAGACCATGGGGTGAGCTAATAGCTGAAGGCATGCTGTCTAAGTGTGTGTGTGTGTGTGTGTGTGTGTGTGTTACCTGATGGTGTTTCCTATAACACAGAGCTGTGCTCCAGGTTTACAGGCAGTGATGGCCTCGTCTCTACACTTCCTGGCTACTTCCACCAGTCTCTGCCCACCTTCATCCACATGACCCATCAGAAAGGTCTCTGATGTGTCGCCATGGTAACCCTCCAAATACACCTAACATGGGGGACACATCAACCATGTAAAGGATTAATAAAAGGACTGCATATAGAGATTTGTTTCTGTGTGCAGGGAGGCAGAGGGAGTTGAACTCACAGTCACATCAATGTTGATAATATCTCCATCTTCAAGCTGCCGACTAACAACAAACAGTTGGGAACAGGTTAACATCTGTGTCAAAAATGTGACAAAAATGTGACAAAATGTGTGGAGAGCAATGATGAAAGAAGGTGAATTTGTTTACCTGTCAGGTATGCCGTGACAAACCACATTGTTGACTGACGTACAGACAGACTTGGGGAACCCCCCGTACCGCAGAGGAGAGGGGTACGCATTGTGACGGATGGCCTCCTGGTGAACAATGAAGTCTATCTCATCTGTCGTCATGCCAACCTTGAGGTGAGCGGTCAAACATGATGGGTCATAACCCAGACAACAGTCAAGCAGTAGGTCACACAGAAAGAAAGAGAGTGAGACACACAGTACCTTCAGACTGCGGCCAGCGAGCAGAAGTATGTGTCTGGCTAGCTGACATGCTCGAGCCAGGCCCTGTATCTGTTCCTCGTCCTTGATCTCTATGTATCCAGGCCAGTCTGGTATGACCCCACTGAATACATAGTCTGGACGCTGGATGTGCTACAGACAAGGAAAAGAGAAAAGAGAGGTTCTTCAACTTGACTGATATGCTTCGCAGATCATTTAGAGCATCTGGATCATACCAGACCAGAGTTTATACAGTGAGTATAAAGTCGCTCAAGTTTTGCCTATTGGGTAAGAGAGTTCTGACTGCACCTTAGGCACTGTGTAGGCTGGCCTGACAGTAGCAGGGCGGACAACGTTGTGAGAACTGTTCCACTTGCGCCAGAAGAACAGCCTGTGCTGCTGGGATAGGCTTCCACAGGGCCGTCCAGAACCCCTTGCACAACACCCCCTCTGAAGGAATCCTCCCAACCCTCCAGGCAGAAGGGAGATGTGGGACAGTATGACTCAGACGTGCTGTCCATGCTATTACATCCCTTCTGGAAAGGATTACTTTGCGTTTTAAAGAGCGAAATAAGAAGTGTAATGCAGCTAAAGATATAATTTCATTAATAGTAATACATGTGCACTATTACTAACGTCCAATGTTACTCAAGTTAATGCCTAATCTAATAAAAGCGGACTGTTAAACCAGAGGCGTTGTTAGACATCAAGCTCTACTGGGGCACAAGGCCCCTAATTCATAGCATTTAGCATTCATTGGACCGCAAATACAGTTTTTTTGAACTTCATGTAATGTTGTTTTTATCTTTTAGTCAAAATAAGTTGATCGGTGGGCCTATCATTTAGAAACTATCTTTAGCTTTTTAATGTTTTCTTAGCCTACCTCAATTCTGACTTATGTGCCGAGTTGACACCTGGGGGGTATTCCTGAAAGCAGGTTATGTGACATAACCGGGTAAGTTAACGCCCCAGCTGACACCCAGTGTTGTAACAACGTTGTGAATCAGCTGGTGGGTTAACTTACCCAGTTATGTTGCATGACCTGCTTTCTGGAATATCCCCCTGGACTTCTGTGTCCGTGCTGCAGTGGCTATTTGGCAAGCTCAGAAGAGCGTGCTGACATGGAATTCTGCATGCATATAGGTTTGTGTTTTCAGTTAAACACTTTTACAAGTGTTGATTGGGATACTGCGTTAATTTTTTCCGGGTTTATCAATCTAAATTAATGCACTGACTAATAAAGTAAATTGTTAAAACTCAAACTTTTGATTTTACCGGGGCACAGCAGATTTTGGGGTACGTGCCCCTGTAAAATGGGTCTAAAGACGCCCCTGGTTGTGACTCTGTAGTGGAGTATTGGTCGTGAAGCATGCTACAACAGCACGACGTATAGCTAGCTAAGCTAAAAGGTGGAGTGCATGAAAAACAATGCAATTCATGTATATGTATCAATGTAATAAAATGCAGTGCATACACGTTGTTATTTTTGGTTCTAGATAAAGTCGTTTGTCTTCTCGCTATTAAAATAATGAGAGTTCAGGAACGTTCTTACCAGCTCTTGATATGACTCTAGCTGCACAGGGAGCCGCCATATTTGTATTTGAATGGCAATCACGTGCTTTGCGTTTACCGGCGGTTTCATCCAAATAATGTTCTTTTTTGGACACACCCCCAAAAATATTTTCATTTATAACCTCTAACGTACAGTTACTTAAAGTTTAATTGCACCTAGATGACGTGTTTCGTATTTTTATTTGACGCATTATTTGAAAAGAAGGGTTATTATATATTAAAAAAAATTTTTTATCTCTTATTATCTCATTATCTCTGTTTCAGCACGGGGAAACTATTTAATTGAAACGTGCCCTTTTACCCTATGTCACAACAGAATACCTTTAAATGCCTGTTCAACGTATGGGTCAGAAAGGAAGCCTACTTCCAGACTTTTTTTAACCCATGAAAGGCCATGTCAGGTCATGTCCTGACACCAAATAATCTATAGAGCAGCGTGAGCAGTGTCAGCATCATAAACTGATTTATCTGCTGTGGAACTGACCGTCGTCGATTTTGACATAGTGCTGGTGTTTTTACCAAGACCAGCATGAGTAAACTGGGTGTTGTGCTTCTTTTGGGACAGCATCAGTAGAACAGACAGTATCTGTTCTAAGAGCAGCACTGTGCTTATTACCCATTGCGTAGGTATGGGTCAGCTGCAGTCACAGACACACTTTGTACATGGAAGATTAGAGTGTGTGAGGTTCCACAGCAAGACTGCCTCACGGTGCATTTATGTGTGAAAGAGCGTAAGAAAACACCGACAAAGAGTAAGGCGATATGCCAGTTGGCTTCAGATGTGGTCTTCAGTTCAAACCAATGTTAATTTAATTGGATTACAGCTCTGTTTACCAGAATCTACAATTAGGTCAGTGGGATCTGGTATGAGACAGCCAATGCCAATAATAATGAGGACCAACATCCGGCATTGATACACAACGCTGACTATTGTTGGAGCATCCCGACTCTTGAGGCGTGCCAAGACAGTACAACTGATATGAGATGGCTGCCGCTGAAATACTTAAATTCTTGCAGGGTTTCTGGGCATTCATGCAAACGTTAAACCTATTTGTAATATGAAGTTTAACCCACACTAATTGACAAAGAAAAGAGCTGACACTGTGTAACAAACGAAAGAAAAACGTCAAATTGCATTACTCGCAATGACATTCCAGTCATGTAGCTACTCATCACGACTATCAACTGACAACCACTCACGAGACGACACAACCCTAAACAGAAACCAGTTTCAAGAAAAGTAATCATACAAGACAGGCTACTCAAAGGAATACGTTGGTTGGGTCACATTGCGGGCTTGATCAACCCTGGCTCGTTTTGTGATTTTTTTTAGATACTAGTTTGGATTGGAGCGCGTGCGCCAGGCAAGCAGATACTGTACGTGACGTCAAAACCAGCATGGCGGTCAAGGTGACTTCGGCATCGCAAGCTTTGCGTTTCAGAAATATATATAAATGTTGTTTACAGGATTTATTCGTTTTGTTGTACGGGGAATGTTGTGTTAACAATTGGTGCTGTATTGTAAAACCTTTTTTGCGAATATGGTGACCTCTCTGCTTCTTGCATCATTGCGCTAACGCCCGGTGTCTGGCCTTGAATGAAACATCCACAGACAGAGCTAGCGATACGGGCTAACCAGCTGTGCATCTCTTGGTTGAATATAGATAGAATATAGCTAGCTTGCAAATCAGATAAGCTGTGTTGACTATTCTTTCTGGGCTCTTTCCCATCTGATTGAATTTTGTTTTATCTTCTCGCTTCTTTTACAAACTCAGCTAACCTGAAACGATAACGGTTTGTGTCCTCGTTAAGAACTGAGCATAGGCGAGCTGGTTAATTAGCTAACTTCCTTAGCTAGCAACTTAGCTTGCAACACTACTAGCCCATGACCCTAGTAGTTAAAACTAGGTGGATTTATTTCTAGTTGCTTGGAGTTACAACTTTTGGCTTGCTGCATCTTTTCAAGGAGATGTAAAGTGTTTACTACTCGCTATCTTGCGACGTAGCAAATGTATATAGTTCCCTCAGTTATCTAGCTTGATCAATGAGTACCTATTTGGTGTGATTGTTTTGCTGTCATTGGTTTCAAATGTGACTAATGTTATTATTGCTGCAGGTGCAATCCACTAAACGCGCGGACCCAAGTGAACTTAAGGCGATCTTCCAAAAGGTAAGACAACTTTGCCCTTCAACGGAGCTTGATATATCATATATTGCTGCTTATGCGGGCTTTTGTTTTATCACTGTGTCATGGCTTGTTAGAGACTGTCAGTTAGTCAGACCTGTTGATGACCTGTAAGCGTTTCCGAAGGTCGTTATAACTCTTGAGATTACGAAATCATGCTTCAACGATTTTGTATTGACTACAACTGATTAAATCAGCGTTCCATTCGGTGCCATTCCACGTCAACCGGTTAACTACCTAGCTAAGCAAGCCTGAACCGTAGAGAAGCAGAGGACACAAGAGGTCATGTCACAAGTGGTCATTACATGTATTCAGATAGTCATTCGGAGTGGTTCTTGAATACTCTGCCTCAATAAATAAATAAAAGCTTTTGTAGCTGGAGTACAGACATGGTAGCGACTTATGTTTTGTATTCTGGGTCAGCAGTTGTCAGAGTGTCTGTCAGTGAGTGAGCATGAGCAGGTGTGGTGGATACACTGACCTCTATGTTGAATGTGTGTGTCAAGGTTGTGCTTTTGTTATGTCATGGCACAGGGGTCTTTAGCTGTCGTGCCACATATGTGCCACGCAGGTATGAATGTAAGAAAATCAGATGCAACAAATCCTAAGTGATACCCTGAGGCCTGTAGTCAGTCATGTGTGAGTACTGTTGAGCCAACAGGCGTTCCTGTCATGTGTTAACAGAGCTGTTGAATACATACAGCTTATACAGTACCAACCCTGGTCTCAGAGATGGCTTAAAGCTTACAAAATAAGAATGAATGGTAGAGATGCAACTCCATCATGTGTATGACACGTGCTCGAGGTGCTCAAAGTAAGGCCTAACGGTTGACCTCATTTTCCTAAATTGGTTATTCTTGTTACCTCATCTAGAAACAAATGTTTGTGCATCGGTGTTGGAGTGTAATGTGGATGTTACTGCTGTTTATCTGACCTCTTTCTGTGGCCCCCTCTTTACCGTGCAGCATGCCAGCGTGGTGGACAAGGATGGAGAGAAGTTTATGACCCCGGGAGACTTTGTGCAGAAGTACCTTGGATTGCACACACAGATCCACCACAACCCCAAAACGGTTCAGCTCATCGCTGGAGTGGCCGATACTACTAAAGACGGGTATGTGTATGAGCACCCCTCTCACACACACACACACACACATATATTAAACTAAAAAGGCTGTGTCTCGTTATCATTGCTAAAATGATGTTTGGATTAATCTGAACAGTAGCTACTAGCTAACATAATTGCCGTTCATTGATAAGATAAAAGGCCTTTTTGCATGCAGCTATGCACATACATACTCACTGCATTATACTGTGTGAGTTAATGATTCCTGTCATTCTGAAACCAAGTATTGCTTCAAGGTCTAAAACTAAACAGAGCAATATGGCCACAATATAAATATGTTGTTAATTAGCTACAAGGGTCAACATTTGTTGAAGCCTATCAGTGAGAGAGAGAGAGAGAGAGAGAGAGAGAGTACATGTGTGTAGAAACGCACGGTGGTGTGTGTGTGTGTGCATGCGCTGGTTTACGTGCGGTTGTGTCTTGCAGGGCTCATGTTCAGAGGCATACTCCTGTGTCATTCAGAGCTTCTGTTGAAAGTAAAGACCTCCCATCAGCCATCAAACTGTCAACAATTGCTGTTGCATGTTGTAATTAACCAAATACTGCATGATGGAATCTCCTTCATTTATGTATATATATTGCTGTTGATATTATTTTAAGAATTTTCTGTGAAAGCAAACCTTTCTCCTTCTGATTGGGTGCCTAAGCTTTGTGTTTTAATGGTGCCATTGTCATACAAGGCTAACACCTTTTTTCTTCTGTCTGTGTCCATCACTCATACACACACACACATCCAGACTGATCTCATTCCAGGAGTTTCTGGCTTTTGAGTCGGTGTTGTGTGTTCCTGACGCGCTCTTCATCGTAGCTTTCCAGCTGTTTGACAAGACAGGCACAGGAGACATCTCCTTTGGTATGTACTTCTCTGTGTGGGTTTTCAGTGTGCTCAATTATCCATTCACATTTACACAGTTGGGGCTCTGGAGTTGTGTTTTTTTTTTGTCCAGCTGAAGGAATTTCCTAATCATTACATTGTTAACCGGATTATGCTTTCTGACTAAGCCATTGTACATGGGCATGCACGCATGCATGCACACACACACACACACACACACACACACACACACACACACCTACCTCCTTGTTCTCACGCTCTCTCCTGGGCTGTGTAGGCTGAGACATAGTGATGGTCACTAGATTGATTTCAACAGGGAAAGATACTCCACGTCTGAATGTGTTATCCAGTTATAACAAATAAAAAAAATATTGTTAAACTCAACTGTGTGTTGAAATGGTGTTCATGCTTTCTGTGCTGTGGGGAACCCAGATAATGCCCGTGACATCTTCAGCCAGACTACTGTGCACCACCACATCCCCTTCAACTGGGACTGTGAGTTCATCCGCTTGCACTTTGGCCACGACCGCAAAAAACGCCTCAGCTACCTCGAGTTCACCCAGTTCCTACAGGTATGCACACACACACACACACACACACACTATCGTCCGAGTGTCAACCACACCTGACTCTGTGCCACCTGTTGGGCGCCCTGTAGGAGCTGCAGCTGGAGCATGCCCGCCAGGCGTTTGCCCAGAAGGACATGGGCAAGAGTGGGGTCATCTCTGCCATGGACTTCAGTGACATCATGGCCACCATACGGCACCACATGCTTACACCCTTTGTGGAGGAAAACCTGGTGTCGGTGAGGACTTCAGAGGGATGCTTGATATCATGACAATCAAAACACATGAACCGGTAGAATGCCAATAACATGATGGGTGTTTCGGTATAAAAGCTGAAAAATGAGCCGTCCCCTGCGTTGCATCTCCTGTCCCAGGCTGCAGGGGGTCACATGGTCAGCTTCTCCTACTTCAACGCCTTCAACGCCCTGCTTAACAACATGGAGCTGATCCGCAAGATCTACAGCACGCTGGCTGGAACACGCAAGGACACACTGGTCACCAAAGGTAACACATGCACACACACGCACACTCTGCCACTAAAGCACAGATGGAGAGGGATCATAGTGCTACTCGGCTTTTAGCTGCAAACATGTTGTTGCAAAGTTGAATGTTAATAGAGCCCGGGAGGTCCCCATTAGGGTGACCTGGCAAGTCATTATGTACTAAGGCTCTCCTCGCTGGTATTATGTGTCACATTCGGTCTCTTTCTGGGTCTCGTTCTCCCTCTCTCACTATCCCCCTCTCCCTGGTTTCTTCCCCTCTCTTTTGTAGAGGAGTTTGTTCATGCCGCTAACAAGTTTGGCCAGATTACTCCCATGGAGATTGACATCCTGTACCAGCTCTCGGGCCTTCACTCCCCCTCTGGGTAAACACACGCACACGCCGGGGGTTACATGAGACTAGCATGTATGTAGCCAGCCATGCCTGGCTGGGGTGGTGACACTGTTATGTTATTGAGTGTGTGTCTTGGTGTGTGTGTCAGGCGTCTGAATCTGGCCGACATCGAGAGGATAGTCCCACTAGAGGAGGGGGCTCTGCCTTACCATCTGGCAGAAGCACAAAAACAGGTATTGTGTGTGTGTGTGTGTGTGCGCAAGCTTGAATTTTGACACAGTTGTGTACATCATGCCCCTGGTTGTTCCGCAGGCCCACGGTGATGGCTCCAGGTCAGTGGTGATGCAGGCTGCAGAGTCTGCCTACAGATTCACCCTGGGCTCCATCGCTGGAGGTAAGGTCACTACTCCTCACCTGCCCACCATGGGGCCTCAAGGCCTTCATAGCTGGAAAAGACCCTTTGCATAATCCTGTGCCCTATGATTTTATTATACATGATACTTGATAATGAACTATAGAGCTAATGGTTTGGTTGGTTGTGTGTGTGTGTGCGTAGCTACGGGAGCGACAGCCGTGTATCCTATAGACTTGGTTAAGACCCGCATGCAGAACCAGCGCTCCACCAGCTCCTTTGTGGGAGAGCTCATGTACAAGAACAGCTTCGACTGTGCCAAGAAGGTGCTGAGATACGAGGGCTTCTTTGGCTTCTACAGAGGTACACTACTCTCTCCCCCCTCTGTCTTCACCACATCGTCTGACGCTCTCCCTTTCTCATCCTTTCTTTTGTGCAAGACTCATTCACCATCTCTCTCTCTTTCCATCCAGCCTGCTCCTTGGTAGAATTCTGTACCAAGACTTCCACCTATTGTTTCTTTGCCATTGTTGAGCACTCAACCATTTTCCTTCTGCTCCCTTCTTTTTTCCTCTCCATTTTGTCTTTGTTACCCTCCTCTCAGCTGTCACCTCAGTACAGAACCTTCTCTCTTCCATCTCTCTCCCGTATTCTTCCCTCTGCTTCTCCCCTCCTCCCATCCTCCTTTCCTTTGCTCTGCCTCATCTCCCACCCCTCATAGACACTGTAGTCATATTCTGATTCTGTCCATCCTGTTGGACTCAATCCCCCATGCTGCCCTGCAGGTCTGGTGCCCCAGCTGATAGGTGTAGCTCCAGAGAAGGCCATTAAACTTACGGTGAGCCCCTCCCACCATCATTCTGCTCCATCCTACCTATGACAACCTGCCTACCTATAATGTATATATTACATAAATGAAAATATATTTATATTTCTTACAACTAATGTTCTAAATGGTTAGGGTTAGCACTATGGTATCTGAATCATCTGACGCCGGCTCTGTTCTCTGCCCCTCCGCTCTGCAGGTGAATGACTTTGTGAGAGACAAGTTCACCACCAAAGATGGTATCCCAGCCTTTGCAGAGGTGCTGGCAGGAGCCTGTGTGAGTATAAGGCAGGACCAACTCTCCCTCCGTTCCACACCGCCCCTCAATCCTGGCGTCTTCCCTCACTTGTGTGTCCACAGAGATGGAACGGCAGACAACACAAAGACCCACTGGTTCCCTCTGGTTCTAATATAGCCTGTGTGTGTGTGTCCAGGCTGGAGGCTCCCAGGTGATCTTCACCAACCCTCTGGAGATTGTAAAGATCCGCCTGCAGGTGGCAGGAGAGATCACCACGGGCCCTCGGGTCAGCGCCCTCAATGTGGTCAGGGACCTGGGCTTCTTTGGACTTTACAAGGTTGGTGTGTGTGTGTGTGTGTGTGTGTGTGTGGAGGTATGCTTGGGTGGTTACATCCCACACGTCTACTGCTTGGTTTCTCAGTGACCTAAAGGCAGCACACGTCTGTGTGTGTGTGCGTGTGCGTAGGGGGCCAAAGCATGTTTCCTACGAGACGTCCCCTTCTCAGCCATCTTCTTCCCGGTGTACGCCCACACCAAGGCTGAGTTTGCCGATGAGCAGGGCCGGCTGGGACCCCTGCAGCTTCTAACAGCTGGAGCCATCGCTGGTACGCTCGCTTCCTTGTTTTAGAGTGTGTATTTCAACCCAACTTTGAGGGGGTCCAAACCATCTCTTACCCATTGCTCCTGACTCCATGTCCCAGGTATACCTGCGGCCTCCTTGGTGACGCCCGCGGATGTCATTAAGACCCGTCTGCAGGTGGCGGCGAGGGCAGGGCAGACTTCCTACACAGGAGTCATCGACTGCTTCAGGAAGATCATGAGGGAGGAGGGATTCAAGGCTCTGTGGAAAGGCGCTGGAGGTACTGTGTGTGTGCACGTGGGGGGGTGTGGGGGTGGTGAGGGGCAGTGGTGCGCTTGGCCCCGTCAAAGTGACCGGAGAAACCACCATTGTATTCTAACCTCCTGACCTCCGCCCCCTCCCCCAGCCCGCGTGTGCCGGTCCTCTCCTCAGTTCGGTGTGACCCTGGTGACCTACGAGCTCCTGCAGAGGTGGTTCTACGTGGACTTTGGCGGAAGGTAAGGCACAACATCAAAATATGGAATGGTATACGTAAGCTCCAAGAGTATCGTCAGTCGCATCCTGCCCATGCTCCTAGCGGTCACTGTGGAGGAACGCTGAGCCCCCTCCTCTCTCTCTCCTCTCTCTCTCCTCTCTCCAGTCGTCCCGCAGGGTCCGAGCCCACGCCCAAGTCTCGTATCTCGGAGCTTCCTCCCATCAATGTGGACCATGTGGGAGGCTACCGCCTGGCCGCGGCCACCTTCGCTGGGGTGGAGAACAAGTTTGGTCTTCATCTGCCCAAGTTCAAGTCCTCTGGCGTGGTCTCCATCCACTCAGAACTCCCCAAGGAGGAGGCTCCCCCAGCCGCCACACAGGCCCCCTAAAGACTCCACCCTTCACCATCACCCCTCTTCTCCTCTGTCTGGGGCTACGCACTTTAGACACACACACACACAGGAACATACTGTACGCACAACACACATTCCACATAGGGGCCAGTGATGCAGAATCGCAAAGATATTTGCAGACACTCGTTCCTAGGGGGCCATTTACAAACACACTAATAAACACACACACACACACTGCCCTGCCCCACCACTGTTTCCAGGGTCTGCTCCAGTGGTCCCAGCCCTGGTCCTGGAGACTGACACCAGATCAGTGTTGAAGTGCAGACACTGCCCAGAACCCTGGAGGGTTCTGCACTTCCAGTGGCTGCATGTTCCTCTCCTTCTCCACTCCTCCCCTCCTTGCCCATCCTCTCCATTTAGTTGTTCCTCCCATCTCTCATCTAAAACCAGTGTCTGGATGGAGCCTGTGTGGAGCCTCCTCTTTTTCATGAGTAGCTGATTTTATTTTAGAGCTTGTCATATTGGACGGTGTGCATAGGGGCTTGACTGGGCGCATTGCATAGGGCTCTCCTGTTTGGTCCTTACACAGGGAGGTAGTGTACATATTGTAGATCGGCTGTACAGAGACAGCATACAGCTACAGACCAGTTATGTTGCAGTAAAGCAGGAGAGCTTTCACTGTAACTCCAAAAAGCAACACCGTTGTGGAACGCCATTAATAGTGGCATGAGAATGGTTTCACTGTAACCTTATAAAATGGTGTTGTGGTGACATTGGATCAACGTCACGCTAATATAAGAATGCGGTTATGGTGGTGTTGAAATGAACGACTGAAAATCACTTACTGATGTACAGACATTTTCAATAAAGTGTTTATTGATAAATGAGCAGAGAATTAGGTAATAATAAATTAAATGTATTTCAATTCATTCATTGTATTGTATTTTATTGAAATAAATCATCCATGTGGTTTTAATTTTACCCACATGAATGTGTCTTCATTTCAAAGGGCAGGAGCAACCGTTTGGTCATTACTGGACTGGAAGTGTCCCTTCTCATAATAATTACACAGTATAAAAGAATCAAGAACCAATGACAGACCTTTGGGAACTCCGATTTAGAATATTTTAGTGCAATATGTTGTAACCAATAATTAATATGACTGGTTCTGTCAGAATGTTAAGGGGTGAACACACATAACTGAATGACTCAGGCTTCATTATGACCCTTTAAAGAAGGGTAAATAAACGTGGTTTTTATTACTAAACATTGTTTGTGTATGTCTAACACTAAATAATACTAGCTTTGGTTCAGTAAAACAACATACCTACATTAAGAATCTAGTGTTAAATCTTCCAGGGCAAGTGAAGTACTTTTGTCTCGTAGTTAAAAGCTTGACGTAGTGCTCATGTTAAGAATGTAAAAGTAAAGCTATCAGCAGAAACAATACTTTGATATATTACTACTTCTATGAAATGCAACAACAGGATAAATAATGTAGTGGTCAAAACATAAGTAGGACACACAATTTGCACCATTCTGCAGTGAGAATGTGTGAGAGGTTCTAATAAAGAACGTTCCAACAGCATGGCTTGGATGGGCCTCGATAACCAATGAGGAAAAGTCATTTACCCACAGAAGTATCCTTATCCCCACTAGGGTGACACAAGTCCCAAGGACCAGCTACACACACGCTCGGATAGGGTTAAAACATCTGTAACATATGTACGTGTATAAACACACAAACAGGTTGTAAAAAGGTGCAAAAGTTCAAAGCTTTGCATACTGTGTGTAGAAAAGGACAGAGTTGGTCAAGAGCTCTAGACAGAAACCCTGAGGATATCGTCATGGAGATAGAATGATTCAAAGAAGTTCTCCCGCCCCGCTACCCACTTCCACACACACACACACTAGCAGCCCTGTTCGACAAACAAAAATGTTATTAAAGAGTATCAGTGGTGAACTTGTCTATGCCAGACGGAAGCAGTCTGATCATGGACATGAGGTGTGACACCCAAGCCGCTGGTGTTGTTGTTCTACTCGTTCTAACTCGATGCAACGGGAGCTGGAGACAGGAAGGGGAGAAGATGCTGGAAGCAGAAAGGAGGGCTTCTTTTTTCCACTGTGACACGTTTAGCAAGGCTCTTCCTGTTTCTCTGTAGCCATGGTGATCACGCGACCAGGCGCTGTGCGGCCAGCTCCTCCCCTTCATCTCGGTTCTCGTTGATCTCGGCGAGCGTGCGCACAAAGCGGGTCCACTCATCAGCCTTGGGCACGCAGATTTGCTGGAGAGGAATTCACATGGAGTATTAGAGAGCACCCATTCCCAACCAGCGACTCAGACCGGTTCTGGCTATGCTTGAATGTCGACGTGTTTCACACAGGGTAAGCTGTGAGTTGGGTAGGAGGATGAGAACTGTAATGGGAGTTTACGGAGGGCCAAACGTCTCACCTCTCCCACGTCGTAGACCAGCACCTGTCCGTCCGAGTCTCCGGTGGCGATCTCTCTCCCAGAGTGAGCCCAACGCACGCGGTTCAGCGCTGGAGCCCCCTCTACACACACACTGGCACTGGGGACCTACACACACACACACACACACACTGTTACATGCCGTATACACTAAGCATGACTATACACTCTGCTAGGAACATGGCCTTGAGTGTATACAGTACATTGGCAGCACAACCATTACATATCAAAAACTATTTGAGTAGGAGTGTGTGTGTGTGTGCGTGCTACCTCTGTATCGTTGTTGAGGTTCCACAGGTCCAAGTGTCCAGCTCCGTCCACACAGGCGAACAGGGCGGGGTGTGTGGGACACCACATGACGTCATAAACATAGTCATTACTGTCCTCAAACGAGTACAGGGGACGGGTGCTCTGTGGGAGTGGAGGGAAAGGAAGTGAGACAGAGAGAGACAGAGAAGGAGAGAGAGAAGGAGAGAGAGAGACAGAGAGAGAAAGAGAGGAGAGAGAGAGAGGAGAGAGAAAGAGAGAGGTAGGACTGTATGTAGCTGTTTTTGCAAGTCTAATGTGAATGTTAACTGTGAGAGTGAGTGAGTGAGTGTGTGTGTGTGTGTTACTTTGGTAGTCCAGAGCTTGACGGTCCAGTCGAAAGAAGCAGAGATGAACAGATGAGAGAAGTCGACAGGTCCCCCAGCACTGTGACAGCTCAGCCCAGTCACTGGTCCATGGTGGCCCTCAAATACCTCACTGATACCTGCCTTACTGGAAAAACACACACACACACACACACACGTTCAGCACACCCTCCCTCGCACTGCCCAGTAGCACCATTTTTACAGTGACACACACACCTCCCATGGCGACAGGCTGTGTAGACAGAGCCATCTTCACTTCCCACCACAAAGTTATTGACATCCCCCAGAGGAAAGGCCATGGAGGTGACGGCCACCGCCTTGCTTTGTTTGAACACCAGCTCCAAACTGTCCTGTAGCACACACACAGACACACACACCTTTAATCCCAGTTCCAGATTCTCTTCCTTCAGATCTAGTCTATGTTACGGGAGCATTCAGCACACAGGTGCAGGTACCTGAGGCTGGGACAGCATGTCCAGGCTCCAGGAGCACATCTTGCCGTCGGTTGAGATGCTGATGAGGTTGTGAGCATTCTGGGTTCCCACCACGTTCACACAGTACACAGGGTGCTGCAGGGGAACAGATCCACCATGGAGCCACCAATTACTAAACAACATGAGACACAGGTCTCTAACAGTCGATGAGTGTGTGTGAGTGTGTGAGTGAGAGAGACAGAGAGAGAGTGTGAGAGAGAGAGCGAGAGAGAGTGTGTTTGTGTGTGTTACCGTGTGTGCAGCTGCAGACAGTGGGGTCCTCTGTACAGGAGTGCGTTTGTTGCTCCTGTTGTCCCATAGGACGATCTGTCCGGAGTAAGTCCCGCCCACCACCAGGTTCGGATGGAACCTGGCGAAGGCCGCTGACATCACAGCTGACTGGAGGAAGAGGCCAGACATGTGGAGATGACACACTGCTCTCACACACACATGGGAACGACCACACTCAATCCCATGCACAGCTTTAACGGGAACATATTTGCTGTTCTTTTATGCATGCCTGAACATATATACAGTGTGTGTGTGTGTGTGTGTCTGTATATGTGTGTGTGTGTGTCTACCTGGCAATGAAAGGTGTACTCTGGTGTAGTTTTCTTGTACTTCATGTTCCAGACCAGAGCCACTCCATCAGGCTCATGCGGAGCATCCTCGTTGTTGTTGTAGGACGCCACCAGCAGCTCTGGGTACTGAGACAGACCAGGGTCAAACTGGGGTCATATGGGGTTCAGATGAGAGTCAAACGGGGGTCGGACAGGGGTCAGGGCCTCGCTGCCTTACCTGAGGGGACCAGTCCAGACAGGTGACCACTCGGTTCTTGGACCAACGCTCATCTGAGAACTGTCTGTTGAGAGACAGCTTAGCGCCCGCCTGCATCTCACTGAGGGAGGGATGGGGGGAGGGATGGAGGTCATTAAATATATCTGCCGTTCCAGTCTGTGTGTGTCCTTGCGCGTGAGTGAGAGCCTCACCCCTCCCTGTCCTCCAGGTCTTTCCCGCTGTAGTCGAAGCAAACGTCCACGCGCTCAGAGAGGGCGCGCTCCACGATCCGGCTCCCTCGCTCGAAAAACGACATGAACTCTTCAGAGTGAAGAAGCTGCATCTTTTCTTCCTCTGTCAACTCCTGGGGAGGAGCTGTTAGACACACACACACACAACACGGTTTGAGGTAAGGCGTAAGGTCGAAAGGGAGAGCCACGCTAATGGTTGGTCATCCGACAGGAAGCAGAGTGAAAGTGTAAATGTGACGAGCTCTTACCCTCCTCCTCATGCTCTACTTGTTCTCCTTTTTCCTCTGGACTCTCCTCAGCTGGTGCCACTACAGCAATCTCCTCTTCATCCTCTTCTTCTGCCACGCAACACACACACACACAGCAAGGGACGGAATTGATTGAACCATTGAACCGAAACTGTGGGTATGTGACTGTCTTAGGGTTACAGAAAGCGTGTTTACCTGCTTTGGCCTGGGAATGTGAGAGCGTTTGGGTGGGTGTCTGAGTCTCCTTGGAGTAAGAGACCATCTCTTTCGGAGGAAAGTCCACCTGGGTCACCTTTGCCATACCCAGCCTGACAGAACCCCGTCTGCTCAGACACACACAGAGTCTGAGAGAGGCTTACACACATGACAAGAGGCACACTTACATCCCCAATCACAGTATCACTAGAAAAGATACATGCAACAACAACACAAAACATGCAATAATCCCACAGTAAAATAAGAGAATGTTTCCCTTAGACCAGACAGGGCAGCAGGGGGAGGAAGGGGAGGAGGAGGAGAAGTACCCCAGTAGCTCAGAGTCGGAGTGGAGCTGGAGAGTGGAAGGGTCAGGATCCCAGTGCAACGTCCTGATACAGCCAATCACCAGAGGGCGTTAGTCACATGGAGAGAGGAAGGGAGAGGAGGAGCAAGAGCACGAGATAGGGAGAGAGGGAGGGAGAGGGAGAGAGAGAGAGAAAGAGGGAGAGGGAGAGAGAAGGAGGGAGAGGGAGAGAGAAGGAGGGAGAGGGAGAGAGAAGGAGGGAGAGGGAGAGAGAAAGAGGGAGAGGGAGAGAGAAGGAGGGAGAGGGAGAGAGAAAGAGGGAGATGGAGAGCGAAAGAGGGAGAGGGAGAGAGAAAGAGAAAGAAAGAGAGAAGAAAGAGAGAGAAAAAGAGAAATAGAGAAAGGTGGGAGTGTTAGTTCAAAAAGGTAGAACAGCAGCAGGCAGTAGACAGCACAGTGGAGACCAGGAAGAATTGCTATAACATACATACAACACACTTCGCATGCGGGCATGCAGGCGACCTTTCACACACACACGCAAACAATAAGGATATACCGGCGTAAACAATCGAACACGGCACACAAACACACCTTGGTCCGGCATTTCCATCTCCAGAGTCCTGGCTTCCTGTCTCGCTGCCCACTGACTTGTTGGAAGGGGACATGGGGGCGGGGACTAAGTAGTGAAACAGACATGTGTCCTCTGTTACTACTCTCAGAGGCTCGGCTGTGGGTGGGTGGTCCACAGAGTGTGCATGCGAGTGTGTGAAAGAGTGTTGATGTAAAAATTGGAGGCAAAAAAACAAAAACAAAAAGGGGGTCAAAACAAGGGAAGAAGAAGGGAGGAAGAAAAAGATAAGACAGACAGGGGGTCAATGGAAAGCATGCTTACGGTGTCATGCAAAAGAACCAGCAGTATAAACACAGGGTTCTAAAAACAGAGGGTCATAAAAACGGTTAAAGGATATGTGGAAATTATGTTGGGTATATGATTAGAAAATGAGGCAACACAGTCTCGGCAGGGCAAGGGTTAAGCAGATCACCATTAGATTAGACTTTATTTGTCATTGTGCAGTAAAATCATTCATTGTGCAGTAAAATCATACAACGTTGTATGATTTTACTGCACAATGACAAATAAATGCAACCATGCAATGAGTTATTTTCACTGGAATGGGGAAAACTCACGGGAGAGTGGAGATGGCAGAAGGTGTGTGTGTGTGTGTGTTCACCATTGGGAGTATCAGGGGTGATACCCATGCTCTGAAGCAGAGCCTCTGCATCTCTTCTCTTTTTCTCCAGGTCAGAGTCTTCTTGAGGTGCTGTTGACCCACCCCCACCCCCCTCCCCTCCACGCTTGGAATCCCCCTGTAAGGCACAAAAGAACCCTGAATAATAGTAACCAAGCCTTAACGGTGCATGTCATCTTTCCTCTTTTGACTCACATCCTTCTTTTTCTTCTCCTCTTCTTTTCTCTTCTTCTCCTCTCTGATCTGAGCAAGACGCTGTTTCTTCCTCTCCAGCTCAGCTTTCAGCTCGCTCTTGTCCGACATGCTGCAGGAGGGTGACATGCAAGTCACAATTTGGTTATTTCAGGACTCCAATAGCTGTTCTTAACAAATATGTAGACTAGTTGATTAGCTATTTTACAACTTTTGAAAATAGTTGGATATCTGATACTGGCTATCTGATACTTCTTAGTACATAGTAGTTTTGATAACAGTGAGAATACGACAAATACGTCGGTAGCTAGAGGCGGCATCACATTGGTACCATGTGAACCCAACACAAATAGACTACAGTATTGTCCTTGTCTGGTGATGAATGCAAGATTTAGCTCATGCAATATTACATCACATGTACTAACCAGAACGGAAACTATGTTTTACAGTTAACACTTTTCACGTAACAAAATAAACACTGTGTGGTAAGCATTGTCTGGTTAGGATATGGTATGTTATAACTTGCTAGTTGTCATGTCATAACGTTAGCTAGTTAGCTTCAATATCGAGTAAATTATCTTGTGTAGCCAGTAACTACATAATTGAATTACTTTCAGGCACAATTCGTTTATCGTACTGTAATATCCGTTATTGAGCTAGAAAATGATGAACAAACCAACTTAAATCCGCTGTGCTGGTCACTGACAGCTGGAACTAGAACATTGATGTTAGTCTATAGACTAGCTATAATCTAACGCCGCTATCTGCACTGAGCCAGCGACATATCGTTGGTTTAGCAAATATGAATGCACACTTACCTGATTGTGGGATTTTTGATCCACTAATAGTGCAGTTCGCAAACTATATATCGACTACTAGCAAGCTATCAAGGTAAATTAGCTAGCTGGTTGATAGCTACAGAGTGGAATGTGAGACTCCCTCCCTGACAGTTCGCTAAGCTATGAGCCGATGATGTCACACTGTGTAACCGTCAATGAAGCAGCCGGCCTGTCCATTTAGCTGATCTGTGTCAAGTTTGACGATATTCTTCAATATTGGAACATAATGAGTTTTGAGTACGAAACTGACTCCAGGTCTGTAGTCTGCTCAAACAGAGAACTCGGATGGAAGGAAAAGACAGGAGGACAATGGGGGTTTTTGGATCGCATTACCAATGTCAGATTTTACCACTAGATGGAGCTAATAGCTCAGAAATGCAACGGTAAGGGATAAGAATTCGAGCAGTGAGACGAGGTCGTCTCTGTCAGAGGCTTGGGGAAATTGCATTGTTGTGCAGTAGGCCTAACAGGCGTTTTCACCGACCCCCAATAAATAAAAAATAGAATAGGTAAACAAAGAAACATAAGAAATAAATAGTACACAACCTAATTACACAGCTTTACTATAACCGAGGGTTAATTGGTGACAAACAGGGCCACTAGTTGTTTTCCACGTGTTGTCTTGCATCCCACAAGTAATGTCAAAGTGTGCTATGAGTATATTCAGTAAATACTAACACTGGGACTTGGTGTAACTGCAAGAACAAACATAATTCACATAAAAGCTCAAATCTGGCTTGATGCAACATCATTTGTAGTTAATTATTGTATCTAACATGTTACATTTTTCTAAGACCATTCTCAAAATGGCTGCCACTGTGCCTGCTACTGTAATGGCCTGCTCTGGGACATTCAGTGCTCCTGGAATGCACTGGCTCTGGCTTTCATCTGATGGCTGCAACCATCACAATCACTCTGTCTACATAATGGAGGTCAGGAATGGTTTATTCCCCCCCCTCTCTCTCTCTTTCTCTCTTTCT
Source organism: Osmerus mordax (assembly GCF_038355195.1). Taxonomy (NCBI): domain Eukaryota; kingdom Metazoa; phylum Chordata; class Actinopteri; order Osmeriformes; family Osmeridae; genus Osmerus; species Osmerus mordax. Next base: position 7,380,801 of record NC_090065.1, read on the forward strand.
ATCTATCTACCTATCTGTGCATCATGTACAGTAGTAGTGTTCCCCTGTGCCTGAAAAGGTGATGGCTGTTACCATGGAAACCGCAAGTCTTAAAATTCTAGTTAGGTACTCTGAGCAGGTGCACATGGTGTGTGATTTTCTGTGTGTTACTGCTGGTTTCCTGATGCAATCCTTCTGCTACTGTACTGAGAGGAGGAAGATCTCTGCCCCCGCCCCTGTGTGTTTTTTCATGAATTTCTTTTTTATGCTTTGCACCAAATTGGGAATAAATTGTTGTATGTAGCCTACCTCTGTCCTGTTTATTGTGTAAAACTGTAAATTGATCAATGAGAAAATCCTGTAAATCCAATAAAATTCAAACAAAGACACTCAATACAAATACAAATTTCATTCGATAAAAATAATTAATTGGATATCCTATGTAACAAGTTTCTGTCTGTGTAAATAAAACCAGTGGTCAGGTTGTACATTGCATTCAGTTGAAAATGATCAATGTTAGACATTTTATTATGAACAATGGAACCTCCGTATCCCCCCCCAAAAAAACATTTCAAACAACGTCGGTCTATTGTTACATTCCAGCATAAAGCCAGAGACGAACTTTCGGCCATTTTTGGGGTGTCTCTTCATTGTTTTGTCTACTAAGATGCCTGTACGACTGGTCTAAGGTCTGTGTTTAGCTAGCTTTCTCTAATGAGGACGATTGCGATTTTGGGTAAGTAAAGTGATCCTAGATCAGTGTCCACGGCTGTTTTCGCATCCCTGTAACGAGCTAGGTGCGCGCCAACCTCGCGATAGCCGCTTCCAGAATCAAAGCCCCGCTCGCGAACTGATGCTGACAGACGCGCGGTCATCATGCAAAGGTTACATACTGCTAGATTCAGCGAAGTACACGAAGAAGGCGCAGTGCAGAATTAGCTATCTAAAAATACGGAATTTGTGCACAAAAATGCACAAAAACGACACCGGCGAGGCTCTGTAGCAGGTGTCACACGATGGATGCATGTTTGGCACATCGGATTTTCACTGACGTTGGTGTGTGTGCTCGCTCCACTCGACAGTAAAGTGGCTTCATGAGTGTCCAAAGTAACAGTGGAAGTGGTGGAAGTTTGGAGGCGACGCCATCTTGGTCGCAGCTCTCCTCGTCCCCAACGATTTCTCAACAACATACAACGGCGACCGTCAAGACCAAGGAAGGTAGCTAGCCAATCCATTAAATGGCATTACTCCTCCAAGTGTGTTTAATGGGAAGTGGAAAATGTAGCTCGCTTAACCATGTCTGAATAGTTCAAGGGAACGTGATGTCAAGTTCAACTGATCTGATGGCGTGAATTGGAAGCCTAAAGCTGTCAGCTGTCAGCAGCCACAGTCACAAGCTAGCTGGCTAAAGCTAGCGTTGGAGTGCACATACCAAAGAGAAACATGGCTTAAATTCTCCCTTCTAGCTAGCTAACTAGACGGGAAGAGGACGAAAGCTAGGATACGTTATCGTCCCTCTGCCGGCTTGGATGTCAGATGGTGTTTTGGGGCTCCTTCCATGTCACATTGTAAACATGAACACACAATATTTGATGATTGATTGAAACAATAATATAACAACGCCTGCTTTTGGAATTGCCCTGTATGCGCCATCATTATGGACGTTTATCTTGTATTGAGATCGGTATTTCATTTTTATATTATTGACATCCTTGATAGCGCTACTGTAAATGGAAGACCACACCGCCGAGAGTCGAATGATTATCATTTGCACAGCTAGCTAGCGATATCTTTATCAAGTTACTTTTCACACCGTTTCCAAGCTGTCAAAGACGACAACAGATTACACAACAGTAGCTTTGTTTATTCACAGACTATATACTTATTATATCAGTTAAATCTGCCGATGGTCAGGTGTAGCTTGTTGACTCTGGTTAATTTTGAATCGCTTTCCCTATATCATCTTGAAAATGCATTTCCTAACCGTCAGGTAGGAGTATCTCCTTCCTGTCCTTAAGTTACCCCATCAGACAAACGGCCATTTGCTTGTTAGCCAAAGGGATAGAATGCCGACAAATGTTATACAGAAATGCCTGCTAGGAAATGGGCACGTACACACACACACAGGGTCACCTGGAAGAGTTTTGGAGCACAATCTTTGGTTTCAATTGTAGTAAAAAATATACGTTAATGAATTGCACAGTAACAATCGGTCAAATGTTGTGTGTGAGTATGTCTATATTTGAGTCTGTAGTGGTGTGGAGTATTATAACCCACCAATCTGACCTTGTCAAGTAGGTTCTTAGTCAAACCTACCCAATGATTTGGTGTAATCAGATTAACTGACTGACGGAATGATTGGCAGGCCCCATGGAGGAACTGCACAGCCTGGACCCCCGCAGACAGGAGCTTCTGGAGGCAAGGTTCATGGGAGCGGTCAGTGGAAACACAGGAGGCAGTACTGGGAGTGCCAGTGGAGGAGCTAAGGTCAGGCTGTAACAAACGCATTAAGTAAAATGCACAGCCATTTTGTGCTCCCAGTTTGCTGTACTTGCGGGCCATCAGATAGGTCCTCTATTAGTATTTACTGCTGTGTTTGCTGGGTTGTGCCATAGCTTTCAATGCTCACATATGTTTGTGTCTGTTGTTTCTGTGTTCAGGGCCTGGCCAACGAGTGCTCCAACCACAGCTATGGCAGTCTTGGTTCCTCCAGTGACAAAGAGTCAGAGGTAACACATACACACATTGGCCTAGTTTTGATCTGCAGATGTCACCGTGTATCACAGATTCACAGGTGGCCTTTTGCCTGGGTAAAGGGGAAAAGTTTCAGTTATGGAATTGTAGTAAGATGAAGTAAAGATATGTGTATGCACCATTTCCATGTGTGCATTTGAGAGAAATGGATGACCTAAGATGCGTTCAGATATCATTTCCTCCTTGAACCGTATGAGGTTGCTACCAGCTGCTACCTGGGCAGAGGAAAGATTGTGGACAGAGAAAAGTGGATCTGTTTATTATGAGGCTACACCATGTTGCCATGGTGTAGCCTGTTAGCTGCTGGAACAATTGTATCAGGGAGCAGAATTATATTACCTTTGTCCTTGCATGTCACATCTCTCTCTTTGGCTCTTAACTTTCTCTCTTTTTCTGTCTTTGTCTCTTTCCCTATATCCCCCTCTCTCTCCCTCTAGAACTCTGATTTGAAGAGAGGGAGTTCTCCTGCCTACTCAGTACGTACTCTTATTTCCCACTGTTCAGCCCTTCTGCTCGTTAACCATCAAACGTGAAATGTGTTAGAACCACCAGACACATTACACAGAACGACTGTATAACATTACCCCTGTCTGTCTCTCCTACAGACCCCAGAGAAGAAGCACTCTGAGTCGTCCAGAGGAAGGAAGAGGAAAGCTGACACCCAATCAGAGAGCAGCCAAGGTAGGACCGCTTGGATTGTGGACTGAGTTTAGAACCATAGGCACCAGAATCATTGTCATGTGTGATAAACCAAACACAAAAATACTTGTAGAGGGTTTAGGCGAACCTCTTTGCTGAGTGCTCTTCCCTGTCATTTAGGGAAGACTTCCACACGTGGACCGAAGATCAGTGACTACTTTGACGTGAGTGCTCCAGAACTTTGCCGCGTGTCTGGGTCTATAGCATCTCTGATGACGATAGTTGATGATATCACACCCTGTTTCCAACACTGCTTCTTCCTGTGTGTAGCTCCAGGCAGGGAATGGTTCCAGTCCCGTGAGGGGTCTGCTACCTGCCCTCCGCTCCCCTCAGAACTCACACTCTCACTCTGCTCCTGGCTCTATCGTAAGTACGCGCAAGCACACACATAAAAACAATGACCCAAGGAGATGACCTTACATTTATTCCTGTCTGGCTGCAGGTCAGACAGAACAGCTCTTCTCCAACCAGTCTGAGTTTTGGAGAACATCTAATGAACCCCAAAGCCTCCTCCAGCAAATGTGTACAGGTGGGTAACACACACACACACACACTCTCAAGGTTACACCTCTTCTGTTGATCTGTCTCTCATGAAGTGTCTCCTTCTCTGAGTAGACTGAGCTGACAGGTCTGAAACTGGCAGCTCTGGAGAGCAACAAGAGTCTGGATCTGGAGAAGAAGGAGGGGCGCATTGATGACCTGCTCAGGGTGCGTGTGGGTTACGTTGTGTAGGGGCCCCCTAATGGTACCTATTCATCCTCGGAGCACCTTGTTTGACGTGCTTCTCTCTCCTGAAGGCTAACTGTGACCTCAGAAGGCAGATCGATGAGCAGCAAAAACTACTAGAGAAGTACAAGGAGAGACTCAACAAATGCATCACTATGAGCAAGAAACTCCTCATAGAGAAGGTAGAATGTGTGTGTGTGTGTGTGTGTGTGTGAGAGTGGTCCTATGCGTATGCTTTTTACATGCAGGTGTATGTAACGTGTGTGTGTGTGTGTGTGTTTACAGAGCACCCAGGAGAAGCAGTCTTGTCGTGAGAAGAGCATGCAGGATCGTCTCAGGCTGGGTCACTTCACCACTGTCCGACACGGAGCTTCCTACACTGAGCAGTGGACTGACGGCTACGCATTCCAGAACCTGGTCAAGTAAGAACGCGCGCACACACACACCTCACGCATGCACACACACACATATTTGGGAGCAGAGTGCTCAAATACTTTTGCGTTTGATCTTATTTCAGTTATTGGTCACTGTCCTGTTTGATGTGCATGACATGCTTGTTGTGGGTCTGTCTCCAGGCAACAAGAGGGTATTAACCAACAGAGAGAGGACATTGAGCGTCAGAGGAAGCTGCTTGCCAAGAGAAAGCCCCCCAACCCCTCCTCCTCCCCTTCACTCTCCCTAGCAACCACATCTGAACCCAAGCAACGCAAAGCCAAGGTTGTCAACGGCAACGACCCCGACCCCTTCCTCAAACCCTCCCTGCCCCAACTGTAAGTAGGCTACCCAAACATGGACACACAGACACACACACACCTTACACCGATGGGGTGATAAGCTGGCGACGGACACAGATCACTCAGTGGTATTTTAGGTCTGGCACACTCACACGCAGATGCGGTTGTTGTTTCCCCGTTCCAGGCTGACTCTGGCCGAGTATCATGAGCAGGAGGAGATCTTCAAGCTGAGGCTGGGACACCTGAAGAAGGTCAGTGTGGAGGACATCCATCTCACCCCTGTACGGGTCCTCAGGAGCCTTGCTTTTTCAGCTCTGGGGGGGGGGGGGGGGGGGGGGGCGGCATTGTTCTGGAACAGTGTCTTCACCTCTTCTGTGTGCGCGTGCAGGAGGAGGCTGAGATCCAGGCAGAGCTGGAGAGGCTGGAGCGAGTGAGGAACCTGCACATCAGAGAGCTGAAGAGGATCAACAACGAGGACAGCTCATCGTGAGTAGACACTCCCGCCGCCACGGCCCGTGCGGCTGAGGGCCTGGTAGATGTGACGGGCGTGGGGACAGCTGGGTCTGACCTCTCACTGCCTCCCCCAGGTTTAAGGAGCACCCCACTCTGAACGAGAGATACCTGCTGCTTCACCTGCTGGGCAGGGGGGGCTTCAGTGAGGTCTACAAGGTAACACTGTGTGTGTGTTTGTTTATCATGATCATAATTGCTGGGTAAGATGGGGTGAGTAATGTGTGTGTGTGTGTTTCCATAGGCCTTTGACCTGTTCGAGCAGCGCTACGCAGCCGTTAAAATCCACCAGCTCAACAAGAACTGGAGAGAGGAGAAGAAGGAGAACTACCACAAGTAGGTCTCATCGGATTCTGACAGCAAACACACACGCACACACGAACCACGGTTTCCTGTCTGTGTTGTCGTGGTAATGTGTTTCCTGTCTTTAGGCATGCATGTAGGGAGTACCGGATACACAAGCAGCTGGACCATCCCAGAATAGTCAAGCTCTATGACTACTTCTCACTGGATACAGACACGTGAGTCATCCTGTGATCCCTGGTCATCATGCTGCCAGTCACACAACCAGTCTGAACATGCACCTCCTTTCAGTGGAAGCTACACAGCACACTCAAATGTTCTGTCTCTCTCCACCCCCTTTTTTGTTTCCTTCCCTCAGATTCTGTACGGTTCTGGAGTTCTGTGAGGGGAACGACCTGGACTTCTACCTGAAGCAGAACAAGCTGATGTCAGAGAAAGAAGCGCGCTCTATCGTCATGCAGATCGTCAACGCCCTCCGATACCTGAACGAGATCAAACCCCCCATCATCCACTATGACCTGAAACCAGGTAGGCAGCTCAACACACACACCCCTGTCTGGAAGCAGACACTGCCTCACACACACACACATTTCTAACTCTTCTGTATATGTAGGGAACATCTTACTGGTGGACGGTACTGCCTGTGGTGAGATCAAGATCACAGACTTTGGCCTGTCTAAGATCATGGACGATGATAACTACGGAGTAGACGGAATGGACCTCACATCTCAGGGGGCTGGAACCTACTGGTGAGACACAAACACACACACTCACATACCCTGATGGAAGTGGAGTATTGTTGGATAGTTAGATTCTGCTCATTTTGGACACCTGCAAAGATGTATCATAAGTTGTGTGTGTGTGTGTGTTTGTCAGGTATCTTCCTCCCGAGTGTTTCGTGGTGGGGAAGGAGCCTCCTAAGATCTCCAACAAGGTGGATGTGTGGTCTGTAGGAGTCATCTTCTTCCAGTGTCTGTACGGACGCAAGGTAAACACCCATCTACAGGGCTAGCATGGGGCTTCTGAGGACCGGCTTTCTGCTTCGTTCACTAACTGTGTGCGCACGTGTGTGTTTTCTCTCCAGCCCTTTGGTCATAACCAGTCCCAACAGGACATCCTCCAGGAGAACACCATCCTTAAAGCCACCGAGGTCCAGTTCCCTGCAAAACCCCAGGCCAGCACTGAGGCCAAGGTAAGTCTCTCTGCCTCTCTCCCTCCAGTGAGGTCACACTAACAAACACACACACATGCAAGCGATGCTTGGAATGCTAACTAATTGGCCGAGTGTCCTCTCTGTGCTCAGGCGTTTATCCGGCGCTGTCTGGCCTATCGTAAGGAGGACAGGTTTGACGTCCACCAGCTGGGGGCTGACGCCTACCTGCTCCCTCACATGAGACGCTCCAACTCCTCCGGCTCCCTACAGACCGCCTCCTCCTCCTCATCTCTCTCCACCTTCTGACTGGCTGACCCACATGACTGACAGGCCCCCTGGCAAATCCCACGGCAGGACTGATCCTACTACAGGAAACGTGCTCACTGTATCAAAGAGCTTTTCCAAACGGATCAGAACTGGTGGCTGGATGGAACTGGGAAGCGATAGTGAAATGGAGAGGTGGAGATAATGGAGGCTCCTGGTGAGGATGTAGCACAGCCCTGTTGTAAGGAAGAGAGTTAAAGTGGATACAGAATGATAGAGAGAGAGAGGGTGAGTGGAGGGAGGGAGGGGATGAAAGTGATGAAAGTGAAGGAGTATTGTCTTGAGAGTGGGGAGAGTCAGTGGAGATGCACCACACTGCTGGCTTGTGCTGGACTGGCCTCCCATTGGTGGAGAGGATCTCTAAACAGGAAGCCGGTGTTTATTTGTCCCTCCTCCAGAGACTCGGCAGTAGCAGCCTATCTCTCTGCCGATAACAGGGGGCCTCCTTCCACCCCCACAGAGTTATGGACATGACTCCACCTAGTCTCCGAGGCTAGGTGGAAGCCTGGCCATGGTGTCTACCTGGGAACAGAACCGACACAAGGCCTCTCCACAGCTCTAGATAAACTCAGTAATGTGAACCCTATTATGGGACATTCCCACTGACAAAGCTGTTGGACTGAATAGCACTTCCTAATCCAAGATCATGATCTATTTGGTTTCATGGACATAAAATAGTCCAGGATTATTGTTCATCTTTTGAGTCTCAGAACCAGAGGCATGTAATGTTCCCCGTTTTAAGTTCTTCAAGACGTAGCTAGTTGAGAATGGCGTTGTGCCCGAGGGTGTGGCTCTAGGTGTTTGGACGGTGTGAGGATCATGATATGGGTGCTGGGTGCTTTGCTACGGTCGGAATGAACAGCAGTGTTATCATCACAATGTTGTCACGAAATACAGTTTGTTGCCTGGATTAGTAAAGGTCAAATGAACATGAGGATCAACTATATTAACAACAGGACTCCTCTGCTGGAACTAAATAACTCACTAATCAGAGGTCTGTTTTCTACTGAACATCTTCGCTTGGTCAACCTTCGGACTGAGCCGCTGCACCTGGTCAAACTTCGAACCTGTTTTTCTTCTGAAGGGAAAACTGTAAAAATAGAACATGTCAGACAATACATACTAGCCTTTTTTTTTCTTCAAAGCTTTGGATGCTCATCTTGCATCCCAGACTGGGCAGAAGTTTTCCTTTCTGAGCTATGCTGTTGGCAACAAAGGCAGAAACCTTCCCCAGCTGAGCTGCACAGTGACACAACATGCCCATCCTATCATTCTCTTCAAGGTCGGACCTTCTCCGACATTAGAATCTCTAGGTAGAAAACGGAAGCTAACATTGTCCATTTGCGCATGTTCAGTCCATCAAAACCTTGGTTTCTCACCTTTCTTTGTTCATTTGTGTTCTGAAATGTGTTTTTATTTTGCTGCTATAAACAATGCTTTTAGTTTGTAAAGCTGGTATTTTAAGCTGAGGGAATGCGTACTTAAGACCTGTGATGAAGTACACTCCCTAGGGTCATCTCCGAAGTGTATACTTCCTGTTCTTTGAGAAATAATGATGATTCTGACAGAGGGATCCCTTCAATTCATAATGTATTTGAGCGCATCAATGTTTTTGCAGTTGTCTTGAAAATATTTTATGAAAAGCAACTGTCAATGTATGGAGCAACGCCCCCATGTACTGTATGAAGAAGATAAAATATTTGAATGACATGACTGGTACAGGGAATTAATTAAATGTCATGAAGAGAGGAAGCGTTCCGTGATGGTAGACATAAGGCGATAGCCATGGTGAACCCAGTGGTTGGTGTGCTCCTTCTTCACCTGACCTTAGCTCTGTGATGGGGTACGTTTGATACCACAAGCATGAAGTCTTAATCCCCCCCCCACCCACCCACCTAGGTGTGAGCCTGGTCACAGACATAGTATCACAAGCAGAACAGAGTCACATTGGTATCAACACCACAGCAGACAGACCACAGACATGAAAGGAACAGAGTCTCTGCTCATGGGTTTTCTGCTCTCTCATTGTACTCCTGAGTGAAGTGAGACCAGTTAGTGATAGCCACAGCCTGTACAGTCTCGGCCTGTTTCGCTAAGCTTTGTGAGCTAACACGTTTGAGGGGCCAGTGAGCAGACCCTTGCAGTTCAGTGTTCCTAGTTTTCTCTGTGTGAGCCTAGTTGTGGTGAACACAGCAGTACTAAATGGGCTTAGTAGCAAGTGCATAGCAGGTAGAGCACAGCTGAGTAGCGACTGCTGGTGACGCCACCATGAAGACAGGTTCAGGTGCTGTCTCTGAACTGAGTTCAGATGGCATGGCTTGGAGGCAACGTCAGGTCCTGTCATTCATATGCAATAAAGATTGCCTTACAAGTCCTACCCTGGAGTGTGGCCTGTTTCCTTTGTTGCTGTTGTCACATCAAACACATCAGCAAAATATCTAATGTTGGAGCTAGTTTTATTTAGTGTTCTAATATTACTGGATATTCTTAAACACAAGATAAATGAAAACGAAATGACAAAAAAGGCTGTTTGACACTTGACACATCCATTAAAGGAGCTATGGAAGGCCATGGAGTCCATGGAATGAGGGGCGTGTGGGGAGTGTGTTAACAGACCAATCTGCTGTTTCAGGTTCCAGGGTCTGTATGGACCAGCGCTGTGATCGCCATCTCCTTCTTGGTGTGTCTCAGGCCTTTCCTACTCTTAATCCCCCTCTCACTAACTTTTTCACTCTCTTCCTCCCCCTTCCCTCTCCTTTCCTCCCCCTTTTCCCTCTCCTCCTCACTCCCCTTCCCCCTCTCACTACCCTGACCTCTCCCCTTCTTCTCCCTTCCCTTCCCTTTACCCTTCCTCCTACCCCATTCCTCCTCCATCTCACTCCCCCTCTCCTCCCTCCATAATCCACTCCCGGCTGTGGAGCTTCCTGAGCAGGAGTCAGTGGCCCCCTGGGAAGGTCTCTGAGGGAGGGGGGAGTCTGTGTGCCTGGAGTGGGAGGAGAGCTGATGGGGAGGAAAAGAAAACATAAATGAAACACTTGCTGATAAATGTGTGGGTGTGTAAGACAGGGAGAGAGAACACTTACTTTCCTTATCCCCGAGATTGTGGTGAAAGCGCCATGGTTGGGCTCACACCTGAAATACCTGTAACCATGGATACTGCCATTGTTCTCTCCACCTAAGGACCAACAGGATAGGGTATCACTGGCCCAGTCCTATCTTATAAAGATAGTGAGGTCACACACACCCACACTTACAGGGTGTATCCAGTTCCACTCCAATGTAGACCTCTGTAGAATCAGTGTTCTGTAAAGGTCCTATAAACCTCACAGCTCCTCTCCTTTTCTCTTTTCCCCTCTTCCTTTTCTCATCTACTCCCCTCCGGTCACGTAGTGTCACACGATCGTTCACCTGGAGACGATGTCTCCGCCTGACACACACACACACACACACACACACATGTGCACAGGTAAACATGCATGCATTTACAAAAAACGTATGATGTGTACTGAAATGTAGGGCTGGATCAGTCGACTGTACGTTGTGGAGTTTGGATCCAGACCCTCTCGATAAAGTGCTGTGATATCGTGCTCATCATTCTCTTTCCTCTCCATCTCCTCGACCTCTTTTCTCTCAGCTTCACATGAGGCACTCTGTCGCAGGACTCTCTTCTGCTCACAAACAACAGCATGTGAGGAGTACCTTTTTTGGTTTCTGGGTTTCATTCAGAGGAAGCTATGGCAGCACGCTCACCTTCAGAGCCTGAGCGTAACCCACTGTCTCTGGAGCCGGAGCAGGCAGAAGACCCCCTCTCCTCCTGACTGGAAGAAAGGAGAAGATAAGGAAGAACCCAACACCTAAAAAGATGGACTTGGCACAGTGTTATGTGACCAGACACTTGCCTGTCGCTTTAGACCACCCGTCATGCTCAGGGCCATGAGCGTCCGACTCTCTCCTCTGCTGGGGAGAGTGAGGCATGCTGGGTATCTCATTCTCCTCCACGCAGGGCAGAGAAGATGGCTGACAGAGAAGTCATGTGATATCAGCATTACCACCAACAACAATAGGTACACGTTCGACTTCATGCAGCGCCGGTGGCGCTGACAGTTGGCTGCAGTGCCACGGGCGCTGCATGAAGTCGAACACACCTAGTGACATCATCATGAAATACACACACCACCGGTTCTGGTGGAGGGAGGTCACACCCACCTGTTGCCTGCAAGGGGTAAGGAGGGCCCCAGGATGGGGAGTCCCAAGTCGGGGCAGACAGGGAGGTGTGGTGCTGGAGGACAGACTGCCCCGCCCAGAGCTGCAGCTATGGGAGGAGGTGGTGGGGGAGGAGCCTGACAGAGAGGGGAGGTAGAGTGGGAGGGTGGGGGAGGTGGCCAATGAGGGATATGGGAGGTGAGACGTGGATGGGAGAAGACAAGGGAAAGGAGAGGGGGAGGGAGCACCAGGGGTTGGTGAGGAAAGTGGACCCACTGGACCAGCAGTGCTCAGAGAACACAGAACCCTCAGCTCCTCTATGTGGACTCTCTGGGCCTCCACTGTCCTGTGCAGACTGCAGAGATCAAACCACAAACATCCTCACAAAAACACACATTGGCAAAAGTTGAATGTCAACCAAAGCTAGGGTGACCACCCGTCCTGCTTTGCATTGTACCGCACAGCAATTTCAACCCTTGTCCCGCACATCGTATATTGAGAAAATGTGCCGCATTTTCATCAGTCTGTTGGTTTTTAATTATAATATTAAGAAAACGTACATGCGTTCTTTTGCCTTTTTAAGAAAGCATTTTATTGATTATTTTTGCGGCATGGTTTTCAACCTATATTTAAGTGTGGGTAACATGTCCCACATTGTCCCACACAAACTTAGTAATCGTCCCACATTTGGTTTGTTTGATGGTGGTCACCCTAACCAAAGCATGAGGTTAATGGTTAACCAGAACATTAAGGTAGGCTTGAGACCTCCGTCATGCTGAAGGAAATGCAGAGCTCTTTAGAGATGTACACAACTCTTGTTCTCACCGTTTATTCTCACGCAGTAACTCCGCAATCCTCGAACACAGGTGCACGTTGCCCTTCCTCGCGCCACTTACGACGAACTGCACAGCCAACGACGCGATCTGCCTATCCTCCTCGATATTCCCGAGGTCTAAGTTTTGAAGAGGTTTTGGCGTATGAGCAGAAGTCATGCGGGAAGAACGTACTATCAATACGAAGAAATTAGTTGCATTTTTTCAAATGACTACGAGGCGGTGTGGAATGTCTTCCAGGTTTAGTCCTACCTGTCCTAAACGTGGTGTATGAGTCCGGATCCAAATCTAGCGACCTCGACTTGCTTCTGGCCTTGTCCCTGCCTTTCATCTCCATTTTCTTCTAGTTTAATTAAACTTAAAATAACGTTAGATTTGCCTTCGGATTTGTTAGGCTACTACTCTTAGCCTATTGACAATCATGTTCCCAGTCAGGCTTTGCGCTTTGGTTGTCCCTGTTGTTAATTAACCGTGCGTAACCTGTACGTAGGCTAAATCGAGAAACACCCATTATTCGTATTGGATCAGATTTTTAAGAATTAGGAGGGGGGAAAAGTATGGCCAACTCTAAAACTTAAGCTTAGCCCACCCAAATCTCCCCAAATCCTGATTATAACATGTTTAAATCTTAATACCTTGTTTAAAACGATTATGTCAAGAGAAAACTATACACACAAAATAACGTAAAATTCCATTAATTTTATTGCTGGTACATGTTAAGAGATAGTTGTTACACAGCGACATCTTGTGGCTGTACAGTATGTCTTCCGTTTCAGTCATGCATTAGGAGACAATATGTTACCGTCTAGCTCTCAAGAACCCCGCCACAACTCTCAACTTGCCATCTTTAATGCCATCACCTAAGACTATAATCGAATCACCATTGTGTAATTTTGTCCTCTGTAGCCTGGTCATCTACTGACCACCATTCCCACACGGCAGAGAAAGGTGTTTGAAGTTGGTTCAGAATTATGGTGCATAGACATACATGCCTAATCATTTCATAACACAATTGTGGTGCAAAACAATGCAGATTCGTTCATAACAGAAACAATCATAAAGCCATTGAGCAAAATTAACATTGGAAGGCCTAAGATAATCTAATGGTTATGATCTACAAGTAGGTGGGTGTTATAAAAAAAAAAAGGTAAAGCACAAGAAAAACAAATTATTGATGAAAGAAAAGCCCCTATTTCATCTTATCCCATCTCTGTGTTGGCAGGTGTGTAGGACCCAGACAGTAGTCAGTCATGTGATGAAGACCCCACCTAAACTTTCTGCTGAGTGGGACAATAGGCTATCTTCAGCTATAGTTCTAAAATGACTCAGTAAGAAACTCATACTGTGCAGCATGTTGGATGACCCTATTGCCTCTTGAATAGACCTGCCTTCTGTCCATCCTGGCTAAATAAATATGAGAGGAGGAGACAAACAGAAAACCCAGAGGAAAAATACAGAGGGATAAAACGGTATGTATAGTGTAACTTCTTTCCTGTGTTACGAGGACGCTGCTGTCGTTTCCGTGGTGGCCGGTGACTCCGTGGTATCCGTGGGAACTGTTTCTGAGGCCACCTCTGGCTCTGTGGGGGTGTGGTGGCAGACCTCTGCACTGAGGTCACTAGAGGGCGCTGTTACAGTAACTGTGGAATCAGGGATGGGAACTGATGCGGCTGCTGCTGAGGGTAGTGTGACTGCTGACGGGGTGAAGGCTACCCCCTGTGGCAGGAGAGGGAGATGGGAAGGCAGTACGGTAGGCAAGGTGGGCAGAGGGGCCAGGCCAGGCAGGTTTAAGGGTGGGAGTGGGCCCAGCGGAGGGAAAGCTGAAGGGGAAGAGAAACAACTCTCAGATCCCATATACAAATCTCTCTAAGCAAACCACTAAATAAATCACTGTGGCTCTACTGTCAGATTCTTGCTGTGTGCTTACCTGTAGTTCCAGGTGGGGGTAACCCACCGATGCCAGCTAGTGACATTGTGCTGAGGTCTGGTAGCGTGAAGTTGAGGGGGGGCAGGCCACCTGGGAGATGCATCAGACCTAACACCAAGAAAAAACTAGAGGTCAATTTAACAATCCTCCCACAGGACTATAATGGGGATGAGCTGTCAACAATACTAGGATGACTTTGGCTCCTCCCCCCCCCCCCCCAAGTTTAAAGACTGTCACATGACAGTAAGAGTGACATATGACTGTATGAAGCCTCCACCTGGTAGCGTGGTGCCAGGGTTGAAGGTGGTCGATGCAGGGTTCAATGAGGTGAGGGGGCTCAGGGAGGGGCTGGTGGATGTGGGCAGCAGGGGAATGGTGGGGAGACCTAAGAAAGAGAATACAAGATAGACAGGTCAGCATACTAAAAAGACAAATGATTATATCTATGGTATCATTGTGATTTAAAAGACAACTAATTATACTGGAGAAATGCGATACCTGTCTGAAGCTCACTTGGAATGGTGGACGGAGCTGAACTGATTGACAGGCCAGAAAGAGAATCTTCCAGGCCCGTGGGAAGTGCAGAAGGAGGTGTTACAGCAGACAGCTGAACCTGACGCAGAAAGAGAGGTTGTTCAAAACATTCATGAACCCCATTACCAAAGCTTGACACATGCTGTGACTCGTATGCAATTCGCATTTCCATTAAGAGTGGGCACCAAAAACACAAAAGACAGCCATCAGACAGCTAATATCTGTTCTAATGAAACATGTGGACAAATCATTCCAGAATGTTTAATTTACACAGTGGCTGACGTGTGTGTCGAGGGTGGACAGACCTCAGTGAATCCATCCTTCAGCGGGCTGACCGGCTCACTGGGAATGTGACCAGGGAAGCTGATCTTTTTCCCTTCCTCAAACGGCCTGGTGGGAATCCTGTGCAGATATCCGTACCCAATTCCACATCCCAGACTGCATCAAGAGAGACATGGGTCAGGTATGGGAGATGGGTTGTGCGTGGGAATTTGTGTGCATGTGTGTGCGTGCATGTGTGAATACCTGCCCTCCCCTGCCCAAGCACTGTTGGGTGTGATGACCACCTCTCTGCAATTGTCTGTATCAGTGTTGTACACATAGAGCTTCAAGCCTTTACCCTCATGGGTCTCTATCAGAGAGAACAGGTCCTCTGACTGAAAGAGAGAAGAGACAGGATGGATTAAGGGATATAAGGAATACCTTTTTCCTTAGAAACAAGTTTCACTTGTTTGATGACTTGTTTCACCTCATTCATGACCGTGTCAGCTCCTATGATGTAATCAGTGTGCGGCCGCAAGCCGGCCAGGGATGCGGGAGAGTTAGGCTCCACCTCCTGATTAAGACAGAGAAAGACAAGTGACCCCACTGAGACAAGAGGCTATTCTTAGAGAACTCTCAGGTGAAAGAAATCTCTGTTACATAGGCATTATCTACTGACAAATACATTCACATTATCAATGACTGAAGTAGACTCACCAGCACATGCCAGACATTCTCATTGGCTCCCTCGAAGCTGCAGAAGCGAATGGAAACGCCCAGCAGACCTTGGCCTCCCCACATGTTGCTAGGGGTAACGGTGGACTCCCTCAACTCCAAGGTCTTGGAGGAATAGACCAACATCCTGACTGGCTTCTCAACGCTGGCCTTCAGCAGGTCCTTCAGTGTGTCATTATCTTTGTTCTGGAGAACATGAGCAAACTTAAGAAACACTGTAAACGTTTTCACGATGACCTGACACATAGAACTGGTGAAGGCAAAAGCTGGTCATCAGATCTTGAGTTACCGCTAACTGAAGTGAGGCAAGCTGTCATGCAAAACTTTGTTGCAGAAAATGTATTTTATTTAGAAAGCCACACTTACATCAGATTACCCTTTGCACTTTCCATATAGCCTAATGCTTACCAGTCTAGTGTCGTTGATGGAGACGATGAAGTCAAAGAAGGGCTCGAGCCCTGCTCTGTGTCCAGGCGAATTCTCTTGAACCTGCACGGAGGAGAGACTTTAACCACCTAACGTTAAGTACCATCAACACAGCTCGGTAAGTAGGCTTTGAACACTAAAATAGCTATCAAGCTCAATTGGACACTTGTATATACGGAAATTAATTGTGTACACCACTAATCTAGTTAACTACCTACCACGAGCTTGAATTCATAACGTTATTCCTCTCTGTCAACATTGAGTAATGATATGGCCCACAGTACGGTGACAGACTAGCCCAGCAGTACTGGTGGTAGCTAGTGGTAACGCAAACTCTGGCAAGACTGCATAGCTAGTCACGCTTGCTAGCTACTGTAGATACTCCGACTGTCTGCAGTTCTAAGAAAGCCTGTGTCAGTACTTTTTCATCTATAAACACCTCCAATTGTACATTCTGCCAAATGCAAAAGCCGGTCGATACAAAGGATTAAAACTAGCAACACAATGCAATGGCTAAAGCATCAGCAGTACGTAGTGTTCGCTCAGAAATAGCTAGCCAAGCTAGCTAGCCCAACATTTGCCGAGCGTACACACAGTTAGGCCACAGAGCAGATCCATCCACGGCCTCTTTCCATAGCTAGCTACTGTAGTAGTAGCTTGCTATGTTCCTTGCAATACGGATGGAGTGTACTGTCCAACGTAGTTAGCCTAGCATTGTTCGTGATCATCATAGCAGTTGGCTATCTCTAGTGGCAGTACTACTAGCAAGAGCTAGATAGAGCCAAACTAGCTAGTGTTACAGCTAGCTACAGTAGTATCTCACAAATATATGATCATAATAAGCACTAATACTCACCCGAAGAACATGGTAGCCTTCAGATCCTCCTCCCGGTATCTCGACACTTTGTGATCCCCCCATGACAACCCCGGTTCACAACGTTTTCGTCCAATTTTGTCCAGATAGACAGCTAGCAGTATCGCTTCCTCCGTTTAGTTTGCCAGTTCCACGTCGCCAGCTCAAACGAAACAGCTGAGCGCAGAGCGCAGTGTTGTTACGACGTGGCACTAATTTCCGGAAACAGGAATGCAGTGAGTTTGTCTCTTAATATTAGATCTATGGGTTGACTGAAATAAAATGTTGCTCCTGATTTAGAGGACATACGGTCGTAGATCAGAAGTAACTCTTCCCTCTATTTCTGTCCTGGTCTTTTGATTGAAAAGCTAGTTGTTTACAATACATCGCATGAGTGTTTGGGACATCATAAGCATAAATAGGGGGCATTTTTCTTATATTTTGACTGAAAAAATCTTACCTCTTGTACCTTTAAGTGTTGGGATTAGGGATAGTTTTATAGTTAGGTTTCTAGGTACATTTTTGGGTTAAGGTTAGAGTTATGGTTAAGATTAGGAATAATCTTAGGTCTAGGTTTTTGGGAAAATTCATTTTGAATAGCAATTAATTTAGAGTCTCCACTATTTTGCCGACGTTTTGGGTTGGGTTGAGGCCAACTTCACTGGGTCTATAATGTCCAATCATATATGTGTGCGTGTGCCTGCGAACGTGTGTCTGCGTTGGTGCGTGTGTGTATCTGTAGGGTATAAGCGTGACACATCCATGAATGAGAAGATAACAATGAACTCCAGTAACAGGCAAACTCAATTTCTTAATAGACTTCTTTCATAGACTTTATTAGAGATTAGAGACATTGTATGCGAATTAAAGTGCCTGCTGAAACCTCCATAGGATGAATCTTTTTGCTGATGGCTACACGAGTTGGTAACATTAATCAGTTATTGGTCACATATAGTAAGTATATTATCATACATATTATTTATGTCACTGTGCAGTTTACATATGTGGTCCCTAGATACCATGAATACATTTAATACATCTGTTTCTGTACTGCAATACACACACATTTACAATGGAGAAAAGAGGAATATTGTGCAAACATCATCAATTTATAATACATCAAACTTTTTTTGTACCTTGTATAATTTTTTGTGAGTTCCTGAATAGTGACAGTGCATGATACAATAAATATATTACAGTGAATATATCAAGAATAAAATTTTTCTAAAACAATCCTTGCCTCCAGCCACTAGGGGGAAGTACATTCCAACACAGAGCCTTAACAGCCCTGTGCTTCTCACTAAACAAAGGACTGGCTGGATTGCCAGATTGTTTGAATGAGATTATAATCTCATTGAACTGTCAATCAGATCCTCTCAAAACATTCAGTCTGAAAGACCCCCCTTCACAAGAGACACTACACAGATTGCACTAGGATTAAGGATAAATAACATTTGAGATGCATCTCAAATATGATCTTTTACCTATAGTCGTTTTAAATTAAGGGCTGTGGATTGCTTCATGTTTAAATTCTCTTTCTTTGGCTGACAAATTCACAAAATATTTTTTAAGTGTTAAACACACTCATTACATTGATAACATATATAAATGTCTACAATGAAAAAAGATACATTACAATTAAATATCTGACTCTTTAAATTCAATAAATAAATACTTCTTATGTTAAGTATGTAAAGAGGTTTATACATCATATATTTAAGTCATAGACAACATATATATGTTTGGGACGTTTTACAGCTGCATTCACCAAATAATTTTGAGGTGGAGATCTAGTTTGCTTCTTGAAATTAACCAGTTTCTAGAGACCGTTTCACTCTTACACACACACGTTGTTCGATTGTTGTTAGCTCTGAAAACACAGTGCTGGGATACATCACAAAAAAACAACACTGTGACACACACACATACACTTTCTCCATTAAACACGCATTACAGTCAGGGGTTAGTGTTGGGAGATGAGTTGGTGCATTTATATATACACAATTGAGCACCAATGCATAATAATGTTTTCTCCTAGTACACATAGTACATACGCAAATCATCACAAATGATACTGTATAATCTGTGCTTTCATCATCTTAAATGATCTTTCACACAGAGACACACAGGCACACACACACACACACTCTTCTTTCTTTATCTTAACTGGTACTTAGGGGGTTCCTACTGTTAAAATGATGACCCTTGGGAGACAGGAAACACACACACACACAACACAGGACGCTACTGCACACATGTTTATAACACGCTAGTAACAAGCTAGTCAGCGTATCTATTCAGGTTATGGTTTTCCTATCCTGCTCAGTGAAGGAATTGTTTAGGACAGCAGAGAACCCAGATTACGGAGCTCTCTCAGAGCCGAGGTCATGGTGAGGAGGTGAAATCCTCAAGGTGTACAGACAGAAATGTGGCTTAGAATGTGCTCTATCTATTATTAGTTTTATCAGGTATACACGGTTCAGTCTGCAACACAGTGAACATTTGACACCTTCTGGAGAAGGCCAGGAGATAGCCAGAGAATGACCTTCAGCCACTAGGGCTGCAGTGATTTGGCTTCTGTCTACAGGTCGTTCCCTAGCCTCTCAATCTCGTCGATAAGGAAGTCGATGTCTGATTGGGTGGCGGCAGGGTTGGAGACGACCATACGGAAGAAGTTGACCTTCTTTCCCTGAGGCTGGTAGCCCACCATGGTTGTCCCTGACTCCATCATCATCGCCTTGATCTTGGGCGCCACCTAAAATAGAGGGGTTGTTTTATTTGCATGATTTTCATTGTCTATAAAATTGTCATTTTATAGACAATTTTGTAAGCATTATGGTATTATATAGTTATATACAAATAATTCTCATAAGATACAGTCAAAGAGGCAGAATGACACGTTTCTGGTTGGTTAATGGATTGACAAGTGTCTCACCCTGTGGAGTTTCTCTCGTCGCTCCTCGCTGGGGGGCATGCCTCGCAGGCTGGGTGGAATGTACCAGAAGCACACATTTGTGTGCTGGGGCTATGGGGAGAGTAAAACACACACACACTTTGATATCTACATTTACATTTAGTCATTTAGCAGACGCTCTTATCCAGAGCGACTTACAGTAAGTACAGGGACATTCCCCCCGAGGCAAGTAGGGTGAAGTGCCTTGCCCAAGGACACAACGTCATTTTGCACGTAATTTTGCCCGTCATTTCGACCCGGTAACCTTCAGATTACTAGCCCGACTCCCTAACCGCTCAGCCACTTGACAGACACCTGATATCTCCTGGAGATAGTGTACAGTATATGTAAAGGCAGAATGGAAGGAGGCAGGGAAGGGGAGACAGACACTCACCACTCCTTCAAACACCATCTCGTATCCCTCCCTGTTCTTGATCTTGTTGTAGAGATACTCGGACAGCTCCAAGCACCTGTCAATGTGCTGCTCAAACCCTATTGTGCCCTGTGGGACCAGCAGAATGTGGCTGAGTTTCAAGTACTAAGAACTGTGGATTTCAGCTGTGTGTGTGTGTGTGGTAAGAGGCTTACCTTGGCCTTCCACATGAGCCAGAACTTGAAGATGTCAACGTGGCGGCCGCATTGAATGGCCTTGTCCCCCGTGTCATAGGTGACATCATACTGTTTGTCTGGCTGGAAGAGGTAGCCTGCACACATGGAGTTACAGCCCTCCAGAATGCCCTGCAGAAGACATTCATACAGTGCCATGTTAAAGCAAGTGTGTGTGAGCGCATGTGTGTGTCTGTAAGTGTGTGCGTGCGTGTGTTTACTCACCTTCTCTCTGACTAAGATGGCTGAACACTGGAGGGGGACACCCATCATCTTGTGAGGGTTCCAGGTGACTGAGTTTGCTCTGCATAAACAAATTGATTTGATTGCACAAAAGCACATAACTACAGTAGCAATGTGGTGTATGTGTGTAGTGTGTGTGTGTACATACCTCTCTACACCGCTGAGCTTATGCCTATGTTTCCTGGACATCAACAGACCACCTCCCCATGCCCCCTGCAGAGACAGGAACACACCGTTAAGAACGCACACTTAGTGTGTTTAGCACCACAGTGTGCTTATCACCACCACCACACACACACCGACTACACACACTACTCACATCAACATGGAGCCACAAGTTGTATTTCTGACAGATGTCAGCAATCTCGTTGATGGGGTCAAACGCTCCATATACAGTAGAACCGGCTGTCGCGTTCACAAACAGTGGGACATAGCCCTGCAGTGAAGAGAGACCACAGGTGAGATACACAGAGAGAGAGGAGGGAGACCAAGAAAGAGAAAGAAAAAACAGGGAGACCGAAGAGGATGAATACGGACCTTCTGCTTGGCATCAAGGATCTTAGCCTCCAGATCAGCTGGGATGACCCTCCCCCTGTTGGAAAGACGGAGAGAGAATGTGATTATTTGTACACTGTCTTTTAATTACAGTTATCTTTAGTATTGAATGGGCTGCATGAATGCACCTTTCATCTGTGCTCAGTAAGATGACGTTCTCGGAACCAAAGCCAAGAGCTGCTCCTGCCTTCTTGATAGAGTAATGGCTCTGTAGGGAATGAAATACACCTTACAATTTACATCTGGCATATCAAGTACATATATTAGACATATGAACATGATTCAAACTAATTCACTGTATTGGAACATGGACAGTCGAGCATCTTTCTAAAGAGCTTCCTTCAGCACAGTCATTATGGGTGTGCGAGCGTGTGTCCCGTCACCTACATGTTCTGACGTGAAGAGCACCAGGCGGGGAGCCACAGACATGCCCTTAGTCTTCACCTCTGGATAGTACTTGTAGCGAGCGATCATCACACTGTACATGTTGGAGATGGCACCCCCTGTTGAGAAAAGGGGGAAGGTCGGCACCCTGACAGAATGGCTGGGAGACCTTGATGTAATAAAGTACACGCACGCACACACACACACACACACACACAACACTGACCTGGTGAGAATATGCCGTCCCCCTCCCCTGAGGGCCAGCCAACCATCTCTATCATCTTCTTGAGAGTCAACTGCTCCATCAGTACAAACACTGGAGCAATCTCATAGGTGAACCTGCCAGGCAGATCGTTAGGTCAGTGACTGACCAATACATCCATTCACAACATCAACCCATATAATGATCACTGTTAAATACATGAATTAATAAAGAGCCGCTCCATTATCAAAAACAAAGACAATGTGTATAATTGTATTTAATTCTCATTTCCTACATCCTTTAGTCAAGTCTGGCTGTCACTACACAAACTATATAGCTCTGGCGGACAGTGAGTTAAGCTAATTAAAAACGGTCTCATATGAGATATAAAACAGACATTCATATTTAAATCTTTTAAAACTTCAGTCACCGGTTTAATTAAAAGCACACAAAGCTCTGATGGGTATCTGTCATTTCAGTCAGTCTGAATGGAGTTTTCTGATTTGATGGCTGACTGAGTGTGTGTGGGTGTGTGTGCACAGGAGGGCATGCTAAAGAGAGATAAGAATTGCTATGGTTCCCTGCATCCGAAAATGGAGGGAAAGAAAAGAAGCCAGAGGATGGTAGATGGGAGGGTTTGAAGAGTTCAGTTTTTTCTTTAATTGAATGATTTTGTAATTTCACTAAAAGGCTGAAGCAATTTAGAGCACCATTCTATTGCCCCCTACCTAAATAAATAACACTTTAATAAAATTGCCATTCTTTGCAGAAAGCCCTGTTTAATGCCAAATCTCCAGTAAAGGTAGTAAATTGTCACCAGCTCTAAAGCTAGCGCGAATGCTTGCTAGCTTACCCACTTTTACCTCCCCCTCCTACCCCCGCTATTCACCCCACCCCCTTCTCAGTGCCTCCCTCCCAGTCGACCACCCGCCTGTACACCTCTGCTACACCCAGTGTCTAATAAGGACAGTTATACAAACCTCCATCACGCCCTCCCCCCCCCCTCCCACACACACACCCATCCACAACTAGCATAGTCCTCCCCCCGTTCCTTCTCTCTTCCGTCCTCACTCTATCCAGGTCTACTTTACAGGACGCTCTGTTTCAAGCTCAGGGGATGAAAGGAGTGTAGGTTGAGGTGGAGAGAAGAGGGAAAGCTCGATGGGAGAAGCAAGCGACAGAAAGAAAATGGGTTGAAAAAGAAAAGGTTGATATAGATCAAATGGAAGATGACAATCCAGTAGAAAGGATGCAGAAGGGGAAGGGGAGAAAGGGGGAGATAGAGGAATAAAAAATGAAAAAAAGAGAACATTGAACACATATCCATGGCATGAGACAGGAAAGTGCAACATAGAATATCACATTTTAGGACTAATGATCCAATCCAATGCTCATAGATAACATATGGAAAATCTAGTATATCTCATATTCCCCACAAATCACACAGAGTAGAATACATCAAGTCCTTGTTCTACCCTCTTATTTGCCTTAAACTAAGTTCTGGCTTCCATAGAACCAGAGCATCTTTTCATGTTCCTGACCTCTCGCACAGTCATTTCATGCTGTAATGACAATAATGGAGATCATTATCACAATCAGAGCCAATCATTGGTCTTTTCAGGGAGAAAATTACCCTTCAGTCACCTGCCTCTCCCGTAGGACAGGCCCCTAAATGCCCTTATTATGATCATCAAGGGCACTGTGTGTGTGTGTGTGTGTGTGTGAGCGAGCAAGCAAGCGTGCGTGCATGCATGTGTTAATGTGTCCGTGTGAGACTAGCCAACCCCTGGCCCCCACCTCCCCCTTGTGAATCTGAGGACCATTGACTCGGTCTGTGTCCACAGGGATAATATGGGGAATGAGAGATCTGCAGGGAGCTGTAGCAGCCAGTGCCACAGTATGACAGGCTCCTCAGTGTTGCCGTCGGCCATTGTGTGTCAGTGTGTGGGGCCCAGCTGGCCTATCTGCTAAGACCAGCTCACAATGAGCCTGCAGTCAATGGGGTGGAACCCTATCTGCTGTATCTGGGACAGGCAAGGCTGGTGTGTGTATGTGTGTTTGTGTGGTTTCCTGAGGATCTTTCATCCCAACATTAAGTTTTTCTAGGGGGGTTAAAGTCAAAGACAAATCAGGTGTCTGACATTCAATGTTTTTCAAGTATTTTCTAACTCCAGGAAGGTCTGACTGTCAATATGCCTGTTCAAAATCAAATTTATTCTTCGAATACAATGAATTGTCCTGTCTGCTCTCTGTAAATATCTTGTCCTTGTGTAACCTGTTTCTTGTGTGTATACTAACTTACGTAGTCAAGCAATATCTAGCACTTGTTACAACTGTGATGTGTGACTGTGTGTCTGGGGGGTGGGTTATGCCCTCTATCATGTAACTGTGAGCTCTGATCAATATGCAATCTAACTGGCCCTGCAGCTAGACTTTCTGGTGGTGTGCATGTACAGTATCCAGGCCTGCTATTCAATACAGCCTCTGTCTTTGTACACTACAAGTTGTGGCCAGTCCATACAAATGTACATAACTACCCTTGGCAGCCATGTTGACCCTCGCGTAGGGAACGCTTTGAAGTAGCCAAACCAAAGTAGAACTCATGATTGATTCTATTATCGTATCAAAGAGGAAATACCCACGTAAATCACAACCCATTTCACAAACATGGGAAACATTCCATACAACACAACAGCCCCAATCACTTACATGTTGGTGTTAGCAGTAGAGGTTAGCCATTCTCCAGCCAGACCAATTATGTCAAGCCCTGTGGACAACTGGTTAAAGAACCGCGGGTGGCCTGGTGGTGGTAGGGAGAAAGAGAGAGAAAGAGAGAGAAAGAGAGGTTGTGAGATTGCAGTCTTGTGTTATCAGAAGTAGCTGCAATAATGACATGCATCCTTTGAAAACCATGTTAATATTTTGAGAATAATGATAACAATTCCTGTCAACCACAGGAACAAAATCCACTGATATTGTCAATTTGGTATATAGGAATGTATTATTTGTGACACACATGGAAGATTGGGCTGTATGCCTGTATTGATTGATTATTTTATCATTGTCATGGATTATACAACGACATTGCTCTATAATACCTAAAATATAGAATTTCATTAAAAAAAACTGACATGAAGCAGGCGAGTGCTTCTGTTCTGTTGGTGGATATTTCAGCACCACGGATAGTTCCACAGTCTAGCCAAGCAAAGCTGCGGCGCTCAATAAATACTGTGACACTAGCTTCTTGTACGCTCACATAATGTTTCCAAATGACCAGTGAATTAAGCTACAGGCATATGGTTGATATAGTCCTGATATAGTCCTACTGTAGGAAATAAACCCAAGGGACAGTTTGAATGTTGTCGTTCCTAACAGCATGTAACAGCGCGCGCAAGCTTGCATCCCCTCAGGCGATACTTGCTTTAATAAGAGGGAAGGAGAGAAAGCTGTCAACCGAATCACCGGTTACACAGTCCGTTATTGGGATGGGATGTAGAGCTGAGAACAATGAACGACATATAAAATAGCTCAGGAGTATATAGGTAAGCTTTAGCTATTGTGTAGTTATTTAGAACAAAATCCACATCATTCGGCCAAAACACCAAAACAAAAATAGGATATCACAGGCTATAGCCTACATTGAAAATAATTGGTCAATTATTCAAAACGAATTCCTTAAAAATGAACATCAAATACTTTATTAACATCTGGAAAACGGGATGAGGGCCTGTATGCCCTCATTTAAAAGTGAATCAATATGCTTGATCAAATGATCACCGGTGATTATACTTTATTGTCCCTTTTTTAGGTTCAGTAGCCCTATACATTTTTATTAAGCTTAAAATATCGTAGGTGTTTTTTTGTTTTTTTTGGCCTACCTGTTCGCACGCCATACTTAAGAGTGTCCCGGCAGTCAACGAGAATCTGCTCGAGCGACTCTGGCTGGTCAGAGAGCTCAAGGTTAAAGCCTTCCATGCCCTCGAGGAGCTGGTGCGGGTGGTGGAAATCCAGGACCTTGGTGGAGCGGTCAAACGTCTTCCGGACGTAGTTGGTGAGAATGTCGACCACTTCCAACATGAACTGCATGGTGGGCTCCTCTCCATTTTTGGCTGGGAGTAAATCTGTTGGAAGCAGACCGTAATAAATATGTGTTCAAAGGAATTAAATCAAAGTGTTAGCTGTTTTTGTTTGAAAAAAAAAAGGGGAAAGTTTGTAATACTGAAACTAAACTCGGTTAGGCCTATCTATGACAGTTTTTTTAACTTACGCATTTGATTATATTGACAGAGAGCAGAGACAGAATATTTTACCATTAACTTAATTTGAATCAATCTTGTTGGTGTGCCTAAAAAAACAAAGGATGATGTAGAAATATATCAAATAAATTCTTACCTCTCGCGAACAGATTGGAAAAGTCGGTCTCTGTGCGGCGAAAGCGCGCATCTCGGTCACTGTTGTCACAGGAAAGAAGGTTCTTCTGGCCTGCAAGCCTCCCCTTTTCCTCAAGGCTGTTGTTCTTCTGTAGGAATCCTAGGGTGTTTGAGAGTCGTTAGAAGAGGGGCAAGAACGGTTATTACTGCCTAACATCACCACAATTAATGAGCGCAATGGTTTGCACCTAAACGTTTTCCAAGGAAGTGAAGATGAAATCAATGTTCCAGTTTGACCATACAAAGCAATTTAACCACATCCACTCTCCCAGACTATCCCTATGAGTGGGTAACTTGTTGGATCAATTTAATAACGAGTACTGGTGTGTGTGTGTGCGCGCGCGCGTGTGCGTGCGTGTGTCATGTCCACTGCCCTGCCCCGCCCCAACAGTATCCAACTATTTCATGCGACAGAAAATAAACACCCAAATAAATCCAGCCAGGATTATATTCTGTCCTCACGAATATTCACGCCTGAGTGAAAGGTGCCATGCGGAATATAGGCCCAAAGCGGCCTATGGGTCTCCTGATTGTGCCAAGGAATTTTATGAAGTCAGATGTCTTCTGATTTCTGTTTGTCTCGACCAGCAACACTATACAATATATTTTGTTGTTTGCTTAAATCTGTCTAAGTCTTGGCTATACATTTCCATTAAAGCCCACATCAGACACACCAACGAAACGAAATACCCAAGGTATCGATTTGTACATAGCTAGCCTAATGGAATTGTAGACTAAAGCACTATCCAAAAATCGCGTAAATGCCTGATTGTTTATCAATTCATTTACTTTCCATTTGAAATCGATCAACTAGCTATTTTGGCTTTATCTTGCAATATTGATTAAAACACACCTTTTTTTAACCAAACCATTACCAAACCAAGGTGCTCTGTTCCACGTCCTATCAACGTCTTTTAAATCAGTTATAGGCAACCCCTTGTCCAATATATAAGAATATAAAAGCCATGTCAAGATGCAGGCATTGCATTGAAAGAAAAATTATTATATACATGATAGAAGCTTTAAATCGATCTATAGATAATACATGTTTTGGAACTGAAAATGTCTGCTCAACTTGTTGGTTATAACTCTTGTTTTTCCCATATTCCACAATGTTATGATATTAAGTGGTGAGATTGTAGGGACAGTGCAGGTCTCCAGGGGTCTCTGTCGCGCCTCTCGAGCCCTAGGGCTAATAGCTACTGACCTTCGGAAGATGAGAACATCGAGTGACAGTCATGGACATCCCTTACGCTCATATAGGCTACTATCACAAAGCATGCATAGCCAAAGAAGACGTATAGTAATTTTCTTGTGTCTAAAAAGTAGGTTACCCTAGAAATTTTGAAATCTTGTATAGTTTAACTAAGGCGACAGGTTATAAACTAACGCGACTGGTGACATACTTGTTTCTGTTATGAAATGATTTGAATGGGCCTAACACTTACCACATATCTTCATCCCCAGTTTCCGAGTACATCCGTGCATCCACGCGTCATAGGCTAAAACAGAATTTTTGGGGAGATGCTGAGTGTACAACAACGCTTATCGGATTATGCCAATGCAATAGCTTGATTTGGGTGAAAGTACTAAAGCGCTGGATGGTAGTGGCGAGCGAAGGCATATGAGGCAAACTGGCAGCCCAGTGAAATGCAGAAGCGGTCTCTTTGCCGGGTGTGTGACTTTTTTTATTGGGGCATAGAGGTTTCCTCACCATTCGAACGGTTACGAGTCCAGTCCAATCAATATAAGCCATCAGAGGGTCGCACGGCTAATACTCGCTGGCACACACCCGGCCAAGGGGAGGTTTGGAATTAACACCCGTGAAATGAGCTCGTGGAAGAGGGCGGAAATTAATTGGGTGAAACACAGTATGTGACTGGCAATGTCTGGCCGGCCGGACAGGTTTAACACAAAAACAGAAGTGCCACTCTTTCTCCTCCCACCTCGTTCTCTCTCTCTCTCTCTCTCTCTCTCTCTCTCTCTCTCTCTCTCTCTCTCTCTCTCTCTCTCTCTCTCTCTCTCTCACACACACACACATACACACACACACAAACACACGTAAGATAGGAATCTTATGCAGTGAACGTCACACAATCAAGCACGAGCAAAAATGCAATAGGATCAGAGAGAAGACAGCAGAATCAGAAAGCAATGAAAAAACGGACAGAGGCAAGGCTACAGTGAACAAATGGAGCCAAAAAAACTCTTATGGAAATTATTTAGGCTAATATATGAATAAAGGCATTATTGTATGATTCAGGGGGAAATCTGAAATGCTCAAGATGTCGCTCAAGCCGCGACTCGAGTAGACTTTTACCAATAGGCTGTAGGCTAGGGACAACTCAAGCCGCCTCACTGTGCAGGAGTGAGATGGAGCGTGGCACAGAGATAATGATATCATCCAAAAGCACGAGCAAACTCAGACAAAAACATTCAAAACGATGTCACATGGACACTGAAATTCTTCACAAATAATGATACTACACATTTATGTAGGCCATTGTAGCCTAACGTTGGGGCCTTTAGTTTTATACTATTTTTCTTTACCTTTATCTACAGAGCCTGCGGATATACGATTGGGGGATTTTTTTTTAAACAAAAAAATCTGTAACTTCAGTCAAGGGAATGCTAATGCAGCAGCAGGCCATCACCACTGACCAAAATATGGCCTATAGCAGCATTATGCCCCCATCCGTCCACCTGGTCTCGAACGTTGCTTCCAACCTGACCTGCTGGTATTTTACGGATACTCGCTGAACACAAAAGACAACCTTGTCTGCATAATCACAGGCCCGAGGTGATACAATAACCCGCTATTGTCCTGCGTAATTGTGCTGGTGTGATGGTTCTCATTGCAATGGGAGCCACTTTACGAGTGAATTGGATAGTAACCTTTTTTGTTTACATTTACATTTAGCCATTGCTGCTTTTCATATATAGATGGATTTAAATACAAACATCAAATTAGGCCAAAATTAAGGTTTATTTTTTTAAACCCATGACATCAATAAAAACGACCACTGAAAAACGTAAATTGTAAAAAAATAAATATATATATAATAATTATTGGCTCAGGCAGCGTAGATAGGCTATCAAATCAAGTCAGAAGATTTTAAACCAAGCCAATATAAAATTGAACAAGGAGACATACTTTCTTTATTTCAGGCTTTTACTTAAACGTTGTGTCCAAACAAATTAGTCTCTTAAAACAATTCCTACATTAATTGTTGGCCAATAGTCTATTCTCAGATGTCTGCTTCAGTACGCCGTTTCTCCTCGCTACAGTGGAGGTCTATGTGGCAGGAGGTGCGTTTCTCAGCGCGCGCTGCTGATCCATTAGACAGCAGCAGGCAGCTGTGATAGCTCTGTTTTTAACCCGAATGATTAACGACAGCACACACAAGTAAATGGCCTGGGTGATAGACCATTTTTAACCGTCAGAGAGGGAGGGAAAGGAGACTTGGTAAGGGAGGGTAGCCTACTTGTAGATGGAGGTCGTAAATTGGCTGAGTTGGGGTCTTGGTCCCCGCCGGTGGCTGTCGGTTCGGACGTGGCCATTAGTCTTCTTTTATTCCCGCGCGCTCCGGGACTGCTATCTGATCCTTAACGGGAAATATCTATCCGGTTACTGAAAACAAACGGCCCAGAGTTAGTGTTGCCCCTGAAAAGCACATCAATAATGTATATCAGATTAATAATAGTATCACCTCTAACGAGACCATTTCCTGAGAAATAGTTTAAATTGCCTTTATCATGGATAAGTCTGTCTAGAATCAATGGCCTACATTTTAAGGTTAGCCTTTGCCAGACTATAAAGGTGATGAGGCAATAGACAATGATGCATCGTTTAATGCTGTAATCTGCCTCACCGATTGGAACAATTTATTCTCGAACGTCAATCGACAGGCAAATTTTGCCGGAGAGATGAAGCAGTGACAGCACAGTTTGGGGACAATTTGTCTCGTGCAATACCACACACACTCAAGCTCGCAGCCAGATCTCTGTCACTAGCCAATGTGCTTTTTGAGATGACATCTCGTGCATTTAATTGTGCTGTACTTCAAATATTCAATTCTGACAGAATTGATGTGCACAAATGGTTACAGGCAAATTATACCTGACTAATCTTTTGAGCCTATTTACGTAAATTGGATGTAAACAGGAATAAACATTTTTATATATTTTTAAATCTCAGATCTTTGTAGGACTATGAACACTCGAGCTGCACACCAGACTGTAAAGTCTGTTTTACAGATTCATAAAATCGCGGGGATGTCTTCGTAAACATTCATCAAAGCTTAAGCATTTCTTAAAAGAAGCATTTCTCAGAAGTGAACAGAATGCTCTAAAGGGGTTGGTGATAATATACGACGCATATCCCTGTAGGAATATAGGCCTAGCCTAAAATATATCAGAATATATCAATTAAGATATTCAACAACTGTCACTGTCTTTAAATAAGTAACATTCATCAAACTAATGAATGAATCCTGACATATTTAACCTATACCCATATTAACGAGTTACATCAATCTAAACGTCTCCTCAGCGATAAACTTACGGCAATTACAGCAATTAGGCTGAGCCACAGGTCATTTCATTATATCTTCCTGCTTTCATATTCCAACAGGCTTTTAAAAAGCCAAGGTAAACTGTAGACACGCTTAATGCGGCAGCTTTTGCATAATAATAAAAAAGTATCAAGAGATGACATGAGTGAGTTTGGACCAAACGGTCGCGACTACAATGTAAAACATTTGTTTCCTTACCGTTAGGGTGCACAGGTTGTTGTGTTCAGAGTAGGGTAACTGTAGCATGTACCAAATATTAGACTTCAGTTCTGCCTCCACCAAAGCTCGACGCAAAACAGTCCAGAGCAACGACAGAGGAATACCAATAGAGCGCGTAAAATTCCATCCACCGACGCGCGTGACCTTTTTTTTTTCCTTCAAGTGTTTTATTTTTTTTATATGAGCGCTCCAATGGTTCTGTTATCCGCTATGCGTGCAAACAAGCGTGAGTCGCAGCATTACCTCTCTATGACGCGAAATGAAGCGTACCCTACTGCTCGTGACAGTCAGGGGTCCGATATATTTAGCACCAAAAAACAATAAACTGTCAAAACTCACCAATTTACGATGACTCAACGATTCTACAGGTGTAGGCTACTTATAGAATAAGCCTAACATTGACTATTTGGAATGGCAGGATCAGGATTCAACTGATCTTATAAAATAAGGTAAGTAGCACGTTTCCAAAGTCTCACGCAAACTTCATTTTGTTCCCTTACGCACAGCTTCATTTATATGTCAACTTATACAGCATATGAAGTTTCCCGTTTGAAGGGAATCGAGACGTCTAATCAATTTAACACCAAAACCTTTGAAAATTCATACGATTTATTTGCGTGTCATTATTCTGACATTCAGACGACGAGTCGATGTAATCGAGTAAAGACTGGAGATCTATTCTCAAATAAGTGTTTAGAAACACCAAGTAGCCTCGGGCCAACGTCAATAAATGTGTCATACATTTTCATCCCAAAGTCAATCTGGAGACAAGGATGTGTCTTTTGGATGCTCAAGTGACGACAGAAACCACGCATGTGTGACGTGGAAGAGATTGTCAGGGCGTGTGTTATGTGGGTACCATTCATTGATTCATAGAAAATTGTGCAACGCAGTTACATAGCATGATGATGATATCACTATAGTTCATCTTTATGCATGGATTACATCCTAACTTCAACAGAAACTTTCCATGATATAATAGTACTCAAGAGGCCAGGTATCAGGATATTGGACTTTATTTACAGACTGAAGAGCCAATGCTTTAGTGACAGAATAATGAGGATATACTGAAGTGTTGCACACAGCTCACTGGAGCCCTAAACCACACATTATGAGCTGAGTGAGAGGAAAAAATGCTCAGGTTAAGAGAGGGAGAGTCAAGACTCCAACTCCAAGACTAGACTATGGCAACTAAGGGGATAGGTGAGAAGGTGGGCATGGTTTGTGTCTCCTCCCCTGCTTTTCATCTTCTTGTTCTTTCTCCTCCTCTGATGAGGAGGAGGATGAGGATGTGGAGGAGGAAGAGCTGCCTGTGCTCTGAGCTGACTTCTCTTCACTCCCTGAGTCCTCTGAGTCATCTTCATCACTGGAGTTAGAATCATCATCCTCTTCCTCACTCAGGTCTGCTGCTTGCTCTAAAGGAACAAGCCCCCAGGCCTGTTACCACCCAGCATGATTTAATAAGACACATTTTTGTCTCAGAAGTTTTGTTCTGAATGTGTGTGGAACTCTCTCTCACCTGTCAGCAGCTTCTCCTGGATCAGCAGGAGGAACTGTGTGGCCTCTGGGTTCTCTGGTTCATAGATAAGAACTGGAAAAACAAGCAAGGAGAGTCTCATGAATGGGAAGCACACTATAGTGTCAGAGAGACAAGGAGAAAGAAAAAAAATCCCAAAGTGCTAAACACATACTCATCTGACACAGTTTCTTGGCCAGAAGGTAGTCTTTCTCCATCACAGACTTGAGAAACTACCAACAAGCACAGATACCAAATCACTCACATAACTCTCTATGTACTGAGAAAAATCACTGATACATTTGGCCCAGTAGTATGCAAATTCAAGTTATTTACAAATTGCGTCATGGAATAATAGGTTTACCTCAGCCATCAGTTCAAGTGGAGCTTGGTACCCTTCATCCTGCTCTTCTTCCTCAGTGCAGTCTTCCTCTGACTCCGGGGAAGGGATGAGCACTGCGGGTGATGGCAGGGCACAAATCTTTCTTTCTGCATCACAACCCAAGACAATCATCATTTTCACTACCAAAAGTAACATCCTCAACATGTGTGCAGTTCTGTGTGCTACTATATAGAACAATTATAGTATTCTATTATGTGTCCTGTTACATAGTCACCATACCTGTTGTCAGTGATTTTGACTGCTTTGGGCTGTTGTTATCATTCCTGTTAGAGACTTGATTGGAGAATACAGTGGCTACTGCATTTCTCCCTATTCTGGAATCATCAGTGATGTTAAGACACTGGATGTAGTTGATATTTAGAGCTCTTACTGCTGTAGACTTTACATTTAAAAAACACGTATAGGCTACTCCACAGATACCACTTTGGTACTGACCCTGATCTGCTCTCCCTGGATTTCTCTGGAGCTGGCTCTATGAAAGATACACAAAAAAGAATCTCCGAATATAGACATCAGGCACATCAACATGTGTACAAAGTGAAAGCTAACTCTCACCTCCTGCAGACAACACGTTCTGTGCTACTGGGTAACCATTCTGAAACAA
Source organism: Osmerus mordax (assembly GCF_038355195.1). NCBI lineage: Eukaryota > Metazoa > Chordata > Actinopteri > Osmeriformes > Osmeridae > Osmerus > Osmerus mordax. The sequence goes on from NC_090065.1 coordinate 7,414,444, forward strand.
CAATGGCAGATTTGTAGGAAATACAAGGAGTCTTGGTACAAAGAGCCACAGATGACTTTTACTGTATTACCCTATGTCAACTATGATCGTCACTACGTTGGCAAAATAATCAGTGTAAGTGCATTGATACCCACCTTCACAGAATGTGACACTGCAGTGACAGGTTGGCTCCTTCTGTTAAGACATTGGTTTTCAAAAGTGTATTCACTATTCCTCAGCAACTGACAAACCATGTGAACTTTGACTGGTTGGAATATTAATATAAAAACTAAGATCTGAAAAACAAAAAATGCAAGTGTCTCACCGAGGATAATCAGTGGGGGGATTTTCTCCAACAGTCTCTGGAACTACAGTCACATGATCTGTTTGGCAAAATTCAAAACAGCTCCATCATTGCAGCACTGTCAAATCAAAGGGTGACTATGCCAAGAGAAACAGAAGACTATACCTTGTGTCCCGGGGGGCTCAATGCATGCAGGGGACATCTGTAAAGTTTCATATTGGCAGGTGTATCATACAGTGTATAGACAGCATTAAACTAATATTACAGAAACGTGAAATCTAAAAAAAAAAAAAAAATCAGCTCTAAGCAATTTGAGAAAGTTTAAGAAATGTTGGGAGAAATCAGAATTTAACAGCTTACCTGTTCATGTGGTGTTTGCTTTGAGGACGTCCCCACACATTCTAATCTGAAGTTTAGAGTGCAGTGACGTAAAAAGACATGTAGGCTATGGGGTTAATAGAACTGGGGCCTCCAAATACCACCAATACGGGCAATACAAACCCACTGCTGCCCCTCAATTCGAATACTGGACTAACATAGTTGCATCTTTACATGAAACGTAGATGTAGCATGTATGGCAATTGCTACAGCTATTAACAGTTATTCTGTCACTAACTGTAGAACGTCTCTCAAGAAATAGTTAGTGCTACTTTGTAACAAGTACTAGTAGCATTAACTCGTAGTTAGCTAACTAGAGAGACACGTTTAATGCTAGCTAGCTCTAGTCCGCTCACCTGCTCATGTGTGCAACTAGAGATTTGCCGACAGAGTTTGTTTGCAACAAATATATATTTTTACGATTTACTATATTCCTTTATCTTTCCGACCGACAAAATAGTTAAACCATTTAGTTGTTGTGGCTAAGCTATAACCAGTCAACAAGCAGCACGCAAAATGAGAAGAAGACACAAACTTGCGTCTCCATGGCAACGAACCCCCCTCCGCTGTTCTCGCGTTCAGCCTAGTCCCCCATTTTCTTATTCAGAGGCTTTCTTGCTGTCATTAAACCGATCGCATTTTATCTATGAATTTGAAGTAACTTCAACAGTATTTGTGCGCTTACGCAGTTACTCGTAACTATTTGTATCGCACAGGGAAATAGACAGAGGGAGAGAGAGACATAGAGGGAGAGATTATCTGGGTCAGCCTGGTCTCACCTCACCGCTCGGCAAGGTCCTGCCATTTCTTGCCCCTAGTAAGCTGGTCAAGTACCCGCTGTCTCTCTAGATTTGTGTTAATAATTGACTGTGGAGGAAGGACTTGGTCAATTGAAACATGCCTAGCTTGCTCAAACAGACAGGTAAACTCATTTGATTGACAGTCTTGCAAATTATTTGGGGTGAAACAGACTTAATACACAGAAGAATATTGAATGAACGCTTCAATGACAGTTGGGTCTGCATCTCTGGCCTTACTGCCTGCCAGACAACAAACCAGTCAGGCTAGGAGTGTCCTAGTCAACTGGGGTGGCAACATGCCCCAAATAAAATGTTGTAGACTAACAAGAGGTAAGTAGGTTTCTCTCTCTCTCTTTCTATCCTCCCTCTCTCTTTCTATTCTCTCTCTCTCTCTCTCTCTCTCTCTCTCTCTCTCTCTCTCTCTCTCTCTCTCTCTCTCTCTCTCTCTCTCTCTTTCTCTCCCTGTCTCTCTCTCACACACACACACACGGCAATTACCCAAGGCACTGGCCCTTAATGCTGAGACAAAATGCTCCTTTGGGATACCTCTCATGCATGCTGAACCATGTGTGTGTGCGTTTATGTGTGTGTGTATGTGTGTGTGTGTGTCTAGACCATCCTAGTATTCTTGTCAAGACAGAGAGCACTTAGGAACCAGCTCACTTGAATAAGTGAGGTATAGAGTGTTTAAAAACCCTGAAAGAGTGAGACACACAGTGGACGGGCTGGGTGGAATGGTGTTTAGTGTCTTTGAATGCCATGATAAAATGACAGAAACAAAGACATAGCAAACAGGAATCCAAAATAGAAGACTTTTATTTACCAGTGTTGAAATGCAAAAACATATTGCCACATGGATGCCCAATACGTTAGGCAGATGGATATAGCTCAGCGGTCACACACGCACACACTCACACCTGCCGCAGACGGTTGGTGGGAAAATATATTTGAGACAGACGACATGATAACAGAATCATTTCACACTCCACTGAACCACCCTGTAGCCTGTGTATGCTAGTGGGCTTGTGTGTGCTTGATGGTAGCTATGGTAAGGTGCCAGAGACTACCTTTCACTAAATCACATGCCAGAATCCATTTTGACACTGTGAATAGAAACACATCAGAAGAGGGAATACGAGGGGTGTTTTGTTGTTGTGACATCACAATGTCCAGCTCACTGGAATCTATATCTCTGTGACAGACCTGTATACTGTAGTTACCATAGATATATGGTAGTTACTACCATAGATACTACCACCAGAACTTACATACAGAAATTAGTTCGACATAACAATGAACAGTTCCCTGAAAGAAAAAAAAAATCTTTATTGGAAAGAACACGTTTGAGACGTTCTGTCGCGACAAATTGATTTTGTCACAAAAAACTGCGTTTGTGTCTGTGCGTGCACGTGCACGAGTGTGTTTGTTTGACTCTCCACATGCTTCAGAGCACTGGCAGAGGGAAGGCTAATTGCAAATGCAAATTGCAATCAGAGGAACTGATTTGAGAGAGAGAGGATAATTACCCCATTATGGCTAGTGTCATTGTGTGTGTGTGTGTGCTCTTACCAAGAGTCATGTGATGCCTTTACCAAAAGACTATGTGACTTTGTAACAAATAATAATATATCAGCTAAAACTGAGCAGATATGCTACTTTATCTGTGTATTCTGCTGCCTCTTACCCAGAGGAGAGAGGCCTCTAGTGGATGACTAAGCTATGGATGCCTACCCACATGTATTGAGAGTGAAGGACTAGCCAACATCAGCATCACTTAACGCATGAGCCTAATACTGTACATGATCGGACAGTGCACTTTAATATTGGTTCAGTACATTGAACTTAATGTGGTGTGGAAATCTATTGACTCATTTGCTTCAGAAGGCACAGAGGAAAGTGCATTATCTATTTTCTTCACCACAAATTGTATAGGAAACATGCTGCCAGGTCTGTTTAGCTCTAATGGCTCCTATTCTGCACAAGTGTGTAAGAAAGAGATAGAAAGAAAGACAGAAAGAAGGAGAAATAAATAAAGAGAAGGCAAGAGTTAGTGTTTCAATAACAAGTTCAGTTTTTATGTGTTCTCATTTAGAGGCCTATTACATCTGCAGTCTTGTTTCTGTCCTTGTAACATAGGCTAAGGGGCTTTTGTCTAATCTGAATATCATTATGGAAACTTTGCATATAAAAAGAACTCTGTTATGGTGAGTGACTTTAGCCTCAGGACACCCGTTGTGTGTGTGTTTGATTTCAACATGACCGAAACGGATAAAGAGTTCTGTCTCATTGAATGTTAGACTGTTATTATCCACAGGAGTGCCAGGATGGTGTGGGCTTGGCTTGCACTATTAAAGATGATTTTAATGTTGGTTGGTCATCATCATTGTTATAAGCTCCGTAAGCGCTCTCTCTTCGCTCTCTTTCTTTCTCTTTCTGTCTTACAAGAATATATCTCCCTCTGTCAATTTATCATTCCACTGCTCATCTACTCTCTTCATCTCTTCATTTTCAGTCTCACTCCATCTCTGTCGCTCCCTTTCTTGTCACTCTCTTCTCAGTCCCTTTCTCTCGTTTCATGGCCTTTGTCTCCATCCTGAAGTTGCTGTTCTTCACCAGTCACACAATTATATACATTTTAGGTTGCTTCAGGGTTTTATATTACATTTGAATAATTTCTGTGTTTTCAGGGTATTCCCTTTATTGGCAAAAAGCTCTGAAAACCTTAAATAAGACCACTGTCATGAAGCAAACTAGGAACATAGAGTAAGAAGATGTGGTGAAAATTGATGTTTTTGCAAGACAGAGTAAAAGCTAACTATTCTGGATGCTTCAATGCTAAACTGGAATCTTGGGATTTTAACACTACAAAAAAAATGACACACACACACCCCTGGGGTACACACACATCCAATGTGTTTATGTGTGTCTGCCCCTCCATCACTCTTCAGTGTGCACAGGGTGACGGGGAGAAAAGCTGCTGACAAAGAGAGAGAAAAACATCCTCCTTCTCTTCTCCTCTCCTGCTCTCCAGCTCTCCCTCTTGAAGACGTACATGATTTGGTCATTTGAGTGACGGGTAAATTGGCCCTTTGAAATCACTGGAGGGACAGAAAGACTAGTCCAGGCACATGGCCTGCATCCTTGAACTACGTCATACGTCATGTGGGCATAGCAGCATCACAGCTGCTTTAGGATACCATAACACTGGGTATCGTCAAGAAAATCCCGTCAGTACTATAATGAATGAGCCGTCAGTGTCATTCTTCCCTACATCTTCTTTCTCTCCCCCTATTTCTTCAAGTCTCCCTGTCTCTTTCTGTAGTTCATGTGTGTATGTGTGTGTGTCATTTAGCCCGGTTTTGTGGGGGCCATTTGTCTTCTCTCACAATACACCTTGTGAGTGTTGATAAGGGTTGAAAAATTACTGAACACAAGTTGCTCCCGTCACATGCATGCTAGTTCAGATCACACACACACACTCCCTCTAATATTTCACGTGGAGAAGAAAGGAGGACATGCATCATTCTGACGGAGGGAGAATGGAGAGAGACATCTCTCTGTTATCTGCACACGCTCACTGTAAGAGATTTATAGTACACAGCTTTAATGGTTCTCCCCACCCACCTTCCCCCTCTCTCTCTGTCTCACCTCCAACTCTCTCTCCCTCTCTCTCTCTCTCTCTCTCTCTCTCTCTCTCTCTCTCTCTTACACAAACACATTTTCTTCCTTTCCTTTCTTTACCTCTTTCTCTACTCACATGCCTCTACTCTCCTTTCCACCATCTTTATGTGTGAATAAAGACCTCAATGTCTGAAGTTTGATTTGTGGCTAAAAATGAAGTATCTGTGAATTAGAACTGAGACAGGGGAGAGAGAAGAGAACCATCAGTTAGGAGAGGGGAACATACCTCAACCAGTGTGTGCGAGTGTGTTGGTTTTTGTAAATAAGTTATGTCCCCTAGTAAACTATCAGGCTAAGCCTTGTGACATCAATACATGACTCCCTAATAGAGGATGTATCAGTGTAAAGCACACACCACTTAAGGACGTGATTTATAATGTGTGTGTGAGTGTGTGTGTCCCCAAGTGTGTATGTGTGTGATTATGTTCAATCAGAGTACATCAGTCCTGTGCTCCTAATGGCTAAGATGACTGGAACAGAACAATTGTTTCCTCTTGACCTCCTTTTGCTCATTTTATATAACATAAACATGAAGCGAGTGGATGAGAGGAACAACAAGAGGGGGAGAGAGCTAAGCTGGGTGTACAGACAGAGACCTCGTTGTTGCCTAAATAGATACACCCAACCATGATGAGTTTCAGGCCACGTCCTTCTCTCCCTCTACACCTATTCCATGTTTAATACAGTGTCCACAAACTGCTGCCCACCTGTTCAGTATGATCAAGGGCAACACAAGGACACCTCATTTTCTCTCTACCTCTCAGCTCTCTCAGCTCTCTCTCTCTGTCTATCTCTCTCTTTCCCTCAGCTCTCTTTCTCTCTTTCCCCATTTGTCCCACAGCTATACAGTGTAACAATAGGATCAAAGGCCTGTATCTGAATGTTCAGAATTCTACATAGTCTAAAAATGTCTGCATTACTGACCTAAATCACCAATCCATTAGATTTTGTGTGTGTGTGTGTGTGATTTTCCAGATATTCTGTGTCTAAATCTTAGTAATTGTCCAGTTACTAATTGGTACAGTTTGAATGAACATAATAAAAATAATAATAGTAATATGAAATTTCTTGCATGTTTGTATGCAAGAATGGTTTGCACTCCACACCCCTACCCACTCCCCCTCACCCGACCCATACAAGCACACACCCTTTCACCCACCAATAGAACCCTATAATTTGCCAGATGCAGCAAATCACTTGTTACCATGGCAACTAAAATGGGTAGAGTTTTTCTCTCTCTATTCTCTTTTTTGGCTGAGGCCTACACACACATGCAGCATAAAATGACAAACACACACAGATGCACACACACTGTGCTGTTACTGGTTGAGGTGCAGCAGAGACTAGGGAACTGAAAGAAAGATAGCAGAAGTCTCTCCCATTTAAGGGGGTGCTCCCAATCATCTGATGCCAAACGCATTCTCTAAAAAAAAATGAAACAACACGTCAATATGAAAAAAAACTTTAAAAATATATATATATTTTTTTCTGACTGTGTATCAGCCCTGGCATGGTCTAATCCAGTACCCTTGGATGAGATGGAGAGGATCCTGGGAAATAGAATGAGCTGAACTGACACTAACACTGAGAGACAGGCTCATTGACTCTGAGCCTTCCTGCATACTAATTCAACAAAATAGAAAAACACACACAGGCAAAACACAAATACAGACACACACACACACACACACACACACTGCACTGTCACTGCACAAAACAATGAAGAGGTTACCCTAACGGTCAACTGGGTGTGTGCATCCAACCCATTCTAAAATTAACATAATTAACATTTATGAAACAACCTTTATGGTTAGGAGAGAAATGCTGGTGTTTCTGTAATAAGCCTTCTGCAACCCAAAGTAGGGTAACGCTGAGCTTGTAGAACCTAGCGGGCAGGGGATTATCCTCACCCACACACACACACACACACACATACGCACGCGCACAACTACACACTGTGGCTGCGTCTGGTTGGAGCTGATAAGAGGAATTTTCCTCTCCTCAGGGAATCAAGTAAGAAAGCAAATAGAGGGATGGAAATGTGGAGAGAGGGATGGGGGAGGAGTAGAATGAGGGATGGGGAGGAGTGGAAAGAGGGATGGGGGAGGAGTGTACTGTAGCTGATGCAGAGGGGATAGTTGAGATTTGAGGGATGAGTGTGTGTGAGGCCTCCCTGTCATCTGTAACACAGAAAGGCACATGCAGCTGCCGTCATCCTTACATGCCTGCCAGACATCCAGACTAATTTGCATCTAAACCACTGTGGCCAGTATTTTGCTGGTGCACTGACCAAACTCGAGGCGAAAGCCTTTTCTGAGATGAAAACGAGAGTATCTGAGCAAAATTCTAAACTGTGACGCATTCTGACAGTTTGAGAATGTTATTTGGTTGTTGCTCTCTCTCTCTCTGTGTGTGTGGCATGCTTCTTTAAGGAGATGGCAGCTAATCAATAAACACCATGTAAACCCACATACACAATGTTCTACAGGGGGTAAGTATCGAGCATCCGACTCCATTAATCCCAATACTCCTGGCACAGTTACCTAAGTGTCAAAGCCAGAGAAAATACGCTTGAGCATGTCTGTGTGTTTGTATATGTGTACGCATGTGTGATGATCACAGTGACGTCAGCATTCTTCCTCTTCACTTCCCGTCAAGTTATGCAAACCTGCATTTAAACCTAGAGAGGCCAATCAGAGCTCTGCTCTGAGCATTTACATAGATCTGCATATAAGTAAAGTGCATGCAATTCTAGGCCAGCTTTTGGCTACATGGGGCCCTAAGCTAACTTGATGGCGGTCCTAGGATGGGAGCGGGAGGTGCTGACACCTTCCTGTAATTCTATTTCTATATTTCTAATTTTATATTTTTCAGTACAAACTACCTGGGCATATCAAGCAGATCAAAAAATAGCTTTTTAAAGGTATTTTGATGACCAAGGCCATGGGTTGCAGGTCTGGATGAGAGGATCCTGCTGACAGGACAGAAGTGGCCTCTACTGTGACCCTGAGAAGACTGAAGACTCAGCTGGATCCAGGACAATCTGCTGAGAAGAGCACGAACGAGGCCTTCTCTGGAATACCAGAAGACCTCAACCTCAACAGTGTTTCACACATATACACACCTCCATAAAGCTGAACTGGCCACATAACTGTGAATGACCTGCCAAAGAGCAGCAGAGGTAAACTACATCATTGAGAAAGGACGGTGATCGTTAATAATAATAGGCGTCCAATGTATGTTTACGTCATGAACTTGTGGATGTTTCTGCAAGGGGTCCCTCACTTAGACTTGGTGCTGATTGGAGGCAGGCAGCCTGCAGCACACACTTGAACCAATCACATGGTGATGTGTCACATTTACCCCCCTTGTGGTGTCCCTGTCCTCACAGCTAGTGGGTGTGGACATGGTAAGCAGCCAGGAGACACACAAACACACACAAACATGCTAACATCACTGGACAACCTTTCACTTCCCATTAAGTTCAGCGCTGCCCTGAGGAGGGGGGTAAAAATACCTCACCATAGAAAGGATGAACCAAAACAACACTATGAATGCATGTGTGCTTGTTCATGTGGATCCTTGGTTATGCCTGGTATTGCTGACCACTGCTCTATCTTTTTGTGGTTGTAATCCAAAATTACAGCAAGTTTAAACACTATCACCATCACATTTTACTGACTGTTCAGATTTAGTACACTCAACAGAGACAAAGGTTGGTCAGCAATGTGACTGATTAAAATGGAGTGAATACTATTTCAATGTTTTAATGAAACACAGTCATTTGCACACTTCATTGGGGGGTAGAGTACAAATGTTATCACTGTTTAGCATTTACATGAATCATTCCTATAAATATGGTGTGCGTGTGTGTGTGTGTGTGTGTGTGTGTGTTTAAAGCCAGACAAAGACAGCTCTATCTAGGGCACTGCGTGGGTGTTTTAAGACTATCAACAGATCACATCAATTGCTCAGGCTTTTATTGTCATCTTTCCATATCTTTATCCATGGTTTCCTTTCTTCTCTCAAGTAGTTTTATGGCATGCTTTCGGAGGTGTGTGTGTGTGTGAGCAGAGGGTTACGTACGTAAATGTTTACAACTGATTGTGTGTCTGTATGACAGGTCAGCTACCGTGCCGGGTTGTCCTATCACCACCAGTCACCATCACACTCAAACATGATCACACGCAAACTTAAAAAACCTTTTCACTCGACTAAGTGGAGGGCTGCAGAGTACAGCAGTGAAACCATGCTGAGTGACATTAACACACTCCCTGATGTCACTCAGCACGAGGGAGGCAAAGACAGCATGTTTGTTGAACAGATTACAGTCACACAAGCACACACAGGAAAATACCTGTGTATTAGCACAAACAGTGACACGCACACAATGTTGACCTCAGAAGGTTAGAGATCTTTAATGGCTCACTCTGGCCTGGTTTGGCTGGAGGTGGTTACTGAGCACATGGACCAATCTGGATGCTGATGTACAGGAGTGAGACGATATATGTCATATGTACAGATCAACCAAATGATGACTGAAATTATACAACTCCATTGAAAAACATACGCGTATTGACACACTCACAATCTGTTTCTTTCTCTCTCTCAATCTCTCAAACACACAAACACAAACACACATGTCCACCAACACAGATGTACTTCTTTGCCATCCCGAAACTCTGCCCTCACTACATGACAAATCACCTTATTAAATGTTGTCCTTTCAGATGCACCACACTTTCCTCTGATTATTGGTTTCAGATAAAAGCAATATTTCCTCTCATCTATTTCCGCCTGGTTGCTGTGTGTTTTGCGTGCACACACACACACACACACACATAGACACACACACACACACATACATTTCTCTCCGGTCATTAATAATCTTCTGATGGCAATACTAAGGTTAGTGACCCATAGCCAACCCATTAATCAAACAATACAAGCAGCATATGATCATAATAAATATGCTTTAATGAATGTCCTCCTGGATCATAGATGATTCTTCTACTCTGCAGTGGGTACACAAGAACCACATCTGAAACGACCAGATGCATCCAAATTAAGGAAAGGACATGCCATCCCAGTTCAAGAGATCTAAACTCAGGAAAACCAGGTGCAGGCGGAAAGAGGACTGGATTAGCCAATGGAGCAGCCTCCTCCGAGGTGATTGGCCTACAATAGATATAACTGGGACTTTAAAAGAATTGATAGATATCAAGCTGATTGTGTTTTTAAATAGTCTGTTCGTATAAATCATGTTTAAAAAAAACTATAGACAAATAGGTCTAGGTAAAAGTTAAGAACAAGTTTTACATATAAACGTGGCGTCAGTATGCCCTCAAGTGGTGAAAGATAATCAAAACCCACCAGCTGGATGATGGGCTTGTGAAGAGATGTGGCGCCACCTAGAGGTTTTAATTCCAATGTGTGTGTATGTGTGTGGTGGCAATTCACAAGTTGTAAATCACAACTCAAATGGATTCGTAGTGCATATAGCAACTTTTCATTTCACACTAATCAATGATTTTTTTTGTTCGTTTTCATTCATTTGAAAAGAGTGTATAACTGAACAATTAGGTTTCACATCACTGCAGTACTGAAACACACACAGCCACAGCTGCTAAGCAACTAGAAAAGGGGAGGGGTGGGGGAGTGGCGAGACCAGGGCGAGACAAATTAGGAGCCATGCTAAAACGAGGGGAGTCTTGGAAGGTGTGGTCTAGCAAATGCCGGCTAGCCAAACGAAATAAAGCGGAATCGATTGGTAACTGCCCTAGTTCAAATAGAAGCCGGTCTTTCAAGCGTTTTTATTCTGGTAGTATTTCTTTGCAACAAAATTAAGACACAGCTCTATCAAAATGTCTAACGGCAATTGGAAACCATTTATTTTCGGTGGTCTGGCTTCTGTTACTGCAGAATGTGGTAAGTTGTGTGGCTGCAAGCGATTGTGTGTGCATTCATTGTAGGCTACTTGTTAAGTATTATCTTTCCGTTTATTGGCCTAATCGTTTTTCTCTTTGCTACTTAGGAACATTTCCAATCGATCTGACCAAGACCCGTCTACAAGTCCAGGGCCAAGTAGGTGATAGCAAATATAGAGAGATCCGCTACCGGGGCATGCTACACGCCATCAGCAAGATCTGCAGAGAGGAGGGGCTCAGAGCGCTGTACTCGGGGTAATTGGAATGCCATTTCTTCGAATGCACAAAAGTCATGTATTTGTAAAAGAATACAGACTGTACTCATAATGTCTCCCATCCTTTCCCCCGGTCTGTCTCGTCTATCTGTCTTTGTGTGGCAGGATTGCTCCTGCAATGTTGCGCCAGGCATCCTATGGGACCATTAAAATAGGGACCTATCAGAGTTTCAAACGACTATTGGTGGACAGGCCTGAGGGTGAGTGCATATTGAGCCCCTGGACTCACTGACACACCTAGAGAAAGGTTGGTGTTGGTGGGACAGCGAAATTGTTATGAGGCTAGAGAAGTTCCAGGGATAGGTGGGGATCAGTTGCTCACACAGATTCCTACCTCAAGTAATAGGACTGATTATGTTGGTCTTACCTCCATGTAGTGGAAAGCATGAGAATGTTACTCACAACACACATTACAGAACAGCGTGGCAACTATTCTACATGGTGTGTGAGACATGGGTATGTTTGTGAATAGGCTAAGATTATTTCACACCTGTAGTCCCTTTTCTCTCCTCCTTCTAGATGAGACACTGGTGACTAACGTGTTGTGTGGTGTTCTGTCTGGGGTCATATCCTCTTCCATTGCCAACCCCACTGACATCCTGAAGGTACAGCATACATACATACATACACACACACACACACACACACACACGGAATAGTACGTTTGGGATTACTAGCATATAGTAGTTTGGCTCCTGACAGTGGGGAGTTGCTGTGTGCTTGGGGTAACAGCAGGTTAGAACATTGTGTATCAGTGTCACTGCTGGCAGTGCTAAGTTATCATGTGCTTGTGAGGCTCAAGTTGTTCAGTTTCGCCACACCATGTGATCAACTAGCATTTAAGAGCTGGTTTTAATTATAGGTGGTTTTAAGGCATAACATTACAGGACCACATGCTTTCACTGGACATGATAGTGGCTATTGGCATTAAATGCATAAACTCTCAATTTACTGGTTTGAATGTTGATCAGCCTAATATAGACAAAAACACTTTATTAATCCCCAGATGGGGAAATCTGGCACACTACCACTCTCACTAATTCTTGCGTGTGCACACAGATCCGTATGCAGGCCCAGGGCAGTGTGATCCAGGGGAGTATGATGGGGAACTTCATCAGCATCTACCAGCAGGAGGGAACACGAGGACTGTGGAAGGTAGGACACAGAAGAGCAGGAGAGAGAGAGAGAGAGAGAGTGTGTTTGTATAAACATCTCTCTTCTAGATGTTTCACTTGCCCTCCGTCTTCACTTTCTTTCTCTCAGGGCGTGTCTCTAACGGCTCAGAGAGCAGCCATCGTGGTGGGGGTGGAGCTGCCCGCCTATGACATCACCAAGAAGCATCTGATCATGTCGGGTCACATGGGCGACACGATCTACACACACTTCCTGTGAGCGATTCTAATGCCAGAGTACATGTCAGAACACCGTATTTTTCCACATTCAGATACGTCTTGAGCCAACAAACGTGTCGGCGCACGTAGGCTTATGTGTGTGGTCTAGCCTCTTGTCTCCTTCCTCAGGTCCAGTGTGATGTGTGGATTGGCGGGAGCTCTGGCCTCCAACCCTGTAGACGTGGTCCGCACACGCATGATGAACCAGAAAGGAGGAGCCCTGTACCAGGGAACACTAGACTGTATAGTGCAGGTGAGGCAGCTAGAAGAGGTGTGTCTGTCTGGGTGTGTCTCTTGTCTGTCTGTCTCTCTCTCTTTCTGTCTGTTTGTCTGTCACTCGCCCTCCTTTCTTTGTAACCAGGAAAAGATAAGAGGACTAACAGGACTAACTTGTCTTTCCTAGACATGGCGGTCAGAGGGCTTCATGGCACTCTATAAGGGATTCTTCCCCAACTGGCTCCGTCTAGGACCATGGAACATCATCGTATCCTTTCCATTGAGTCCCTCGTGAGTGCATATGTTGGTTCATCTACAGAGGTGAGCTCTGTACTCATGTGGCGTCTCTCTGTGCATGTGAGTTGAGCTTGCCTTCGTGATGTCAAGTTTGGCACATTCCGACCCAGGCCAAACTTGGATCATGGAAGCTGAGGCTAATGCTTGTTAATTCGTTATGTAATGTCCTATTTCAGCCTATCATCCATGGGCCAGAGGGCCTGGATGGGGGCAGGAGGGAGGCAAGGAAGGAAACGCAAAGCTAAAACACTTGGATTAATGGATTGCTTGAAGGAGTTGAGAGAGGAGTAGTTGTACCCACTGGTTAGAGGGGGCGTATTGGATAAAGATGGTTGGGTTAGTATCATAGAGAACTGCAAATACGTCAAGTCTGGTGACATAATCAGATTATTACAGTGTGGTAACCAGGGATAAGTGGAAAGGGAGGTAGTGTGGGAGGAGGCTAATTCCCTTTGTGGGAGCTTGGTCCTCCATGTTTCTCTTCCCCCTCTCATGGCCCTTGACTCCTTTCAGTTCTTCATCACCTACGAGCAGCTGAAGAAGATTGAGGTCTGATGAACAGAACAAGTTTATAGGTGAGGAGAACACGACCCCTGCAGAGAAGGGAACAAAGACCAAATAAGTCCAGACAGATGTGTATGGAAGATGAATCCCCTGGACTGAATGTCTGTGGCTCTTCTTGGCATATGTGGGAGAACATCCAGTAGGTCCTCCAATCCCACTGGTCTACAGGCTTCACATAGCATGGAGATGCACACCTGCGTGCCAACACGCCCAAACTCAAACTATCTCCAACCTCTGTGAACTATACCCCCTTGACTGGATCTGGTTTTCTCATTTGCTGCAGTCCCAAAGAAGTACAGTAGTGAGGAAGTTAAAGAAAGATGCTAAGTTCAATGTTGTAGCTTGACCAAGGGACCTCATGTCAATAATTGCCAATACAATGTGTGTTAAATGACTGGGGCTATCTTCACAGTAAAATTCCACCTTGTCCTGAGGGTTTTCCATTTCCCCAAAGGGCCATCGTGTCAGAACACTGGCCCAATAGCAAGACTTATCTCAAATTGATGACCTGTGGTGACATTTATACTGCTCTGTTCCACTCAGCTGGTGAACATTAGCAGTACACTAAGTGCCTTAGTATATGACACTGCTGGGTACCCAAGTTGTGAGAAATATATTTAAAGACTGTTCTTTGAATACTTTATCAAACTTGCTAATCATTATGAAAGCTCAACATCATCCAAAAGTTGTACCAGATTCCCTTGGGTGTTTATATTCAGAAGAAACACAGCCCAACCAATTTTTTATGATGATATATCGTGTACACCTACTTGGCTTTGTGTTGTGTGATTGGACAGACTCTACTCTTACAAACTATTTACTATAGCGCCAGCTGTAAGTGAAGTTTGAAGATCAGAGGACAGGTGGCCACACACCTGATGTTTGTTCCCTGTGGGCGAAAGGGTGGAGATGCCCATATTGGGCCGAACATGATGTACAAACTGAGAGCGTAGGTCAGATATATTTAACCCAACACAGCGTGACACACAGCCCCAGTAGCCCTCACTATCTATTAATGGAACAGGCGTGTGCGCACACACACACAAACACACATTCAGATGCCAGATAAAGTTAGGTCCATAAATATTTGGACATTGACACAATTCTCATCATTTTGGCTAAGTGCAGACTTTCAGCTTTAATTTCAGGGTATTTACATCCAAATCAGGTGAACGGTGTAGGAATTACAACACATTTTATATGTGCCCCCCCCCCCCCTTTTTAAGGGACCAAAAATAATTGGACAAACTAACATAATCATAAATCTAATTGTCACTTTTAATACTTGGTTGCAAATCCTTTGCAGTCAATGACAGCCTGAAGTCTGGAACCCATAGACATCACCAGACGCTGGGTTTTGTCCCTGGTGATGCTCTGCCAGGGAAAGAATTCTTCTGTCATCCACCACAGTTGTTTTCCGTGGTCTTCCGGGTCTTTTGGTGTTGCTGAGCTCACCAGTGTGTTCTTTCTTTTTAAGAATGTACCAAACAGTTGATTTGGCCACACCTAATGTTTTGATTTTACAGCCTAACGATGGCTTGCTTCACTGATGGTGACAGCTCTTTGGACTTCATATTGAGAGTTGACAGCAACAGATTCCAAACACAAATAACATACTTGAAATGAACTCTAGACCTTTTATCTGCTCCTTGTCAATGAAATAACGAACTCCCATGAGGGAATAACATACACCTGTGGCCATGGAACAGCTGAGCAGCCAATTGTCCAATTACTTTTGGTCCCTTAAAAAGGGGGGGGCCACATATCAAATGTGTTGTAATTCCTACACCGTTCACCTGATTTGGATGTAAATACCCTGAAATTAAAGCTGAAAGTCTGCACTTAAAGGCCATCTTGATTGTTTCATTTCAAATCCATTGTGGTGGTATACAGAGCCAAAATGATGAAAATTGTGTCAATGTCCAAATATTTATGGACCTAACTGTATAATGTTGAATGAGTCAGGAATTACATTTCTATCGGGGTTGGCCAGTATAGTCGGGAATTACCTCTTCCGTACATCCCCCTATGGGAAGCATTACTACAGCAAGGGTGGTACCTTTTTAAGGTTACTTGGCTGGCTCTCCAGTATTAGGCTGTTTGGCCTGTTATGTTACTTTGACTGCAATGTTATGCTTTGTAAGAACATTTTAAAACAGAAGGTATTTTCATTACTTTTTTTTGCTGTAAATGTTGCATTATGCTGCAGTGCCCTTTTTGTTATGTACTTGTTATTCAGGTGTAAAGGTGGATCTATTTCATTAAATAAAATACTTTGCTGTTGTAAGTGGTTGTTCCCAGTGCTTTTTATAAAGATCAATGCACGATGACACTGTTTAGGTAAGTCATTGATGTAAACAAGATCATGTCTATTTAAATGTGTGACCCTTAAAGATGCTGTAAAGCAAATTCCATCATTTGCTTCTCAGTACATTATATATGTGTGAAATGAGTTGCTGAAAGCATGTGCAAAGCTCTGAAATCGCACTGAAATATGGAGTTAGACCGTTAAACAGTTTCTCACCCGTTTTCAGCTCAGGTTTTGTTTAGGCGGGGCAAAACCCAACCTATCTACCTCACAGCCACCTACCCATGTCAGATCACGGACGGTTGCATTCTGTTACTCAGCTGGTATGATGCAAAGACAAAGTAATTCACACAAAACCAGAGACTGCAGGTAGGTCTGTTCTGATATCTGCAATTGATTTAGCTAGTGTTGCTGTTGTTGCTAAATTCAATAAATTCGAGGGGGCGGAGCTTCAACTCCTTCAGGCGACACGCCCCCCCAGTCTCAAGCAGAGAAGACTGCGAATTTTCTCACAAATTCAAAGCCTAATTGAACATACTTGTCAATGTTTTTTTTCATTTGAATTTGGATGGGTAGTTGACAACACATTCTTCTGTGGTGTGAAGAAACTTCAAACTCATTTCCAATTCCACTTTACAGCATCTTTAAAGGCCATTTTCATGCTAGTGGGATCAACGTTAAGCTTATTGCAGTCATCTTCCTCCAATGGGTGGCGCTGTGAGCCAAGTGTTCTGCATTTGCGTCTCACTCGCCTCTCCTTCAGGACCAGAAATCTAGCACAGCCTTGTTGTTTCAGAGCGACACCATCCAAAACACACGCACACACAGTATCTCAAATAATGACTCATGAATAATTCACAGCATCTCAGATCTAATTGTTCTTTTATTTCTGTAGATAAATTCCCAGTTTTCCTCATCAGAGCTTTTTTGAGGAGATGATGGAAACTCAGGGGACACAGTGGGAGAGATTGCCATGAACTCGATAGTGTTTGTGTGTGTGTTCCTTGTTCTTTTATTTAGGAATAGGCACCATGGGACTCATTATCTATATGAGAACGGTTGTTATTGTTCTGGTGTATCCGAGCCACTAAGGGGTGGGTTCTGTCATGACGACCCTTCACTGATGACACGTAGCTCTCTGCTGCTGCTTCTAAACTTCTAAACTTGTGTTCGGGAGGCAAGTGTGCCTGATCTGAGCTGTCCTCGGGGCGGAGCTGTGAGCCACAGGCACTACATTCTGTGGGTGTCAATAGGCCACTGTTGAAATCAAGCTTTCCGTGTCTCCTGTCAGATCAATGTTGTTTTATTCAGACACACACACTTTGGTGTGTGTGAATAGCGGGTTCTGTCTGCCTGTCTAAAATGGTGGTTCAGCCTGGACTGGCACCACTAGCCTGATGTCTCTGTCCTGGCACCACTAGCCTGATGTCTCTGTCCTGGCACCACTAGCCTGGTGTCTCTGTCCTGGCACCACTAGCCTGGTGTCTCTGTCCTGGCACCACTAGCCTGGTGTCTCTGTCCTGGCACCACTAGCCTGATGTCTCTGTCCTGGCACCACTAGCCTGGTGTCTCTGTCCTGGCACCACTAGCCTGGTGTCTCTGTCCTGGCACCACTAGCCTGGTGTCTCTGTCCTGGCACCACTAGCCTGGTGTCTCTGTCCTGGCACCACTAGCCTGGTGTCTCTGTCCTGGCACCACTAGCCTGGTGTCTCTGTCCTGGCACCACTAGCCTGGTGTCTCTGTCCTGGCACCACTAGCCTGGTGTCTCTGTCCTGGCACCACTAGCCTGGTGTCTCTGTCCTGGCACCACTAGCCCCGGTGTCTCTGTCCTGGCACCACTAGCCTGGTGTCTCTGTCCTGGCACCACTAGCCTGGTGTCTCTGTCCTGGCACCACTAGCCTGGTGTCTCTGTCCTGGCACCACTAGCCTGGTGTCTCTGTCCTGGCACCACTAGCCTGGTGTCTCTGTCCTGGCACCACTAGCCTGGTGTCTCTGTCCTGGCACCACTAGCCTGGTGTCTCTGTCCTGGCACCACTAGCCTGGTGTCTCTGTCCTGGCACCACTAGCCTGGTGTCTCTGTCCTGGCACCACTAGCCTGGTGTCTCTGTCCTGGCACCACTAGCCTGGTGTCTCTGTCCTGGCACCACTAGCCTGGTGTCTCTGTCCTGGCACCACTAGCCCCGGTGTCTGTCCTGGCAAAATATCTCCAGCAGCTGTGAAACACGAGGGCCCTGGAGGATTCCAGCAGTCACGGACACGGTGTGATTTGGGTGTTAGTTGACTGCTGCCCCCCGGAGGCGGTAGCTGGGTCTATTGTGTTTGAGGGATCAGAGTGTCTGTGCTGAAGGGATAAGGCTCTGGCCTCCCATTCCAAACACTTATTCTCTCTGTGATAGTTTGAAAAAACTGGATGTAAAGACATACTGATGGACATACAGACGGTTTGACAATTGGATGGAGATACTGGCAGGCAGACGGAAGGATAAACAGACAGTGTGGACAGAGTGCATATGTGGTTTGATTGTAAGGCCTTTACATTTACATTTTACATTGACATTTAATTCATTTTGCAATTGCTTTTATCAAGTCACATACATATAGGGCATAGAGAAAGTTTACTCACTAGGGACCACTGAAAAAGAAAGTGCTTGGTTTAGAATTGGGCCCGGGCTTCTGCAAAAACAGAACAAATGCAAGATCCTACAACTAGGAATGGAAGAAGGCCCAAGGAATGGGTAGCATGAGGCCAGGAGGATTCAGACAGTACTGTCTGTACAAAACTACTGGCGAGGACATGAACACACTCACACTTTCAGCTTCTCACTGGGAGGATGTTGCAGTGAAAAGTTTCACGCCTATTTAACACCTTTGAACCATAAACACTCTAATTATGCTCTCTCAATAATGTACCAAACTGTCACAGTCAGGATCTAAGAGAGCCTGAACCCCACACACTAGCAAAGGCTTGTGACCCACATTTAATCATCTGAACGAGAGAGCGACCCAGGGGAAGGAGGATCACATGACTGAGCTGCTGGTGAAACTGGAGGAGTGGTCCATTTAGAGACGGGAAGTGAAGAAAATGGTTCTATGTTCCATTTCAATCTCTGTAAGTGTGATTTGCCGGCTGCCAGAGCAGGTCAAAGCCACGGTCATTCTCAGGGGTTTGAAGAATTAAGAATCCCCATACATTTGGAAGAATGTGACCTTGAAATATCCTTGTCAGAGCTTTGAACTGATGTCAGTGTATCCCCCCTAGATAACTATCACACACTGTGGGGGAAATGTAAAACTGACCCGCAATGTTTAGTTCATCGTTAACACCCTTATGAACAGCCATAATCTGGCCCATGTTACTTGAGGATGGAGCAGTGTCATTGCAGATATCCAAACTGACACTGGGAAGAGCCGTTCCCTTCCGCTGTGTTGAAGAGAGAGAGAGACTGATATTATTCTCTGCTTGTCTCCCTACCCCACCCCTCTGCCACAGCTCCCGCCTCATATCCCTGCTTCAGATAAGGAATAAATATTTTGAAATATCAGTTTACCTTGGACGCCCAATTTTAAAATGGTTTACCCTGAGGCATAGCAGTCAGTTGTGCGCGCCTCACACAAAGGCGCACACTCACAGATGGGCACACACACACACGCAGCCATGTTCGAATAACACACACAAGCAGCATCAGCAAATCACACACAGTCACTCTTCCATTTCTGGTGGAGGATTAAACCAGAGAGCAGCTCTTCCGCATGTAGTCTGGGTGTCTGGTGGCCAAACACTGAGGCTCTCTGTCCATCCAGATGAGAGTCTGTCAGAGGAGAGTGAAGAGAAAAGACAACTGTACAAAGAGCAAGGTGGAAAGAAGAGAGAGAGGAGGTTGATTGGCACAGACAGGAGAGATGAAGAGGAGGACGATGAGAGCAGTGCTGACAACATAGACACAGAGAAAATGACAGGCACCCTGGCTGTCCAGCTGTGCTCCAATCCGCATCCATAGCATCAGTGAAGCACGCTGTAGTGAGGTGAAAACAACGGTTCCCCCTGATAAACAAGAACTCAGATGGTTCCCCTAACCTCTTACCCTTCTCTATCAAAGAACTTTCAGACACGTTTTTCTTTCCTTTTTCTGAAATATGTTTATATCAAGTTCAAACAACACTCACAGGCTCTGTACTGTGATTAATTCCGTTGCCTCACTTTGTCGAGAAAGACACGTTTGTGTTCTTGTCAGAGAAGACTGTAAATAAACGATAGGATAGTAGACTCACCCTCACTCCAGACCAACAACACGGCCTGCACAGGAGGTCACCCTTCACTAGCTCAAAACAAAGGGAGAGAACAGGCAGAGATACGTTACCAAAACACACAACAGTCAAACCCAGTTCACGTCTGAGTCAGATGAGGGTCACATGTGGGTAGTGAGTCTGTCCCAGTGATCTCCAGCACAAACAAGCCTGCTGCTGTTCCTGCTGCTTACCAGAGCATACCTTTAACACTATCACAGCATCATCTCGCTCTCTCTTCTATCTATATCTCACTCTCTCTCTCTTCTATCTCTATCTCACTCTCTCTCTCTCTGTCTCTCTCTCTCTCTCTCTCTCACTAACCCTAACTGAGGGATTCCTGCTCCACCTCGCATCCTCACTGTCTTTCACAATGATTGTCTCTGTCTATAGAATTACAGTATCCCTTTAGTTTGTGGTGCAGCAAACTGTTATGTGGCTATGCCACTGCTGAAACCAAAATTAACATGTGGTAACTACAAACTGTTAATGCGCCATGATCTTACAAGTTCTCCACAAGAAAGAACACAATTATACTGACCCTTTACTGGAATTATCTTTTTTTAAATGGAATTCAATAGACTATAATTAAAGATCCATAAAATCTTCCTTAAAAAAGACACTTCACCATACTATACAGTCCTTCTTTTTGTAGGTGGCACAGCTGTGGGAACAAGTCGAACAAACACACACACTTCTTTCACTGACCAATTGAGTCTATTTTATAGTTTGTTTCTTTCACCGTGGCAACCGTCTGATTTGTATACAACAGGGTCTCTCATGAAAAAAGAATAAGTTGACCTAATGGCTGATGTGAAGAGTCAGTCTGTGTGTGTTCATGCACGTGTGCATGTGTGTCATCATGCACACACTGGTCACGCACACACTCATGTCAGAAAATCCAAGGCCTAGTTCTATCATTGGTTTCAAATAGCACAATATAGCATGACGACCTTTTGCCCTTTTGTGTGTGTATGTGTGTGTTTAGCCCAGAATAGTTCCAAACAGAATAGTGTCCAATCAAAAGATTCACTGAGCCTGACCCATTGACATCAAGAGGTTAGTTTCATTGATCAGCCTGACTGAAAATACAATGCGTAGCATTAAGAACTTCAGGGAGACAGAGAACGAGAGGTCTTTTCGAGTTAGCTGATGGTAAAACAGACAGCCAGCCTCAGGCCCTGTAGTCGTTAATGGAATTCCTTCCTTTCGCTTCACTCTCCATGTCCTGTCACCCTCCTTGTGTTTCCTCTCTCTCTCCTTCCATATTTCAATTGATACAAAGAGGCAACCACATTGAGGAAGAACCGAGACAGCACACATGTCATCCACACAGCATCTGCAGTGTACCTACATACAGTGTATGAGCTAATAACATTAGGAAGCAGTGGTCTCTCATTAAACCCTATAACTGACCACACACCCCCACCCCTCCAAAACACACACACACACACCACCACCACAACAACCACCTCCCCTCCCCAAGTCTGTACTCTTTAGCCTTTTCCTCTGCGCCCCAAGGTCGATTTACTCTAATACACAAGATACACACACACACTCACACACACAGAAGCCTCTTGTCCGTGCAGAGAGAGAGAGGCCTTGATGGGAGGCATGCATCGCCAATCTCTGCATTAACTCTTCATTCCTGCCTTAACCCACTTAACTAATGTCTCTCTCTTTCCTCATCTCCACCTTCCTCTCACTCCCTTCTGTGCCGTCACGCTGTCTCTCTGGAGCTTTGACCTGTTCATCTTCAAGCCTATGCCTCCTCTCCTCTCCTTCATGTATTGAGCTGAGAAACACATTATTGGGTTGTGATAGTAACCTGTTCTTTGGAGCCTGCATCCATCTACTGTACTGCATGTAGGAAGCTGTTAGCGAGCTCACCAGACCATGCACCCCAGTGTCTCCTGTCCTGCATTTCAAAATGCGAGGGGCAGGGGTCGTCTCTGTGTGGCTGCTATCTGATTGAAACACTGATTTGTTTTCATTTTCCCCAGTGAACGTATAACAGCTCAATAATCAATTGACACGCAAATGAGGTCAGTTCCTACACAATTTCATGGGAGAACCTGAAGTCAGCATTTTCACGTGTGTGGTCTTTGTGTGTGTGCGTGTATGTGTTTGTGTGTGTATGTCTGTGTCTGTGTGTGTGTGTGTGTGTGTGTGTGTGTGTGTGTGTGTGTGTGTGTGTGTGTGTGTGTGTGTTTGTGTGCATAAACTTCTTATCTACCAGCACCAGAACTTTGAACGTGAAAACAGACACAACAGTAAAATGGAATGTCAATCTGGTCAAATATAGTGATTGTATTACTCTACTACCTTCTTCTGCCTGCACAGCACTGTAAACATCTTTGGGACTTAAAAGATGAAAAGGTTCCCTAAGTCTTCCTGGGTTTATTTTGTGTGTGTGGTTGTAGATTGATGTTCTGTACTTGTCATGGTTTGATATCAGAAGTAATATCAGTGCACTTAGTTTTACCATGTGAAAGATGTCATGCGTTACGTTTTGCACAGTAAGGATAACATGTGTAATAATGGTTTTGTGGTGGTCAGATTGGATACACTGAGTGAGTATGCGTGTATGCATGTGCATATGTGTGTGTCCCAAAAGTGAACAATCAAAACATTGCACACAATCCAGCATAAATCTTCCTACATTGTTATTCCAGAACATTCCTACTCTAACAGAAACAATAACACTGAAACTTAAATCACATCCGTGTTTTTCCTTCACATTGATGGCGTTGTGACTCCTCCATTACTCTCTCACTCTGGAAGGGCATTGGATGGATCAATAAAGGTTGGCCTCAGTCGGCTAAGTTTGTTGCCACTCACACATTGTTATTTTTGTGTCAGGAACCTGGATTACACTCACACTGTAAGTGACCTGCTAAGACCTGTTCACTGAGTTTCATCTAAACTCACCTGTCATGAGTTGGCTAATTAAGCATGTGAGACAGAAATGAATCCATCCCACATAGACACAGATCTCCCGTGGAGTAGGACCGAGCTGAACGCAGTTGTTTAACCCTCTAGAGGTGCTAGGAGAGCTAAATAAATAAACGGGTGAGGCTTGGAGGAAATAACGCTGTCGATTGGCGGATGAAGAGGACATTCGAGTGAAAGGAGAGAGAAAGAGTCAAGAAAAACCAGTGAGAAAAGACGGTGAGCTGGACGGTATGTGTCTGTGTTTTGCGCTTGTGAGTATCTCTAACTGTCTGTGTGTGTGTGTATGCGCGTTCGCGAGTGTGGCTGATGTTCAAATTGGTCAATACAGAGCTTTACAAAGTTAAAGGCCTCTCTCTCACCCACACACAGGCCTTTATTGTGTTGCTGTCAGCTGAAGCTCAGTGCTAATAGGCTATCACCACACAGAGAACGGGCCCTGGGGGGCTCCCCACACATGGTCCTCCACCCTGGGATGCCACTTAGCCTGAGGCTGGGGCTTAGCCAGTGCAGCACGGCTTCATGAGGATCTGAAGACTCTGTCAGAGGTGGACAATCTCCCCATTGTCTCCTTGTGAGAGTCAGAGGGGAATGCAGGCGTCTTAAAAGACAGACAGGAGGAATAGTGTGAAGTAAAGAGGGGGGAGGGATAGAAGAGAAGGAGGAGACAGAGAAGAGTAAACTGAGGAGGTGGAGGGAGAAAGTTAATGAACAGGCAAGACGATGGGAGATGACAAAGATAGATAGAGGGAAACGTTAGATGAGTAACAAGAGGAGGTGGTGGCAGGGGCATGGAGCGGGGAGGGGAGGGGGCCTTTGCCCCAGGGTTCTTCTGAGGGGTGCTAAGTTTCAAAGCCCTGGTGGTCTGTGTCTAATGAGGTCCTAACAGACTGGTCACACTGGTAGTGGTGCAGGGGTTGGAGGTCATTGTCCCTAGACAGAGAGCTGGGGAAAGGAGCAGCCAAACACACTAACCCTTACTCACATTCATACACACCCTTGCATGCATACAAACTTTGATTCTAAACTACAGTGTGTGGCACACTGTAGTCCTGATTAGTATTATAGGACGCAATACATACTTTAGGACAGGTCTTTTTTTCTCATCATGAGGTATTGGAACAATACCTAATTTCTGTCTTGGAACAATCATATTCGAATGTTCATTACACACTGCAGTGTCTCAAAGCACTCTATTAACAAAACGTAAGTTAGTTCACAGAAGAACAAGTACATACGTACATTAACCAAAAAATAACCAACGATCTGATAAAGATTCTCTTGGTCTTTCTCAGGCAGACACACACACACACCACACACCACTCTTTCTGGCGGGAAACCAAACAGAAAGGTGACTTGGAGAGCACACATTCTCAGTGGACCATTAACTTTGTAACGATAAAGACCATTCTACTCTGACA